>NC_138760.1:125638818-126343343 GCF_965113315.1 Podarcis vaucheri
GTCCAGAAGATCAACATCCAAATGAGGCCAGAGATCAGTGTCTCCGCAAGAGCTTCAACTTCCTGGCTTATGAAGAATATTTGGGGGTTCTCCTGGCTTCCTTGACCATCGTTTTAACCCTAAGTGCAGCCTTTGTGCTAGGAATATGCATTAAGTATAATGAAACTCCCATAGTCAAAGCCAATAACAGGGACCTCTCTTATATCCTCCTTGTTTCCCTCTTGCTTTCCTTTTTGTCCTCCTTCCTCTTCATTGGAAGGCCAAGGAAAGTGACCTGTCTTCTCCGACAAATGGCCTTCAGCATCATCTTCTCAGTTGCCGTCTCTTCCGTGTTGGCCAAAACCATCACTGTGGTGCTGGCCTTCCTGGCCACAAAACCAGGAAACAGAGTGAAGAGATGGCTGGGGAAGAGTCTGGCCAACTCCATTGTCATTTCCTGTTCCATTGTCCAAGTTGTCATCTGCACCATCTGGCTGGGAATCTCTCCACCCTTCCCAGAGTCTGACATGAGCTCCCAGCCCAGAGAGATCATCCTGCAATGCAATGAAGGGTCTATTGCCATGTTTTATGGTGTCCTTGGCTACATGGGCTTCCTGGTCTCCATCTGCTTCACAGTGGCTTTCTTAGCTAGGAAGCTGCCTGGGGCCTTCAATGAAGCCAAGCTGATCACCTTCAGCATGCTGGTCTTCTGCAATGTTTGGGTCTCCTTTGTGCCCTCCTATCTGAGCACAAAGGGGAAATACATGGTGGCTGTGCAGATCTTCTCTATTTTGGCTTCCAGTGCTGGGCTTCTGGGCTGCATCTTCTTTCCCAAGTGCTACATAATTGTACTCAGGCCTGATTTGAATACAAAAGAGGATCTAATGGCAAAATCAAAAGATGGTATTTGATCTTGTTCTATGGAAATGGTTTGATGATTTAGAGCTAGTGTTCTATCAGATTCTGAATCTGGCAAATGGCGAATCCACCATATTTCAGCGAAAGAATACTACTTTCTATGCAGCTAGTGCACACCTAGGTTCAACTTGCAGAAAACAATGTGTATGACTCCTTGTCGGATGGATTTAAAATATGTCTAAATGACTAAGCTTTACTTTTAATTGTGCTGTTTTAACTTGGAAAACATGACATCATTTGAGTGTTGTCTTCTTAAAAATCATACTCTTTGGCAGTTATTAAAATACTAATTTAAAAGAAAATGGACTAGGACTGCTTCCAAAACATCTTTGAGCAGAGGTGCCAACATGCAGTCTCTCTAGTCTCAAAGCCAAGGTCAGCTCCTTGAAATAAAAATTGCTTGAGTATCTCTACCATGAGCTCCTATTTAACTCTGAATGGAGTTGCGGTTGCTGCTGCTGTTTTTCCACTACCATGATGAGTGGAGAGATTCTCCCTCTTTCATCTGGGCTATCTCTGATTCTCTGTAGCTGAAGCTCTGTCTCCTGACGTCTTTAGACATGGCAGAACTTGTCATAATGGAAATCAATCCGTCCAAGATCAACTCCAGTTGTCCCTCTGGCACATAAGAGGCAGGGCAGAACTGCTAAAATAAACACACAGAGACACATTTAATCCATAGATAACAGGTGGTGGGAAGACCTAGATTGTGGAGGGTGGGGACAAGGTCACACTAGCCAGGGCACCCTCCTGCAAGGGATCAAAACTTTGAGACTGTACTTTTTGAAAATACTAAGGAAAAACCATCTTCCGCAGAAACTGCTGCTTGCCTTCTATCACTGTGCCATTGAGAGCGTGCTCACTTATGGCTTATGTGTGTGGTACGGAAGCTGTACTACCCAGGACAGGATGGGGTTGTGCAGGGTTGTTAAAGCAGCAGAGAGCATTGTTGGCTGCCCACTCTCCACCTTAGAGCAGATTTATGCCACAAGGTGCCATAGGAAGGCACTGGACATAGTAAAAGATCCATCGCATCCTGGTCACTGTCTCTTCGAGCTCCTGCCGTCGGGACGGAGATACAGGACGATGAAGACAAGAACGAGCCGTCTTAAGAACAGCTTCTTCTCCAGAGCGAACTTGGCCCTGAATGGGAAGCCCGGACTTTGAAAGTCATTTAATCTCCCTTGCTGTATTAAACTGTATTGTTTTAATTAGTGTTTTTATGGAGCAGTCAAGTAATTTCGTTGTCCCCGAAGGGGGCAATGACAATAAAGATATTATTATTATTATTATTATTATTATTATTATTATTATTATTATTATTAAAAAGTTGCTCATTTGGACTCCCAGTGGACCATGGCAAACTGGAAAGAGTCCATTGCTTGCTCATCTGCCAGCATGGATAATTATTTGGTGATAAAAGGTGGTCAGAATATCTGACTGCCAAGAATTTCTCTCCTAGGGTCAATGAGAGATTAATAGGCAGGCCTCAGAAGTTCTGGAAAGACACTCGTCCATCATTATCAAGATGAAGATTAAACCTCCGAAGACATAGGGGGAGGGGTTAGTTCAGAGCATGGGGTTACAGCAGCTCATACACTGAATAATTGTCCTTCAATTAGGGATTCAAGTTTACATCATTATTCTTTGGCTTTTAAAAAAAATTGGAAAGAAAAGTTCACTGGGCTCCCTATTTGCCCATTAAACAGCACCCAGGGACAGTAGTTGCTAAGGGCTACAAAATAATATAAAAAATCATAACAGGGTAAAAATTGTTATTGGTTTCAGAACTCACAGGGTTAAGGAGTTCTGGTGACGTCTCTTCCCTGAGGCGTGGTTAGAAACTCTTATGGGAGTGGTTTGACTCTGAGAGTTTCAGTCTGGTTTCGCTTTTGCGGAGAGAGGGCGCAAGATGGGTGAGCTTTCACCAGGTTTGAAGTTATGCTGTTAAACTTTATGATTAAAGGCTAAGAAGATAAGGAACGCCTTTGTGTCTGAATTTATTACCCACATGCTGCATTGCTTCACCGCTGTGTTTACTTTGCTAACGGCAAGAGGCAGAGGCCGGAAGGACTTTTGCATATGCACGGACAGGCAGCAGAGCTGCGCAAGGAAGCGTGCCGGGCTCCATGATTGTTTTTCTTGGCACTCATGGCAACTTTGGCCTCTCCGTTGCCATAGGTTATGGGTGCTTGCCAACGCTTTGAAGCATTGGAACGTCCCACATGTGGGGGAGCCAGCAGGAAGGTTGCTGGGGCCAGCTGGAGCTCTGGAGCTGTGGCTTTGAAGCTGGAAGGAGCTCGCTGGGGAGAAGCGGTCTGCCTGAGCCGATCTGCCGGAGACCGGAGGAAGCTGTTGCCCTCGTGAGTAAGCTTACCCCGGGGGAGGAGGAGATGGCTCAGTCCCAGGAACATGGCTTTGAGCTTAAGCTGCCATGTGAAAAGTTAACCACTCAAACATGGTTGGAGTGGAGTTATTTAGCAGAGTTGTCCCTAGTTGGAGCCAAGCTCTGGGAATTGATCAAGCCGATGTCCGGGTCAGCTGGGGCAGCTGTTACAAGCCAACGTGAAGCTGAGGAGCGTGTGCTTACGTTTCTGGCTGATAATGTAAGTGCTGATTTAAGGCCCATAGTTCTGGATGCAAGGAGGCCGGGGGCCGCGTGGCTAGCTCTACAGGAAGTGTGTGAAGCTGTGGGCGGCAGCAAGGGCCGGGAAATGGCTGCATCAGAACAGGGAAGGCAAGAGGGGACTAACCACCTTCGTGGAAGCCAGTGCACAGCTGGGAAAGGCTGTGGGACCCCTGAGGGGGGCGAAGGGACTATCACCACTGCTGCTGTTGCTGCCAGTTTTGCAGAGTTTAAAAGCTGCATGGGTGATGCAACGTGTCTGCGTGAGGAGCTTGGAGAGAGGCAAGCTGCTGGGGGCCCTTTACCCATCACTGGGGGTGCAGGAAAGCGTCCTGGGAGCCCTGTGAGCAGTGGGGGGGCGGTGAGGAGTAAAAGCACAGAAAAGCCTCTTTTTCCAAAGGCTGCCAAGAGTTGTTTGCGTCGAAAGTCGAAGCCTGGGAAACAAGACAGAGCTAGATGCTTCAAGGTCAGCCATCTGCTGCAGAGGGAGATAACGGCTGCAGAGTTGTCTGGGAGCTCTGAGATAAGTCCAGTCTTCAGAGCAACGCAGGATGTTGTGGTTTCGGACGCTGCCAAGGACAGCAGAGGCAGCGGGACGTTTGTTGGCATGGCAACGCTACAAAACAATGCCAACAGGGACACAGATGTGAAGTGGGTGTTGGATTCGGGAGCCAGTCATCACCTCATTGGGACGCCATCTACTGGGGAGCTGCGGGATTGCAGGGCTGTTTTAACTGGAACTGTGGTGACATTAGCTGACGGCACAAAACGGAAAGTTTCTAAAGCTGCAAATGTATATGTTTCTGTTTTGCAGGCGGAGCTGGAGTGTTTCATTGTACCAGGGATGAAGTGTTGCCTGTTATCGATACCTGCTCTGGCGAAGCAGGGGTACAAAATTTGTTTTGAAAATGATACCTGTTCCATTTTCAGAGGGGGGAGACAACTTGTCAACGTGGAATGCAAGAACAATCTCTTTGTTCTGGAAACTCCTCTGGAGGGTGGGGGGAATGCAGGAAAAGCACAGGCGCAGTGTGCTAGTGTTCCCAGCCATGATTCATGTGTTCATATATGGCACAGGAGAATGTCTCATGCTTGTCTGGAAGATGTTAAGAGG
Source organism: Podarcis vaucheri (assembly GCF_965113315.1). Lineage (NCBI taxonomy): Eukaryota > Metazoa > Chordata > Lepidosauria > Squamata > Lacertidae > Podarcis > Podarcis vaucheri. Next base: position 125,643,456 of record NC_138760.1, read on the forward strand.
CTGCCAGGCTGCACCAAAGGTTGTAAAATCACGCCATGTGAGGGATCCCTAGTGTGCAGGGCATGCAGCAAGGTTTAAAGGTGCAGGTTTCCTGGGGTAAAGAGGGTAACCACAAAACCTTTTGAGTTGGTTCACACAGACCTTACAGGACCCATGAAGTGTGAGAGTCTGGGTGGGGCCAGGTTTTTGCTAACGATGGCAGATGATTTTTCTCAGAATTTATGGTGTTTCTCTCTCAGGTCACAGAGGGAGGCAATGCAACTGATCCAGGATTGGGTTGCGGAGGTGGAACTAAGGTTCTCCACCAAGGTGCAAGAGTTCAGAAGCGACTGTGGGTCACAGTTCACTGGGTCTGCTCTGAAGGAATTCTTCAAGGAAAAGGGAATTCGTCACCAGGTGACGGGTGCAAAGTCTCCTCAAGAGAGAGGCGTGGCAGAGCACAGGAGTGAAGCACTGGCTGAAGCTGTCAGGGTTTTACTGTGTGACTCTGGGCTGCCTCAGAGCTTTTGGAGTGAGGCTTGGAAATTTGCCAGCTTTGTTTTTAACAGGTCCTACAATCACGATGTAGGTGACACACCGTATTTTCTGTTGCACAAGCAAAAGCCACAGGTGCATTTCTTCCGTTCGTTTGGTTCGAGGGCTTCAGTGCCGATACCAACAGCGCAACGGAAGGAGGGTGGTCCTAGGTGCCAGGACATGATCTTCTGTGGGTATGATCCTGCAACAAATGGGTGGAAGTTTGCATACCCAGAGGGTGATCAGACCAAGCTGCTGGTCAGCAAGCATGCTGAGTTCTTTGAGCAGGGAGGTTGGTCACGGCCTAAGGTTGGTTCTGATTTTCTCTCAGAATGCTTGTCTGATTCTGAGGGGGAGGAAAGGGAGGAGGAAAGGGAGGAAGGAGAGCCAGAGGCGGAGCCTGTTGCTGAAGACCAGGTTGCTGATGATGGTCAAGCACAGGGGTGAGTTTCTCCACAGGTTAAGAGAGAACCCAAGAGCGAGCCTTCATCTCCTGTTAGCCAAGTGCAGGAGGCCCGAAGACGCAGCAAGTCAGAGGGGGAGTCTTCTGAGCTTGCTGGAGACACACTTGCTGACCCCAGTGGGTCAGGAGGAGCGCCCGAGGTTGTGCTCCGGCGGTCAACTCGGACCACAAAGGGGATTCCACCTGAGAGGTTTCAGGTCACCAGTGCGTGGGTTGGTTTCGCACAGTGTGATTCTGGGAGTGTGGAAGGGATTCAACAATTGCCTGGTATAGATGCCAGTGGGAGGCAAAAGGCAATGGGAGGTGAGTTGAACTCAAAGAGGTCTGTAAATAGGGGTTCACAGTTTCCCTCAGGATTCGAGACGAGAGGGGGTGTTATTGGTTTCAGATCTCACAGGGTTAAGGAGTTCTGGTGACGTCTCTTCCCTGAGGCGTGGTTAGAAACTCTTATGGGAGTGGTTTGACTCTGAGAGTTTAGTCTGGTTTCGCTTTTGCGGAGAGAGGGCGCAAGATGGGTGAGCTTTCACCAGGTTTGAAGTTATGCTGTTAAACTTTATGATTAAAGGCTAAGAAGATAAGGAACGCCTTTGTGTCTGAATTTATTACCCACATGCTGCATTGCTTCACCGCTGTGTTTACTTTGCTAACGGCAAGAGGCAGAGGCCGGAAGGACTTTTGCATATGCACGGACAGGCAGCAGAGCTGCGCAAGGAAGCGTGCCGGGCTCCATGATTGTTTTTCTTGGCACTCATGGCAACTTTGGCCTCTCCGTTGCCATAAAAATGTCCTCAAGAAGCTTTAAATATCGGCTAACTTAAAAAGATATACCGGACTGTGACTTTATCAACTGTTTACGATGTATTATTAATGTTCTTGCCCAAAGAGGAAGGCTTTACTGAAGAAAGCGCTATCGCTATCGCTCTCTCATATTAATAGATTTCGAACAAATGTGGAAATGATACTCCTTAAATGAATTGTGTAAAATTTATTCCTTAAGTAAATTTTGTAGTTTGCTGTGGGAGCCATGAAGTCATGGGAAAGGCTTGTAGCGCCACCTGGTGCCTCGCTGACCTCAGTGACCTGCATGTCCATGCCTTGCAGTGTATTAAGTGCATAACCTTATATGGAGTTGTGTTTCCTCTGGGCAGTAATTACCTTATATGGCGATGGGTGGGTAAAAGCCATGACCGGATGAGGTAACGTGAGACCTTGAAAAACGGCCATGCGACAGAAGAGAACAAAGGGGAATAAAATCAGAGGAGAGTGGTCGAAGGAGCTGCTCATACCATCCTGAAAATATTGCTGGCTCTCTGTGTCTTTTTTCAAATGCTATACAGCGCCATTTGTGACGGCTGGCTTCCGTCAAGTGGTGCCCCGTGTGAGACTGACTAAAAGAATACGTCTGAGGTTTTTCGATCCATGCAACGGATATCATCGACTCACCACACCCGGCAAGGGTTGCAAGCGCTAATCATCTTCGGATCTCCGGTGAGTTCGATCTCTTTTATCTTGATTTTTGAAAAATGGGCAGCTCTTTGTCTATTCCCCAACAGAAATTTTTAAAAGACTTAAAATTTCTCCTCTCCTCCAACAAATTGGAAGTTCCTGAGGGTGATTTGCTACAGCTTATTCTGGCCATCGATGAGCATTGCCCCTGGTTTCCTGCAGATGGGACTTGGGAATTAAAACATTGGGATAAGATTGGAGCACATTTTCATGGACACCCCAGTTAACAGCGTATTGTGATATTTAACCAAAAACATCTAGCAGCATAAACATGGGAACTGTAAAATGAGGTTTAGAAACAATCAAAAGAATATCATCTGCGTATGAATTCAATTTATATTCAACTGAATTGTGGACTACTCCATAGATCTCCCTATGTTGTCTAATAGCAGAAGCAAATATGAAAAAGCAAGGGTGAAATCAGACATGCTTGTCTAGTTCCTCTAAGTTGGGGTGCTCCAATGCACAGTCCCAAGAGCTGCATGCAGCCCTCAAGACCTTTGTCTCCTTCCAGAAGCCAAGGGTGGGGCCTGCGGACGGTAGAGCTTCCTGCAGTGGCTGGGGGTGGGAGACCTCAGTTGACCTGTGTCTCAACATGGTCCATATTCAAGTATCACGGCCTGGCTGGATGAGGAGGAGCAGGGGAGCCTCCCATCCAAGAGCCCCTCAAGGAAGACAGGGAAGATGAGGACTGAACCCCTGGGTCCTAGTGGTGGGACAAGGGGGAAGGGTTGAGCTGGGAGGTGCTGGAATCAAGGTGGCTGTCAGAAGGAGGAGGCCCTTCCAGGACAAGGCCGGAGGCTGAGTGTCTCAATGTGAGCAGACAGTGAGAAATCAGGGAGTACACCTGCCATCCCACAGCAGAACAGTCTCAGTCCTGCTGGCTCTCCTCCTCTCACACCCTGATCTAGAAGAGTCCTACATGTTGACAGACAGACCCAGGGGAGGAGCTCACCCCCATGTTGCAGTCTCCATCTGTTGGGAAGGGCTCCAGAGTGAGAAGCTAAAGGCGGGGCTGGAGCTAAGTTTCCTGCAACTTCTTGAGCTGAAGGAGTCAAGCCAGGATGACCTCGCTGTCTCCCCAGCCTCTTCTTGACCTGCAATGGCCCGGCACTTCCCTGTCAGCCCTTGTGATACAGAAGCACGATCCTTCTAAACCTTCAGCCTTCCATATCCCAGGCATGACCTTGCTCAAGCTTGCAGTGGTGCCACAATCTCGCGCAAGTCAGCAGGCTCCCGCGAGAGCACAGCACCAAAATATGTGCACCCCAATTTACATCAGAGGAATGTTGGAGGGTGTGGAATGAGCTTCTTTCACCAAAGTTAGACGTTTTCAGCTGCCCATTCTCTTATGCCTCTCAGAGTTTGAAGGCACATGTGGGAGTTTTTGCAAACATGTTTTTCACCAGCCTGCACCTGCGCATGAAGCCATGTAAAGAACTGAGGGCATTTCAGAGTCCATGCTTCTTCCCTTTATAATTATCAAAATCATAGAGGGGTTTTTCTTTCATCTTCTTCTCAACAAAGCTCCAGAGATTTCTCCAAAGATCACCTTTGAGTCCACTTAACGAGATATCTGAATTGACAACAACATACGGTCATTAAGACCGTAAAAAGGATTGGTGCATAAAGGCCTTCTGTACCACTGACAATTTGGGTTCAGATTTAGGACAGGCAAATTGCTATACAAGGGTGCAAGGCTGACCTCTATTCCTTCTAGGTGTGAAGTCTTGGTTGCATCCCATCAACATTATCTAATTATTTTCTAGGTCAGAGGAGCAGTCACAGGAAAGGAAGGTGTTCCAAGCAGGCACAGAATGGTACTGCTTCTCCTGCTCTTCCTGCCTCATGCAGACTGTGGAGCGAAGGCAAAATGCCCCTTGACTTTGGAGAGAGACTGGATTGAGCCATTCAATTATTACAGGCCAGGAGACCACCTCATTAGTGGAGTCTTCTCTGCCACAGCTGCTGTATTAAATCCGTGGCACTTCAATGAGCCTCCCTCTACCAGCTTTCGGAAGTAAGTCAATTTAGGGCAATGGGGTTACTGCTGCTCCGTGTAATATCGATTTTTACTTATCATCCTTTTGGAGCTGTAGTGTTTCTGTGTACTTTGGTCCTGCCAGGTTGTGGTGCTATGGGGGTCTATATTTTTAATTATTTATTTTCTTTTTTAATGTTTGCATTCTTTTTTAAAACAAATCAATAAAATTACTTGTAAAATAACAGGCTTGGAAGGGACCCGAGGGGAAGGGAGGAGAGTGTGAGAGAGGGGGAAAATAGATGTTCTGTGTTACTTAATAAGCCTCTAAAAACCTTTTCTCTCCTATTATTCTTTGAAAGTCTGTGCCCGTCTAATTCCATCATGAAAAATTCACTCTATTTTAGTTTTGTTTTCCATAGAATAATGAGTATTGACTGAACAAGGCTTTCCCAACAATCAGGCATCATTAAGTGAGGATTGGCTGTCAAACATCTGAACTTGGATCAGTGTTAGTATGATTAAATTCTAGAAATTGAATGCAGGACTTTAGATTATCCTTAGAAGCTTGTCAAAAAAAAGCAAGAGTTGGAAGTGATATAGTCACTGAATGCTGGAGGATAGGCTGTGATATGTACATTTTTTTCAGGAAAGCAGGAACAAAGTACTGGTTGCCCCTGTCCTTCTTCTTGGCCATTCAAGAGATCAACCAGAATCCCAGGCTCTTGCCCAACATCACTCTGGGCTACAATATCTATGAGAACTTTTTTCAAGGAAGGGTAACGTATGAAGCTTTGGTAGACCTGGTCTCTTCTAGGCAGGCGAATGTTCCAAACTACAACTGCGGAGGACAAAATAACTTGATCGCTGTTCTTGAAGGGGCTGACTCTGACTCTGAGAACTCCATCCAGATTTCAAGCATGTTGAGCATCTATAAAATGCCACAGGTAGGAATGGAGATGGAGGGATTATCTGGCTGTGCTTCTCAGGCATGAAAGTGTTGGGTAGTGTCAACTCAGAATGAGGAAGACATAGGAGGTCAAGGGATTGAAGAAAGGAGATAAGGAATGGTCAGATGAATTGCTGTGCTCTTTTGGATATTACCTGTCCTTCCTCCCTTCCATTTGTGTCAAATGTGGATGTGTGTGTGTGTGTGTGTGTGTGTGTGTGTGTGTTTGTATGCCCGTGCATATAAAATGAGAAGGAAGGGAACTTCCCTCATACTAGTCACCATACCACTAAAAATTGAATAAAGCAGAAAAGTTTCCCCTGAGTGAAACTGTGAAATTTTGTTTATTAATTGAAAACTTTCATAACCCACTCAATAATTTAAAAACCTTTTAGTAGTGCACCACATAAAGCAGTAAGAAAATTGTTGAAATGTACAGTAGAATGCCAGTAAAATAGAAGGATAAAAGCTTATTTTAAAAGATGAAAACAGGAACTGAAGGACTTCATAAAGATAAAGATGGGATGCAATCTTATGTGCCAAGGAAATTTTGAGCAAAAAAAGCAACGTGTCTTTATAAAGAAAATATATGTTATTTGGGGTAAGAATGATTTCAGCTTTGATCCCAAACAATGCAAGCCAACGGTCAATCTTTTCTTGCCAGGTCAACTATGCTTTTGGTTCCCATGCTCTGAATGACAAGAGGCAGTTCCCTTTTTTCTATCGGACGGTCCCCAAAGAAGACGCCATATACCCAGCGATTGTCAAGCTGCTCCATCACTTCAGATGGACATTCATTGGTCTCATTGCTCCAGACACTGAAAACGGAGAGATGTTCAAGAAGACATTGCAACCTATGCTTGAAGAGAGTGGCATTTGTGTTGCTGTCTCACAAAGTATTCCACCACTTAATCCATACCGTATGAGTTTCAAACTTGCTCCATCAGAAAAGTGGCAACAAGTCCATGTATTCTTATATTACGTAGAATCTACTTATTTCTTTCTAGGAATTAAACTTGCAGAAATGATATTTGACCAGCTCGTCAAACCCACTGTGGGGAAAGTCTTGATCTTCACACCTATGTGGGATTTGAGTGTGGACTTAATTGGGTTAATCAACAATGGTTTACATTTCCAGAACTTTCACAGTATTCTTTCTTTCCCTATTGGGGCAAATAAATGGGCCGAATATGGCGATTTTCATGCCTTTTACTTTGCAATTAAGCAGTTTTGGCTGGAAGCTTTTACTTGTTCCTATTTAGAGCACACATTGTCAGTGAAACGATGGACAAGATGCAGAGAAAGAGAGGAACTGGAGATGCTGCCCCAAGACCATCTGGAAAGACTCTTATCTCTAAACAGCTACAGGATTTACAACACTGTCCAAGCTGTGGCACGTTCCTTAAATGCTGCATATTCCTCCAGATCTAAGTGGAGGTTGAAGGACAGTCTGGAAGTTCAAAGGTTACAGCCATGGCAGGTATTTTCTTTCCCATCACTGTCATCTCTGCCAAACATGACAATCAATTGTACAATTCCTGAATGGTTGTCTTGGATATTGTCTGAGAACTTGGGGAATGTGGTGGGCAGGTGAGATTGTGAAAACCGCTTTGTGAAGTGCCCTGAATTGGACCCTTTTTATCTCCTCTAAGACGATACTCTCTCTGGGAACAGTTCCTACCACTGGCCTAATCTCTTCTCTGCCTTGCAGTGGCCCATTTGACCCCCACCCCCTCCATAAGAATTCCCTTGGGCAGGGAAGATGGCATTGCACAGGCTCTCTCTCCCAAAGCCTTCTTCCCTCCTGTTGGCACCTACTGAGCTCCACTGAGCTCTATGCTTTGTCCAAAGATTGTGCGTGTTGATGGAGCCTGTATTAAGTGTCTGAGTGACTCATCTTCTCATTACAATAGAGTCTGATACACAGTCATACTTCGGGTTACGGACGTTTCAGGTTGCGTTTTTCAGGTTACAGACCCGCTGAAACCCGGGGGTTCCGGAACAGGTTACTTCTGGGTTTCGGGTGTTGTGCATGTGCAGAAGCGCTGAATCGCAACCCCCGTGTGCACTGACGCACCGCTGCAAGTTGCGAATGCTGCAGGTTGCGAACATGCATCCCGCACAGATCACGTTCGCAACCCGAGCATCCAATGTATACGGACATTTGTCATATTTCTGGCGTATTTATATTCCGACCCCATTAATATGCTTTGAACTAAATTTTCCATTTCATATAGAGTATCTTGAATATTTTTTATCTTGAATATTTTTATACAGAGCAGATAATAGCTGCAGTCATCATCTGAGGCCTTTCTTCGTGTCCTTCCTTCATGAGAAGTCTGGAGGGTGGCAACACAAGAATGCGCCTTTTCTGCAGTGGCTCCCCGGTTGCAGAATGCTGTCTCCAGGAAGGTTTGTCTGGCACCTTCATTGTACATCTTTTGGTGCCAGACTGGAGTCACATGCAGCTCAGAACACAGAGGCAGGCACTTCTTAACCATTTATTCAAGAAAATGGCATATGACTCAGCAAAACTTCCCATTCGGTCTTTTATCTTTTTTAAAGTTTTTGTTTATACTTTTAAAATATATACATTTTATTAGTTAGTCCAGAAATCAGCATACAACTCAGCAACATTTCCCAAATGGTCTTTTCTTCTTCTTTATAGTTTTATTTATACTTTTCTAATTTATACATTTCATTAGTTTTGCAATCATTTTAATATTTCAAAGACTGACTTCCTTCCCCCTCTTTCTATGGTTCCTTAAATTTACTTTTTAATATCTTCTGCATATCCAAATTCATTTCATTTGCTCTTTAAATTATCTAATTTAAATATATATTCTTATGAAATTGCAGGATGTTACAATAATCCATGGGACGCGGGTGGCGCTGTGGGTAAAATCTCAGTGCCTAGGAATTGCCGATTGTATGGTCGGTGGTTCGAATCCCCGCAGCGGGGTGAGCTCCCATCGTTCGGTCCCAGCTCCTTCCCACCTAGCAGTTCGAAAGCACGTCAAAGTGCAAGTAGATGAATAGGTACCGCTTTATAGCGGGAAGGTAAACAGCGTTTCCGTGTGCTGCGCTGGTGCAGGCTCGCCAGAGCAGCTTCGTCACGCTGGCCATGTGACTCGGAAGTGTCTCTGGACAGCGCTGGCCCCCGGCTCTTAAGCGAGATGGGCGCGCAACCCCAGAGTCGGACACGACTGGCCCGCACGGGCAGTGGTACCTTTACCTTTTACAATAATCCTGCCAATGTTTTTAGATGTTTGGAATTTATCTGTAAATATTCAATAAACCATTTCAAAATTCGTTTATAAAAAAATTGTTATGATGGTTTCTTATTCTTCTGGTAAGTTTTACCATTTCTGCATATTGCATTAGATTTTGTATCCATTTTTCATTTGCAGGGACTTCTGCTTTATTCCTTTTTAATTTTAATTTAATTTTTTGTACAATTTAGATACTTCTGTCCTTATCATTCCCAAAATGTCCTTGGCTTCTCCAGCAGCCTCTTCACCCTTCTCCTCTGCTTCAGCCTCAGAATCTGAACTGCTTCCCATCACCGACTCTCCCTGCTCACTAAACCCTGTTGCCCCTTCAGCATCCAGCCCCTCATTGCAGTCTTCTTCCTCTGAGCTCTCCTCAGTCTCCCATCACCAATCCCCTGGCTCTGAGCCTTCCTCCCCTGGGGGTTCCCTGGCTGGTGCTTCCCACCAAACTGCCCAACCAGTCCCTGACACTCTGTAGCCAATCCCAAATGAGAGCAGATCCAAGCATGAAATGCGCAGAGTTGAATAGTCAGTGTTGTTTCCCCTGTTCTATATGTGGCCCTTTTCTCTGCCATTCTAGCTCCACTCTTTCCTGGGAGATGCCCAGTTTTACAATTCTTCAATGGACGGAGTGTATTTGGATGAGAACAGGGAACTGGCAGCTGACTTGGACATTGTGAACTGGATGGTGTTTCCAAATCGGTCCCTTCTTAGAGAGATCATTGGGAGCATCGATAGGCAGAAATCCCCAGACCTAAAGTGCTCCATCGACCAGAATGCCACTGTGTGCCCCAAATGGCTCATCAAGGTGGGGAAAATAATTTGTTTCATTTTATTAATTTCCCATCCGATAAGTTCAAATCATGCCACCATGTTTTGTGTTGCACTGCTTTTCAAATGCCTCCTGCATTCCTTGAAAATCTAACAGAAACTGCCTTGGTAGCGCTGGTTGATGATCTCCGGCGAGCTAGGGACAAAGGTGAGAGCTGTTTCCTAGTTCTGCTGGATCTCTCAGCGGCCGTTGATACAATCGACCATAACATCCTTCTGGACCGTCTAGAGAGGCTGGGAGCTGGGGGCACTGTTATACAGTGGTTTCGCTCCTTCCTCCTGGGCCGTGTTTAGAAAGTGGTGGTGGGGATGTGTGTTCAGACCCCTGGACCCTCACTTGTGGGGTGCCTCGGGGTTCCGTCCTCTCCCCCATGCTTTTTAACATCTATATGAAGCCACTGGGAGAGATCATCAGGGGGTTTGGGCTGGGTGTTCATCAATATGCAGATGATACCCAGCTCTAACTCTCTTTCAGATCAGAACCAGTGAAGGCGGTGAAGGTCCTGTGTGAGTGCCTGGAGGTGGTTGGAGGATGGATGGCAGCTAATGGATTGAGGTTGAATCCTGACAAGACAGAAGTACTGTTTTTGGGGGACAGGGGCGGGCTGGTGTGGAGGACTCCCTGGTCCTGAATGGGGTAACTGTGCCCCTGAAGGACCAGGTGCGCAGCCTGGGAGTCATTTTGGACTCACAGCTATCCATGGAGGCGCAGGTCAATTCTGTATCCAGGGCAGCTGTCTACCAACTCCACCTGGTACACAGGCTGAGACCCTACCTGCCCACGGACTGTCTCGCCAGAGTGGTGCATGCTCTGGTTATCTCCCGCTTGGACTACTGCAATGCGCTCTACGTGGGGCTACCTTTGAAGGTGACCTGGAAACTACAACTAATCCAGAATGCGGCAGCTAGACTGGTGGCTGGGGGCGGCCGCCAAGACCACATAACACTGGTTTTGAAAGACCTACATTGGCTCCCAGTACGTTTCCGAGCACAATTCAAAGTGATGGTGTTGATCTTTAAAGCCCTAAACGGCCTCGGCCCAGTATACCTGAAGGAGCATCTCCACCCCCATCGTTCTGCCTGAGGAGATTTCACCCTCCCATACCCAAGAATCTCCTGATCATCTCCTGGTGGTCTCTGCTGACTCTCCACAGAGGAGGAGGTGTGCCCTGCCTATCTACTTATTCTGCCCAGCAATATCACTGTGTGTGTGAGAGAGAGTCAGTCAGTCAGTGTATCGGAGAGAGTGAGAGTGTTAGAGATCCTAGAGATAAGATTGCTGCTAAGAGCAGCTGCAGACTCTCAGTGTAGCATTGATTTATGCTTAGAATATTCAGCTCTGTATATAGTTTTGTATCATAGTTGTAGTTACAGAATAAAAGGAAGATATTTTACAGAGCTGCTCTCCGAGTGGTTTATACTCTGCAAGACTCTGCAAAACTCTGCTGCGCAACGACTGTATTATTGAGACAGTGAATCCGGTGCTCCCAGCTCTAAGCTGTGAGTCCACAGCACTGTGACCTGTTCCTGTGAGAAAGGAGGTCTCTGGCGGTGCTACCCAGCTCGCCTAGCCCAGTCGGGGTTGAGGTGCAAGAGTCCAGTTGGTGCACTGGCTCTAGGGCGATGCTGACATCGGTTATGGGCCCAGTCGTTGTTCCAGTCGTCTGACCTGACGTTGTTCCAGTCATCCCAGGCGTCCCAGTCGTCCCAGTCGCCAGAGGTTTCTGTTGCTGTTTGCCGGACGGTGGAACGGACGCTGCATGCTGGACTGATTTGCGGTGCCCAGAAGCAGAGCTGTTTTGGAGCAGAGTGTTCAAGCTGCCGCTGTTGCTGTTGCTGCTGCTTGATTTATGGAGGTATGTTGCTGACTGCCAAAGGAAGAAGATAGCATCCCTGTTTGCCTGTTAATTGCGCTCTGAGTGGGAGAGAGAGTGGCTGAAGGAGTCAAGGCTTTGCACGAGGGAAGTGTCTTGCTCTAAGTAATAGCAGACATGGCCTGTGCACATTCTGGCCAGATGGCTCTGTCCTTTCCTCTCCTCACGCCTGAAACCTATGCAGTTTGGCAAGTAAAGATGAAAGCACTTTTACAGAGGGAGAAGCTATTTCACACGATAGAAGATGACCCTCCCGATGAGGATGCAGATGATTGGCCTGAGTGGCATGCTGCAGATATGAAAGCCCGAGGGACAATTGTTTAGAGTGTTTCAGACCACTTGCTGGTGAACATAGAGGGTCAAGAGACTGCACAAGCTTTTTGGCATAAGTTGAGAGATATGCATCTGAGACAAAATGCTGGTTCCAGTGTGATTTTCTTTAAGAAGCTGTGCAGGCTGCAGTTGGAGAAAGGTGGTGATTTGCCTAGCCATCTATCTCAATTAAAGCGTCTCAGACAGGACCTTGTTCAGCGAGACCTGGCTATTTCAGAGGCTGTGTTTGCAATGCTGATGATCAATAGCCTAGATGAGTCTTATGGTGGAGTGGCTGCCCAGATTTCCACAATGCCTTCTGACCGGCTAACAGAAGATTATGTGTCTAGCGTGCTTCTGAATGAGTGGGATCGCAGACAGGCTGTTAGAGAAAGCCGGGAAAACTGTGCTGTTAAAAATATGCTTGAAAATGTGCCTGAGTCTTCAGCAGGGGAAAGTGAAAGTGAAACTGCTGCTGTTAAAGCTTTGGAATTGAAGCGGTGCTTTTCGTGTGGAGCACAAGGCCATTTGAGTTTCCAGTGCAAGAAGTCTTCAAAGAAGAAGGGAAACTTCAGAGGCAGAGGGGGAGGAGGAAGAAATCCCCAAGCACCTGCTACTTCAAAGGCCTTGATCTCTCACTGTTCCAGTCAACGTGGGCGGAGTTTCTTCGTGGTCGACTCTGGCTGTTCAGACCACATGGCCAAAGATAAGAATCTCTTTGTTCAGCTTGAGAAGCAAGAGAAAGAAATTCATCAAGCAGATGGGACAGTTCTCACGAGTGTGGCTCAGGGAACTGTGTTCTTAAAGAGCCTGTATGCACCTGATATTCAGGACAATTTGTTGAGTGTTTCCCAGCTTGATCGTCAAGGGTTTAAGGTGGTGTTTGCTAAATCTCGCTGTGAAATTCTTAGAGATGGCAAGCTCATTTTGTATGCAAAATGTGTAAATGGATTGTATCAATTGCCTTTTGTTTCAGGTACAGGCACTGCAGAAGCAACTGAGAAAGAGTGTTGCAATTTGTCTGTAGATAAGAATGAGAAGTTGCATGACCAATGTATTCATTATTACCATCGCGTTTATGGTCATCTTAATTTCCAGGCTGTGGCAAAAATGCCTGATATGGTTCAGGGTATGAAGTTGAAAGAATGTCCCTACCACATGAAATGTGTTTCTTGTGCTGAGAGTAAGGCAAGGCAAGCTCCCAAAGGTACAGAGTCTGGGAGAGAGGCCAAGAAACCATATGAAGTCATTCATGCAGACTTAGTGGGGCCTCTAGCGCTCTCTAGAGGCAATTCAAGGTTTTTCATGGTTCTGATAGACTCCTATTCGAAATATGTTTGGGTCTATATGCTGCAGAAAAAGTCTGAAGCCTTTACCAAGTTTCGCCAGTTTTGTAAATGGCTCAGAAATGTACATAATGAGAATGTACGTTGTCTTTTCACAGATAAGGGTGGAGAGTTTTGTTCAGAAGAGTTTGAGAGTTTTCTTTCTGAACAGGGCATTGAGCATAGGACGGCCACGCCCAGATCACCCTGGCAGAATGGTTTATGTGAGAGAGTGAACCAGACCCTGCAGCAAGGAATCAGAACGCTGTTACATGATTCGGGGCTACCCAATCCTTATTGGGCCGAAGCTCTTTCGTTTTTCTGTCACGTGTATAACAGGAGGTACCAGTCTAGTGTAAATTGCACCCCATATGAGATGCTTCACGGAAGAAAGCCATGTGTAAAGCATTTTAAAATTTTTGGTTCGGAGGTTTGGGTGCACACCTCGCAGGGTGACAAACTGAGCAAGCGTGGAGAACATGGTGTTTTCCTAGGATATGAGAAAGGGTCTTATCGTGTTCTGATCACAGACACAAAAACCATAAGGCTGACCAGGAGTATTGGTGACAATCCACAATGGGACAGGATTGGTGTTTTTCAGTATCATCCCATTTGTGATGATGGTGCAAAAGGGGCAAAGAAAGTTAAGAGGGAGTCAAGTGTTGTTGGTGGTGATAATCCTGATGCCAATGTAGTTCCAGATGATGGCACAGATTATCAGAGCCCAAAAGCCTCAGGTGAGTCTGACGCTGACTCAGACTTAGCAGCTTCATATACTTTAGCTCCCCATTCTCCCAAAGAGGAGGAAGCACCAGAACAAGAGGATCAAAGAGTTCTGCGCAGGTCCGAGAGAACAACCAAGGGTGTACCACCGAAAAGGTTTTCTGAAGAGTTTGCAAAGACTGCGGTCACGAGCAACTCTGGTGGAGTTTTTAAACCAAGCATGAAGTGTGCTGAGAGTAGTAGCACAAAACGCTTTATTTATTTCCTTACCGGATATTTGAAGGAAAGCGTGTATTTGAGTTCTGGAAAAAAATTGGTTTGTTCAAATCTGCCTAATTAGAAATGTCAATTTGTATCTGAGAGGAAGAAATGTGTGTGAAGATTTTTCCAGAAGCTGCTTATTCAATGGTATTGTAAAAGTGTTTTATATGCCGGGAAAGAGATACCTGCAAATGTGTTAACCAAGGTTGTAAGCAGAGAACAACTTTTGGAGTGTATGTGTAAATTGCAGTTATGTTAAAGATTCTTGAAATGGTCAGATGAAATGGGGGAGGATGAGGAGATTTCACCCCTCCCATACCCAAGAATCTCCTGATCATCTCCTGATGGTCTCTGCTGACTCTCCACAGAGGAGGAGGCGTGTCCTGCCTATCTACTTATTCTGCCCAGCAATATCACTGTGTGTGAGAGAGAGAGTCAGTCAGTCAGTGTATCAGAGAGAGTGAGAGTGTTAGAGATCCTAGAGATAAGATTGCTGCTAAGAGCAGCTGCAGACTCTCAGTGTAGCATTGATTTATGCTTAGAATATTCAGCTCTGTATATAGTTTTGTATCATAGTTGTAGTTACAGAATAAAAGGAAGATATTTTACAGAGCTGCTCTCCGAGTGGTTTATACTCTGCAAAACTCTGCTGCGCAACGACTGTATTATTGAGACAGTGAATCCGGTGCTCCCAGCTCTAAGCTGTGAGTCCACAGCACTGTGACCTGTTCCTGTGAGAAGGAGGTCTCTGGCGGTGCTACCTAGCTCGCCTAGCCCAGTCGGGGTTGAGGTGCAAGAGTCCAGTTGGTGCACTGGCTCTAGGGCGATGCTGACACTGCCCGGATGCTGAGATCCAGCGCGAGGGCCTTCTGGCGGTTCCCTCATTGCGAGAAGCAAAGCTACAGGGAGCCAGGCAGAGGGCCTTCTCGGTAGTGGCGCCCGCCCTGTGGAACACCCTCCCATCAGATGTCAAAGTGATAAACAACTACCTGACATTCAGAAGACATCTTAAGGCAGCCCTGTTCAGGGAAGTTTTTAATGTATGATTTTAGTGTATTTTTGGTTTCTGTGGAAGCCGTCCATAGAAGCTGGGGAAACCCAGCCAGATGGGTGGGGTACAAATAATAAATTATTATTATTATTATTATTATTATTATTATTATTATTATTATTATTATTATTATTATTAACAGTGGGTCCCTGTGAAACTCTGTATATGCATGAATCAGCTGCTTTGGGAGTGTAATTTCAAGGTGGGTCTTTTAGTAACTAGATTATGTGGCCACTGGTTTCCCCCTTCCCCTCTCATATTTAAACCACTAAAAACTTAAAATCTGTAAGAGAGAGTGTGGCTTTTAGCAGCCTCAGTGCTGGCAATATTTCCTGAACTGCTCCTGTAAATCCATGTTCTATGGAACAACTTTCAGAAAAGTGTGTAATAGATTTGTTTGCTAAAAGAGATGGACTCCTAACTTGAACCCTTCTAGGAAATTTAACTATGGATCTCAAATTAATAAAGTGTAGCTCCCTCTGATTAATACAGTGATCATGACACTTTATCATGTACAAGAGGGGAAACTGAAACAGGGCTGAGCAACAAGGAAAGAGAAGCAGAAGGAACTAGGGTTTGGATCAAACAGGGAAACATTCTCATGAGAGGTTTTGCTGCAATGAAGCAGTGTATAAATATGGCTCAAAACAATTAATCAAAACATTGTTATCATCCTTAACACATCAGCCTTAACACGTTGTCCTTGATGCCCCTTTATGCTTAGCCCCTGCCTACTTCCAGGTGTGTGGAAAGTTGCCAGCCTGGATTCTTCAAGGTAGTTCAGGAAGGAATGCTGCTCTGCTGCTATGACTGCGTTCCCTGTGCGGAAGGAACGATGGCCACTCAGGAAGGTGGGTGACACCAGCAGAAAGAGCTGCCCTTGTGGAAGAGGACAAAGGATCTTTCTGGTGTCCAGGGTTTATTAAAGGGGAGTTCTAGAACTGATGCACTGCTACAACACAACTGGGCATTTCCCCTATTGGGTGTTCACACATGCTGTATTGACACATTGAATGACAATTAGAAGCCTACACAGAGAGGGAGAAAATCCTGAGATACGGGAATTTGACATTCTTTTGACTGTTAGTCAAACTTGGCACAAGAGACACCATGAACTCCCAGATGATTGTCAGGCACAAATGTTTCATATAGTTGAGTCCAACAAGGTCCCTTTTGAGTGTCATTTTCCTATCCCGTAATATTATTAATACCAGTAATTGCTCTCCATGGTTGTACACAATGGTTTTTATATTTCCTTTTAGTGGGGAACACTTTGGAATTACTTTTTGTTAAGGAAAAGCAGTAAAGTTGTTATTCCTTGTGTTCTTTCCAGATGCAGAGCGTTGCACCAGGTGTCCAGAAGATCAGCATCCAAACAAGGCCAGAGATCAATGTTTCTACAAGATCATCACTTTTCTGGCTTACGAAGAACCTTTGGGGATCTTCCAAGCTTCTTTTGCTCTATTCTTATCCCTAACCACATGTGTTGTGCTAGGAATATTCATTATATTCCAGGAAACTCCCATAGTCAAAGCCAACAACCGGAACCTCTCCTATATCCTCCTCATCTCCCTCCTGCTTTCCTTTCTGTCCTCCTTGCTCTTCATTGGAAGGCCAAGGAAAGCCACCTGCCTTCTCCGACAAATGGCCTTCAGCATCATCTTTTCAGTTGCTGTCTCCTCTTTGTTGGCAAAAACCATCACTGTGGTGCTGGCCTTCCTGGCCACGAAACCAGGAAACAGGGTGAAGAGATGGCTGGGGAAGAGTCTGGCCAACTCCATTGTCATTTCCTGTTCCATTGTCCAAGTTGCCATCTGCATCTTCTGGCTGGGAATCTCTCCACCCTTCCCAGAGTCTGACATGCACTCCCAGCCCAGAGAGATCATCCTGCAATGCAATGAAGGGTCTGTTGCCATGTTTTATGCTGCCTTGGGTTACATGGGCTTCCTGGCCTCCATCTGCTTCACAGTGGCTTTCCTGGCCAGGAAGCTGCCTGGGGCCTTCAATGAAGCCAAGCTGATCACCTTCAGCATGCTGGTCTTCTGCAGTGTTTGGGTCTCCTTTGTGCCCTCCTATCTGAGCACAAAAGGGAAGTACATGGTGGCTGTGCAGATCTTCTCTATCTTGGCTTCCAGTGCTGGGCTTCTGGGCTGCATATTCTTTCCCAAGTGCTACATAATTGTACTCAGACCTGATCTGAACACAAAGGAGCATCTGACAACAAAAGTTGGTTCTTAAATGACTCATTTTCGACAACTGCTGTCCAGTACAGTAATGTTGAAAAGGCATACTTGCCTTGCAAATGTAGCTTCTTAGATTTAAAAGCATGTTTACGGCTCCTTTTCTGATGGTTACTTTTCAAACCTTTAAGAATTGTCTAAATGTTTACATTTTATTTTTAATTGTGCTATTTTAACTTGGAAAGCTGAATGTCTTTCTCTTAAAATTCAGGCTCTTTGGCACTTCCTGCATTTCAATATATTGATTTAATAGGAAAATTGATTGGGACTGCTAAAACAAATAGAGGAGACAAGTGTCATTCAGTAGTGAAATATTTTGTTTCAGGAACAGTTAACAGAGGGCACAGAAACATTATTTACAGATTATTTACATTATTTAAAGCATGCTGAACTTCGAGATATGTATATTTCTTCATTGTACATACAATTAATATCTGTATTTTCCTTCACAAACAATATGTTAAAAATACTGAGATAATTGTGCCCTGATAAATCTGTCGCTCTTCACAGTGTCTCAGGACTTAGTTGTTTTTGAGCTGGTGAGAAAGAGTGCTGATTTTCCCCCTTCTTCTTCATTTCTGTTGGGAAATATCACGGCAATGATAGTTAGATGAAGGAAGTAATGGAGAAAGGAAGATCATTTCTTCCAGAGAGCCCAATGCCCTTTGATAGTGACTTAAGATAACTGCTCATGGTACATCCACTCATCCCATTTGCTTTGCATCTACAATGGTGCCCCGCAAGACGAATGCCTCGCAAGACGGAAAACTCGCTAGATGAAAGAGTTTTCCGTTTTGGAGGTGCTTCGGAAAACGAATTTCCTATGGGCTTGCTTCGCAAGACAACAATGTATTGCGAGTTCCTACTGGTTTTTTTTCCTCCCCCCTTTTTCTAAGCCGCTA
The DNA here is from genome assembly GCF_965113315.1 of Podarcis vaucheri. Taxonomy (NCBI): domain Eukaryota; kingdom Metazoa; phylum Chordata; class Lepidosauria; order Squamata; family Lacertidae; genus Podarcis; species Podarcis vaucheri. The sequence continues at coordinate 125,661,662 of NC_138760.1, forward strand.
AGCCGCTTATCAGCTGATCCGATCAGCAGATAAGCCGCTAAAAGCCGCTAAAAGCCGCTAATAGCGCTAATCCGCTAATCTGTCAATGGGCTTGCTTTGCAAGACAAAAAAAACCGCTAGAAGAAGAGAATCACAGAACGGATTCTTTTCATCTTGCAAAGCACCACTGTATTTTGCAGGCTTTGCTATATATTCTAAAACTTATTTGAGCAGAGGTAACAATATGAGATGTGCAGCCTCTCTAGTCTCAAAGCCACTGTCAGCTCCTTTGGGGGTGGGAATGCAAACCATATCCAGCATGTGTTACTATTTGACTCTGGCTGGAGTTTCTGCTGCTGCTGCTCTTTTTCCACTACCATGATGAGTGGAAGGATTCTCCCCGCTTCATCTGGGATGCCTCAGATTCTCTGTAGCTGAAGCTCTGTCTCCTGATGTCTTTAGACATGGCAGAACTTGTCATAGTTGAAGGAAATTCGCCCTAGATCAACTCCAGTTGTCCCTCTGGCACATAAGAGGCAGGGGAGAACTGCTAAAATAAACACACACAGACACATTTAATCTATAGATAAACAAATGGTGGGGAGACCTAGATTGTGGAGGGTGGGGACAAGGTCACACTATCCTGGACACCCTCCTGCAAGGGGATCAAAAGAGATGCTCATTTGGACTCCCAGTGGAGCGTGGCAAACTGGAAAGAGTCCACTGCTAGCTCATCTGCCAGCATGGATAAGTATTTGGTGATAAAACTTGGTCAGAATATCTGCTAGGGTCAATGAGAGATGTATAGGCAAGCCTAAGAAGTTCTGAAGAGACAATCTCCCATCAATATCAAGAGGAGTTTAAACCTCCAAAGACATTGGGGGGGGGCTTCCTAGAAAGGTAGCTGACATGTCCCTCATTCCAGGACTAATCAAGGACCCCGATATTGTGTTGGCAGGCCTACTTACTATATAACCAAAGTGGCCTTTTTGCTACACCTCCTTCTGAAATTAATGACACCTCCTACCGGTTTTTCCAGTTCTTCAAAACCACCCAAGGCTTATGTTTCTGCTGCTATGCCTCTGGGGCATGGAACTCTAAATGGATAGATTGGCACCATGTACAACGCCACCAACGTAAAGGTTGGCTGGGAAATTATACACATTGCACCAGTAGATTTTGGTTGTGGGGTTCCTTCAATACCACCCATCAAGGAAACACCACATCTTCAGATCTGTATCCATACTTTCTCCAATATACAGTCAACATCACCAGACAGGGATCCATCTGTTCTGGATGGATGATCAAGGATCCAAATTTATGGTTCTTGTATAATGGGCTCGCTACCAACTACCACCCTGGTAACTATCAGTGTGTGGGAAACAGAGCCTTCAACATCAAAAAAACGAAGATCATCGCCACTGGGCCCATCACCTCCTGGCAAATAGAAGGGGAAGAAATGGAGACAGTGAGATATTTTACTTTCTTGGGCTCCATGATCACTGCCGATGGTGACAGCAGTCACAAAATTAAAAAGACACCTGCTCCTTGGGAGAAAAGCAATGACAAACCTAGACAGCATCTTAAAAAGCAGAAACATCACCTTGCCAACAAAGGTCCGTATAGTTAAAGCTATGGTTTTCCCAGTAGTGATGTATGGAAGTGAGAGCTGGACCATAAAGAAGGCTGATCGCCAAAGAATTGATGCTTCTGAATTATGGTGCTGGAGGAGACTTGAGAGTCCCATGGACTGCAAGAAGATCAAATGTATCCATTCTTAAGGAAATCAGCCCTGAGTGCTCACTGGAAGTACAGATCCTGAAGCTGAGACTCCAATACTTTGGCCACCTCATAAGAAAGTGGAAAAGCTAGAACTAGGTAGCCGAGTGCATGATTACAACTCAGGTTCCATGATGTATTCAGCAAAGCCAATTAGTTCACATAGCAGAGTTGGGATGTTAATACCCTATGAAAACCTGAAAAATGGCTGGGTTTGAGACTTCTGACTGACTAGTTCCATTTGAGTCAGCACTGTGCCATAGGCACAGAAAGCAATACCAACTGAGAGTGCCCAAGAGCATGTGCAGAGTACCTTCAGCTCATCCCTTATTTGCTCTTGTAAAGCTTCTATAAATGTACTGCTGATCCAGGAATGATCCAGAAAGATTAATGGGTGTTATGTAAAATTGAGTTATAATGACTGGATTTTAATTAGGACAAGACAAGAAAATACCAGTAAATCAAGCAACACAGTAAGCTGTCTTGGGATAACCTCAAATGTAGGAAAATAAACTAAATTTTATCCTAGAAATTCATGTATGAAATATTCATCACAGAACAATCAGTTACATTCCAAGCTGCAACATGACAAGGAAGGAGACGGGGATCCTTTTGAGGAGGGGCAACACAGAAATATTATCAACAATGAAAGTAATCCTAATAATTTCCTAACAATTCTGATGTGCTCCAAGGTGTTTCAGGGCAGAGAAAAGAATATCTGATAGTGGGCAAATACACAACAAAAGGCACAAACAGAAAAGGATAAGAATGCGGTGTGTCAGGGGGAAAATTTAAGCTACAAATGCAGAGAAAATGGTTCTCTTTTCAAATAAAAACCTTGCTGTAGATCAAATAATTTATGCAGGACAAAAGAAAGGCATTTAAGAAGAAGAAGAAAAAGTCTGACTACCAACAGTTTGAATAGGCAAATAAGTGTGACTGGTTATTTGTGAACCCCAGGTAAATATGAGCAGCATAAAGACTAGTATGGTTGGTCAATAATATAGTGGGATAAGCCTGTGATGAAGCGATGTACAAGCTTATGCCCAAAGGACCTATGGCCATTGCAAAGCTATTATGACTTCAATTTCAACATTCATGATTTATTTGACAGGAAGAAAGATTTAAATCTAAGAAGCTACATTTGCAAGTATGTCTGTGCCAGATGACAGTAGTCGAAAATGAGTAATTTAAGAATCAGCTTTTGTTGTCAGACACTAGATGTTAATCATCAAATTAGTTGCATAGAACAAGATCATACACCATCCTTTGATTTGGTCATAAGATCCTCCTTTGTATTCAGATCAGGCCAGACTACAATTATGTAGCACTTGGGAAAGAAGATGCAGCCCAGAAGCCCAGCACTGGAGGCCAAGATAGAGAAGATCTGCACGGCCACCATGTATTTCCCTTTTGTGCTCAGATAGGAGGGCACAAAGGAGAGCCAAACACTGCAGAAGACCAGCATGCTGAAGGTGATCAGCTTGGCCTCACTGAAGGCCCCAGGCAGCTTCCTGGCCAGGAAAGCCACTGTGAAGCAGATGGAGGCCAGGAAGCCCATGTAGCCGAGGGAGCCATAAAACATGGCAATAGACCCTACATTGTATTGCAAGGTGATCTCTCCAGCCTGGGAGGTCATGTCAGACTCTGGGAATTGTGGACAGATTCCCATCCAGATGATGCAGATGGCAACTTGGACAGAAAATGACAATGAAGTTGGCCAGACTCTTCCCCAGCCATCTCTTCATTGTGTTTCCTGGCTTTGTGGCCACGAAGGCCAGCACCACAGTGATAGTTTTTGCCAATACAGAAGAGACAGCAACTGAAAAGATCTCTCATCTATTCTATGGTTAGCAGAACCAGATCCATTGAGTAACTGAGCTTGTAGGGAAGGGAGGGTGAATGTTCAGGACGTGGGTGTTGGTGTTACAACTGGGGTGTTAGTTGCAAGTGTTTTTTGCTGTTATTTTGGAGTGCATGTATTTTTCGGGGGTTAAAGTTTTTTAGTTTGAAGTAAACTACTAACTACTTCAGCTGCTCTAAATCTTGACTCAGTATTTCTCTGACACAGGATCTTCGGTGCACCAGATTTCTCTCCCCAGGGCCCCAGCACAGTGCAATGAATGACACTGTGCTGCTATTTATTCAGATGTATGGACAATTACGAAAAATATCGCTTGAGTTCTGGGGAGAATAAATCACTATGATTCTGATAATTATGTGGAAAACAAAGTTCACACTACTTTGGTGGTATTCATGGAATATTAAAAGTGTATGTTGTCATTTAAAGGTCAAGCTGACCTTTGACCCCCCCAGCTGGCCCAGGTAAAGACCAGGGAGCCATTTCTGTGCGTTCTTGTTCTCATGTTTTCCTCCAGGTCTGCACCTGTCCCTTGAGCCACACAGAGACTCAGGTGATGCATCTCCCCCTTATAATTATTCTTATTCTTGCCAAATCACCAGGGATTGAGACAAATCAGCCAAACATCAGAATCAAGGCTAAATGAGGTAATTTATTACACTGTGCCTGAAACGTTTCTTGCAGAAAATATACCCTGTGCCATGAATCACATTTCTTGTCCAATTCTCAGGGCTCAGATTAATCATGAGATTGTAAGAGCACCAAAAAGTCCATCCATTGAATTTTTAAGTATACCTTTTCAGCTGTTTGTGGGTGAGCCAACTTTTGTTAGTGCATCAACAGATCTCTCTTCTCTCTTGATGCAATAACAAAGTCTATTGTTTCAAGGACTTTTCTTTATTCTCCTTCTGATTCCCCTGGAGCCTTTATCTAAGTTTTCTCTCCTTCAAGCCCAACTTTCAGGCCCTGCGGCACAATAGTCATGGCTTTTCCCATAAGATCTTTCTTCCAAATTGCCCTAAACACTTTCAGCTGGTAAGAAGTACGGAATACACACCCTACATCACAAATGAGAAGTGACTGGTTCCTGTCTTCATTTTCACTGGAAGCCCTGCCCAAACTCTGGATCATGTTTATCTATAGGATTCCCCAAATTGAATATGTCAGAGTCACACAACAAACATTTTGGGGGGGGAGGTCAGATTGTGGCCACTCTAAGCAACTATTTCACTCTAAGCAACTAGAACGGTCTCCCTCAGCAGGTTGTGGACTCTCCTTCCTTGGGTGTTTTTAAGCAGAGGATGGGTGGCTATCTGTCATGGATGCTTTAGCTAAGATTCCTTCATTGCAGGGGGTTGGACTAGATGCCCCTTGGGGTCCCTTCCAGTTCTATAATTCTATGATAACCCTGCAATCCTAAGTAATGGATTAGAGTTCCCCCCAACATTAAATGTGACCCCTATTTTTGTTCAACAGTCCAATGAATGTGAAGATTATGTTTGGGGTAGGTTGTGCGATTCCTCTATGTCACCCTCTCATTGTTCTTGATCATAAAGTTCAGAGTTTCCCTGCCCTTCTGTGTGGCCCCTTCTACTTCCCTTTCCATGTAGGGGCCCAATCACCTTGTTTTTAGTGCTGGTTGTGACCATTCTGTGTGACCATTGCATTAATCCTGAACATAAAGAATGGGTTTTGATTTTCACTGATCTTTCATGCACTCCCTGCACCCTCATTTTGATTCAAGATCTCGTTTAACATAAAGGTTGGTTTTGGTGGGTTGTGCTGCATTTAAGTGACTCATCATAACTAGTCTGAAGTAATGGGTTTGGGCTTCCTCCTAACCATACATGTGGGCCCTGAAATGCATTTTTGATATAAAGGCCCAGTGAAACTAAATATTTTTGGAGTGTCATGCAACTATGAGCCCAGCCTATTGCCTTGGTCCTAAACAACAGGTTTCATTTCTGTCAAGTCATCTATGGGGCCCTGGAAACCTGAGGGGCCGCTATGATGAATATAGTGCTTTAGGGTGTGTTGTAACCTCTCCATGATCCAATTCCATCATCCATGATTTTGAGGAAAAGGATTTTTTTCTCGGTACCCTTTCAGGACCCATATGGAAGTTTGAGACTCAAAACCATTTTGGGGGGTGTTGGGAGGTATCTGATGGTGGGGTAGACAGGTCACAATACACAATTCAGTACAATCCACTCAACCATAAATCTCAGAAGGTGACTAGATATTTCTGCAGCCATTCAATGCAGGCCTCATCCTGCTTCAAAGGACAGACGTGTGCCTAGAAAGTGTGGGGCAAATATAAGTAGAGTGGTACCTCGAGTTAAGTACTCAATTCATTCTGGAGGTCTGGTCCTAACCTGAAACTGTTCTTAACCTGAAGCACCACTTTAGCTAATGGGGCCTCCCGCTGCCGCTGCACGATTTCTGTTCTCATCGTGGAGCAAAGTTCTTAACCTGAGGTACTATTTCTGGGCTAGCGGAGACAGTAACCTGAAGCGTATGTAACCCAAGGTACCACTGTATAGATTATAGCCATTGGAAATGCCCTTTTACTTCTTCTGTCAATAATTTATTTTAGTATTTTAATAATGTTTGCCTTGACAGAGTAGTAGTATAGAAATGCAGTAAACAGGCAAATATTGTGCTGGAGAAGAGATATTGCTTCCTTGTTTGTGTAGGAGCAGGATTTTAATCACACTTGTAATGTAACAAACACTATGGATAATATGGAAGGATACAAAATGTTATTATGGAATAATATGCAGTTGTAAATGTTGGGAATAGGACCCATGGAGGGGATGGGGGGAAATCTCAAGATTCAGAGAAATCTTTTCATATGTGTCAGGGCTGCCTCAGGTCTCAGCTCACGAAAAACCAACGCCAAGTCCTTATATACGAGGACGTTTATTGCAGTTCATAGTAAGTTCCACAACCGAGGCGCGCAGCCCCCACGTCTGTTAACCTTAGACGGTAGAAGTCCCCTCTGAATCGGTCCCTCCCCTACACCAGTTTAATAAGCTAACGCTGCTCCACCTTTTTCTCTCTTTCCTTTTCCGCAGGGTCTTTCTGCCCGCCGGGGTTCCGCCCCTCCTGGATTCTCCTGAAGCGGAATCTCCAGACTGCTCTTCCCCCCTCCTGCGGGCTTTGGGACCTGGCCCCTCCTCCTCCGGGCTCCCTGTTCTTCCGCGCGCCTCCTCTTTTGAACTTGGCGCGCGCGCCCAACCTCTAACCTTCCTTTTGACAGTTATGCTACTCCCCTCACTGCCCTCCTCCCCTTCCGGGAGAATGGCTTGCTCTGATCCCTCCTCTTTCTCTGTCGCCGGAGCTGTTTCCCCTGACACACTGGAACCTCCCCCCCCCCTTGCTGCACTCTGGTGGGGAAGCTGGCCCTGATTCCCAGCTGCCGCTTTGGGGTCCCCTGCTGGCCCCTGACACTTTCCCCCTGGGGCTCCCCTTGCCCTGACCACAGGCGCCCCCTTCTGGGAATCCTCTGATTCGCTGGAGAGACTCATGGAATCCCTTGCATCATTGCTATCCTCTTCCTCGCTGTCCTGGGATTCCTCTCCATCGCTCTCCATTTCCTGCCTTCCCTGTGCCTCTGTCCCTGTACCCCTGACAACATGGTTATGTAATGTGATACATTTTACTTGTAAAATCAAATAATTATTTTTTTAAAAAAGTTGTTTGTGTTGGTTTCCACATTCCCTTTCCAGTGCGCAGACTTGGAGTGTGACATTCCCCATGCCATGCTTCATTTTCAGACATGCTTTGAATTCAGCACTCTCACACACCCTTCCCTCCCCTTAACCAGCCGCACCCCTCTCTCCTCCTCCTCCTCCAAGCCTTTGATGAGCTGCTTCTCAGGTAGCATTTACATGGAGGAGAGCTGCTCAGCTGAGTGAGAATAAGGAAGTGAAGTTATGGGAGCATTGTCTTGTCTGCTCAGAAGACCTACTGAATTGCAATGAATTTTGGTTCCAGCTTCCCTGTGAAAGGGCAGCCCTCCCTCCAAGAAAATGTCAAGTGTGAGGCAGTTAGGCCTGCCCTGCCCCAAAGTGACCAGCAGTTCAAGTGAGGAGGGTCTGGCATCTCAGAGTTGGGAGCTAGAAAACTGGGAGTTTTCACAAACACCCCCCCCCCCGCCTACTACACCTGCACATGAATATCCATAAATTCTTGAGGATGTTGTAGAGTTGCTGTTTGTTTCCTTTGTAATTATCAAAACCACAGTGGTTTCCATACATCTTCTTCTACTTTGATACTTGGGCCATACCCACTGAACATTCAACATGGGTTTCTGTGGTCGTTTAATATCAAATAACCTAAAAAGATATATGGGAATGTGACTTTATCAACTGTTTATGATGTATAATTTATGTTCTTGCCCAAAGTGTAAGGCTTAATGACTCCCATCTAATAACGTCTGAAAAAATCTCTCTCTCTCTCTCTCTCTCTCTCTCTCTCTCTATATATATATATATATATATATATATATATGTTACGTGTTACAAAGTGAGAGTTAAATCTCTTCGTATTACCAAACTTAAATATTTAATAGATTTGGAACAAATAAGGAACTGATAGTCCTTAAATGAATGGGTAAGTAAATTTTCACCTATAGGCAACAAACCCAATTTGTACCAGTTAATAGAGTATTGTGAAGACATCTATCATCTGCACAAACATGGAAATAGTAAAATGAGGTTTAGAAATCATCAGAAGAATATCATCTGCATATGAAATCAATTTATATTTAACTGAATTGTGGACTACTCCATAGATCTCCCTATGTTGTCTAATAGCAGAAGCAAATATGAAAAAGCAAGGGTGAATTTGGATATGCTTGTCTAGTTCCTCTAAGTTGGGGTGCTCCAACTTCTTTGTTTCCTCCCAGAATCCAAGTGTAGGACATACAGAGTTTATGCAAACATGTTTTTCTTCAGCCTGCACCTGCGCATGAAGCCACGTAAAGAGTTCAGGACATTTCAGAGGCCATGCTTGATCCCTTTATAATTATCAAAATCATCAAAATCATAGAGGGGTTTTCCTTTCATCTTCTTCTCAACAAAGCTCCAGAGATTTGTCGAAAGATCACCTTTGAGTCCACTCAGGGAGATATCTGAATTGTCAACAACATAAGGTAATTAAGATATATCATTAGAGCAGAGAGGAATTGGTGCATAAAGGCCTTCTGTACCACTGACAGTTTGGGTTCAGATTTAGGACAGGCGAGTTGCAATACAAGGGTGCAAGGCTGATTTCTATCCCTTCGAGGTGTGAAGTCTTGGTTGCATTCCATCAACATTATCTAATTATCTTCTAGTTCAGGGGAGCAGTCACAGACAAGGAAGGTGTTCCAAGCAGGCAAAGAATGGTACTGCTTCTCCTGATCTTCCTGCCTCATGCAGACTGTGGAGTGAAGGCAAAATGCCCCTTGACCTTGGAGAGAGACTGGATTGAGCCATTCAATTATTACAGGCCAGGAAACCACCTCATTAGTGGAGTCTTCTCTGCCACAGGTGCGATATTTAATCCACAGCACTTCAATGAGTCTCCCTCTACCAACTTTATCATGTAAGTCCATTTATGATGATTTGGTTATTGCTGCTTCATTCAATATTTATCTTTATCCATCATCCTTCTGGAACTGTGGTGTATCTGAGTACTTTAGACCTTCCAGGCTGTGATGCTTTAGGCTATAAATTTTTAAATCTTTATTTTCTTTTTTTTTTTACTGTTTGCACTTCTTTTTAAAAACAAATCAATAAAAATAATTTTAAAAATTAAAGGGTTGGGGGAAACCGGGGAGAGAGAGAGCAATAGATGTTCCGTGTCATTTTATGAGCCTTTCAAAACCTTTTGTCTCTTATTGTTATTTGAAAGTCTGTGCCCGTCTAATTCCATCATGAAAAATTCACTCTATTTTAGTTTTGTTTTCCAAGGGATAATGGGTCTTGATTGAACAAGGCTTTCCCACCAGTCAGGCATCATCAAGTGGGGACTGGCTGTTAAAATATGAACTTGGATCAGTGTTAGGAGGATTAAATTCTAGAAATTGAATCCAGGACTTTGGATTTTCCTTAGAAGCTTGTCCAAAAAAAGAAAGAGTTGGAAGTGATATATTCACTGAATGCTGGAGGATCTGATATGTACATTTTTTCAGGAAAGAAGGAACAAGGTACTGGCTGCCCCTGTCTTTCTTCTTTGCCATTCAAGAGATCAACCAGGATCCCAGGCTCTTGCCCAACATCACTCTGGGCTACAATATCTATGAGAACTTTTTTCATGGAAGGATAACGTATGAAGCTTTGGTAGACCTGGTCTCTTCTAAACAGGCAAATGTTCCAAACTACAACTGTGGAGGACAGAATAACTTGATTGCAGTTCTGGAAGGGGCTGACTCTGACTCTGAGAACTCCATCCAGATTTCCAGCATGTTGAGCATCTATAAAATGCCACAGGTAGGAATGGAGACGGAGGGATTATCTGGCTGTGCTTCTCAGGAATGAAAGTGTTGGGTAGTATCAACTCACAATGAGGAAGACATTGGAGGTCAAGGCATTGACGAAAGGAGATAAGGAATGGTCAGATGAATTGCTGTGCTCTTTTGGATATTACCTGTCCTTCCTCCCTTCCATTTGTGTCAAATACTGATTTCTCTCTCTCTCTCTCTCTCTCTCTCTCTCTCTCTCTCTCTCTCTCTCTCTGTGTGTGTATGCCTGTGCATATAAAATGAGGAGGAAGGGAACTTCCCTCATACTAGTGGCCATGCCACTAAAAATGGAATAAAGTAGAAAAGATTTCCCTGAGTGAAACTGATATTTTGCTTTTTCAATTGAAAACAGTTATAACGCATTCAATAAATAAAAAACATTTTAGCATTGCATAACATAAAATAGTAACAAAATTCTTGAAACAAATGTACAGTATAATACCAGTAAATTAGAAATATAAAAGCATATTTTAAAAGATGAAAACAGGAACTGAGGGAATTCATAAAGATAAAAATGGGGTCCAGTCTTATATGTCAAGAAAAGTCTGGGCAAAAAACCAACAACACATGTGTTTTTACAAAGCAAATATATGTTGTTTGGGGTATGAATTATTTCGGCTTTGATCCCAAACAATGCAAGCCAACAGTCGATCTTTTCTTGCCAGGTCAACTACGCCTTTGGCTCCCATGCTCTGAATGACAAGAGGCAGTTCCCCTTTTACTATCGGACGGTCCCCAAAGAAGACGCCATATACCCAGCGATTGTCAAGCTGCTCCATCACTTCAGATGGACGTTCATTGGTCTCATTGCTCCAGACACTGAAAACGGAGAGAGGTTCATGAAGACATTGACACCTGTGCTATTAGAGAGTGGCATTTGCGTTGCCATCTCACTAAGCATCCCACAACTTAATGCATACAGTGTGAGGTTCAGTGTTCCTCCATTTGAAAAGTGGGGACAAGTCCATGTATTTTTTTATTATGTAGAAACTACTTATTTCTCGCTGGGAATACGACTTGGAAAAATAATATTTGACCAGCTGGTCAAACCCACAGCAGGGAGAGTCTTCATCACAACATCTATGTGGGATTTGAGTATAGACTTCGTCAGCGTCATCAACCATGGTTTTGATTTCCAGCATTTTCACAGTATTCTTTCTTTCTCTATTGGGGCAAATAAATGGACAAAATATGACGATTTTGATGCCTTTTTCTTTGCAAGCAAGCAGTTTTGGGAGACAGCTTTTAATTGTTCCCATTTACAGAATACATTGTCAGTGAAAAGCTGGACAAGATGCAGAGAAAGAGAGGAACTGGAGATGCTGCCCCAAGAATATCTGGAAAGACTCTTATCTCTAAACAGCTACAGGATTTACAACACTGTCCAAGCTGTGTCCCGTTCCTTAAATGCTGCATATTCCTCCAGATCTAAGTGGAGGTTGAAGGACAGTCTGGAAGTTCAAAGGCTACAGCCATGGCAGGTATTTCCTTTCCCATCACTGACATCTCTGCCAAACGTGACAATCAATTGTACAATTCCAGAATGGTAGTCTTGGAGAACTTGAGGAATCTAGTGGGGAGGTGAGATTTTGCAAACCCCTTTGTGAAGTGCCCTGAATTGTATCCCTTTCATCTCCTCTCAGATGATAGTCTCTCTGGTAACACTTCCCACAACTGACCGAACCTCTTCTTTGCCTTGCAGTGGCCCATTTGACCCCCCACCTCCTACATGAGAATTCCCTTGGGCAAGGAAGATGGCATTGCACAGGCTCTCTCTCCCATAGCCTTCTTCCCTCCTGTTTATTGTGATATTTCGGCACCAACTGAGCTCCACTGAGCTCTATCCTTTGTCCAAAGATTGTGTGTGTTGCTGGAGCCTGTATTAAGTGCCTGAGCAACTCATGTTCTCATTACGATAGAGTTTAATACATGTGTACATTTGTCGTATTTCTGGCTTATTTATATTCTGATTCCATTAATATGCAGAGGCAGGAAGTTTATTCAAGAAAACGGCATACAACTCAGCAACACCTACCCCTATAGGGCAGTTGCCAGAACTGAAGGGACCTGCCTTCTGCCTTTTCTAAGGCACCTCTGGTCTCTGTTCCAACCTCTTCATTCTCCTGCATGTTCTTGGTGACCAGGGAGGAGGGGAGCCTGTCTCAGCAGGAGAGAAAGAGTCCTTGGATTCTCCAGCAGCCTCTTGACCCCTCTCCTGTGCTCCCAGTCACTGACTCCCCCTACTCACTAAACCCTGTTGCCCCTTCAGCATCCAGCCCCTCATCGCAATCTTCTTCCTCTGAGCTCACCTCAGTGTCCCACCACCAATGCCCTGGCTCTGAGCCTTCCTCCCCTGGGGGTTCCCTGGCTGGTGCTTCCCACCAAACTGCCCAACCAGTCCCTGACACTCTGTAGCCAATCCCAAATGAGAGCAGATCCAAGCATGAAATGCGCAGAGTTGAATAGTCAGTGTTGTTTCCCCTATTCTATATGCAGCCCTTTTCTCTGCCATTCTAGCTCCACTCTTTCCTGGGAGACGCCCAGTTTTACAATTCTTCAATGGACGGAGTGTATTTGGATGAGAACGGGGAACTGGCAGCTGAATTGGACATTGTGAACTGGATGGTGTTTCCAAATCGGTCCCTTCTTAGAGAGATCATTGGGAGCATCAATAGGCAGAAATCCCTAGACCTAAAGTGCACCATCGACCAGAATGCCACTGTGTGTCTCAAATGGCTCAACAAGGTGGGGAAAATAATTTGTTTCATTTTATTAGATTTCCCATCCGATAAGTTCAAATCGTGCCATCATGTTTTGTGTTGCACTGCCTTTCAAATGCCTCCGGCATTCCTTGAAAATCTAACAGTGGGTCCCTGTGAAACTCTGTATATGCATGAATCAGCTGCTATGGGAGTGTAATTTCAAGGTGGGTGTTTTAATAACTAGATGATGTGGCCACTGGTTTCCCCCTTCCCCTGTCATATTTTAACCACTAAAAACTTAAAATCTGTAAGAGAGTGTGGCTTTTAGCAGCCTCAGTGCTGGCAATATTTCCTGAAATGCTCCTGTAAATCCATGTTCTATGGAACAACTTCCAGAAAAGTGTGCAATAGATTTGTTTGCAAAAAGAGATGGACTCCTAACTTGAACCCTTCTAGGAAATTTAACTATGGATCTCAAATGAATAAAGTGTAGCTACCTCTGATTAATACAGTGATCATGACACTTTGTCATGTACAAGAGGGGAAACTGAAACTGAGTTGAGCAACAAGGAAAGAGAAGCAGAAGGAACTAGGGTTTGGATCAAACAGGGAAACATTCTCATGAGAGGTTTTTTTGCAATCAAGTAGTGTATGAATATGGCTCAAGATAATTAAACAAAACATTGTTATCATCCTTGACACATCAGCCTTAACACGTTGTCCTTGATGCCCCTTTATGCTTAGCCCCTGCCTACTTCCAGGTGTGTGGAAAGTTGCCAGCCTGGATTCTTCAAGGTAGTTCAGGAAGGAATGCTGCTCTGCTGCTATGACTGCGTTCCCTGTGCGGAAGGAACAATGGCCACTCAGGAAGGTGGGTGACACCAGAAGAAAGACCTGCCCTTGGGGAAGAGGACAAAGGACCTTTCGGGTGTCCGGGGTTTATTAAAGGGGAGTTCTAGAACTGATGCACTGCTACAACACAACTCGGCATTTTCCCTATTGGGTGTTCACACATGCTGTATTGACACATTGAATGACAATTAGAAGCCTACACAGAGAAGGAGAAAATCCTGAGATACGGGAATTTGACATTCTTTTGACTGTTAGTCAAACTTGGCACAAGAGACACCATGAACTCCCAGATGATTGTCAGGCACAAATGTTTCATATAGTTGAGTCCAACAAGGTCCCTTTTGAGTGTCATTTTCCTATCCCGTAATATTATTAATACCAGTAATTGCTCTCCATGGTTGTACACAATGGTTTTTATATTTTCTTTTAGTGGGGAACACTTTGGAATTACTTTTTGTTAAGGAAAAGCAGTAAAGTTGTTATTCCTTGTGTTCTTTCCAGATGCAGAGCGTTGCACCAGGTGTCCAGAAGATCAGCATCCAAACAAGGCCAGAGATCAATGTTTGTACAAGATCATCACTTTTCTGGCTTATGAAGAACCTTTGGGGATCTTCCAAGCTTCTTTTGCTCTATTCTTATCCCTAACCACGTGTGTTGTGCTAGGAATATTCATTATATTCCAGGAAACTCCCATAGTCAAAGCCAACAACCGGAAGCTCTCCTATATCCTTCTCATCTCCCTCATGCTTTCCTTTCTTTCCTCCTTCCTCTTCATTGGAAGGCCAAGGAAAGCCACCTGTCTTCTCCGACAAATGGCCTTCAGCATCATCTTTTCAGTTGCCGTCTCCTCTGTGTTGGCAAAAACCATCACTGTGGTGCTGGCCTTCCTGGCCACAAAACCAGGAACCAGGGTGAAGAGATGGCTGGGAAAGAGTCTGGCCAACTCCATTGTCATTTCCTGTTCCATTGTCCAAGTTGCCATCTGCACCACCTGGCTGGGAATCTCTCCACCCTTCCCAGAGTCTGACATGCACTCCCAGCCTAGGAAGATCATCCTGCAGTGCAATGAAGGGTCTGTTGCCATGTTTTATGCTGCCCTGGCTTACATGGGCTTCCTGGCCTCCATCTGCTTCACAGTGGCTTTTCTGGCCAGGAAGCTGCCTGGGGCCTTTAATGAAGCCAAGCTGATCACCTTCAGCATGCTGGTCTTCTGCAGTGTTTGGGTCTCCTTTGTGCCCTCCTATCTGAGCACAAAAGGGAAATACATGGTGGCTGTGCAGATCTTCTCTATCTTGGCTTCCAGTGCTGGGCTTCTGGGCTGCATCTTCTTTCCCAAGTGCTACATAATTGTACTCAGACCTGATCTGAACACAAAGGAGCATCTGACAACAAAAGTTGGTTCTTAAATGACTCATTTTCGACAACTGCTGTCCAGTACAGTAATGTTGAAAAGGCATACTTGCCTTGCAAATGTAGCTTCTTAGATTTAAAAGCATGTTTACGGCTCCTTTTCTGATGGTTACTTTTCAAACCTTTAAGAATTGTCTAAATGTTTACATTTTTTTTTAATTGTCCTATTTTAACTTGGAAAGCTGAATGTCTTTCTCTTAAAATTCAGGCTCTTTGGCACTTCCTGCAATTCAATATATTGATTTAATAGGAAAATTGATTGGGACTGCTAAAACAAATAGAGGAGACAAGTGTCATTCAGTAGTGAAATATTTTGTTTCAGGAACAGTTAATAGAGGGCACAGAAACATTATTTACAGATTATTTAAATTATGTAAAGCATGCTGAACTTTGAGATATGAATTGTTCTTCATTGTAGATACAATTAATATCTGTATTTTCCTTCACAAACATTATGTTAAAAATACTAAGATAATTGTGCCCTGATAAATCTGTTGCTCTTCACGGTGTCTCGGGACTTAGTTGCTTTTGAGCTGGTGAGAAAGAGTGCTGATTTTCCCCCTTCTTCTTCATTTCTGTTGGGAAATATCACGGCAATGATAGTTAGATGAAGGAACTAATGGAGAAAGGAAGATCATTTCTTCCAGAAAGCCCAATGCCCTTTGATAGTGACTTGAGATAACTGCTCATGGTACATCCACTCATCCCATTTGCTTTGCATCTACAATGGTGCCCCGCAAGACGAATGCCTCGCAAGACAGAAAACTCGCTAGATGAAAGAGTTTTCCGTTTTGGAGGTGCTTCGGAAAACGAATTTCCTATGGGCTTGCTTCGCAAGACGACAATGTCTTGCGAGTTCCTACTAGTTTTTTTTCCTCCCCCCATTTTTCTAAGCCGCTAAGCCGCTTATCAGCTGATCCGATCAGCAGATAAGCCGCTAAAAGCCGCTAAAAGCCGCTAATAGCGCTAATAGCGCTAATCCGCTAATCTGTCAATGGGCTTGCTTCGCAAGACGAAAAAACCGCTAGACGAAGAGAATCACAGAACGGATTCTTTTCGTCTTGCGAGGCACCACTGTATTTTGCAGGCTTTGCTATATATTCTAAAACTTATTTGAGCAGAGGTAACAATATGAGAAGTGCAGCCTCTCTAGTCTCAAAGCCACTGTCAGATCCTTTGGGGATGGGAATGCAAACCATATCCAGCATGTGTTACTATTTGACTCTGGCTGGAGTTTCTGCTGCTGCTGCTCTTTTTCCACTACCATGATGAGTGGAAGGATTCTCCCCGCTTCATCTGGGATGCCTCAGATTCTCTGTAGCTGAAGCTCTGTCTCCTGATGTCTTTAGACATGGCAGAACTTGTCATAGTTGAAGGAAATTCGCCCTAGATCAACTCCAGTTGTCCCTCTGGCACATAAGAGGCAGGGGAGAACTGCTAAAATAAACACACAGAGACACATTTAATCTATAGATAAACAAATGGTGGGGAGACCTAGATTGTGGAGGGTGGGGACAAGGTCACACTATTCTGGACACCCTCCTGCAAGGGGATCAAAAGAGATGCTCATTTGGACTCCCAGTGGAGCGTGGCAAACTGGAAAGAGTCCATAGCTAGCTCATCTGCCAGCATGGATAAGTATTTGGTGATAAAACTTGGTCAGAATATCTGCTAGGGTCAAGGAGAGATGTATAGGCAAGCCTAAGAAGTTCTGAAGAGACAATCTCCCATCAATATCAAGAGGAGTTTAAACCTCCAAAGACATTGGGGGGGGGCTTCCTAGAAAGGTAGCTGACATGTCCCTCATTCCAGGACTAATCAAGGACCCCGATATTGTGTTGGCAGGCCTACTTACTATATAACCAAAGTGGCCTTTTTGCTAGACCTCCTTCTGAAATGAATGAACCCTCCTACCAGTTTTTTCAGTTCTCCAGAACCACCCAAGGCTTATGTTTCATAGACTTTTTCTTCCTCTTCTTAAATGCCTTTCTTTTGTCCTGCATAAATTATTTGATCTACAGCAAGGTTGTTATTTGAAAAGAGAACCATTTTCTCTGCATTTGTAGCTTAAAATTTCCCCCTGACACACCACATTGTTATCCTTTTCTGTTTGTGCCTTTTGTTGTGTATTTGCCCACTATCAGATATTCTTTTCTCTGCCCTGAAACACCTTGGAGCACATCAGAATTGTTAGGAAATTATTAGGATTACTTTCATTGTTGATAATATTTCTGTGTTGCCCCTCCTCAAAAGGATCCCCGTCTCCTTCCTTGTCATGTTGCAGCTTGGAATGTAACTGATTGTTCTGTGATGAATATTTCATACATGAATTTCTAGGATAAAATTTAGTTTATTTTCCTACATTTGAGGTTATCCCAAGACAGCTTACTGTGTTGCTTGATTTACTGATATTTTCTTGTCTTGTCAAATTAAAATCCAGCCATTATAACTCAATTTTACATATAACCCATTAATCTTTCTGGATCATTCCTGGATCAGCAGTACATTTATAGAAGCTTTACAAGAGCAAATAAGGGATGAGCTGAAGGTACTCTGCACATGCTCTTCAGAACTCTCAGTTGGTATTGCTTTCTGTGCCTATGGCACAGTCCTGACTCAAATGGAACTAGTCAGTCAAAAGTCTCAAACCCAGCCATTAAGATGATGTCTAGGTTTGCCATCGCCTTTCTCCCAAGGAGCAAGTGTCTTTTAATTTCGTGACTGCTGTCACCATCTGCAGTGATCATGGAGCCCAAGAAAGAAAATATCTCACTGTCTCCATTTCTTCCCCTTCTATTTGCCAGAAGGTGATGGGACCAGTGGTGATGATCTTCGTTTTTTTGATGTTGAGCTTCAGACCATATGTTGCGCTCTCCTCTTTCACCCTCATTCAAAGGTTCTTTAATTCCTCCTCACTTTCTGCCATCAAGGTTGTGTCTTCTGCATATCTGAGGTTGTTGATATTTCCTCCGGCAATCTTAATTCCGGCTAGGGATTCATCCAGCCCAGCCTTTTGCATGATGAATTCTGCATATAAGTTAAATAACCAGGGAGACAATATACAGCCTTGCCGTACTCCTTTCCCAATTATGAACCAATCAGTTGTTCCATATCCAGTTCTAACTGTAGCTTCTTGTCCCACATAGAGATTTCTCAGGAGACAGATGAGGTGATCAGGCACTCCCTTTTCTTTAAGAACTTGCCATAGTTTGCTGTGGTCGACACAGTCAAAGGCTTTTGCATAGTCAATGAAGCAAAAGTAGATGTCTTTCTGGAACTCTCTAGCTTTCTCCATAATCCAGCGCATGTTTGCAATTTGGTCTCTGGTTCCTCTGCCCCTTCGAAATCCAGCTTGCACTTCTGGGCATTCTCAATCCACATACTGCTTAAGCATGCCTTGTAGAATTTTAGTATGTGAAATGAGTGCAATTGTGCGATAGTTGGAGCATTCTTTGGCACTTCCCTTCTTTGGGATTGGGATGTAGACTGATCTTCTCCAGTCCTCTGGCCACTGCTGAGTTTTCCAAATTTGCTGGCATATTGAGTGTAGCACCTTGACAGCATCATCGTTTAAAATTTTAAATAGTTCAGCTGGAATATCATCACTTCCACTGGCCTTGTTATTAGCAGTGCTTTCTAAGGCCCATTTGACTTCACTCTCCAGGATGTCTGGCTCGAGGTCAGCAACCACACTACCTGGGGTGTACGAGCCATCCATATCTTTCTGGTATAATTCCTCTGTGTATTCTTGCCACTTCTTCTTGATGTCTTCTGCTTCTGTTAGGTCCTTTCCACTTTTGTCTTTTATTATGGTAATCTTTGTACGAAATGTTCCTTTCATATCTCCAATTTTCTTGAACAGATCTCTGGTTTTTCCCATTCTGTTGTTTTCCTCTATTTCTTTGTGTTGCTCATTTAAGAAGGCCTTCTTATCTCTCCTCAGTGGCGTAGCGTGGGTTGTCAGCACCCGGGGCAAGGCAAGTAATTTGCGCCCCCTAACCCGTGGATTTGCGCCCCCTAACCCTAACCCCCAGATGTTGCGTCCGGTGCGGCCGGCCCCCCCTGCACCCCCCACGCTACGCCACTGTCTCTCCTTACTATTTTTTGGAAATCTGCATTCAATTTCCTGTATCTTTGACTATCTCCCTCGCATTTTGCTTGCCTTCTCTCCCCCGCTATTTCTAAGGCCTCGTTGGACAGCCACTTTGCTTTCTTGCATTTCCTTTTCATTGGGATGATTTTAGTTGCTGCCTCCTGTATAATGTTAAGGGCCTCCACCCATAGTTCTTCAGGCACTCTGTCCACCAAATCTAAATCCTTAAACCTGTTCCTCACTTCCACTGTGTATTCATAAGGGATTTGACTTAGATTGTATTTTACCGGCCCAGTGTTTTTTCCTAGTTTCTTCAGTTTAAGCTTGAATTTTGCTATAAGAAGCTGATGATCTGAGCCACAGTCAGCTCCAGGTCTTGTTTTTGCTGACTGTATAGAGTTTCTCCATCTTTGGCTACAGAGAATATAATCAATCTGATTTTGATGCTGCCCATCTGGTGATGTCCATGTGTAGAGTCGTCTCTTGTGTTGTTGGAAAAGAGTGTTTGTGATGACCAGCTTGTTTTCTTGGCAGAACTCTAATTAGCCTTTGCCCTGCTTCGCTTTGAACTCCAAGGCCAAACTTGCCAGTTGTTCCTTTTATCTCTTGACTCCCTACTTTAACATTCCAATCCCCTAAAATGAGAAGAACATCCTTCTTTGGTGTCATTTCTATAAGGTGTTGTAAGTCTTCATAGAACTGATCAATTTCAGTTTCTTCAGCACCAGTGGTTGGTGCATAAACTTGGATTACTGTGATGTTAAAAGGTCTGCCTTGGATTCATATCAAGATCATTCTATCATTTTTGAGATTGCATCCCAGTACAGCTTTAGCCACTCTTTTGTTGACTATGAGGGTCACTCCATTTCTTTACGGGATTCTTGCCCAAAGTAGTAGATATGATGGTCATCCGAACTGAATTCGCCCATTCCCGTCCATTTTAGTTCACTGATACCCAGAATGTCAATATTTATTCTTGCCATCTCATTTTTGACCACATCCAACTTACCAAGGTTCCAGGTTCCAGGTTCCTATGCAATTTTTTTCTTTACAGCATTGGACTTTCCTTTCGCTTCCAGGCATATCCGCAACTGAGCGTCCTTTCAGCTTTGGCCCAACCGCTTCATCAGCTCTGAATCTACTTGTACTTGTCCTCCGCTCTTCCTCAGTAGCATGTTGGGCGCCTTCCGACCTGAGGGGCTCATCTTCCAGCGTCATAACTTTTATATGCCTGTTGCCTTTGTCCATGGAGTTTTCTTGGCAGGGATACTGGAGTGGCTTGCCGGTTCCTGCTCTAGGTGGATTACATTTGGTCAAAACTCTCCACTATGACCTGTCCATCTTGGGTAGCCCTGCACGGCATAGCTCATAGCTTCTGTGAGTTATTCAAGCCCCTTCGCCACAGCAAGGCAGTGATCCATGTTTAGCTATAGGATCCCCCAAATTGAATATTTTAGGGTCTCACTACAAACATGGTGTTTGTGTGTGTGTGTGTGTGTGTGTGTGTGTGTGTGTGTGTCAGATTGTGGCCACTCTAAGCAACTGGAACAGTCTCCTTCAGGAGGTTGTGGACTCTCCTTCCTTGGGTGTTTCTAAGCAGAGGTTGGGTGGCCACCTTTCATGGATGCTTTAGCTAAGATTCCTTCATTGCAGGGGGTTGGACTAGATGCCCCTTGGGGTCCCTTCCAGTTCTATAATTCTATGATTCTATGATAACCCTGCAATCCTAAGTAATGGATTAGAGTTCCCCCCAACATTAAATGTGACCCCATAACTCCTATTTCTGTTCAACAGTCCAATGAATGTGAAGATTGTATTTGGGGTAGGTTGTGCGATACCTCTCATTGTTCTTAATCATAAACTTCAGAGTTTCCCTGGCCTTCTGTGTGGCCCCTTTTACTTCCCTGTCCATGTAGGGGCCCAATCACCCTGTTTTTAGTGCTGGTTGTGACCATTCTGTGTGACCATTGCATTAATCCTGAACACAAAGAATGGGTTTTGATTTTCACTGATCTTTCATGTAGGCCCTGTGCCCTCATTTTGATTCAAGATTTCGTTTAACATAAAGGTTAGTTTTGGTGGGTTGTGCTGCATTTAAGTGACTCACCATAACTGATCTGAAGTAATGGGTTTGGGCTTCCTCCTAACCTTACATGTGGGCCCTGAATTCCCTTTTCAATTTAAAGGCCCAGTGAAACTAAATATTTTTGGAGAGTCATGTAACTTTTCTATGAGCCCAGACATTTGCCTTGGTCCTAAACAAGAGGTTTCATTTCTGTCAAGTCATCTATGGGGCCCTGGAAACCTGAGGGGTGCCTTTGATGAATATAGTGCTTTGGGATGTGTTGTAACCTCTTCATGATCCAATTCCATCATCCATGATTTTGAGGGAAAGGATTTTTTCTCTGCACCCTTTCAGGACCCATATGGAGGTTTGAGACTCAAAACCATTTTGGGGAGTGTTGGGAGGTATCTGATGGTGGGGTAGACAGGTCACAATACACAATTCAGTGCAATCCACTCAACCATAAATCTCAGAAGGTGACTAGATATTTCTGCAGCCATTCAATGCAGGCCTCATCCTGCTTCAAAGGACAGAAGTGTGTCTAGAAATTGTGGGGCAAATATAAGTACAGTGGCACCTCAGGTTAAGTACTTCATTTGTTCCGGAGGTCCGTTCTTAACCTGAAACTGTTCTTAACCTGAAGCACCACTTTAGCTAATGGGGCCTTCTGCTGCTGCCACGCTGCCGGAGTACGATTTCTGTTCTCATCCTGAAGCAAAGTTCTTAACCCGAGGTACTATTTCTGGGTTAGCGGAGTCTGTAACCTGAAGCGTATGTGTCAGAGCTGCTACCAGATCCCAGCTCACATAGGACCACGCTAGCCAGCGTTCACTTTATAAGAGTCTTTATTGAGTTACAGGTTTCATTTCCGAACTGCAGCGTGCAGCTCTACGTCTTCTACGCTAGACCGACGAAGACCCGTCTGAGTCTCCGCCTCTTGCACACCAGCTTAATACCCTAGCCTTGCTCCACCTCCTACGTCTCTCTTTATGTCTCTGGGTCCCTCTGCCCCCCCTGGGTCTCCTCCCTCCTTGACTCTTCCGAGCCTGAAGACCCCCCGGAGCCTTCTGCCTCCTTGCGGCGGGCTTTGGGACCTGGCTCACTCTCCGGGCTGCTTACTGCGCCAGCTTCCGCTGCATTTGAACTTGGCGCGCCCGCCCAACCCTCTACCTTCCTCTTAACCGTTTCCTCGCTCCCTGATGTGGGCGTGACTGCTCCTGACTCATGCCCTCCCTCCTGCTGAAAGCCTCCGGAACCTGATGCCTGGTCCCCTTTCTCCCCGCTGCTCCCAGCTGGGCACGTTGGTCCCGATTTCCAGCTGCTGCTCTCTGATTCCTCTCTGGCCCCTTCTTCCTGGGGTGTCCCCCTTCTTTCCCCCCTTGCTCTGACCACTGGGGCTCCTTTCTGGGAATCCTCTGACTCACTGGAAAGGCTCGGGGATCTCGGGTCGTCATCATCACTCATCCTTCCTTCATCTTCCTCCCCCTCGCTCTCTGTTTCCTCCCTTTCCTGCGTCTCTGCTCCTGAACCCCTGACATCCATCCCCCCTCGAAGCCCCCCCTTCCCCCCTCCCCGCTTTCCGGTGTGGGTGCTGGGTGCTCCATCGTCATGGGAGTGAATGCCGGATACAGTTCGCTCCCCGTGGTTGGCCGCCAACTGAAGACCTCCGGTTCTCTCTCTTCGTGTTCGTCGACGCTGATCAGCTCCGCTTCCATTTCTGTGCCGCCGTGCTCGAACCCAAGCTCCTCCCCGAACACGTCCCTGTCAGTCTCTGCGGCGGTCTCCCTTGGGTCCGCGGCTCGCTCTGGCATCCTCAGCCACTTCGTGCGCCACTGCTCCTCCGGTTGATCGACCCACCAATCCGCGGTGTCCGATGCCGATCCCGTGGGTGGCCCTTCCGGGGAACGTGTGCTCTGTGCGGGTTCCCCGTCCGAGTCAAATCCATGGAACGTGCTGGAGGAAAGTGTGGGCGTGAACAGCCAGTCGTCGAAAAAGCCTGCTGGCATGGGTCTGTGTGGGAAAAGGGCATGAAACTCGTCCTTGAGCAGGGGTTCCTCCAAAGCGTAGTCTGGCACCCAGCTATTAGCACTGTACGGGGGGGCCCTCTCTGGCTAGGAGATATTCTACTCCTTCTTCTCCCCATCTGGAGTCCAAAATCTCCGTGACTTCGTTGATGGGGTCCTGCGGTGTCAAACCCCCCGTCTCTGTCCTCTCCCGGAATGGACCCGGTGCCGTTCCTGGCTCCTGGAATCTGTGAGGTGCCCTGTAGGGAGTGAGCACCGACCTGTGGAACACCGGATGCATTCTGGAACCCTCCGGCAGCGCCAGCCTGAAAGCTACCGGGTTGATCTGTGCTTCGACTTGGTAGGGACCGAGTTGCTTGTGCCCCAACTTCTTCTTGGCTAACGATCTGGTCGGCACTGCGTGGGCTGCCAACCAGACCCAGTCTCCCACTCGTACCTCTTCGCCAACCCGCCTGTGCTTGTCAGCTTGCACCTTGTATGCGTGCTTAGCTAGCTCCAGCTGCCGTCGGAGTTGATCGTGGACCTCCTGCAGCTCCGACGCAAAAGCGTCCGCCGTCTGCGGTTCCCCTTCCCCTACTCTTTCCAGTCCCGGGAAGGTTCTGGGATGTCTCCCGTTGTTGGCGAAGAACGGCGTCACTCCTGTGGACACGTGCTTCGTGTTGTTGTAGGCGAACTCGGCGAGCGGCAGGTAATCCACCCACGTCGCAGGCTGTTGATTGGCGTAGCATCTCAGGTATTGCTGCATGATGGCATTGACCCTCTCCGCTTGCCCGTTGGTCTGCGGGTGTCTCGCTGAGGCCAGGTTGATCTTGACGTTCAGGAAACCCATCAGCCTCTGCCAGAAATTTGAGATGAACTGGCGCCCGCGGTCGGACAGTATAGACCGTGGCAGACCATGCACTTTGAACACGTGATCTATGAACAGTTTGGCGGTCTGTTCCGCCGTGGCCACCTTCGCACACGGAATGAAATGTGCCATCTTGGTGAACAAGTCCACCACCACTAGTACAGCTGTCTTGCCTCTCGAGCTGGGTAGATCCGTGACAAAGTCCAGGGCCACCCTCTCCCATGGTTCAAACGGTGTTTGCAGCGGTTCCAGCAGTCCCGCCGGCGGTTTGTGCACCGGCTTGGCCCTCTGGCAGGTGTCGCACCTCGCGACGTAGTCCGCGACTTCCCCTCTCAGTCTGGGCCACCAGAAGTCTCTTGCGACTAATTCCACCGTCTTTTCAGTGCCAAAGTGTCCGGCCGTGGGTGCGTCGTGCAACTGTTGCAGTACCTTGGCGCGAAGGTCGTCTCCCGGCACGTAGATGGCCCCTTTACGTATGAGCAAGCCGTCTCGTACCTGGAACTCGTTGCTCTTCGCCGTGCCCCTTTGCACCTCTGCCATCTTCGCTTGCGCGAATGAGTCGTCCTGCAACGCACGCCGCACTGCATCCAGGTCTACTGCAGCTGATGCGCACGCCCACGCTGTTGGCGCGAAGATGTGCATGGCCGCCGCTGGCGTCGTCTCTTCGAGGTATTGCGGCTTTCGGGATAGTGCATCCGCCATGACGTTGGTGTCGCCTGGGACGTACTCTATTCGGAAGTCGAAGTCCGCAAAGAACTCAGACCAACGTATCTGCCTCTGGTTCAGGAACTTCGCCGTGCGCCAGTGCTCCAGATTCTTGTGGTCCGTGCAGACTTGCACGGTGTGTTTGGCGCCGATCAGGAAATGCCTCCACGCCTTGAACGCTGCATGAATGGCCAGCAACTCCCTGTCCCAGATGGTGTAGTTCTGCTCCGACTTGCTGAGCTTCCTGGAGTAGAACGCTCCCGGCCTCCAGACCCCCTGCGGGTCCCGCTGCAGCAGGACAGCTCCCACGGCTCTGTCGGACGCGTCCGTCTCCACCCGCATCGGTCTGCTGGGGTCTATATGTAGCAGTTGCTCTTCCAACGCGAAGAGACGCTTGAGCGCTTGAAAGGACTGCTCCGCCTGCTCCGTCCAGACGAACTTCTTTTTCTTGGAGCTGAGCGTGTCCGTAATGGCCGCCGTCTGGGTTGCGAACCCCTTGAGAAATTTACGATAGAAGTTGGCAAAGCCGACAAATCGCTGGACTTCCTTCCGGTTGCGCGGGCTCTTCCAATCCAAGACCGCGCGAACCTTGGCGCTGTCCATGGCTAGCCCCTTGTCCGACAACTTGTATCCCAGGAAATCCACCTCCGTAGTGTCGAACTGGCACTTCTCCAGCTTGGTGTACAGTCTATGCTGCTTCAGCCTACTCAGCACCTCCCGAACGTCTTGGTCGTGCTCTTGCTGCGATTCAGAGAAAATCAGGATGTCATCCAGGAAGCAGACGCACTTCTTGTAGAGGAGCCCCGCCAACACGTGATGCATGAAGGCTTGAAAACAGTGGGAACCATTTTGTAATCCGAACGGCATAACTCTGTACTCGTAGGTGCCCAGAGGCGTGAACATGGCTGTCTTCCACTCATCTCCCTCCCGCATGCGGATGAGGTTGTACGCCCCTCGCAGGTCCAACTTGGTGAACACGCGTCCCTTGCGCACCGTCGCTAGGAGGTCGTCGATCCTGGGCATGGGGAAGTCAGAGGGCTTGGTCATCTTGTTCAAGAGGCGAAAATCAACTACCAGTCTTTTTTGGGGCGTGTCTTTCTTCTTCACGAAGAAAACAGGACTGCCCCCCACTGCTTTGGATTCTCGGATGAAGCCACGCTCCAAATTGTGATCGATGAACTGCTTAAGCTCCTGCAGTTCGTCCTCAGACATGGAATACAGTTTCCCCTTTGGCAGCGTCGCCCCCGGTAGGAGGTCAATCTTGCAGTCATATGGTCGGTGAGGGGGTAGCTTGTCCGCCTCCTTCTCGCAGAAGACCTCCAAAAAGTCTGCATATTTGTGGGGAACCGTGTGCAGCGTTCCCAACTGCAGCTGCGATTCTTCCTCTTCTCCCTCCCGTGTGGGCATGATGCAGTGTTCTGCGCAATAAGAAGAACCGAAGATCAGCTGTCGCTGGTACCAAGCCAGCGTCGGACTGTGCCTGTCCAGCCAACTCATGCCCAAAACAATGGGAGTGTCCGACAGCTGGGTGACATTAAAACTGATGACTTCCCTGTGGTTACCAAGTCGCATCACCATTGGCGGTGTCTGCTTCACCACCTGCCCCCCCAGCAACTCTCTTCCATCCACTGTGACGACTTGCAGGGGCAGAGTGGCAGGCAGTAGCTGTATAGCGTGCTGCTCCACAAAATCCTGCGCTATAAAGTCAGCATTACTTCCAGAGTCTACAGAAAGTGGCACGTCTACTGTGACGCCATTGGGTAGCTGGAGTGATGCGGTGAGCTGCACTACTGGTTTGGGTGGGAGGGGGTCTGTGGGCTGCAAGATTTCTGGGGACTGCTTCACTGATTCGTCTGGCTGGGCCCCAGTGCCTCTGTCTCCAGCCAGACATCTTCGTTTCCCTGATGTGGTTCTCTGTGTTGCGTAGCTGCAGTCACTGTTGCTGAGGCTGCAGTGTGCTTGGAGTTCCTCTGGGGACACTCTTTCGCCATGTGTTGAGGGCTTTCACAGATGTAGCACTTCCGGTTCCCTCTAGGAGGCTTAGTTTTGACTGCTCCCGGTGCAGGGGCTCTGGTAGCTGACTGAGCCCTGGCACCTCCCACCTCCATAGGTTCCACCCCCCCTCCTGGTGGAGGTGTGGATTGCGCACGCGCTGCTTCCCTGGGAACGAAGGAGAAACTTCTCGCTGCTTCGCGCCCTCCACGTCCTTCGTCTCTGCACCATGGGCGTTCCTCCAGCCTCACCCCCACAGTCAGCGCCCGTTGGACCACCTCCTGCGTGCTCCGGGGCCTCTCCCCCCTCGCAATTTCGTCTTTAACTGCACTGCTCAGACCTTCCCAGAACAGATCTCGAACTGGAGGTGAATCTCTGTCCCATTCCAAGGCACTGACCAGTGCAAAAAAGCGGGCGTGATACTGCCGTACACTCGCCCTCCCCTGTTTCAGTCCATGTATCTCTCTTCGAGCAATATCCACGTCTATGGTAGATAAAAAACACGCATCCATCGCCTTGATAAAGGCATCTGCACTCTGAAGCGCCGGATCTTTATCCCTCCACAAATTGCGCAGCCACGCTTTAGCATCCCCATGCAAATGGGACAGTATGAACCCCACCTTCTCTTCCTCATCTCTAAAGTCTTTTGCCAGCAGTTGCAGTGCGCACATTACGTCTGCTCGAAAATTGGGGTACTGTTGTAAATTCCCATCGAAGTGAGGCACAAGACCGCCTGCTCTCCGTGCTAACCCCACGCCCTCCGGTCTGGGTCCCGGTTGCCCGTGCTTAACAAGCGCTTCAAACCTGGCGTGGAGGTCTCTGTAGGCGGCTGCAGCTTCCTCCTCCCATTTCTTGGAAGCCAATACCTCTGCGCTCAACTGGGTCACTGCCTCTTGCAGCGCTGAAATTCTCTGTTCTTCCGTCATCTTGCTAACTCTTGTGAGCTTGCTTACAGACACCAATCTTCCCCCCCAGCGGCGTCTGCTCCCGCTGCGAGGTTTCAGGTGTCCGAAGCTTTGAAGAGACGGGTCTTACTGTCAGAGCTGCTACCAGATCCCAGCTCACATAGGACCACGCTAGCCAGCGTTCACTTTATAAGAGTCTTTATTGAGTTACAGGTTTCATTTCCGAACTGCAGCGTGCAGCTCTACGTCTTCTACGCTAGACTGACGAAGACCCGTCTGAGTCTCCGCCTCTTGCACACCAGCTTAATACCCTAGCCTTGCTCCACCTCCTACGTCTCTCTTTACGTCTCTGGGTCCCTCTGCCCCCCTGGGTCTCCTCCCTCCTTGACTCTTCCGAGGCTGAAGACCCCCCGGAGCCTTCTGCCTCCTTGCGGCGGGCTTTGGGACCTGGCTCACTCTCCGGGCTGCTTACTGCGCCAGCTTCCGCTGCATTTGAACTTGGCGCGCGCGCCCAACCCTCTACCTTCCTCTTAACCGTTTCCTCGCTCCCTGATGTGGGCGTGACTGCTCCTGACTCATGGCCTCCCTCCTGCTGAAAGCCTCCGGAACCTGATGCCTGGTCCCCTTTCTCCCCGCTGCTCCCAGCTGGGCACATTGGTCCCGATTTCCAGCTGCTGCTCTCTGATTCCTCTCTGGCCCCTTCTTCCTGGGGTGTCCCCCTTCTTTCCCCCCTTGCTCTGACCACTGGGGCTCCTTTCTGGGAATCCTCTGACTCACTGGAAAGGCTCGGGGATCTCGGGTCGTCATCATCACTCATCCTTCCTTCATCTTCCTCCCCCTCGCTCTCTGTTTCCTCCCTTTCCTGCGTCTCTGCTCCTGAACCCCTGACAGTATGTAACCTGAAGCGCCTGTAATCCGAGGTACCACTGTATGGATAAGCCATTGGAAATACCCTTTTACTTATTCTGTCAATAATTTGTTTTAGTATTTTAATAATGACAGTAGTATAGAAGTAGTATAGAAATGTAGTAAACAGACAAATATTGTGCTAGAGAAGAGATGTTCCTTCCTTGTTGTTTGTGTAGGAGCAGGATTTTAATCACACTTGCAACAAACACTATGGATAATATGGAAGGATACAAAATGTTATTATGGAATAATATGCAGTTGTAAATGTTGGCAATAGGACCCATGGAGGGGATGGGGAAAAATCTCAAGATTCAGAGAAATCTCTTTATATGGTTATGTAATGTGATAATTTTTTACTTGTAAAATCAAATAATTATTTTTTTAAAAAAGTTGTTTGTGTTGGTTTCCACATTCCCTTTCCAGAGCGCAGACTTGGAGTGTGACATTCCCCATGCCATGCTTCACTTTCAGACATGCTTTGAATTCAAAATTAATTCAGCACTCCTGAAAGGGGTTCCTTTAACCAGCCACATCCCTCTCTCTCCTCCTCCTCCTCCTCCAAGCCTTTGATGAGCTGCTTCTCAGGGAGGAGAGCTGCTCAGCTGAGTGAGAATAAGGAAGTGAAGTTATGGGAGCATTGTCTTGTCTGCTCAGAAGACCTACTGAATTGCAATGAATTTTGGTTCCTGCTTCCCTGTGAGAGGGCAGCCCTCCCTCCAAGAAAATGTCAAGTGTGAGGCAGTTAGGCCTGCCCTGCCCCAAAGTGACTAGCAGTTCAAGTGAGGAGGGTCTGGCATCTCAGAGTTGGGAGCTAGATCTGGGAGTTTTCACAAACATGTTTTTTCTCCCAACTACGACCCCTGCACATGAATATCCATAAATTCTTGAGGATGTTGTACAGTTGCTGTTTGTTTCCTTTGTAATTATTAAAATCACAGTGCTTTCCATACATCTTCTTCTACTTTGATACTTAGGCCATACCCACTGAAGGTTCAACATGGGTTTCTGTGGTCGTTCGCTAAAAAAAAAATGGTTAGCCACCTCCTATTCAGCTGTGGTCTTTATTGGTGCAACATTTTACAGGGCAGAAGAGTAGAAGTATGTGCTTTCGAGAGTTTACAACCATGGAAGCAGAATCATAAGAGGATTTATTACAATCAGGTAGTACAGAAATTTTGTCATAGCTATCAGTTTGTTAAAGCAATCAAGTAAATTAACCATTCACCTTCTCTATTTTCCATGGTGTGTTACATGGAAGATTGATAAATGAATTTCCCTATCTGTGGTGCTGCAACATGCTATGCTAATCGACTGAACTATCCTGCAGATCTCACCATTCACCATGGCAGAGATTGGAGGGAGGGAGTCCTCTAAGAACTGGGCTCTGATCCAAGTATGATGAATTGGGCTCAATAGCTACAAAATTATATAAAATACCACAACAACTGGAAAGGTCCTTAAGAACCTTTAACTATCAGATAATCTAAAAAGATATATGGGAATGTGACTTTATCAACTGTTTATTATGTATAATGTATGTTCTTGCCCAAAGTGTAAGACTTAATGACTCCCAGCTAATAACGTCTGAAAATCTCTCTCTCTCTCTCTCTCTCTCTCTCTATATATATATATATATATATGCAGGTTTTGGTGTCTTCGGGTGTCTTCCCGTGTAAGAGTTGGGGTGTCTGGGCGACGTTTCGACGAGGTCTCACTCGTCATCTTCAGGCTGGTGCTTTCGGCTTCTTGTTACTGGAACAGAGCTCTGTTCCAGTAACAAGAAGCCGAAAGCACCAGCCTGAAGATGACGAGTGAGACCTCGTCGAAACGTCGCCCAGACACCCCAACTCTTACACGGGAAGACACCCGAAGACACCAAAACCTGCATTCCTGTACCCGTGAAAATCTACGAAAGCATATATATATATATATATATACATGGGTGGGTGGGTGGGTGTTTGTTACATTTTACAAAGTGAGAGTTAAAACTCATGGTATTACCATACTTAAATATTTTATAGATTTGGAACAAATGTGGAACTGATAGTCCTTAAATGAATGGGTAAGTAATTTTTCACCTATAGGCACCAATCCCAATTTGTACCAGTTTATAGAGTTTTGTGAAGACATCTATCATCTGCACAAACAGGGAAATAGTAAAATGAGGTTTAGAAATCATCAGAAGAATATCATCTGCATATGAAAGCAATTTATATTTAACTGAATTATGGCCTACTCCATAGATCTCCCGATGCTGTCTAATAGCAGAAGCAAATATGAAAAAAGCAAGGGTGAAATTGGACATGCTTGTCTAGTTCCTCTAAGTTGGGGTGCTCCAACTTCTTTGTTTCCTCCCAGAATCCAAGTGTAGGATAAACAGAGTTTTTGCAAAGCATGTTTTTCTCCAGCCTGCACCTGCGCATGAAGCCATGTACAGAGTTCAAGACATTTCAGACGCCATGCTTGTTCCCTTTATAATTATCAAAATCATCAAAATCATAGAGGGGTTTTTCTTTCATCTTTTTCTCAACAAAGCTCCAGAGATTTGTCCAAAGATCACCTTTGAGTCCACTCAGGGAGATATCTGAATTGTCAACAACGTAAGGTAATTAAAATATATCATCAGAGCAGAGAGGAATTGGTGCATAAAGGCCTTCTGTATCACTGACAATTTGGGTTCAGATTTAGGACAGGCGAGTTGCAATACAAGGGTGCAAGGCTGATTTCTATCCCTTCGAGGTGTGAAGTCTTGGTTGCATTCCATCAACATTATCTAAATATTTTCTAGTTCAGGGGAGCAGTCACAGGAAAGGAAGGTGTTCCAAGCAGGCACAGAATGGTACTGCTTCTCCTGCTCTTCCTGCCTCATGCAGACTGTGGAGTGAAGGCAAAATGCCCCTTGACCTTGGAGAGAGACTGGATTGAGCCATTCAATTATTACAGGCCAGGAGACCACCTCATTAGTGGAGTCTTCTCTGCCACAGCTGCTGTATTAAATCCGTGGCACTTCAATGAGCGTCCCTCTACCAGCTTTAGTAGGTAAGTCAAATTAGGGGAATGGGGTTACTGCTGCTCCGTGTAATATTGATTTTTATCATCCTTTTGGAGCTGTAGTGTATCTGTGTCAGTGGCGTAGCGTGGGTTCTCAGCACCCGGGGCAAGGCAAGTAATTTGCGCCCCTTAACCCGTGGATTTTAGCACTCGAGTCTCTTCCGCCCCCCCCCCCAGATGTTGCGCCAGGTGCGGCAGGCCTCCCGCACCCCCCACGCTACGCCACTGCTCCCAACACAAGTCTTCAGGACAGCCATCCGAAGGCTGGCGCGGGGAGAAGGTCTCTCTGCCCACCGCCAGGCTTCGGAGGAGGTCCGAGGACAGTGGGGAAGATGCACTGCGCTTCCCCGCTGTCCCGGATATTTCCCTATGGACTTTTGTCATGCGAAGGGCGAGCCAAACGCGCCCCCCCCCAATGTTGCGCCCGGTGCGGCCGGCACCCCTGGCACCCCCCACGCTATGCCACTGATCTGTGTACTTTGGTCCTGCCAGGTTGTGGTGCTTTGGGGTCTATATTTTTAATTCTTTATTTTCCTTCTTTTTTAATGTTTGCATTCTTTTTTAAAATAAATCAATAAAGTTACTTATAAAAATAACAGGCTTGAAAGGGACCCGAGGGGAAGGGAGGAGAGTGTGAGAGAGGGGGGAAATAGATGTTCCGTGTTATTTAATGAGCCTCTAAAAACCTTTTATCTCCTATTATTCTTAGAAAGTCTGTGCGCATCTAATTCCATCATGAAAAATTCACTCTATTTTAGTTTTGTTTTCCATAGAATAATGAGTATTGACTGAACAAGGCTTTCCCAACAATCAGGCATCATTAAGTGAGGATTGGCTGTCAAACATCTGAACTTGGATCAGTGTTAGTATGATTAAATTCTAGAAATAGAATCCAGGACTTTATATTATCCTTAGAAGCTTGTCCAAAAAAGCAAGAGTTGGAAGTGATATATTCACTGAATGCTGGAGGATAGGCTGTGATATGTACATTTTTTCAGGAAAACAGGAACAAAGTACTGGCTGCCCCTGTCCTTCTTCTTTGCCATTCAGCATATCAACCAGAATCCCAGGCTCTTGCCCAACATCACTCTGGGCTACAATATCTATGAGAACTTTTTTCAAGGAAGGGTGACATATGAAGCTTTGGTAGACCTGGTCTCTTCTAGACAGGCGAATGTTCCAAACTACAACTGTGGAGGACAGAATAACTTGATCGCTGTTCTTGAAGGGGCTGACTCTGACTCTCAAAACTCCATCCAGATTTCAAGCATGTTGAGCATCTATAAAATGCCACAGGTAGAAATGGAGATGGTGGGATCATCTGGCTGTGCTTCTCAGGCATGAAAGTGTTGGCTAGTATCAACTCAGAATGAGGAAGACATAGGATGTCAAGGAATTGAAGAAAGGAGATAAGGAATGGTCAGATGAATTGCTGTGCTCTTTTGGATATTACCTGTCCTTCCTCCCTTCCATTTGTGTCAAATGTGGATTTGTGTGTGTGTGTGTGTGTGTGTGTGTGCGTGCGTGTGTGTGTGTTTGTATGCCTGTGCATATAAAATGAGAAGGAAGGGAACTTCCCTCATACTAGTCACCATACCACTAAAAATTGAATAAAGCAGAAAAGTTTCCCCTGAGTGAAACTGTGAAATTTTGTTTATTAATTGAAAACCTTCATAACCCACTCAATAATTTAAAAACCTTTTAGTAGTTCACCACATAAAGCAGTAAGAAAATTGTTGAAATGTACAGTAGAATACCAGTAAAATAGAAGGATAAAAGCTTATTTTAAAAGAGGAAAACAGGAACTGAAGGACTTCATAAAGATAAAGATGGGATGCAATCTTATGTGCCAAGGAAAGTCTGGGCAAAAAAAGCAACGTGTCTTTATAAAGAAAATATATGTTATTGGGGCTAAGAACTATTTCGTCTTTGATCCCAAACACTGCAAGCCAACAGTCCTTCTTTTCTTGCCAGGTCAGCTATGCTTTTGGCTCCCATGTTCTGAATGACAAGAGGCAGTTCCCCTTTTTCTATCGGACGGTCCCCAAAGAAGATGCCGTTTACCCAGTGATTGTCAAGCTGCTCCATCACTTCGGATGGACATTCATTGGTCTCATTGCTCCAGACACCGACAATGGAGAGAAGTTCATGAAGAAATTGACACCTGTGCTATTAGAGAGTGGCATTTGCGTTGCCATCTCACTAAGCATCCCACAAGTTTATACAAACCATGTGACAGTCAATGTTCCTCCATTAGAAAAGTGGGGACAAGTCCATGTATTTTTTTATTATGTAGAAACTACTTATTTCTTGCTGGGAATACGACTTGGAAAAATAATATTTGACCAGCTGGTCAAACCCACTGCAGGGAAAGTCTTGATCACAACATCTATGTGGGATTTGAGTGTAGATTTCATCGACAGTCTTTTAGATTTCCAGCACTTTCACAGTATTCTTTCTTTCTCTATTGGGGCAAATAAATGGACAAAATATGATGATTTTTATGCCTTTTTCTTTGCAATCAAGCAGTTTTGGGAGGAAGCTTTTAATTGTTCCTATTCACAGAATACATTGTCAGTGAAAAGCTGGACAAGATGCAGAGAAAGAGAGCAACTGGAGATGCTGCCCCAAGAATATCTGGAAAGACTCTTATCTCTAAACAGCTACAGGATTTACAACACTGTCCAAGCTGTGGCCCGTTCCTTAAATGCTGCGTATTCCTCTAGATCCAAGTGGAGGTTGAAGGACAGTCTGGAAGTTCAAAGGCTACAACCATGGCAGGTATTTCATTTCCCATCTTGGACATCTCAGCCAAACATGGCAATCAATTGTACAATTCCTTGGAGATTGCTTGAGAACTTGGGGAATGCGGTGGGAAGGTGAGAAGCTCTATCCTTTGTCCAAAGATTGTGCGTGTTGATGGAGCCTGTATTAAGTGTCTGAGTGACTCATCTTCTCATTACAATAGAGTCTGATACACAGTCATACTCCGGGTTACAGACGCTTCAGGTTGCGTTTTTTCAGGTTACAGACCCGAGTTACTTCTGGGTTTCGGGTGTTGCGAATGCGCAGAAGCGCTGAATCACAACCCGTGTGTGCGCTGACGCGCCGCTGCAGGTTGCAAACGTTGCAGGTTGTGAACATGCATCCCACACAGATCACGTTCGCAACCCGAGCGTCCACTGTATATGGACACTTGTCATATTTCTGACGTATTTCTATTCCGATCCCATTAATATGCTTTGAACTAAATTTTCCATTTCATATAGAGTATCTTGAATATTTTTTATCTTGAATATTTTTATTCAGAGGAGATAATAGCTGCAATCATCATCTGAGGCCTTTCTTTGTGTGCCGCCATCATGAGGAGTCTGGAGGGTGGCAACACGAGACTGCGCCTTTTCTGCAGTGGCTCCCCATTTGGAGAATGCTGTCTCCAGGAAGGTTTGTCTGGCACCTTCATTGTACATCTTTTGTTGCCAGACTGGAGTCACATGCAGCTCAGAACTAAGAGGCAGGCAGTTCCAAACTATTTATTCAAGAAAACGGCATATGACTCAGCAACACTTTCCATTCGGTCTTTTATCTTTTTAAATGTTTTTATTTGTACTTTTAAAATGTATACATTTGATTAGTTATTCCAGAAAACAGCATACAACTCAGCAACATTTCCTGAATGGTCTTTTCTTCTTTTTTATAGTTTTATTTATACTTTTCTAATTTATACATTTCATAAGTTTTACAGTCATTTTTATTTTTCAAAAACTGACTTCCTTCCCCCTCCTTCTATGGTTCCTTAAATTTACTTTTTAATATCTTCGGCATATCCAAATCCATTTAATTTCCTCTTTTAATTATCTACTTTAAATATATATTCTTATGAAATTGCAGGATGTTACAATAATCCTGCCAATGTTTTTAGATGTTTGAAATTTATCTGTAAATATTCAATAAACCATTTCAAAATACTTTTATAAAAAGTTTGTTATGATGGTTTCTTATTCTTCCGGTAAGTTTTACCATTTCTGCATATTGCATTAGATTTTGTATCCATTTTTCATTTGCAGGGACTTCTGCTTCTTTCCTTTTTTAGGAGAGTAGCTGCTGTAGTTGCATACACAAATAATTTTTTGTACAATTTAGATACTTCTGTCCTTATCATTCCCAAAATGTCCTTGGCTTCTCCAGCAGCCTCTTCACCCTTCTCTGCTTCAGCCTCAGAGTCTGAACTGCTCCCCATCACCGACTCTCCCTGCTCATTATATCCTGTTGCCTCTTCAGCATCCAGCCCCTCATTGCAATCTTCTTCCTCTGAGCTCTCCTCAGTGTCCCACCACCAATCCCCTGGCTCTGAGCCTTCCTCCCCTGGGGGTTCCCTGGCTGGTGCTTCCCACCAAACTGCCCAACCAGTCCCTGACACTCTGTAGCCAATCCCAAATGAGAGCAGATCCAAGCATGAAATGCGCAGAGTTGAATAGTCAGTGTTGTTTCCCCTATTCTATGTGCAGCCCTTTTCTCTGCCATTCTAGCTCCACTCTTTCCTGGGAGATGCCCAGTTTTACAATTCTTCAATGGACGGAGTGTATTTGGATGAGAACGGGGAACTGGCAGCTGACTTGGACATTGTGAACTGGATGGTGTTTCCAAATCGGTCCCTTCTTAGAGAGATCATTGGGAGCATCGATAGGCAGAAATCCCTAGACCTAAAGTGCTCCATCGACCAGAATGCCACTGTGTGCCCCAAATGGCTCATCAAGGTGGGGAAAATAATTTGTTTCATTTTATTAATTTCCCATCCGATAAGTTCAAATCATGCCATCATGTTTTGTGTTGCACTGCCTTTCAAATGCCTCCTGCATTCCTTGAAAATCTAACAGAAACTACCTTGGTCGCGCTGGTTGATGATCTCCGGCGACCTAAGGACAAAGGTGAGAGCTGTTTCCTAGTTCTGCTGGATCTCTCAGCGGCCGTTGATACAATCAGCCATAACATCCTTCTGGACCGTCTAGAGGGGCTGGGAGCTGGGGGCACTGTTATACAGTGGTTTCGCTCCTTCCTCCTGGGCCGTGTTTAGAAAGTGGTGGGGGGGGTGTGTGTTCAGACCCCTGGACCCTCACTTGTGGGGTGCCTCAGGGTTCCGTCCTCTCCCCCATGCTTTTTAACATCTATATGAAGCCACTGGGAGAGATCATCAGGGGGTTTGGGCTGGGTGTTCATCAATATGCAGATGATACCCAGCTCTAACTCTCTTTCAGATCAGAACCAGTGAAGGCGGTGAAGGTCCTGTGTGAGTGCCTGGAGGCGGTTGGAGGATGGATAGCAGCTAATGGATTGAGGTTGAATCCTGACAAGACAGAAGTACTGTTTTTGGGGGACAGGGGCGGGCTGGTGTGGAGGACTCCCTGGTCCTGAATGGGGTAACTGTGCCCCTGAAGGACCAGGTGCGCAGCCTGGGAGTCATTTTGGACTCACAGCTATCCATGGAGGCGCAGGTCAATTCTGTATCCAGGGCAGCTGTCTACCAACTCCACCTGGTACGCAGGCTGAGACCCTACCTGCCCACGGACTGTCTCGCCAGAGTGGTGCATGCTTTGGTTATCTCCCGCTTGGACTACTGCAATGCACTCTACGTGGGGCTACCTTTGAAGGTGACCCGGAAACTACAACTAATCCAGAATGCGGCAGCTAGACTGGTGGCTGGGGGCGGCCGCCAAGACCACATAACACTGGTCTTGAAAGACCTACATTGGCTCCCAGTACGTTTCTGAGCACAATTCAAAGTGATGGTGTTGATCTTTAAAGCCCTAAACGGCCTCGGCCCAGTATACCTGAAGGAGCATCTCCACCCCCATCGTTCTGCCCGGATGCTGAGATCCAGCGCGAGGGCCTTCTGGCGGTTCCCTCATTGCGAGAAGCAAAGCTACAGGGAGCCAGGCAGAGGGCCTTCTCAGTAGTGGCGCCCGCCCTGTGGAACACCCTCCCATCAGATGTCAAAGCGATAAACAACTACCTGACATTCAGAAGACATCTTAAGGCCCTGTTCAGGGAATTTTTTAATGTATGATTTTAGTGTATTTTTGGTTTCTGTGGAAGCCGCCCATAGAAGCTGGGGAAACCCAACCAGATGGGTGGGGTACAAATAATAAATTATTATTATTATTATTATTATTATTATTATTATTATTATTATTATTATTAACAGTGGGTCCCTGTGAAACTCTGTATATGCATGAATCAGCTGCTTTGGGAGTGTAATTTCAAGGTGGGTCTTTTAGTAACTAGATTATGTGGCCACTGGTTTCCCCCTTCCCCTCTCATATTTAAACCACTAAAAACTTAAAATATGTAAGAGAGAGTGTGGCTTTTAGCAGCCTCAGTGCTGGCAATATTTCCTGAACTGCTCCTGTAAATCCATGTTCTATGGAACAACTTTCAGAAAAGTGTGTAATAGATTTGTTTGCTAAAAGAGATGGACTCCTAACTTGAACCCTTCTAGGAAATTTAACTATGGATCTCAAATTAATAAAGTGTAGCTACCTCTGATTAATACAGTGATCATGCCACTTTATAGTGTACAAGAGGGGAAACTGAAACAGGGCTGAGCAACAGGGGAAGGGAAGTGGAAGAATCTTGGGTTTTGATCAAACAGGGAAACATTCTCATGAGAGGTTTTGCTGCAATCAAGCAGTATATAAATGTGGTCAAAGATAACCAGTTAAGTAATACATTGCTATCATCCTTAACAAAGCAGCCTTAACACGTTTTCCTTGATGCCCCTTTATCCTTAGCCCCTGCCTACTTCCAGGTGTGTGGAAAGTTGCCAGCCTGGATTCTTCAAGGTAGTTCAGGAAGGAATGCTGCTCTGCTGCTATGACTGCGTTCCCTGTGCGGAAGGAACAATGGCCACTCAGGAAGGTGGGTGACAGCAGCAGAAAGAGCTGCCCTTGTGGAAGAGGACAAAGGATCTTTCTGGTGCCCGGGGTTTATTAAAGGGGAGTTCTAGAACTGATGCACTGCTACAACACAACTGGGCATTTCCCCTATTGGGTGTTCATACATGCTGTATTGACACATTGAATGACAATTAGAAGCCTACACAGAGAGGGAGAAAATCCTGAGATACGGGAATTTGACATTCTTTTGACTGTTAGTCAAACTTGGCACAAGAGACACCATGAACTCCCAGATGATTGTCAGGCACAAATGTTTCATATAGTTGAGTCCAACAAGGTCCCTTTTGAGTGTCATTTTCCTATCCCGTAATATTATTAATACCAGTAATTGCTCTCCATGGTTGTACACAATGGTTTTTATATTTCCTTTTAGTGGGGAACACTTTGGAATTACTTTTTGTTAAGGAAAAGCAGTAAAGTTGTTATTCCTTGTGTTCTTTCCAGATGCAGAGCGTTGCACCAGGTGTCCAGAAGATCAGCATCCAAACAAGGACAGAGATCAATGTTTGTACAAGATCATCACTTTTCTGGCTTACGAAGAACCTTTGGGGATCTTCCAAGCTTCTTTTGCTCTAATCTTATCCCTAACCACATGTCTTGTGCTAGGAATATTCATTATATTCCAGGAAACTCCCATAGTCAAAGCCAACAACCGGAACCTCTCCTATATCCTCCTCATCTCCCTCCTGCTTTCCTTTCTGTCCTCCTTGCTCTTCATTGGAAGACCAAGGAAAGCCACCTGCCTTCTCCGACAAATGGCCTTCAGCATCATCTTTTCAGTTGCTGTCTCCTCTATGTTGGCAAAAACCATCACTGTGGTGCTGGCCTTCCTGGCCACGAAACCAGGAAACAGGGTGAAGAGATGGCTGGGGAAGAGTCTGGCCAACTCCATTGTCATTTCCTGTTCCATTGTCCAAGTTGCCATCTGCATCTTCTGGCTGGGAATCTCTCCACCCTTCCCAGAGTCTGACATGCACTCCCAGCCTAGGAAGATCATCCTGCAATGCAATGAAGGGTCTATTGCCATGTTTTATGCTGCCCTCGGCTACATGGGCTTCCTGGCCTCCATCTGCTTCACAGTGGCTTTTCTGGCCAGGAAGCTGCCTGGGGCCTTTAATGAAGCCAAGCTGATCACCTTCAGCATGCTGGTCTTCTGCAGTGTTTGGGTCTCCTTTGTGCCCTCCTATCTGAGCACAAAAGGGAAATACATGGTGGCTGTGCAGATCTTCTCTATCTTGGCTTCCAGTGCTGGGCTTCTGGGCTGCATCTTCTTTCCCAAGTGCTACATAATTGTACTCAGGCCTGATCTGAACACAAAGGAGCATCTGACAACAAAAGTTGGTTCTTAAATGACTCATTTTCGACAACTGCTGTCCAGTACAGTAATGTTGAAAAGGCATACTTACCTTGCAAATGTAGCTTCTTAGATTTAAAAGCATGTTTACGGCTCCTTTTCTGATGGTTACTTTTCAAACCTTTAAGAATTGTCTAAATGTTTACATTTTATTTTTAATTGTCCTATTTTAACTTGGAAAGCTGAATGTCTTTCTCTTAAAATTCAGGCTCTTTGGCACTTCCTGCATTTCAATATATTGATTTAATAGGAAAATTGATTGGGACTGCTAAAACAAATAGAGGAGACAAGTGTCATTCAGTAGTGAAATATTTTGTTTCAGGAACAGTTAACAGAGGGCACAGAAACATTATTTACAGATTATTTAAATTATGTAAAGCATGCTGAACTTTGAGATATGAATTGTTCTTCATTGTACATACAATTAATATCTGTATTTTCCTTCACAAACATTATGTTAAAAATACTGAGATAATTGTGCCCTGATAAATCTGTTGCTCTTCACGGTGTCTCAGGACTTAGTTGCTTTTGAGCTGGCAAGAAAGAGTGCTGATTTCCCCCCTTCTTCTTCATTTCTGTTGGGAAATATCACGGCAATGATAGTTAGATGAAGGAAGTAATGGAGAAAGGAAGATCATTTCTTCCAGAAAGCCCAATGCCCTTTGATAGTGACTTGAGATAACTGCTCATGGTACACTCACTCATCCCATTTGCTTTGCATCTATTTTGCAGGCTTTGCTATATATTCTAAAACTTCTTTGAGCAGAGGTAACAATATGGGAAGTGCAGCCTCTCTAGTCTCAAAGCCACTGTCAGATCCTTTGGGGATAGGAATGCAAACCATATCCAGACGTGTTCCTATTTAACTCTGGCTGGAGTTTCTGCTGCTGCTGCTCTTTTTCCACTACCATGATGAGTGGAAGGATTCTCCCCGCTTCATCTGGGATGTCTCAGATTCTCTGTAGCTGAAGCTCTGTCTCCTGACGTCTTTAGACATGGCAGAACTTGTCATAGTTGAAGGAAATTCGCCCTAGATCAACTCCAGTTGTCCCTCTGGCACATAAGAGGCAGGGGAGAACTGCTAAAATAAACACACAGACACATTTAATCTATAGATAACAGGTGGTGGGAAGACCTAGATTGTGGAGGGTGGGGACAAGGTCACACTATCCTGGACACCCTCCTGCAAGGGGATCAAAAGAGATGCTCATTTGGACTCCCAGTGGAGCGTGGCAAACTGGAAAGAGTCCATTGCTAGCTCATCTGCCAGCATGGATAATTATTTGGTGATAAAACTTGGTCAGAATATCTGCTAGGGTCAATGAGAGATGTATAGGCAAGCCTAAGAAGTTCTGAAGAGACAATCTCCCATCAATATCAAGAGGAGTTTAAACCTCCAAAGACATTGGGGGGGGGCTTCCTAGAAAGGTAGCTGACATGTCCCTCATTCCAGGACTAATCAAGGACCCCGATATTGTGTTGGCAGGCCTACTTACTATATAACCAAAATGGCCTTTTTGCTAGACCTCCTTCTGAAATGAATGACACCTCCTACCGGTTTTTCCAGTTCTTCAAAACCACCCAAGGCTCATGTTTCTGCTGCTATGCCTCTGGGGCATGGAACTCCAAATGGATAGACTGGCACCATGACAACGCCACCAACGTAAAGGTTGGCTGGGAAATTATACACATTGCACCGAAAGATTTTGATTGTGGGGTTCCTTCAATAGCACCTATCAAGGAAACGCCACATCTTCAGATCTGTATCCATACTTTCTCCAATATACAGTCAATTTCACCAGACAGGGATCCATCTGTTCTGGATGGATGATCAAGGATCCAAATTTATGGTTCTTGTATAATGGGCTCGCTACTAACTGTCAGGATTCAAGCCATTATCAGGAGAAACTGGCCACTCTCCAGGCACCCGGCTTGATCTCCCGGTTGACCTCCCTGTCTGCATTCCTGGCAAGATCCAGGCAAGGTCACGATCGGCGATCCTCCTCTACGTGAGAAGAACACACCACTCTTTCCTGCCCCCCCCCCCCGGGAGGGGAAAGAGATAGACAGAAACGTATTTACATGTCTTTATTTCTGTCTTTTGCAGCGTTACAGAAAACACGTCTGCTCTCTTCAAACTCCAACAGCAGAGAGACAAACTCCACCCTGTACTTCCTGTACAGCTCATATTACACTCTGAGATCATTCCGGTGCTTCGCACTGTGAATAGACTGTCCCTCTGTTTCCCACGGAAACAGTCCCAACATTCCCATTATGTTTTGCTTTCCAGCTGCCAGCTCGCTGCCGCATTGCTTCTATATCGTAACACTAACTACCACCCTGGTAGCTATTAGTGTGTGGGAAACAGAGCCTTCACTTTCCCTGTGACTGTAAAGGCTTATCCTCCTCTTGCCTCTAGAAGCAGGAAACAGAGAGAAGTCCAGGGGGAAGAGTGCAGTGATGAAATCTGTCTGACCCGTTCTATAGGTGCTGTTGCTGGAGGTTTTGTTATTGTGCTAACACTAAATATATTTCAGGAGTTGTTTCTGAACAAAATCATGAAGCCCCTTTTGCCTTAATGTGTAGGCTGGAGAAAACTATCAACGCCACAACCTATATACTCAGGCAGCTACAATCTGAAATAGAGGATTTACATCAGATAACTGCTGCTAGCTGAGGGAGCCATAAAAACATGGCAATAGACCCTACATTGTATTGCAGGTTGATCTCTCCAGCCTGAGAGGTCATGTCAGACTCTGGGATTGGTGAAGAGATTCCCAGCCAAATGATGCAGATGACAACTTGGACAAGAGAACAGGAAATGATAATGAAGTTGGCCAGACTCTTCCCCAGACATCTCTTCATTGTGTTTCCTGGCTTTGTGGCCATGA
Organism: Podarcis vaucheri; assembly: GCF_965113315.1. NCBI lineage: Eukaryota > Metazoa > Chordata > Lepidosauria > Squamata > Lacertidae > Podarcis > Podarcis vaucheri. The sequence continues at coordinate 125,704,545 of NC_138760.1, forward strand.
AGGCCAGCACCACAGTGATAGGTTTTGCCTATACAGAAGAGACAGCAACTGAAAAGATCTCTCATCTATTCTATGGTTAGCAGAACCAGATCCATTGAGTAACTGAGCTTGTAGGGAATGGAGGGTGAATGTTCAGGACGTGGGTGTTGGTGTTACAACTGGGGCATTAGTTGCAAGTGTTTTTTGCTGATATTTTGGAGGGCATGTATTTTTCAGGGGTTAAAGTTTTTTAGTTTGAAGTAAACTACTAACTACTTCAGCTGCTCTAAATCTTGACTCAATATTTCTCTGACACAGGATCTTCTGTGCACCAGATTTCTCTCCCCAGGGCCCCAGCACAGTGCAATGAATGACACTGTGCTGCTATTTATTCAGACATCTGGACAATTACGAAAAATATCGCTTGAGTTCTGGGAAGAATAAATCACTATGATTCTGATAATTATGTGGAAAACAACGTTCACACTACTTTGCTGGCATTTATGGAACATTAAAAGAGTATGTTGTCATTTAAAGGTCAAGCTGACCTTTGACCCCCCCCCAGGCCAACCCATGTAAAGACCAGGGAGCCATTTCTGTGCATTCTTGTTCTCATGTTTTCCTCCAGGTCTGCACCTGTGCCTTGAGCCACACAGAGACTCAGGTGATGTATCTCCCCCTTATAATTATTCTTATTCTTGCCAAATCACCAGGGATTGAGACAAATCAGCCAAACATCAGAATCAAGGTTAAAGTAAGGTAATTTATTACACTGTGCCTGAAATGTTTCTTGCAGAAAATATACCCTGTGCCATGGACCACTTTTCTTCACCAATCTTCAGGCCTCGGATTAATCATGAGATTGTAAGAGCACCAAAAAGTCCATCCATTGATTTTTTAAGATACCCTTTCAGCTGTTTCTGGGTGAGCCAACTTTTGTTACTGCATCAACAGATCTCTCTTCTCTGTTGATGCAATAACAAAGTCTATTGTTTCAAGGACTTTTCTTTATTCTCCTTCTGATTCCCCTTGAGCCTTTATCTAAGTTTTTTCTCCTACAAGCCCAACTTTCACGCCCTGTGGCACAGTAGTCATGGCTTTTCCCATAAGGTATTCATTCCAAATTGCCCCAAACAGTTTCAGCTGGTAAGAAGTATGGAATACACACCCTACACCACAAATGAGAAGTGACTGGTTCCTGTCTTCATTTTCACTGGAAGCCCTGCCCAAACTCTGGATCATGTTTAGCTATAGAATCCCCCAAATTGAATATTTTAGGGTCTCACTACAAACATGGTGTGTGTGTGTGTGTGTGTGTGTGTGTGTGTGTGTGTGTGTGTGTGTGTGTGTTTGTCAGATTGTGGCCACTCTAAGCAACTGGAACAGTCTCCCTCAGGAGGTTGTGGACTCTCCTTCCTTGGGTGTTTATAAGCAGAGTCTGGGTGGCCATCTTTCATAGATGCTTTAGCTAAGATTCCTGCATTGCAGGGGGTTGGACTAGATGCCCCTTGGGGTCCCTTCCAGTTCTATAATTCTATGATTCTATGATAACCCTGCAATCCTAAGTAATGGGTTAGAGTTCCCCCCAACATTAAATGTGACCCCATAACTCCTATTTCTGTTCAACAGTCCAATGAATGTGAAGATTATGTTTGGGGTAGGTTGTGCGATACCTCTATGTCACCCTCTCATTGTTCTTAATCATAAACTTCAGAGTTTCCCTGGCCTTCTGTGTGGCCCCTTTTACTTCCCTTTCCATGTAGGGGCCCAATCACCCTGTTTTTAGTGCTGGTTGTGACCATTCTGTGTGACCATTGCAACAATTCTGAACATAAAGAATGGGTTTTGATTTTCACTGATCTTTCATGTAGGCCCTGCACCCTCCTTTTGGTTCAAGAGCAGATTTAACAAAAAGGTTAGTTTTGGTGGGTTGTGCTGCATTTAAGTGACTCATCATAACTAGTCTGAAGTAATGGGTTTGGGCTTCCTCCTAACCTTACATGTGGGCCCTGAAATGCATTTTTAATATAAAGGCCCAGTGAAACTAAATATTTTTGGAGTGTCATGCAACTATGAGCCCAGCCTATTGCCTTGGTCCTAAACAACAGGTTTCATTTCTGTCAAGTCATCTATGGGGCCCTGGAAACCTGAGGGGCCCCTATGATGAATATAGTGCTTTAGGGTGTGTTGTAACCTCTCCATGATCCAATTCCATCATCCGTGATTCTGAGGGAAAGGATTTTTTCTCTGTACCCTTTCAGGACCCATATGGAAGTTTGAGACTCAAAACCATTTTGGGGAGTGTTGGGAGGTATCTGATGGTGGGGTAGACAGGTCACAATACACAATTCAGTGCAATCCACTCAACCATAAATCTCAGAAGGTGACTAGATATTTCTGCAGCCATTCAATGCAGGCCTCATCCTGCTTCAAAGGACAGACGTGTGCCTAGAAAGTGTGGGGCAAATATAAGTTGAGTGGTACCTTGAGTTAAGTACTTCATTTGTTCCGGAGGTCAGTTCTTAACCTGAAACTGTTCTTAACCTGAAGCACCACTTTAGCTAATGGGGCCTCCTGCTGCTGCCACGCTGCCGGAGGACGATTTCTGTTCTCATCGTGAAGCAAAGTTCTTAACCTGAGGTACTATTTCTGGGCTAGAGGAGACAGTAACCTGAAGCGAATGTAACCCAAGGTACCACTGTATAGATTATAGCCACTGGAAATGCCCTTTTATTTCTTCTGTCAATAATTTATTTTAGTATTTTAATAATGTTTGCCTTGACAGAGTAGTAGTATAGAAATGCAGTAAACAGGCAAATATTGTGCTGGAGAAGAGATATTGATTCTTTGTTTGTGTAGGAGCAGGATTTTATTTTATTTATTTTATTTATTTTAAAGATATTTATTAAAGGTTTTAAACAATACATCATCAAACACAAAAAACACCATCACCAACATAAAAACAAAAATAAAAATAAAAAAATAAACACAAAACAAATAACATATAACTTAATTAGATTTCAATAAACCAAATTTCCATAACCTTTCTTTCGGAATTCCTCACATCTCCCTTTCCTGCGTTCCTGGTCATAGTGTTATATTCAGCAGTGCTTCACCTTCTTTAATATCTTATTTTGTAGTTTTCAACTATTATGTCTCCAATTTTAAGCTTTTTTATCAAATATTTAAATAATTAAATTTGACATAATATTAATCAGGGTCACAACCTTATTCTTATAGTTCGCTTATTTTCATACCCCTTTCCACTGAATTGCTAGCGCCAGATTATTTTCTATCCTGCATCATCTTAACATTTATACAATTTACAGTGCTTTTGAAGATAGTCCTTGAATTTCTTCCAGTCCTCTTCCACAATCTCTTCTCCCAGGTCCCGGATTCTGCCAGTCATTTCTGCCAGTTCCATATATTCTATCAATTGCATCTGCCATTCTTCCAGTGTGGGCAAATCTTGTGTCTTCCAGTACTTTGCAATGAGTTTTCTTGCTGCAGTTGTCGCATACATAAAGAAAGTTCTGTCCCCCTTTAACACCATTTGGCCGACAATGCCCAAAAGGAAAGCCTCTGGTTTCTTAAGGAAGGTATATTTAAATACCTTTTTTAGTTCATTATAGATCATTTCCCAGAAGGCCTTAATCCTTGGGCACGTCCACCAAAGGTGAAAGAATGTTCCTTCAGTTTCTTTACATTTCCAACACTTATTGTCTGGCCAGTGATATATTTTTGCAAGCTTGACTGGGGTCATGTACCACCTGTAAATCATTTTCATAATATTTTCTTTCAGGGCTTTACATGCCGTAAATTTAACACCGGTGGTCCACAATCGTTCCCAGTCAGCAAACATAATGTTGTAGCCAATGTCTTGCGCCCATTTTATCATAGCTGATTTAACAGTTTCATCCTGTGTATTCCATTTTAACAGCAAGTTATACATTTTTGTAAGTACCTTAGTTTTAGGTTCTAACAGTTCTGTTTCTAATTTCGATTTTTCCACCTGGAAGCCTGTTTTTTTATCCAAATTGAAAGCCTCCCTGAACTGAGCATAGTGTAACCAATCTCGCACTTTGTCTTTTAATTTCTCAAAACTCTGCAATCTCCAAGTGTCTCCATCCTTTTCTAATATTTCCCAATATTTCGGCCATTTGGCCTCCATATTGAGTCTTTTTTGAGCCTTAGCTTCCATTGGTGACAGCCACCTTGGGGTCTTATTTTCTAATAGATCTTTATATTTTATCCAGACATTAAACACTGCCTTCCTGACAATATGGTTCTTGAAAGCTCTGTGAGCTTTTACCTTGTCATACCACAAATATGCATGCCAACCAAATACATTGTTGAACCCTTCCAAATCCAAAATATCAGTGTTCTCAAGAAGTAGCCAGTCTTTCAACCAGCAGAAAGCTGCTGATTGATAATATAACTTTAAGTCTGGCAGGGCAAACCCTCCTCTTTCCTTAGCATCAGTTAATATTTTAAATTTTATTCTGGGCTTTTTGCCCTGCCAGACAAATTTAGAAATGTCTCTCTGCCACTTCCTGAAACACTCCACCTTGTCCACAATCTGTAAGGTCTGAAACAAAAACAGCATTTTTGGCAATACATTCATCTTTATAGCAGCAATTCGACCCAACAAGGAAAGCTTCAATCTAGACCAACTTTCTAGGTCCTTTTTGATTTCTGACCAGCACTTTTCATAGTTATCCTTAAATAAATTCAAATTTTTAGCTGTCATATTCACCCCTAGGTATTTCACTTTTTTAACCACATTTAAGTCTGTCTCTTTCTGAAACCTTTCTGTTTCCAAAGTTGTCAATTTTTTTTCCAAAACCTTAGTTTTCTGCTTGTTTAATTTAAATCCCGCCACCCGACCAAACTCTTGAATCAGTTCTAACACCCTTTTCGTACTAGATTCTGGCTCCTGTAATGTCAAAACCAAGTCATCTGCGAAAGCTTTGAGTTTATACTGTTTGGCTCCGACCTGTATTCCTTCAACCAGCCGGTCCCCTCTAATCATGTTCAAGAGCACCTCCAGGACCGAAATAAATAACAATGGGGAAATAGGGCAACCTTGTCGTGTTCCTGTCTCAATCCTGAACTCTTCTGTCACCACATTATTAACTATCAGTAGGAGCAGGATTTTAATCACACTTGTAATGTGACAAACACTATGGATAATATGGAAGGATACAAAATGTTATTATGGAATAATATGCAGTTGTAAATGTTGGGAATAGGACCCATGGAGGGGATGAGGGGAAATCCCAAGATTCAGAGAAATCTCTTTATATGGTTATGTAATGTGATAACTTTCTACTTGTAAAATCAAATAATATTTTTTTTTAAAAAAAGTTGTTTGTGTTGTTTTCCACATTCCCTTTCCAGTGCGCAGACTTGGAGTGTGACATTCCCCATGCCATGCTTCATTTTCAGACATGCTTTGAGTTCAAAATTAATTCAGCACTCCCACACACCCTCCCCTTAACCAGCCGCACCCCTCTCTCCTCCTCCTCCTCCAAGCCTTTGATGAGCTGCTTCTCAGGTAGCATTTACATGGAGGAGAGCTGCTCAGCTGAGTGAGAATAAGGAAGTGAAGTTATGGGAGCATTGTCTTGTCTACTCAGAAGACCTACTGAATTGCAATGAATTTTGGTTCCAGCTTCCCTGTGAAAGGGTAGCCCTCCCTCCAAGAAAATATCAAGTGTGAGGCAGTTAGGCCTGCCCTGCCCCAAAGTGACCAGTAGTTCAAGTGAGGAGGATTTGGCATCTCAGAGTTGGGAGCTAGAAAACTGGGAGTTTTCACAAACATCCCCCCCCCTACTACGCCTGCACATGAATATCAATAAATTCTTGAGGATGTTGTAGAGTTGCTGTTTGTTTCCTTTGCAATTATCAAAACCACAGTGGTTTCCATACATCTTCTTCTACTTTGATACTTGGGCCATACCCACTGAACATTCAACATGGGTTTCTGTGGTCATTTAATATCAGATAACCTAAAAAGATATATGGGAATGTGACTTTATCAACTGTTTATGATGTATAATTTATGTTCTTGCCCAAAGTGTAAGGCTTAATGACTCCCAGCTAATAACGTCTGAAAAAATCTCTCTCTCTCTCTCTCTCTCTCTCTCTCTCTCTCTCTATATATATATATATATATATATATATATATGTTCCTTGTTACAAAGTGAGAGTTAAATCTCTTCATATTACCATACTTAAATATTTAATAGATTTGGAACAAATATGGAAATGATAGTCCTTAAATGAATGGGTAAGTAAATTTTCACCTATAGGCAACAAACCCAATTTGTTTTTTGTTTTTTTAATTTTTTTTATTGGTTTTACAAAGTTTTTATAACAAACAAACACATAAAAAGACATACAAACACATATAGTATTTCATAATATTTTTCCAAAAACCTCTTTCTTCAGACTCCCCCATACCTCCCCTTTCTGCATCCACATGTCCAAAGTTTTTTAGCAAGTTATATATATTTCTTTCAAACCTCTGTCATCTTAATCTTTTCTTTTCTCCAATCTTATATCACTGTAACCCTTTCTTTCTAAAAACCTTAACATTTTAGCATTCGTCAAGTTTGTAATAGTCCTTTAAGTAGATTTTAAATTTCTTCCATTCTTCCTCCGCCGTCTCCTTCCCCTGATCACGGATTCTGCCAGTCATCTCAGCCAAAGTCATATAGTCCATCACTTTCATCTGCCATTCTTCCAAGGTGGGTAGATCTTGTGTCTTCCAATACTTTGCGATAAGTATTCTTGCTGCTGTTGTTGCGTACATAAAGAAAGTTCTATCCCTCTTTGCCACCATTTGGCCGACAATGCCCAAGAGAAAGGCCTCTGGTTTCTTAGGGAAAGTACATTTAAGCACTTTTTTCATTTCATTATATATCATTTCCCAGAAAGCCTTAATCTTCGGGCATGTCCACCAAAGGTGGTAGAAAGTACCTTCAGTTTCTTTACATTTCCAACATTTATTATCAGGCATGTGATAAATTTTTGCAAGCTTGACTGGGGTCATGTACCACCTATAGATCATTTTCATAATATTTTCTCTTAAGGCATTACATGCCGTAAATTTAATCCCGGTGTTCCACAAACATAATGTTATGGCCAATATCCTGTGCCCACTTAATCATGGCTGACTTAACCGTTTCATCTTGTGTATTCCATTTCAACAGCAAGTTATACATTCTTGACAGATTCTTAGTATTGGGTTCTAACAATTCAGTCTCTAATTTTGATTTTTCCACCTGGAAGCCTATTTTCCTGTCTTGTTTATAAACCTCCATTATTTGATAATAATGGAGCCAGTCTTGTACTTTTGGTTTCAGTTTTTCATGACTCTTTAATTTCAATTTGTCTCCATCCTGTTCCAAAATCTCACAATACTTTGGCCATCCGACCTCCATATTAACTTTCTTATATGCCTTAGCCTCTAAAGGTGACAACCATCTAGGGGTTTTATTTTCCAGCAAATCTTTGTATCTCATCCAAACATTAAACAACGCTTTTCTAACAATGTGATTTTTAAAGGCACTATGCACTTTGATTTTGTCATACCATAAATATGCATGCCAGCCAAATGCATTGTTAAAACCTTCTAAGTCCAAGATATCTGTATTCTCGAGGAGCATCCACTCTTTCAACCAGCAAAACGCTGCTGCTTCATAGTACAATTTTAAGTCCGGCAGGGCAAATCCCCCTCTTTCTTTTGCATCTGTAAGTATTTTAAATTTTATTCTGGGCTTTGGCAACAAACCCAATTTGTACCAGTTAATAGAGTATTGTGAAGACATCTATCATCTGCACAAACATGGAAATAGTAAAATGAGGTTTAGAAATCATCAGAAGAATATCATCTGCATATGAAATCAATTTATATTTAACTGAATTGTGGACTACTCCATAGATCTCCCTATGTTGTCTAATAGCAGAAGCAAATATGAAAAAGCAAGGGTGAATTTGGATATGCTTGTCTAGTTCCTCTAAGTTGGGGTGCTCCAACTTCTTTGTTTCCTCCCAGAATCCAAGTGTAGGACATACAGAGTTTATGCAAACATGTTTTTCTTCAGCCTGCACCTGCGCATGAAGCCACATAAAGAGTTCAGGACATTTCAGAGGCCATGCTTGATCCCTTTATAATTATCAAAATCATCAAAATCATAGAGGGGTTTTTCTTTCATCTTCTTCTCAACAAAGCTCCAGAGATTTGTCCAAAGATCACCTTTGAGTCCACTCAGGGAGATATCTGAATTGTCAACAACATAAGGTAATTAAGATATATCATTAGAGCAGAGAGGAATTGGTACATAAAGGCCTTCTGTACCACTGACAGTTTGGGTTCAGATTTAGGACAGGCGAGTTGCAATACAAGGGTGCAAGGCTGATTTCTAACCCTTCTAGGTGTGAAGTCTTGGTTGCATTCCATCAACATTATCTAATTATCTTCTAGTTCAGGGGAGCAGTCACAGACAAGGAAGGTGTTCCAAGCAGGCAAAGAATGCTACTGCTTCTCCTGCTCTTCCTGCCTCATGCAGTCTGTGGAGTGAAGGCAAAATGCCCCTTGACCTTGGAGAGAGACTGGATTGAGCCATTCAATTATTACAGGCCAGGAAACCACCTCATTAGTGGAGTCTTCTCTGCCACAGCTGCTGTATTAAATCCGTGGCACTTCAATGAGCGTCCCTCTACCAGCTTTAGTAGGTAAGTCCATTTATGGTGATTTGGTTATTGCTGCTTCATTCAATATTTAACTTTATCCATCATCCTTCTGGAACTGTGGTGCATCTGAGTACTTTAGACCTTCCAGGCTGTGATGCTTTAGGCTATAAATTTTTAAATCTTTATTTTCTTTCTTTTTTACTGTTTGCACTTCTTTTTAAAAACAAATCAATAAAAATAATTTTAAAAATTAAAGGGTTGGGGGGACCGAGGAGAGAGAGAGCAATAGATGTTCTGTGTCATTTTATGAGCCTTTAAAAACCTTTTGTCTCTTATTCTTATTTGAAAGTCTGTGCCCGTCTAATTCCATCATGAAAAATTCACTCTATTTTAGTTTTGTTTTCCAAGGGATAATGGGTCTTGATTGAACAAGGCTTTCCCACCAGTCAAGCATCATCAAGTGGGGATTGGCTGTCAAAATCTGAACTTGGATCAGTGTTAGGAGGATTAAATTCTAGAAATTGAATCCAGGACTTTAGATTATCCTTAGAAGCTTGTCCAAAAAAAGAAAGAGTTGGAAGTGATATACTCACTGAATGCTGGAGGATAGGATATGATATGTACATTTTTTCAGGAAAGCAGGAACAAGGTACTGGCTGCCCCTGTCTTTCTTCTTTGCCATTCAAGAGATCAACCAGGATCCCAGGCTCTTGCCCAACATCACTCTGGGCTACAATATCTATGAGAACTTTTTTCATGGAAGGATAACGTATGAAGCTTTGGTAGACCTGGTCTCTTCGAGACAGGAGAATGTTCCAAACTACAACTGCGGAGGACAGAATAACTTGCTTGCTGTTCTTGAAGGGGCTGACTCTGACTCTGAGAACTCCATCCAGATTTCAAGCATGTTGAGCATCTATAAAATGCCACAGGTAGGAATGGAGATGGAGGGATTATCTGGCTGTGCTTCTCAGCCATGAAAGTGTTGGGTAGTATCAACTCAGAATGAGGAAGACATTGGAGGTCAAGGCATTGACGAAAGGAGATAAGGAATGGTCAGATGAATTGCTGTGCTCTTTTGGATATTACCTGTCCTTCCTCCCTTCCATTTGTGTCAAATGCTGATTTCTCTCTCTCTCTCTCTCTCTCTCTCTCTCTCTCTCTCTCTCTGTGTGTGTGTGTATGCCTGTGCATATAAAATGAGAAGGAAGGGAACTTCCCTCATACTAGTGGCCATGCCACTAAAAATGGAATAAAGTAGAAAAGATTTCCCTGAGTGAAACTGATATTTTGTTTTTCAATTGAAAACAGTTATAACGCATTCAATAAATAAAAAACATTTTAGCATTGCATAACATAAAATAGTAACAAAATTGTTGAAACAAATGTACAGTATAATACCAGTAAATTAGAAATATAAAAGCATATTTTAAAAGATGAATACAGGAACTGCGGGAATTCATAAAAATGGGGTCCAGTCTTATATGGGCAAAAAAAATGAGAGGCACAAATACAAGATGGATGACACCTGGCTTGAGAGCAGTACATGTGAAAAGGATCTAGGAGTCTTGGTTGACCACAAACTTGGCATGAGCCAACAGTGTGACACGGCAGCTAAAAAAGCCAATGCAATTCTGGGCTGCATCAATAGGAGTATAGCATCTAGATCAAGGGAAGTAATAGTGCCACTGTATTCTGCTCTGGTCAGACCTCACCTGGAGTACTGTGTCCAGTTCTGGGCACCACACTTCAAGAAGGACACTGACAAACTGGAACGTGTCCAGAGGAGGGCAACCAAAATGGTCAAAGGCCTGGAAACGATGCCTTATGAGGAACGGCTAAGGGAGCTTGGCATGTTTAGCCTGGAGAAGAGGAGGTTAAGGGGTGATATGATATGATAGCCATGTTCAAATATATAAAAGGATGTCACATAGAGGAGGGAGAAAGGCTGTTTTCTGCTGCTCCAGAGAAGCGGACACAGAGCAATGGATTCAAACTACAAGAAAGAAGATTCCACCTAAACATTAGGAAGAACTTCCTGACAGTAAGAGCTGTTCGACAGTGGAATTTGCTGCCAAGGAGTGTGGTGGAGTCTCCTTCTTTGGAGGTCTTTAAGCAGAGGCTTGACAACCATATGTCAGGAGTGCTCTGATGGTGTTTCCTGCTTGGCAGGGGGTTGGACTCGATGGCCCTTGTGGTCTCTGCCAACTCTATGATTCTATGATTCTATTCTATGATTCTATGATGTCAAGAAAAGTCTGGGCAAAAAACCAACAACACACGTGTTTTTACAAAGCAAATATATGTTGTTTGGGGTATGAATTATTTTGTCTTTGATCCCAAACAATGCAAGCCAACAGTCGGTCTTTTCTTGCCAGGTCAACTACGCCTTTGGCTCCCATGTTCTGAATGACAAGAGGCAGTTCCCCTTTTTCTATCGGACGGTCCCCAAAGAAGACGCCATATACCCAGCGATTGTCAAGCTGCTCCATCACTTCAGATGGACGTTCATTGGTCTCATTGCTCCAGACACCGACAATGGAAAGAGGTTCATGAAGACATTGACACCTGTGCTATTAGAGAGTGGCATTTGCGTTGCCATCTCACTAAGCATCCCACAACTTAATACATACAGTCTGAGGTTCAGTGTTCCTCCATTTGAAAAGTGGGGACAAGTCCATGTATTTTTTTATTATGTAGAAACTACTTATTTCTCGCTGGGAATACGATTTGGAAAAATGATATTTGACCAGCTGGTCAAACCCACAGCAGGGAGAGTCTTCATCACAACATCTATGTGGGATTTGAGTATAGACTTTGTCAGCGTCATCAACCATGGTTATGATTTCCAGCATTTCCACAGTATTCTTTCTTTCTCTATTGGAGCAAGTAAATGGACAAAATATGACGATTTTGATGCCGTTTTCCTTGCAAGCAAGCAGTTTTGGGAGACAGCTTTTTATTGTTCCCATTTACAGAATACATTGTCAGTGAAAAGCTGGACAAGATGCAGAGAAAGAGAGGAACTGGAGATGCTGCCCCAAGAATATCTGGAAAGACTCTTATCTCTAAACAGCTACAGGATTTACAACACTTTCCAAGCTGTGGCGCGTTCCTTAAATGCTGCATATTCCTCCAGATCTAAGTGGAGGTTGAAGGACAGTCTGGAAGTTCAAAGGCTACAGCCATGGCAGGTATTTCCTTTCCCATCACTGACATCTCTGCCAAACGTGACAATCAATTGTACAATTCCAGAATGGTAGTCTTGGAGAACTTGAGGAATCTAGTGGGGAGGTGAGATTTTGCAAACCCCTTTGTGAAGTGCCCTGAATCGTATCCTTTTCATCTCCTCTCAGATGATAGTCTCTCTGGTAACAGTTCCTACTACTGGCTTAACCTCTTCTCTGCCTTGCAGTGGCCCATTTGACCCCCCACCTGCTACATAAGAATTCTCTGGGGCAGAGAAGATGGCATTGCACACGCTCTCTCTCCCATAGCCTTCTTCCCTCCTGTTTATTGTGATATTTCAGCACCAACTGAGCTCCACTAAGCTCTATCCTTTGTCCAAAGATTATGTATGTTGCTGGAGCCTGTATTAAGTGCCTGAGCAACTCATGTTCCCATTACGATAGAGTTTAATACATGCGTACATTTGTCATATTTCTGGCTTATTTATATTCTGATTCCATTAATATGCAGAGGCAGGAAGTTTATTCAAGAAAATGGCAGACAACTCAGCAGCACCTCCCAATCAGTCTGGCCCCTATAGGTCAGTTGCCAGAACTGAAGGGACCTGCCTTCTGCCCTTTCCAAGGCACCTGTGGCCTCTGTTCCACCCTCTTCATTCTCCTGCATTTTCTTGGAGACCAGGGAGGAGGGGAGCCTGTCTCAGCAGGAGAGAAAGAGTCCTTGGATTCTCCAGCAGCCTCTTGACCCCTCTCCTGTGCTCCCAGTCACTGACTCTCCCTGCTCACTAAACCCTGTTGCCCCTTCAGCATCCAACCCCTCATCGCAATCTTCTTCCTCTGAGCTCTCCTCAGTGTCCCACCACCAATCCCCTGGCTCTGAGCCTTCCTCCCCTGGGGGTTCCCTGGCTGGTGCTTCCCACCAAACTGCCCAACCAGTCCCTGACACTCTGTAGCCAATCCCAAATGAGAGCAGATCCAAGCATGAAATGCGCAGAGTTGAATAGTCAGTGTTGTTTCCCCTGTTCTATATGTGCCCCTTTTCTCTGCCATTCTAGCTCCACTCTTTCCTGGGAGATGCCCAGTTTTACAATTCTTCAATGGACGGAGTGTATTTGGATGAGAACGGGGAACTGGCAGCTGACTTGGACATTGTGAACTGGATGGTGTTTCCAAATCGGTCCCTTCTTAGAGAGATCATTGGGATCATCAATAGGCAGAAATCCCTAGACCTAAAGTGCTCCATCGACCAGAATGCCACTGTGTGTCTCAAATGGCTCAACAAGGTGGGGGAAATAATTTGTTTCATTTTATTAGATTTCCCATCCGATAAGTTCAAATCATGCCATCATGTTTTGTGTTGCACTGCCTTCAAATGCCTCCGGCATTCCTTGAAAATCTAACAGTGGGTCCCTGTGAAACTCTGTATATGCATGAATCAGCTGCTATGGGAGTGTAATTTCAAGGTGGGTGTTTTAATAACTAGATGATGTGGCCACTGGTTTCCCCCTTCCCCTGTCATATTTTAACCACTAAAAGCTTAAAATCTGTAAGAGAGTGTGGCTTTTAGCAGCATCAGTGTTGGCAATATTTCCTGAAATGCTCCTGTAAATCCATGTTCTATGGAACAACTTCCAGAAAAGTGTGCAATAAATTTGTTTGCAAAAAGAGATGGACTCCTAACTTGAACCCTTCTAGGAAATCTAACTATGGATCTCAAATGAATAAAGTGTAGCTACCTCTGATTAATACAGTGATCATGACACTTTGTCATGTACAAGAGGGGAAACTGAAACAGGGCTGAGCAACAAGGAAAGAGAAGCAGAAGGAACTAGGGTTTGGATCAAACAGGGAAACATTCTCATGAGAGGTTTTTTTTTTGCAATAAGGTAGTGTATAAATATGGCTCAAGATAATTAAACAAAACATTGTTATCATCCTTGACACATCAGCCTTAACACGTTGTCCTTGATGCCCCTTTATGCTTAGCCCCTGCCTACTTCCAGGTGTGTGGAAAGTTGCCAGCCTGGATTCTTCAAGGTTGTTCAGAAAGGAATGCTGCTCTGCTGCTATGACTGTGTTCCCTGTGCGGAAGGAACGATGGCCACTCAGGAAGGTGGGTGACACCAGCAGAAAGACCTGCCCTTGGGGAAGAGGACAAAGGACCTTTCGGGTGTCCGGGGTTTATTAAAGGGGAGTTCTAGAACTGATGTACTGCTACAACACAACTGGGCATTTTCCCCACTGGGTGTTCATACATGCTGTATTGTTACATTGAATGACAATTAGAAGCCTACACAGAGAGGGAGAAAATCCTGAGATACAGGAATTTGACATTCTTTTGACTGTTAGTCAAACATGGCACAAGAGACACCATGAACTCCCAGATGATTGTCAGGCACAAATGTTTCATATAGTTGAGTCCAACAAGGTCCCTTTTGAGTGTCATTTTCCTATCCCGTAATATTATTAATACCCATAATTGCTCTCCATGGTTGTACACAATGGTTTTTATATTTCCTTTTAGTGGGGAACACTTTGGAAATACTTTTTGTTAAGGAAAAGCAGTAAAGTTGTTATTCCTTGTGTTCTTTCCAGATGCAGAGCGTTGCACCAGGTGTCCAGAAGATCAGCATCCAAACAAGGCCAGAGATCAATGTTTGTACAAGATCATCACTTTTCTGGCTTATGAAGAACCTTTGGGGATCTTCCAAGCTTCTTTTGCTCTATTCTTATCCCTAACCACATGTCTTGTGCTAGGAATATTCATTATATTCCAGGAAACTCCCATAGTCAAAGCCAACAACCGGAAGCTCTCCTATATCCTCCTCATCTCCCTCCTGCTTTCCTTTCTGTCCTCCTTCCTCTTCATTGGAAGACCAAGGAAAGCCACCTGCCTTCTCCGACAAATGGCCTTCAGCATCATCTTCTCAGTTGCCGTCTCCTCTGTGTTGGCCAAAACCATCACTGTGGTGCTGGCCTTCCTGGCCACGAAACCAGGAAACAGGGTGAAGAGATGGCTGGGAAAGAGTCTGGCCAACTCCATTGTCATTTCCTGTTCCATTGTCCAAGTTGCCATCTGCATCTTCTGGCTGGGAATCTCTCCACCCTTCCCAGAGTCTGACATGCATTCCCAGCCCAGAGAGATCATCCTGCAATGCAATGAAGGGTCTATTGCCATGTTTTACGCTGCCCTTGGCTACATGGGCTTCCTGGCCTCCATCTGCTTCACAGTGGCTTTCCTGGCCAGGAAGCTGCCTGGAGCCTTCAATGAAGCCAAGCTGATCACCTTCAGCATGCTGGTCTTCTGCAGTGTTTGGGTCTCCTTTGTGCCCTCCTATCTGAGCACAAAGGGGAAGTACATGGTGTCCGTGCAGATCTTCTCCATCTTGGCTTCCAGTGCTGGGCTTCTGGGCTGCATCTTCTTTCCCAAGTGCTACATAATTGTACTCAGGCCTGATCTGAACACAAAGGAGCATCTGACAACAAAAGTTGGTTCTTAAATGACTCATTTTCGACAACTGTTGTCCAGTACAGTAATGTTGAACAGGCATACTTGCCTTGCAAATGTAGCTTCTTAGATTTAAAAGCATGTTTACGGCTCCTTTTCTGATGGTTACTTTTCAAACCTTTAAGAATTGTCTAAATGTTTAGATTTTATTTTCAATTGTGCTATTTTAACTTGGAAAGCTGAATGTCTTTCTCTTAAAATTCAGGCTCTTTGGCACTTCCTGCATTTCAATATATTGATTTAATAGGAAAATTGATTGGGACTGCTAAAACAAATAGAGGAGACAAGTGTCATTCAGTAGTGAAATATTTTGTTTCAGGAACAGTTAACAGAGGGCACAGAAACATTATTTACAGATTATTTACATTATTTAAAGCATGCTGAACTTCGAGATATGTATATTTCTTCATTGTACATACAATTAATATCTGTATTTTCCTTCACAAACATTATGTTAAAAATACTGAGATAATTGTGCCCTGATAAATCTGTCGCTCTTCACGGTGTCTCAGGACTTAGTTGCTTTTGAGCTGGTGAGAAAGAGTGCTGATTTTCCCCCTTCTTCTTCATTTCTGTTGGGAAATATCACGGCAATGATAGTTAGATGAAGGAAGTAATGGAGAAAGGAAGATCATTTCTTCCAGAGAGCCCAATGCCCTTTGATAGTGACTTGAGATAACTGCTCATGGTACATCCACTCATCCCATTTGCTTTGCATCTACAATGGTGCCCCGCAAGACAAATGCCTCGCAAGACGGAAAACTCGCTAGATGAAAGAGTTTTCCGTTTTGGAGGTGCTTCGGAAAATGAATTTCCTATGGGCTTGCTTCGCAAGACAACAATGTATTGCGAGTTCCTACTGGTTTTTTTTCCTCCCCCCCTTTTTCTAAGCCGCTAAGCCGCTTATCAGCTGATCCGATCAGCAGATAAGCCGCTAAAAGCCGCTAAAAGCCGCTAAAAGCCGCTAAAAGCCGCTAATAGCGCTAATCCGCTAATCTGTCAATGGGCTTGCTTCGCAAGACGAAAAAACCGCTAGACGAAGAGAATCACAGAACGGATTCTTTTCATCTTGCTAGGCACCACTGTATTTTGCAGGCTTTGCTATATATTCTAAAACTTATTTGAGCAGAGGTAACAATATGAGAAGTGCAGCCTCTCTAGTCTCAAAGCCACTGTCAGCTCCTTTGGGGGTGGGAATGCAAACCATATCCAGCATGTGTTACTATTTGACTCTGGCTGGAGTTTCTGCTGCTGCTGCTCTTTTTCCACTACCATGATGAGTGGAAGGATTCTCCCCGCTTCATCTGGGATGTCTCAGATTCTCTGTAGCTGAAGCTCTGTCTCCTGATGTCTTTAGACATGGCAGAACTTGTCATAGTTGAAGGAAATTCGCCCTAGATCAACTCCAGTTGTCCCTCTGGCACATAAGAGGCAGGGGAGAACTGCTAAAATAAACACACACAGACACATTTAATCTATAGATAACAGGTGGTGGGAAGACCTAGATTGTGGAGGGTGGGGACAAGGTCACACTATCCTGGACACCCTCCTGCAAGGGGATCAAAAGAGATGCTCATTTGGACTCCAAGTGGAGCGTGGCAAATTGGAAAGAGTCCATTGCTAGCGCATCTGCCAGCATGGATAAGTATTTGGTGATAAAACTTGGTCAGAATATCTGCTAGGGTCAATGAGAGATGTATAGGCAAGCCTAAGAAGTTCTGAAGAGACAATCTCCCATCAATATCAAGAGGAGTTTAAACCTCCAAAGACATGGGGGGGGGCTTCCTAGAAAGGTAGCTGACATGTCCCTCATTCCAGGACTAATCAAGGACCCCGATATTGTGTTGGCAGGCCTACTTACTATATAACCAAAGTGGCTTTTTTGCTACACCTCCTTCTGAAATTAATGACACCTCCTACCGGTTTTTCCAGTTCTCCAGAACCACCCAAGGCTTATGTTTCTGCTGCTATGCCTCTGGGGCATGGAACTCCAAATGGATAGATTGGCACCATTTACAACGCCACCAACGTAAAGGTTGGCTGGGAAATTATACACATTGCACCAATAGATTTTGGTTGTGGGGTTCCTTCAATACCACCCATCAAGGAAACACCACATCTTCAGATCTGTATCCATACTTTCTCCAATATACAGTCAATTTCACCGGACAGGGATCCATCTGTTCTGGATGGATGATCAAGGATCCAAATTTATGGTTCTTGTATAATGGGCTCGCTACCAACTACCACCCTGGTAACTATCAGTGTGTGGGAAACAGAGCCTTCAACATCAAAAAAACGAAGATCATGGCCACTGGGCCCATCACCTCCTGGCAAATAGAAGGGGAAGAAATGGAGACAGTGAGATATTTTACTTTCTTGGGCTCCATGATCACTGCAGATGGTGACAGCAGCCACGAAATTAAAAAGACACCTGCTTCTTGGGAGAAAAGCAATGACAAACCTAGACAGCATCTTAAAAAGCAGAAACATCACCTTGCCAACAAAGGTCCATATAGTTAAAGCTATGGTTTTCCCAGTACTGATGAATGGAAGTGAGAGCTGGACCATAAAGAAGGCTGATCGCCGAAGAATTGATGCTTCTGAATTATGGTGCTGGAGGAGACTCTTGAGAGTCCCATGGACTGCAAGAAGATCAAATGTATCCATTCTTAAGGAAATCAGCCCTGAGTGCTCACTGGAAGGACAGATCCTGAAGCTGAGACTCCAATACTTTGGCCACCTCATAAGAAAGTGGAAAAGCTAGAACTAGGTAGCCGAGTGCATGATTTTAACTCAGGTTCCATGATGTATTCAGCAAAGCCAATTAGTTCACATAGCAGAGTTGGGATGTTAATACCCTATGAAACCCTGAAAAATGGCTGGGTTTGAGACTTCTGACTGACTAGTTCCATTTGAGTCAGCACTGTGCCATAGGCACAGAAAGCAATACCAACTGAGAGTGCTCATGAGCATGTGCAGAGTACCTTCAGCTCATCCCTTATTTGCTCTTGAAAAGCTTCTATAAATGTACTGCTGATCCAGGAATGATCCAGAAAGATTAATGGGTTATATGTAAAATTGAGTTATAATGGCTGGATTTTAATTAGGACAAGACAAGAAAATACCATTAATCAAGCAACACAGTAAGCTGTCTTGGGATAACCTCAAATGTAGGAAAATAAACTAAATTTTATCCTAGAAATTAATGTATGAAATATTCATCACAGAACAATCAGTTACATTCCAAGCTGCAACATGACAAGGAAGGAGACAGGGATCCTTTTGAGGAGGGGCAACACAGAAATATTATCAACAATGAAAGTAATCCTAATAATTTCCTAACAATTCTGATGTGCTCCAAGGTGTTTCAGGGCAGAGAAAAAAGTATCTGATAGTAGGCAAATACACAACAAAAGGCACAAACAGAAAAGGATAACAATGTGGTGTGTCAGGGGGGAAATTTAAGCTACAAATGCAAAGAAAATGGTTCTCTTTTCAAATAACAACCTTGCTGTAGATCAAATAATTTATGCAGGACAAAAGAAAGGCATTTAAGAAGAAGAAGAAAAAGTCTGACTACCAACAGTTTGAATAGCCAAATAAGTGTGACTGGTTATTTGTGAACCCCAGGTAAATATGAGCAGCATAAAGACTAGTATGGTTGGTCAATAATATCGCGGGATAAGCCTGTGATGAAGCGATGTACAAGCTTATGCCCAAAGGACCTATGGCCATTGCAAAGCTATTATGGCTTCAATTTCAACATTCATGATTTATTTGACAGGAAGAAAGATTTAAATCTAAGAAGCTACATTTGCAAGTATGTCTGTGCTGGATGACAGTAGTCGAAAATGAGTAATTTAAGAATCAGCTTTTGTTGTCAGACACTAGATGTTAATCATCAAATTAGTTGCATAGCACAAGATCATATACCATCCTTTGATTTGGTCATAAGATCCTCCCATGTATTCAGATCAGGCCAGACTACAATTATGTAGCACTTGGAAATGAAGATGCAGCCCAGAAGCCCAGCACTGGAGGCCAAGATAGAGAAGATCTGCACGGCCACCATGTATTTCCCCTTTGTGCTCATGGAGGGCACAAAGGAGACCCAAACACTGCAGAAGACCAGCATGCTGAAGGTGATCAGCTTGGCCTCACTGAAGGCCCCAGGCAGCTTCCTGGCCAGGAAAGCCACTGTGAAGCAGATGGAGGCCAGGAAGCCCATGTAGCTGAGGGAACCATAAAACATGGCAATAGACCCTACATTGTATTGCAAGGTGATCTCTCCAGCCTGGGAGGTCATGTCAGACTCTGGGAATGGGGGAGAGATTCCCAGCCAGATGGTGCAGATGACAACTTGGACAAGAGAACAGGAAATGACAATGAAGTTGGCCAGACTCTTCCCCAGTCATCTCTTGATTGTGTTTCCTGGCTTTATGGCCACGAAGGCCAGCACCACAGTCATAGTTTTTGCCAATACAGAAGAGACAGCAACTGAAAAGATCTTACATCTATTCTATGGTTAGCAGAACCAGATCCATTGAGTAACTGAGCTTGTTGGGAAGGGAGGGTGAATGTTCAGGACGTGGGTGTTGGTGTTACAACTGGGGTGTTAGTTGCAAGTGTTTTTTGCTGTTATTTTGGAGTGCGTGTATTTTTCGGGGGTTAAAGTTTTTTAGTTTGAAGTAAACTACTAACTACTTCAGCTGCTCTAAATCTTGACTCAATATTGGGACTTCCGGAGGCGGCGCGCTCAGCAATGGCGGTCCTCTTCAGCTGCTGAAGAGGGGCTCCGCGGAAAAGGGTCGTTCGCTGCGGCACGGCAACGACCCATTCAGAGAAACCACGGGTAGAGTGAGCCCGTGGCCGTGGGGTTCGGCGGGCACCAGAAGCGACCTCGGAAACGCAGAAGAGACCCCGTAAGGAGTTTCGGAACGTGGAGGGGGTAGCGGTGCTGTGAATCCATCGCTCTTTCCGCGGAAGTGAAGCCGCGCGGCTGCTGCTGATCAGCGCTGACCTTTCTTCTATGAACAACAGATCTGAAACAACTTACTCGTGAGTAAGAAATCTGAGGCTCTATCTGAACCTAAATTTGGTGAATTTCGGCTGAAAGCGGGAGACGCTAAAAAGGAAGTCAGTCTTCCGGCTCTGTTTAAAGTATCGAGCAAAGACTCTTTAAAGCGGAAGCGCTGAAAGGAGTTAAAAAGAAGTTGGAATTTTCTTCGCAAATTCGGCTTTGTTTGTTTAAAAATTAAAGGAAAGAAATAATGACTTTATAAGTGAATAAGGACTGTGATTCCTCTTTCTATTTTCCTGTGGATTACAAAGTTACGAAACCCGGCTCTCGGTCTGCCTGGATACAAGTAACATCGGACTGCGGTAACTGTATACAAAAATATAAAGATATATTGGGCTACTTTGTGAGTGATAAAAAGGAACTGTTGCACCTTTGTAAAGAACCTTTATTCTCTGCAGTAGAACTGAACGTGGAGGGGTCCCCCCCTGTTTTGGACTTTTATTTAATCCTTCTTTGGTGGGAGCTTAATGGTGGAAACTTTCTATCCCTTTTCTTAATTTTTTGGGGAAGCTCCCCCTGCTGGATTGTGGAATTAATAGTCTCTGAGAACTGCTGTTTGACTTGGGATTTGTATGTCCGGATGTTTATTTTTTCTTGGATTGTCTTTCCCATGGGATTTACAATTTGACCTTGACACAGGGACAGCTGTGGAATGAGTGGCGCAGCAAAAACAAGGGCTGGAAAGAAAGCAAAACAAACTGAACTTTTACAATCAACTTTGCCTGTGCAGCCACGTAGATCATCTGTTCCAATTGTGACAGGTCTGCAAGAAGGTCAATCCATACAGCCACCCCTTGGGGAGATGGCTGCTGGAGGGTTAGACTCTGTCTCTAAGGAAATATTGGACCAGCTGGCAGCATTGAACAAGAAAGCTGATGAACAAGCAGCTAGATTTGAGGAACAAGCTGCCAAACTTGACCAGGTGACAGCTTCAATTAATAAACTGACAGACCAAGTCACCAAAAATACACAGGCAATAGGTAACATTGAAAAGACCTCAATAGAAAACCGAAAGTTAGTTGAGGAAGTAAATACAAAAGCAGACGAAAATAAAAAGAAGATAGAGGAACTAAGAGGGGAAGTAAGACCACTGAGCAGACAGGTTACTGAACAGCAAGCGTATCTGTCCCTGGCGGAGCTGAAAAACAGGGAAAGCAACCTCAGGCTTCGAAATATCCCAGAATCAGAAAAGGAGGACTTGATTGGTTTTTTGACAACAGAAATATCCAAGTTCTGGGGTTTGGCAGAAGAGAAGGACTTTAAAATCATCACGGCTTTTAGATTAGGAGGAGTGGCCAAGAAGGACAGACCAAGAGATTGCTTGATCATTTTGAGATCTAAGCAAGAAAAAGATAACATACTCGGCCTGCATTTTAAAAATTCATTGGTGATTCAGGGAAAGACGGCAGAAATCTTCAGAGACATACCAAAACAGCTATTGGACTTAAGAACTACATACAAAGATCTGGCAAGCTTGCTGAGAACTAACACAATCCCATACAGGTGGGAATTTCCTCAGGGATTATCCTTCACCTTGAAAGGGAAGAAGGTAAGAATTAGAACAGCAGAGGAGCAAGAAAAGTTCCTAAACGACTACGGGGAAGATCTTCGGAAAGGAGTTGCAGGAGCCTGGCCACCCCCATTGCCTGGCTCGAATCCGGTTCCACCTCCAGACAAAGACGATAAAGGAGACACCCCCATAGGTTAATAAATTGGCCCGAGATGTCTCTGCAGCTCCTTAGTTGGAACATTCATGGTGCAAATTCCCCCGAAAAAAGGAAAAAGATTTTTCATATATTGAGAAAAGAACAATTAGACGTTATATGCCTTCAAGAAACACATGTGACTAGGCTTCATAGGAGAGTGTTAATCAACAAGAGACTAGGTCAAGATTTTATTTCATCAGACAAGGTTAAAAAAAGAGGAGTTGTGATCTACGCAAAGGAGAGCCTAGCACCAAAGCTGGTCTTTAAAGATGAACAAGGAAGAATTTTGGCAATTGAAATCCAATCACAAGGAGAAAAACTTTTGATAGTAGGAATCTATGCACCAAATGATGGTAAATCGGAATTCTATAAGAAGCTGCACGAGATAATGTTGGACTATATTGATTATACTAACATCATCTTGATGGGTGATATGAATGGGGTTGTCTCCACTTACATGGATAAGTCACAAAACCAAAATTTGAACAAAGATGGCAGACTTCCAAAGACCTTTTTTGAACTTACAGACAATATGGATCTGATCGACATTTGGAGGACAAAGAACCCTCTAGGTAAGGAGGGAACATTCTTTTCTGAGGCCCACCTATCATGGACAAGAATCGACCAAATCTGGATATCTAGAGGACTGGCACCAAAGACAAAAAAAATAGAGATCTGCACCAAAACTTGCTCCGATCACAACGCTTTGAAAATGGACTTGAGACTCACACCAGCTGGAACCTTCAGATGGAGAATGAATGACTATTTGTTTAGAGATCAGGAGATTGTAAAGAAGGCCCAAAAAACGTTGAAAGACTAACGTTCCAAATCATACGGCGTCTTATGTTTCATACAACTTATAATACTTTTGCAAATAGTCTTTAAATTTTTTCCAGTCCTCCTCCATTGCCTCTTCTCCCAGGTCTCGGATTCTTGCAGTCATCTCGGCCAGTTCCATGTAGTTCATCAATTGCGTCTGCCACTCCTCCAGTGTGGGCAAATCTTGGGTCTTCCAATGCTTGGCGATAAGAATTCTTGCTGCAGTTGTAGCATACATAAAAAAAGTTCTATCCTTTTTTAACACCTTCTGGCCGACAATGCCCAGAAGGAAGGCCTCGGGTTTCTTGGGAAAGGTGTACTTAAACACCTTTTTTAACTCGTTATAGATCATTTCCCAAAAGGCCTTCAATCTTGGACCGTTAGCCCCAGCAATGAAATTTAATTATTTATGAAATTGATAACACTTATGAAAGAATCAAAGTTTAAACGGGTAAAAAGGATATTATGTTATATCTTTAGAGTAATTGGAGAATAAGAGATTTAAACTTAAATTGCAATTGAAAATATAAAGAAACATACGAAATAAGGGTATAATTTGCTGATAACTTTATTATCAAGAATGCATTATGTGGGAGATGTGGGGAAGTCCAATGGAGATTTGAAGTGAGTTGTCGAAATGGGTATGATTTTCTGTTCTTTTTTCTCTTTTTTTCTTCTGTTCTGTCTTTCCTTTTGTTCTCTTTGTAATTTGGAAAAAATGTAATAAAAAATTATTATAAAAAAAAAACAAAAAACAAAAAACGTTGAAAGACTACTTTGAAATAAATTTGAACACTTCAGTGGAAAAGAAAACAATCTGGGACGCGAGCAAAGCGGTTATGAGAGGGTTCCTGATACAACAGAACACTATTAAGAAGAAACTCTGGAATGGTAAAAAGGACAAGATTTTGGACAAAATAAGAGACGGAGAAAAAAAGCTGAGATTAAATCCAAAGTCAAAAGAAGTTTTAAGAGAAATAAAACTTTACCAAACACAATACACGAAATTGATAAATCAAGAAATTGAATGGAAAATTAAACAAATGAAACAAAGATCATTTGAATCGGCAAATAAATGTGGGAAGCTGCTGGCATGGCAGCCGAAAAAGAGACAAAAATTGAACTTTGTTACCAACCTGGAGGTTGAAGGAGAATGTATTCAGAAACCAGAAGAAATTAGAAAGTGTTTCCAGAGATATTTTAAAAAATTGTATACCCAAGGACCACAAGCAGAGATTGAAATAAATAATTTTTTAAAAAATCATGGCCTGCAAAAATTAACACAAGACAAACAAACAGTCCTGAATTATAAAATAACGCAACAGGAAATTGAAAGAGCCATTCAGAACATGCAAATAGGCAAATCTCCAGGCCCAGATGGACTTACCTCCAAATATTACAAGACATTGAAGGAACATTTGACACAGCCACTAATGGAGGTATGTAATCAGATTATGGAAGGGAAGGGGGCACCAGAATCGTGGAAAGAAGCATTTATTACCCTGATACCAAAATTGGAATCTGAAAAGACTCAACTTAAGAATTATCGTCCCATCTCACTCCTAAATGTGGATTATAAAATTTTCGCTGATATTTTAGCAAATAGACTGAAAAAAGTTTTGAATGAAGTAATTCACAAGGACCAAGCAGGCTTTCTCCCAGGCAGGCATTTGTCTGATAACACTAGGAACATTATTGACGTTTTGGAGTTATTACAGACAAATATGAATACGAAAGCAGTTCTGATCTTTATAGATGCGGAGAAGGCCTTTGACAATATATCTTGGAATTTTATGAAGAAAAATTTGGAAGGGATGGGAGTGGGAAGGGCGTTTCAAAATGGTATCGAAGCAATCTATTCAGAGCAAAAGGCCAAATTGATAGTAAATAGTGTGGTGTCAGAGGAGTTTAAAATTGAAAAAGGGACACGACAGGGGTGCCCCCTATCACCCTTGTTATTTATTTCGGTCCTGGAGGTGTTGCTGAATTTGATTAGGAGGGACCAGCTGGTGGAAGGAATACAGGTCGGAGTAAAACAATATAAACTTAAGGCCTTTGCAGACGATTTGGTTTTGACATTACAGGAGCCAGAAACTAGTACAAAAAGAGTTTTAGAGCTAATTTCTGAGTTTGGTCGGGTGGCGGGATTCAAGTTGAACAAACAAAAAACTAAGGTTTTGGCAAAAAACTTGACATCTTCAGAAATAGATGGGTTCCAGAAGGAAACAGAATTAAATGTGGTTACAAAGGTGAAATACCTAGGGGTTAATCTGACTGGGAGAAACTTGAATTTATTTAAGGACAATTATGAAAAATGCTGGTCGGAGATTAAAAAGGACCTAGAAACTTGGTCAAGATTGAAACTTTCCTTGTCAGGAAGAATTGCAGCAGTTAAGATGAATGTATTGCCAAGAATGTTATTTTTGTTTCAAACCCTTCAGATCGTGGACAGAGTGGAATGTTTTGGAAAGTGGCAGAGGGACATCACGAAGTTTGTCTGGCAGGGCAAAAAGCCCCGAATAAAATTTAAGATACTAACAGATGCAAAGGAAAGAGGGGGGTTTGCCCTGCCGGACTTAAGATTGTATTATGAAGCTGCATCCCTCTGCTGGTTGAAAGATTGGTTTTTGCTAGAAAACACTGATGTCCTAGACCTGGAAGGGTTCAACAATGCTTTTGGGTGGCATGCATATCTTTGGTACGACAAGATAAGGTTTCATAGACTGTTTAAAAACCATATTGTCAGGAAAGCTCTATTTATTGTCTGGACTAAATACAAGGACTTATTTGAAAGCAAGACTCCGAGGTGGTTATCACCGACGGAGGCTAAGGCTATAAAACTACGTAACATGGAGAGTGGCTGGGTAAAATATTGTGAGATAATAGAGAGAGATGGTGATACTTGGAGATTGCAGAGTTTTGAAAAATTGAAAGGAAAGGTGCGAGATTGGTTTCATTATGCCCAAATTTTAGAGATTTTCAAAAACGACAAAAAAAATGGTTTCCAGGTGGAAAAATCCAAATTAGAGACAGAATTACTTGAACCCAAGACGAAAGTGCTTTCAAGAATGTATAACTTGTTGCTTAAATGGAACACACAAGATGAGACAGTTAAATCAGCCATGATAAAATGGGCACAGGACATTGGGTACAACATTATGTTTGAAGACTGGGAAAGGTTATGGACCACCGGTATGAAATTTACGGCATGCACTGCCTTAAAAGAAAACATTATGAAAATGGTATACAGGTGGTACATGACCCCAGTTAAACTTGCAAAGATATATCATTTGTCTGATAACAAATGTTGGAAATGTAAGGAGGCTGAAGGAACTTTTTTTCACCTCTGGTGGACATGCCCGAGGGTGAAGGCCTTTTGGGAAATGATTTATAATGAATTGAAAAAGGTGTTTAGGTACACCTTCTGTAAGAAACCAGAGGCCTTCCTCCTGGGCATTGTGGGCCAGAGAGTGTTAAAGAAAGATAGAACTTTCTTTTTATATGCAACTACAGCAGCAAGAATTCTTATAGCTAAATATTGGAAGACACAGGAGCTACCCACGCTGGAAGAATGGCACTCGCAGCTGATCGACTACATGGAATTAGCTGAAATGACAGGCAGAATCCGAGATCTGGGAGAAGAGGCAGTGGAAGAGGACTGGAAAAAATTTAAGGACTATTTACAAAAACATTTCAAGTTATATGAATGTTAAGAATTTGCTAAGACTTCGGGAAAAACACGCTTCAGTATTGAGATTGGTGAATGACGGAAATTAAGTTATGGTCTTGAAAAGTATAAATTGCGGAATTTATAACTAAATGAAAACACAAAAACATACAAAATAAGGTATTAATTTGCTGTTTATTTTTATTGTGAAGAAAGCGGGGGATGGAGGACGTGGGGAAGTCCAGTTGATTGTGAAAATTGATTTGAAAAAGTGAATTTTTCTTTCTTTTTCTTTTTGTAGCTCTTTTTTCTATAACTCTTTTTTCTTTCTGTAAAACTGCTTTTGTTGTATTATTGATGATGTATCTTACCCTGGAAAAAAAGCAAATAAAAAAAATTATTTAAAAAAAAATAAATCTTGACTCAATATTTCTCTGACACAGGATCTTCTGTGCACCAGATTTCTCTCCCCAGGGCCCCAGCACAGTGCAATGAATGACACTGTGCTGCTATTTATTCAGATGTATGGACAATTACGAAAAATATCGCTTGAGTTCTGGGGAGAATAAATCATTATGATTCTGATAATTATGTGGAAAACAAAGTTCACACTACTTTGCTGGTATTAACGGAACATTAAAAGAGTATGTTGCCATTTAAAGGTCAAGCTAACCTTTGATCCCCCCCCAAGCCAACCCATGTAAAAACCAGGGAGCCATTTCTGTGCGTTCTTGTTCTCGTGTTTTCCTCTAGGTCTGCACCTGTCCCTTGAGCCACACAGAGACTCAGGTGATGCATATCCTCCTTACAATTATTCTTATTCTTGCCAAATCACCAGGGATTGAGACAAATCAGCCAAACATCAGAATCAAGGCTAAATGAGGTAATTTATTACACTGTGCCTGAAAAGTTTCTTGCAGAAAATATACCCTGTACCATGGACCACTTTTCTTGTCCAATCTTCAGGGCTCAGATTAATCATGAGATTGTAAGAGCACCCAAAGTCCATCCATTGAGTTTTTAAGATACTCTTTCAGCTGTTGGGGGCAAATATAAGTACAGTGTTACCTCAGGTTAAGGACTTAATTTGTTCTGGAGGTCCGTTCTTAACCTCCCACTGCTGCTCCCACGCTGCCGCTGCGTGATTTCTGTTCTCATCCTGAAGCAAAGTTCTTAACCCGAGGTACTATTTATGGGTTAGCGGAGTCTGTAACCTGAAGCGTATGTAACTTGAAGTGTATGTAACCTGAGGTACCACTGTATAGATTATAGCCATTGGAAATGCCTTTTTATTTCTTCTGTCAATAATTTATTTTAGTATTTTAATAATGGTTGCCTTGACAGAGAAGTAGTATAGAAATGCAGGCAAATATTGTGCTGGAGAAAAGATATTGCTTCCTTGTAAAATCAAATAATTATTTTTTAGAAAAAGTTGTTTGTGTTGGTTTCCACATTCTCTTTCCAGAGCGCAGACTTGGAGTGTGACATTCCCCATGCCATGCTTCACTTTCAGACATGCTTTGAATTCAAAATTAATTCAGCACTCCTGAAAGGGGTTCCTTTAACCAGCCACACCCCTCTCTCTCCTCCTCCTCCTCCTCCTCCTCCTCCAAGCCTTTGATGAGCTGCTTCTCAGGGAGGAGAGCTGCTCAGCTGAGTGAGAATAAGGAAGTGAAGTTATGGGAGCATTGTCTTGTCTGCTCAGAAGACCTACTGAATTGCAATGAATTTTGGTTCCTGCTTCCCTGTGAGAGGGCAGCCCTCCCTCCAAGAAAATGTCAAGTGTGAGGCAGTTAGGCCTGCCCTGCCCCAAAGTGACTAGCAGTTCAAGTGAGGAGGGTCTGGCATCTCAGAGTTGGGAGCTAGATCTGG
Source organism: Podarcis vaucheri (assembly GCF_965113315.1). NCBI lineage: Eukaryota > Metazoa > Chordata > Lepidosauria > Squamata > Lacertidae > Podarcis > Podarcis vaucheri. The sequence goes on from NC_138760.1 coordinate 125,733,067, forward strand.
GAGTTTTCACAAACATGTTTTTCTCCCAACTACGACCCCTGCACATGAATATCCATAAATTCTTGAGGATGTTGTACAGTTGCTGTTTGTTTCCTTTGTAATTATTAAAATCACAGTGGTTTCCATACATCTTCTTCTACTTTGATACTTGGACCATACCCACTGAAGGTTCAACATGGGTTTCTGTGGTCGTTCGCTAAAAAAAAAAATGGTTAGCCACCTCCTATTCAGCTGTGGTCTTTATTGGTGCAACATTTTACAGGGCAGAAGAGTAGAAGTATGTGCTTTCGAGAGTTTACAACCATGGAAGCAGAATCATAAGAGGATTTATTACAATCAGGTAGTACAGAAATTTCGTCATAGCTTTCAGTTTGTTAAAGCAAACAAGTAAATTAACCATTCACCTTCTCTATTTTCCATGGTGTGTTACATGGAAGATTGATAAATGAATTTCCATATCTGTGGTGCTGCAACGTGCTATGCTAATTGACTGAACTATCCAGCACATCTCACCATTCACCATGGCAGAGATTGGGGGGAGGGAGTCCTCCTCTAAGAACTTGGCCTCTGATCCAAGTACCGACATGCTGAATTGAGCTCAGTAGCTACAAAATTATATAAAATACCACAACAACTGGAAAGGTCCTTAAGGTCCTTTAAATATCAGATAACCTAAAAAGATATATGGGAATGTGACTTTATCAACTGTTTGTGATGTATAATTTATGTTCTTGCCCAAAGTGTAAGGCTTAATGACTCCCAGCTAATAACATGTGAAAAAATCTCTCTCTCTCTCTCTCTCTTTATATATATATATATGTTACGTGTTACAAAGTGAGAGGTAAATCTCTTGGTATTACCATACTTAAATATTTAATAGATTTGGAACAAATGTGGAACTGATAGTCCTTAAATGATTGGGTAAGTAAATTTTCACCTGTAGGCAACAAACCCAATTTGTACCAGTTAATAGAGTATTGTGAAGACATCTATCATCTGCACAAACATGGAAATAGTAAAATGAGGTTTAGAAATCATCAAAAGAATATCATCTGCATATGAAATCAATTTATATTTAACTGAATTGAGGACTACTCCATGGATCTCTCTATGTTGTCTAATAGCAGAAGCAAATATGAAAAAGCAAGGGTGAATTTGGGCATGCTTGTCTAGTTCCTCTAAGTTGGGGTGCTACAACTTCTTTATTTCCTCCCAGAATCCAAGTGTAGGACAGACAGAGTTTATGCAAACATGTTTTTCTTCAGCCTGCACCTGCGCATGAAGCCACGTAAAGAGTTCAGGACATTTCAGAGACCATGCTTGTTCCCTTTATAATTATCAAAATCATCAAAATCATAGAGGGGTTTTCCTTTCATCTTCTTCTCAACGAAGCTCCAGAGATTTGTCCAAAGATCACCTTTGAGTCCACTCAGGGAGATATCTGAATTGTCAACAACGTAAGGTAATTAAAATATATCATCAGAGCAGAGAGGATTTGGTGCATAAAGGCCTTCTGTACCACTGACAGTTTGGGTTCAGATTTAGGACAGGCGAGTTGCAATACAAGAGTGCAAGGCTGATTTCTAACCCTTCTAGGTGTGAAGTCTTGGTTGCATTCCATCAACATTATCTAATTATTTTCTAGTTCAGAGGAGCAGTCACAGGAAAGGAAGGTGTTCCAAGCAGGCAAAGAATGGTACTGCTTCTCCTGCTCTTCCTGCCTCATGCAGACTGTGGAGCGAAGGCAAAATGCCCCTTGACTTTGGAGAGAGATTGGCTAGAGCCATTCAATTATTACAGGCCAGAAGACCACATCATTAGTGCAATCTTCTCTGCCACAGATGCTGTATTTAATCCACGGCACTTCAATGAGTCTCCCTCTACCAGCTTTATCATGTAAGTCCATTTGGTTATGGCTGCTTCATTCAATATTTATCTTTATTCATCATCCTTTTGGAGCTGTGGTGTATCTTTGTACATTAGACCTTCCAGGCTGTGATGTTTTAGGCTATAAATTTTTAATTCTTTATTTTATTTCTTTTTTACTGTCTGCACTTCTTTTTAAAAACAAATCAATAAAAATAATTATAAAAATAAAAGACTGGGGAGGGAGAGAGAGAGCAATAGATGTTCCATTTCATTTTATGAGCCTTTAAAAACCTTTTGTCTCTTATTGTTATTTTAAAGTCTGTGCACGTCCAATTCCATCATGAAAAATTCAATCTATTTTAGTTTTGTTTTCCAAGGGATAATGGGTATTGATTGAACAAGGCTTTCCCACCAGTCAGGCATCATCAAGTGGGGATTGGCTGTCAAATTTCTGAATTTGGATCAGTGTTAGGAGGATTAAATTCTAGAAATTGAATCCAGGACTTTAGATCATCCTTAGAAGCTTGTCAAAAAAAAGAAGAAGCAAGAGTTGGAAGTGATATAGTCACTGAATGCTGGAGGATAGGCTGTGATATGTACATTTTTTCAGGATAGCAGCAACAAGGTACTGGCTGCCCCTGTCTTTCTTCTTTGCCATTCAAGAGATCAACCAGGATCCCAGGCTCTTGCCCAACATCACTCTGGGCTACAATATCTATGAGAACTTTTTTCATGGAAGGGTGACGTATGAAGCTTTGGTAGACCTGGTTTCTTCTAGACAGGCAAATGTTCCAAACTACAACTGTGGAGGACAGAATAACTTGATTGCAGTTCTGGAAGGGGCTGACTCTGACTCTGAGAACTCCATCCAGATTTCAAGCATGCTGAGCATCTATAAAATGCCACAGGTAGGAATGGAGATGGAGGGATTATCTGGCTGTGCTTCTCAGGCATGAAAGTCTTGGGTAGTATCAACTCAGAATGAGGAAGACATTGGTGGTCAAGGCATTGAAGAAAGGAGATAAGGAATGGTCAGATGAATTGCTGTTCTCTTTTTGATACTACCTGTACTTCGTCCCTTTCGTTTGTGTCAAATGCTGATTCCTGTGTGTATTTGTATGCCTGTGCATATAAAATGGGAAGGAAGGGAACTTCCCTCTTACTAGTGGCCATGCCACTAAAAATGGGATAAAGTCGAAAAGATTTCCCCGAGTGAAACTGTGATATTTTGTTTTTCATTTGAAAACAGTTATAACGCATTCGATAAATAAAAAACATTTTAGCATTGCACAACATAAAACAGTAACAAAATTGTTGAAACATATGTACAGTATAATGCCAGTAAATTAGAAGGATAAAAGCATATTTTAAAAGATGAAAACAGGAACTGAGGGAATACATAAAAATGGGATCGAGTTTTATGTGCCAAGGAAAGTTTGGGCAAAAAAAAGTGTGTCTTTACAAAACAGATATATGTTATTGGGGGTAAGAATTATTTCAGCTTTGATCCCAAACATTGCAAGCCAACAGTCGATCTTTTCTTGCCAGGTCAGCTATGCTTTTGGCTCCCATGTTCTGAATAACAAGAGGCTGTTCCCCTTTTTCTATCGGACGGTCCCCAAAGAAGACACCATATACCCAGCGATTGTCAAGCTGCTCCATCACTTCAGATGGACGTTCATTGGTCTCATTGCTCCAGACACTGAAAACGGAGAGATGTTCATGAAGACATTGCATCCCCTGCTATTAGAGAGTGGAATTTGTGTTGCCATCTCACTAAGCATTCCACAACTGAATAAATTAAATTTGACAGTCAAAGTTCCTCCATCAGAAAAGTTGGGACAAGTCCATGTATTTCTTTATTATGTAGAATCTATTTATTTCTGGATGGGAATAAAAGTCACTGAAATGATATTTGACAAGTTGGTCAAACCCACTGTAGGGAAAGTCTTGATCACAACATCTATGTGGGATTTGAGTGTGGACTTAATTGAGTTAATCAACAGTGGTTTAGATTTCAAACATTTCCACAGTATTCTTTCATTCTCTATTGGGCTGAATAAATGGGCAAAATATGATGATATGGAAGCTTTTTTCTTTGCACTTCGGCAGTTTTGGCTGGAAGCTTTTAATTGTTCCTATTTAGAACATCCATTGTCAGTGAAAAGATGGACAAGATGCAGAGAAAGAGAGGAACTGAAGATGCTGCCCCAAGACCATCTGGAAAGACTCTTATCTCTAAACAGCTACAGGATTTACAACACAGTCAAAGCTGTGGCCCGTTCCTTAAATGTTGCATATTCCTCCAGATCTAAATGGAGGTTGAAGGACAATCTGGAATTTCAAAGGCTACAGCCATGGCAGGTATTGCCTTTCTTATCAATGACATCTCTGCCAAACATGACAATCAGTTTCTGTATGGTTGCCTTGGAGATTGTCTGAGAACTTGGGGGATGTATTGGGGAGGAGAAGTTTTGAAAACCCCTTTGTGAAGTGCCCTGAATTGGATCCTTTTTATCTCCTCTCAGACGATAGTCTCTCTGGTATCAGTTCCTACCACTGGCCTAATCTCTTCTTTGCCTTGCAGTGGCCCATTGACCCCCAGCCCCTCCATAAGTATTCCCTTGGGCAGGGAAGATGGCATTGCACAGGCTCTCTCTCCCAAAGCCTTCTTCCCTCCTGTTTAGGGTGATACTTTGACACCTACTGAGCTCCACTGCGCTCTATCCTTTGTCCAAAGATTGTGTGTGTTGCTGGAGCCTGTATTAAGTGCCTGAGCAACTCATGTTCTCATTACGATAGAGTTTAATACATGTGTACATTTGTCATATTTCTGGCTTATTTATATTCTGATTCCATTAATATGCAGAGGCAGGAAGTTTATTCAAGAAAACGGCATACAACTCAGCAACACCTCCCCCTATAGGGCAGTTGCCAGAACTGAAGGGACCTGCCTTCTGCCCTTTCTAAGGCACCTCTGACTCTGTTCCAACCTCTTCATTCTCCTGCATGTTCTTGGTGACCAGGAAGGAGGGGAGCCTGTCTCAGCAGGAGAGAAAGAGTCCTTGGATTCTCCAGCAGCCTCTTGACCCCTCTCCTGTGCTCCCAGTCACTGACTCTCCCTGCTCACTAAACCCTGTTGCCCCTTCAGCATCCAGCCCCTCATCGCAATCTTCTTCCTCTGAGCTCACCTCAGTGTCCCACCACCAATCCCCTGGCTCTGAGCCTTCCTCCCCTGGGGGTTCCCTGGCTGGTGCTTCCCACCAAACTGCCCAACCAGTCCCTGACACTCTGTAGCCAATCCCAAATGAGAGCAGATCCAAGCATGAAATGCGCAGAGTTGAATAGTCAGTGTTGTTTCCCCTGTTCTATATGTGGCCCTTTTCTCTGCCATTCTAGCTCCACTCTTTCCTGGGAGATGCCCAGTTTTACAATTCTTCAATGGACGGAGTGTATTTGGATGAGAACGGGGAACTGGCAGCTGACTTGGACATTGTGAACTGGATGGTGTTTCCAAATCGGTCCCTTCTTAGAGAGATCATTGGGATCATCAATAGGCAGAAATCCCTAGACCTAAAGTGCACCATCGACCAGAATGCCACTGTGTGTCCCAAATGGCTCAACAAGGTGGGGAAAATAATATGTTTTATTAGATTTCCCATCCGATAAGTTCAAATCATGTTTTGTGTCACACTGCATTCAAATGCTTCTTGTATTCCTTGAAAATCTAACTGTGGGTCCCTGTGAAACTCTGTATATGCATGAATCAGCTACTATGGGAGTGTAATTTCAAGGTGGGTGTTTTAGTAACTAGAGGATGCAGCCACTGGTTTCCCCCTTCTCCTCTCATATTTAAACCATTTAAAATTTAGAATCTGTAAGAGAGTGTGGCTTTTAGCAGCCTCAGTGCTGGCAATATTTCCTGAAATGCTCGTGTAAATCCATGTTCTATGGAACAACTTCCAGAAAAGTGTGCAATAAATTTGTTTGCAAAAAGAGATGGACTCCTAACTTGAACCCTTCAAGGAAATTTAACAACCCCTCAATTTTGCAGTTAGTTCCTCACCCAACATGTGGCACCTAGCACCCCTTTTAAAAAAACAAGCATTATTTTCTGAATATGGTTTTACTGCGCTCCTGTATGTCTGCGGCTGTAATGCTGTGATGCTAAAAGGTTTTGTAACCCCTTCCTCCTGGTCAAATATGTTTGTGCAAATACGTTTTTTTTAAAACTGAAACTTACAATGAAATAGAAAGTACTGGAAAAGAGGTGATGGGAAAACCTACTGGATGGCAGACTTGAGAGCTGTGGTTCTCAATCAAGCCCACATTGATACTTTGGCCAAACCAGCAGAAGATTCCACTTGGGTCACTATGGACCTCAGATGAATAAAGTTTAGCTTCCTCTGATTAATACAGTGATCATGACATTATATCAAGTACAAGTCTCTGCTTTAACAAACCAAACTGAAAAACAGCTGAGCAAGAGGGGAAGGGAAGTGGAATAATCTTGGGTTTTGATCAAACAGGGAAACATTCTCATGAGAGGTTTTGCTGCAATCAAGAAGTATATAAATTTGGCCAAAGATAATTAACTAGGTAATACATTGCTATCATCCTTAACACATCAGCCTTAACACATTTTCCTTGATGCCCCTTTATGCTTAGCCCCTGCCTACTTCCAGGTGTGTGGAAAGTTGCCAGCCTGGATTCTTCAAGGTAGTTCAGGAAGGAATGCTGCTCTGTTGCTATGACTGCGTTCCCTGTGCGGAAGGAACAATGGCCACTCAGGAAGGTGGGTGACACCAGCAGAAAGACCTGCCCTTGGGGAAGAGGACAAAGGGTCTTTCGGGTGTCCGGGGTTTATTAAAGGGGAGTTCTAGAACTGATGCACTGCTACAACACAACTGGGCATTTCCCCCATTGGGTGTTCATACATGCTATATTGACACATCCAATGACAAGTGGAAGCCTACACAAACTGGGAGAAAATCCTGAGATGTGGGAATTTGACAGTATTTTGACTGTTAGTCAAACTTGGCACAAGAGGCACCATGAATTCTGGGATGGTTATCAGGCACAAATGTTTCATACAGTTGAGTCCAACAAGGTCCCTTTTGAGTATCATATTAGAAGCTTTTGTTTTTTTTTTATAATAATTTTTATTACATTTTTCCAAATTACAAATAAGAAAAAACAGAATAAAAGAAAAGAAAAGAAAAAAGAACAGAAAATAACATCCATTTCAATAACTTATTTCAAATTTCCATTGGACTTCCCCACGTCTCCCGCATAGTGCATTCTTGATAATAAAGTCATCAGCAAATTATACCCTTATTTCGTGTTTTTCTTTATATTTTCAATTGCAATTTAAGTTTAAATCTCTTGTTCTCCGTTTACTCTAAAAATATAACCTGATATCATTTAACCCATTTAAACTTTGGTTCTTTCCCGAATGTTAACAATTTCCTAAATAATTAAACTTCATTGCTGGGGCTAACGTTCTAAATCATACGACATCTTATGTTTCATACAACTTATAATACTTTTGCAAATAGTCTTTGAATTTTTTCCAATCCTCCTCCATTGCCTCTTCTCCCAGGTCCCGGATTCTTGCAGTCATCTCAGCCAGTTCCATGTAGTTCATCAGTTGCGTCTGCCACTCCTCCAGTGTGGGCAAATCTTGGGTCTTCCAATACTTGGCGATAAGAATTCTTGCTGCAGTTGTAGCATACATAAAGAAAGTTCTATCCTTTTTTAACACCTTCTGGCCGACAATGCCCAGAAGGAAGGCCTCTGGTTTCTTGGGAAAGGTGTACTTAAACACCTTCTTTAACTCATTATAGATCATTTCCCAAAAGGCCTTCAGTCTTGGGCACGTCCACCAGAGGTGAAAGAATGTCCCTTCAGCCTCCTTACATTTCCAACATTTATTATCAGACAAATGGTATATCTTAGCGAGTTTGACTGGGGTCATGTACCACCTGTATACCATTTTCATAATGTTTTCTTTCAAGGCATTACATGCCGTAAACTTCATACCGGTGGTCCATAACTTTTCCCAGTCTTCTGACATGATATTGTAACCAATGTCTTGAGCCCATTTTATCATGGCTGTTTTAACTATTTCATCCTGAGTGTTCCATTTAAGCAGCAAGTTGTACATTCTCGAAATTACCTTGGTCTTTGGTTCTAACAACTCTGTCTCAAGTTTCGATTTTTCCACCTGGAATCCTATTTTTTTGTCTTGCTTAAAAACCTCATTAATTTGGGCATAATGTAACCAATTTTGCACCTTATCCTTTAATTTTTCAAAGCTCTGCAACCTCCAATTACCTCCAATGTTTTCTATTATTTCCCAATATTTCGGCCAATATGCCTCCATATTGGATGTTTTCCGAGCTTTGGCCTCTATTGGTGAAATCCACCTCGGAGTTTTACTTTCCAATAAGTCTTTGTATTTTTTCCAGACCATAAATATTGCTTTTCTGACAATATGGTTTTTAAACATTCCATGTGTTTTCCCCTTGTCATACCACAAATACGCATGCCAACCTAGCGAATTGTTAAAGCCTTCCAGATCTAGGACATCAGTATTTTCCAATAAAATCCAATCTTTCATCCAGCAGAAGGCCGCAGCTTCATAATATAACCTTAAGTCCGGCAGGGCAAACCCCCCTCTCTCCTTTGCATCAGTTAATATTTTAAACTTTATTCGGGGCTTTTTGCCCTGCCAGACAAATTTAGAAATATCCTTCTGCCACTTTCCAAAACAATCCACTCTGTCCACGATCTTCATATTAGAAGCTTTTGGCCTCAGGACCCTTATACTACCATTGACATTCTTTTATTCCTATCAGAAATATTATTGAGGGCCTCCTGCATTGTGATTCCCTTAGTATGTGGAATCCTCTCCCCAGTGTTTTCACCACCAATTGAAGAGTCTCCCTGGTTATATGCAATGATTTTTATTTAATATAGTTATGTTTTCTTTTAGTGGAGACCACTTTGGTATTACTTTTTGTTAATGAAAAGCAGTACAGAAAGCCATAAAGTTGATATTCCTTGTGTTCTTTCCAGATGCAGAGCATTGCACCAGGTGTCCAGAAGATCAGCATCCAAACAAGGCCAAAGATCAATGTTTCTACAAAATCATCACCTTCCTGGCTTATAAAGAACCTTTGGGGATCTTCCTAGCTTCCTTTGCCCTATTCTTATCCTTAACCACATGTGTTGTGCTGGGAATATTCATTATATTCCGAGAAACTCCCATAGTCAAAGCCAACAACCGGAACCTCTCCTATATCCTCCTCATCTCCCTCCTGCTTTCCTTTTTGTCCTCCTTCCTCTTCATTGGAAGGCCAAGGAAAGCCACCTGCCTTCTCCAACAAGTGGCCTTCAGCATCATCTTCTCAGTTGCCATCTCTTCTGTGTTGGCAAAAACCATCACTGTGGTGCTGGCCTTCCTGGCCACAAAACCAGGGAACAGGGTGAAGAGATGGCTGGGAAAGAGTCTGACCAACTCCATTGTCATTTCCTGTTCCATTGTTCAAGTTGCCATCTGCATCATCTGGCTGGGAATCTCTCCACCCTTCCCAGAGTCTGACATGCATTCCCAGCCCGGAGAGATCATCCTGCAATGCAATGAAGGGTCTATTGCCATGTTTTATGCTGCCCTTAGCTACATGGGCTCCCTGGCTGCCATCTGCTTCACGGTGGCTTTCCTGGCCAGGAAGCTGCCTGGGGCCTTCAATGAAGCCAAGCTGATCACCTTCAGCATGCTGGTCTTCTGCAGTGTTTGGGTGTCCTTTGTTCCCACCTACCTGAGCACCAAGGGGAAATACATGGTGGCCGTGCAGATCTTCTCTATCTTGGCCTCCAGTGCTGGGCTTCTGGGCTGCATCTTCTTTCCCAAGTGCCACATAATTGTACTCAGGCCTGATCTGAACACAAAGGAGCATCTGACAACAAAAGCTGGTTCTTAATTTACTCATTTTTGACAACTGTTTTCCAGCACAGCAATGATGAAAAAGACATACTTGACTTGCAAATGTAGCTTTAGATTTAAAGGCGTGTTTATGGCTCCATTTCTGATGGTTACGTTTCAAACCTTTAAGAAGTGTCTAAATGTTTAAATTTAATTTTTAATTGGGCTATTTTAACTTGGAAAGCTGAATGTCTCTTAAAATTCAGGTTCTTTGGCACTTCCTGCATTTCAAAATATTGCTTTAATAGGAAAATTGATTAGGACTGCGAAAACAAATAGAGTAAAAAAGTGGAATTAAGTAGTGAAATGTTTTGTTTCAGGAACAGTTAACAGAGGGCATGGAAACATTATTTACAGATATATAGATATATAGACCACAATGGGAGGATTCTTAGGAGTGTTGAATAAACCTGGTAGGTATAATTTATTCCTTATTGCAAAGAGCCATTTAAAACTTTGAGGTATGGATTGCTCTCCATTGTAGATAGAATTAATATCTATATTTTCCTTCACAAACTTTATGTTTAAAATACTGAGAAAATTGTGCCCTAATAAATCTGTTGCTCTTCGACTGGACTTCCGGGTTGGCGCGATCTGGAAATGGCGGATTCCCTCCGAGCTCCGGAGGGAATCGGCTCAACTGAGGACGGGTCTTTGCCGCGCCGGCGACGCGGGGACCCTTAAAAACCGCAGGCGCGGAAGCCTGCGGACTGAAGACTCGGCGGGTGCCTTAAGCGCCCCCCCGATTCACGAAGAGCCTTTTTAAAGGCTGCGGAGAGGATACGGGGGGTGGCGTGGCACTGAGAGTCGATCGCTACCTCGGTTGAGCAAAGCCGCGAGCCATGACTGGAGAGCGCTGACTTCCTTCCTTGAAATTTGGACTGAAAAGAACAACCCATGAGTAAGACGGAATTTGGTTTTAAGAACATTATCCCGTGAATTGGAGACGACCGGGGGTGTGCTAAAAGGAAGTCCGCACCCCCTCCTTTGCAGACGATCCAAAGCAACGATATAAGAACTAAGCTGGAGAGCCTACCCTTTGAGGGGTGAGTTAAAAAGACATTAACTTCCAAGATTTGGTAAAAAGAAATTTTGAGCTGGAGAGTGGAGTTTTGGAAGCTTTCTTTCTGCTGTAAACAACCCCCCCTCCCGGGCTCGGGAGCGTCCTGTTTTGGAGCTTGTGCAGGAGGTGCAGTGTTTGACAGCTGTCAAAGCTGCCAAACGGACAGTTTAGAGTGGAAGAATTCTTATTTAAGATCCCTCTGGACCAAAAAGTTACAATTGAACTAAAATTGTTGGAAACAAAGTAATAACAACAAGTTAGAGGATTGTTGGGGGGGGGGAAAGAATACCAAGTAACCAGATTCCCTCTAGGGGGAATTCTGTGAAATTACAATGGCTGTGGATGGAAAGTTACTAGTGGAAATCAAAAGGACGTTTTATTTGGTGGGAATCTTACAAGAACAGAGTCTGGCTATGAATAAACAACTTATGACCTTGACTTCTGGAACAAGCAGCTCTGTTGAATGTAATGAGGACCTGAATGAGAAAGTATCCACAGCTGCATCGGAAATGACATCTAAAGAAGTGGAAGAGTCTAAACAAGAAAAAGAGAAAGTAAAGTTGGAAAGTACCGACCAGAAATTGATATCTGTGGGAAACAGGCAAGGAAACTTTTGGAGTAAATTTACCACCAATCTGCGAAAGATGCAAAAGATGAAAGTGGAGGTCCTGGGAATTTATGGAATACAGGAACTGAAAATAAAGAAATATAATTGGGGCCTTCACTGTGACTCTGACTTTGATTTTGAAGATGCAGGTTTTGTGGAAGTTTTCCAGCAGCTGTTTCCAAATACCCTTATGGGAAGAGACTATGGGTTGATGGTGATAGAACTCTTTCGAGATTCGACGACCGACAAAGAGGATTATCAACAAGACCGGCGGAGAGGGACTGAAAGAGACTTGAAAGCCTCGGACGTGAGGAACCCAGGCTAAGAACTGTTATTTTGGACATGCACTTGGAAGGGACGAAAACCGGGGATGGGAGGGAGGGAAGAATGGTTTTTTAAAAACACTCAAGACAATGGGGTTTAGTTAAATATGATCTTTATCTAAGATAAAATGGGAAATCGATGGAAGGGAACTTGGGTCCAACTTAGAAAAAATCTATCTTTTTTTTTTATAAAAGGCGTAATATTAAGATGGTCAAGATGAGAAATACCAACTTGCTGACATAATTTTGGGAATTAGGATGCAAGAGAGGGGGTGGGGGAAGTCAGGGAACAGGGTTAGGAAAATAAGAGCTTCTGAAATTATATATGTTTTTGTCTTTTGTCTTTTTGTGTGTTTATGTGTTTATAAAAAAGGTGAAAAACCAATAAAAAATTTTTTAAAAAATAAAAATAAATCTGTTGCTCTTCAAGGTGCCTCAAGACTTAGTTCCTTTTGAGCTAGTGAGAAACGCGAGAATGTTATGGATATTAGGAAAGGATATATTGATTAAGTATTATCCTTCCTTCACTCATGCTAGTGAGTGTTGTAGGAGGACAGATTCCCCTCAAGATAGCAGGAAGCTAGTTTCCAGATTCGTTTTAATCTCTTCAATTAAGTAATCCAATCTGGCTTGCCCTGATGGATTATTCCTGGTGTCCGCTTTTATCCCTCTTAAAAGAATAAAGACATATGAGTCTTTCCTTAAAAGTAACAAGATTACTCACATTCAGTTCAGTTTGATCCCTGAAAGGCAGGCTTTAGCTAGTAGTTACATAACAAACTGTGAGTTTATCTCATATGGAGATTGAGTTTATGTGATGCTGGCTGAGAGCCAGCAGACAGCAAAATTACATTAAGAGAACAAAATGGCTGCAGGAGAGCAGCATGGCAGCGAGAGAGAGACAAAATGGCTGCATGATTCAGCTCATGGAGTCAGACAGGGCCATGCCCATCTCCCAGGTCACATGCAGGTCACCAGTGGAACAGGAAGTTATACTGACTGGAGTAACTGTTGGATTCTCAAGCCTTATCAGGAGAAACTGGCCACTCTCCAGGCACCCGGCTTGAGCTCCTTGTTGACCTCCCCGTCTGCGTCTCCCAGCAGGATACAGGTTAGGTCACTATTGGCGATCCTCCTCAAGCATGAGAAGAACACACCACTCTTCCCTCCTCCCTGCCTCCCCCAGGGAGGGGAAAGAGACAGACAGAAATCTATTTACATGTCTTTATTTCTGTCTTTGCAGCAGTACAGAGAAACGCGTCTGCACTCTCCAAACACCAACAGCAGAGAGACAAACTCCACCCCTGTACTTCCAGTACAGGTCAAATGACACTCTGAGCTAACATCCGGTGCTCAGCACAGTGAATAGACTGTCCCTTTCTTCCCATGGTACTGTCCCAAACATCAACATCCTGTTTTGCTTTCCAGCCAGCTGCAGCTCGCTGCCACATTGCTCCTTTTCCGTAACAGTAACATCTCCTTGCCTGTGCCCATTCTAGGGAAACAAGGAATGTTGTATTTGACTGCTCCAATGGATTACATCCCACAAGAAAAAGTGCTAGGTTTCCCCCCTTCATTTCTGTTTGGAACGATCTCAGCAAGCTTTGAGGCAGAAAAAAGGAAGATTATTTCTACCAGAGAGCGAAAAGCCCTTTGATAGTGACTTGAGATAACTGCTTATGGTACATCCACTCATCCCATTTGCTTTGCATCTATTTTGCAGGCTTTGCCATATATTCTAAAACTTCTTTGAGCAGAGGTAATATGGGAAGTACAGCCTCTCTACTCTCAAGGCCACTGTCAGCTCCTTTTTAAAAAAATGCAGACTATCTCCAGCATGAGCTCCTAACTGACTCTGGCTCAATTTCCTGCTACTGTTTCTCCATTACCATGATGAGTGGAGGGATTCTTTCCCCTTCATCCAGGCTGGCTCAGATTCTCTGTAGATGAAGCTCTGTCTCCTGACTTCTTAGATATGGCAGAACTTGTCACAGTGGAAGGGAATCCACCAAAGATCAGCTCCAGCTGCCCTCTGGCACATAAGGGGCAGAGCAAAACTGTTAAAATAAACACAGAGAGACATTCAATCCATAGATAACAGGTGGGGGGAACCTGCATTGTGAAGGGTAGAAACAACATCACACTATTTGGGGTACCCTCCTGCAAGTGGGTCAAGAGAGAGGCACATTTGATGACTGGTGAGAGTAGGGGTCACCTTGGGAAGAGAAGTGGAAAGGGAATATTCCAAGGGATGTGACTAAAGGACCCAAACACTGCAGAAGACCATAATGCTGAAGGTGGCATTTATGGAACATTCAAAGAATATGTTGCCATTTAAAGGACAAGGTGACCCATGTAAAGACCAGGGAGCCATTTCTGTGTGTTCTTGTTCTCATGTTTTCCTCCAGGTCTGCACCTGTGCCTTCAGCCACACAGAGACTTGGGTGATGCATCTCCCACTTACAATTATTCTTATTCTTGCCAAATCACCAGGGATTTAGACAAATCAACCAAACATCAGAATCAAGGCTAAAATGAGGTAATTTATTATACTGTGCCTGAAATGTTTCTTGCAGAAAATATACCTTGTGCCATGAACCACTTTTCTTGTCCAATTCTCAGGGCTCTGATTAATCATGAGATTCTAAAAGCACCTGAGGGCTGGCCCTTGAGTTTTTAATATACCTCTTCAGGTGTTTCTGGGTGAGCCAACTTTTGTTAGTGTGTCAGCAGATCTCTCTTCGCTGTTGATGCAATAACAAAGTCTATTGTTTCAAGGACTTTTCTTTATTCTCCTTCTGATTCCCCTGGAGCCTTTACCTGAATTTTCTCTCCTATAATCCCAACTTCCAGGTTCTGTGGCACAATAGTCATGGCTTTTCCCCTAAGACCTTTCTTCCAAATTGGCCCAAACAGTTTCAGCTGGTAAGACGTATAATTTACCATAACAACTGGAAAGGTCCCCAAGAACCTTTAAATATCAGATAACCTAAAATGATATATGGGAATGTGACTTTATCAACTGTTTATGATCTATAATTTATGTTCTTGCCCAAAGGCTTGATGGCACCCAACTAATAATGTCTGAAAAAATCTCGCTCGCTCTCGCTCTCCCGCATACTACATGTTACAAAGTGAGTTATATCTCTTAGTATTACCATACTTAAATATTTAATAGATTTGTAACAAATGTGGAACTGATAGTCCTTAAATGACTGGGTAAGTAATTTTTCACCTATAGGCATTAATTTGCACCAGTTAATATAGTATTGTGATATTTTAACAAAGACATCTATCATCTGCACAAACATGGGAATTGAAAAATGAGGTTTAGAAAGACTATCATCTGCATATTAAATAAATTTTTATTCAACCAAATTACTCCATAGATATCCCAATGTTGTCTAATAGCACAAGCTAAGGATTCCAAGCAAATATGAAAAAGCAAGGGTGGAATTGGACAAGCGTAGGACAGGCGGAGATTTTGCAAACATGTTTTTCTCCAGCCTGCACCTGTTCTTGGAGCCACATAAAGAGTTCAGGGCATTTCTGAGGCCATGCTTGTTCCCTTTATAATTATCAAAATCATAGAGGGGTTTTTCTTTCATCTTCTCAACAAAGCTCCAGAGATCTGTCCAAAGATCACCTTGGAGTCCACTCAAGGAGATATCAGAATTGACAACAACATGAGGTTATTAATATATTTCTCCAGAGACTGGTGCATAAATACCTTGTGTACCACTGAGAATTTGGGTTCAGATTTAGGAGAGGCGAGTTGCAATACAAGGCTGTAAGGCTGACCTCTATCTCTTCTAGATACCAAGTCTAGTATCTTCTAGATACCAACTCTGAGATGCCAGACCCTCCACACTTGAACTGCTAGTCACTTTGGGGCATCCCATCAACATTATTTAATTATTTTCTAGTTCAGGGGAGCAGTGACAGGAAAGGAAGGTGTTCCTAGCAGGCACAGAATGGTACTGCTTCTCCTGCTCTTCCTGCCTTATGCAGACTGTGGAGGGAAGGCAAAATGCCCCTTGACCTTGGAGAGAGACTGGATAGAGCCATTCAATTATTACAGGCCAGGAGACCACCTCATTAGTGGAGTCATCTCTGTGACAGGTGCTGAACTTAATCCCCAGCACTTCAATGTGTCTCCCTCTACCAGCTTTATCATGTAAGTCCATTTATGGGGATGGGGTTACTGTTGCTCCAAGCAATATTGATTTTTACTTATCATCCTTTTGGAGCTGTAGTGTATCTGAGTATTTGGTCCTTCCAGGCTGTGATGCTCATTTATTCATTCATTCATTCATTTATTCATACGCCACCCATCTGGCTGAGTTTCCCCAGCCACTCTGGGCGGCTTCCAACAAAGATTTAAAACAGTCATTAAAACTTCCCTAAATACGGCTGCCTCCAGATGTCATCTAAACATCAGATAGTTGACATTTGATGGGTTTAGGGTTTAAAATTTTACTTCTTCAGACTTCCGGAGGTGGCGCAAAAAGGCAATGGCGGTCTCCTCCGCACTGTGAAAGGGAAGCTCCGCAGAAACGGGTCGTCCGCTACGGCGAAGCGGAGACCCACACTGGAAAACCACAGGCAGAGTGAGCCTGTGGCCGTGGGACTCGGCGGGCACCAGAAGCGCCCCCCGAAACGAAGAAGGAACCCCGTAAGGGGCTCCGGAACGTGGAAGGGCTGGCGCGGTGCTGTGAGTCGATCGCTCTTTCTGTGGAGTGAAGCCGCATAGCTGCTGCCAATGAGCGCTGACCTTTTTTCCTGGAACATCCGATTTGAAAACTACCAACCCGTGAGTAAGAGGGACTGGAGGAATTGGGGACTAAATTGATATAAAATTCGGCCAAAGCGGGAGACGCAACCAGGAAGTCCGTCTCCCGGCTCTGCTTAAGGATTCAAAGCAAAATACTTTTATCTGCTGGAAGCCTTTGAAGTGGCATTAAAAGTTTTTAACGCGTGCATCATTTGAGCTGCTTTAAAGAGACTAAGGGATGTAAATTCTTTTTTCTTTTTGGCTTTGGACTTGGCTTTACCTCTTCCCTGTGGATTTACAAATGCATTAAGAAGCCCAAATACTCGGGCTGTCAGATTAAATAGAACTGTCAAATTGCGGACTTTGCTTGGCTATCGGAACTGCTACATTTGAGCGTCATTGGACTAGATACATTGAAATACTGTTTCTCGCACTCTTCAGAGACATTGTTTCATATTAAGGATTTACTCTGCTTATTACAAGAGAGCTGAAGGTCTTTTTTACGGCTGTTTGGGCATTATTAGGAGTAACAAATTTATTCTTTTCCTCGAGATACTTTTAAACTCCCCCTAGAGGACTTTGGATTTACAGCTGTCTGGGACTTGCTTTTTGTTTCTATTCTCTCCTGTCTTGTTGTTTACTCTCTGGACTTGTAGATTCCCATGGGACCATACACGGTTTCACCTTCGCACGTAGACAGGAGTGGAATGAGTGGCTTTGGGAAAATAAGATCGGCTAAAGCTAAAGCTAAACAATTAACGCAAACAACTTTGACTCCACAGCCGCGTAGATCATCCGTCCCTGCTATTTTGGGGGCACAAGAGGAAGAAACTGAGCAGACTTTGCTAGAAGGTATGGCTGCAGGAGGATCTGCCTCAGTATTAGACAAAATCTTGGAAAAATTGGAAAGTTTGGATAAAAAGGCAGACGAGCATTCGGCCAAAATTGATCAAACCACAGCCAGTGTCAATAAATTGACTGAACAAGTTGCTCAAAACGCACAAGCAATTGGGAACCTCATTGAAGCCACCACAGAAAATCGTAAATTAGCTGTGGAAGCTAATCAAAAAGCTGAAGCATTAAAGGAAGAAGTAAAGCCACTGCATAAGCAGATTGGTGAACAGCAGGCCTACCTGTCTATGATTGAATTACGAAATAGGGAAAACAACCTCAGACTGAGGGCAATTCCAGAACTTTAACAAGGGGACTTAATTGACTATTTGACAAAAGAATTTTCCAAGTTCTGGCCTCTAGAGGAAGATAAGGAAGACAAGGACTTTAAAATCATTTCACTTCATTTTTAATGCTTTCATTTCTTTTTTAAAACAAATCAATAAAAAATTTATTTTTATTTTTTTAAAATATTTTTATTACATTTTTCAGATACAAAATCAGAAATATATGCAAAACACAAGAAGTACAAGAAAAAAGCGAAAGAAAAGAAAGGAGAAGAATGAGAAAAGAAAAGAAAAAAGGAAGAAAAAAAGAAAAAATCCAACTTTCTAAAACTTTTTTTACATAACCAACCGGACTTCCCCACGTCTCCCTCACCCTGCGTTCTTTACCAATAAAAATATCAGCAAATTATTACCTTGTTTCATGTCTTACTTTGTACCTTTCAAATATTGCATTTCTGAATTTAAAATATTTTTTATCAATTTACTTATACCTTAAAATTAAACATAATATTACTTTAAATTTCAACCTTTTCTTACTTATAACTTAGATTCCTGTTTCACCAAATCTAATTGCTGAAGCTAGAATTTCCAAATCGTGCAAATTCTTAACATTCATACAACTTATAATATTTTTGTAAATAGTCCTTAAATTTTATCCAGTCCTCCTCCATTGTTTCTTCTCCCAAATCTCAGATTCTGCCAGTCATTTCAGCCAGTTCCATGTAGTCCATCAATTGCGTCTGCCAGTCTTCCAGTGTGGGTAAATCTTTTGTCTTCCAATATTTTGCAATGAGTATTCTTGCTGCTGTAGTTGCATACATAAAAAATGTTCTATCCTTCTTTAACACTTTCTGGCCGACAATGCCCAAGAGGAAGGCCTCTGGTTTCTTGGGAAAGGTATACTTAAATACCTTTTTAAACTCATTGTAGATCAAAATTTAAAAAAATAACAGGCTTTGCAGGGACAGGGAGTGGCAGCGGGGAGAGAGTGAGAGAGAAAGAGAGAGCAATAGATTTCCCATGTCATTTAATGAGCGTCTGAAAACCTTTTCTCTCCTATTATTCTTTGGAAGTCTGTGCACGTCTAATTCCATCATGAAAAATTACTTCTGCTTTAGTTTTGTTTTCCAAGGGATAAGGGGTATCGATTCATAGAATCATAGAATCATAGAATCATAGAGTTGGAAGAGACCACAAGGGCCATCGAGTCCAACCCCCTGCCAAGCAGGAAACACCATCAGAGCACTCCTGACATATGGTTGTCAAGCCTCTGCTTAATGACCTCCAAAGTAGGAGACTCCACCACACTCCTTGGCAGCAAATTCCACTGTCGAACAGCTCTTACTGTCAGGAAGTTCTTCCTAATGTTTAGGTGGAATCTTCTTTCTTGTAGTTTGAATCCATTGCTCCGTGTCCGCTTCTCTGGAGCAGCAGAAAACAACCTTTCTCCCTCCTCTATGTGACATCCTTTTATATATTTGAACATGGCTATCATATCACCCCTTAACCTCCTCTTCTCCAGACTAAACATGCCCAACAAGGCTTTCCCAACACTCATGCATTATTATTTGGGGATTGGCTGAATGAGGATCAGTGTTAGATTGATTAAAGTCTAGAAATTGAATCCAGGACTTTATATTATCCTTAGAAGATAAGAGTTGGAAGTGATACAAGGTACTGGCTGCCCCTGTCTTTCTTCTTTGCCATTCAAGAGATCAGCCAGGATCCCAGGCTCTTGCCCAACATCACTCTGGGCTACAATATCCATGAGACCTTTTTTCGTGGAAGGATAACATATGAAGCTTTGGTAGACCTGGTCTCTTCTAGACAGGCAAATGTTCCAAACTACAACTGTGGAGGACAGAATAACTTGATTGCTGTTCTGGAAGGGGCTGACTCTGACTCTGAGAACTCCATCCAGATTTCAAGCATGTTGGGCATCTATAAAATGCCACAGGTAGGAATAGAGATGGAGGGATTATCTGGCTGCGGTTCTCAGGCATGAAAATTTTGGGTAGTGTCAACTCAGAATGGGGACATCAAGGGATTGAAGAAAGGTGATAAGGAATGGTCAGATGAATTGCTGTGCTCTTGTCTATCTATGCTCATATCCAAATATTCAATAATGTCTATCAAGTTCCTTACATTGTCCCTTAGTTGTCTCCCTGGGAGGAAGCCCGGTTGAACAACAGAATACATAAAGATCAAACGGGCTTCCTCCCAGGGAGACAACTAAGGGACAATGTAAGGAACTTGATAGACATTATTGAATATTTGGATATGAGCATAGATAGACAAGCGGCCTTGGTATTCATAGATGCTGAGAAAGCGTTTGATAACATCTCGTGGGATTTCTTGAAGAAAAGTTTGGAAATGATGGGAATGGGAGAGAAATTTAGAAAAGGCATAGAAGCTATATATAAGGAACAGAAGGCAAAATTGGTAATAAACAACACCACAACAGAATATTTTAGTATATATAAAGGAACTAGACAAGGCTGCCCCCTGTCCCCTTTATTGTTTATAATAGTATTAGAAATATTAAACGAGAGACTGAGGGGGGCAACAGAAGTCACAGGAGTCAGGGTAGGAAAGAGGGAATACAAAATCAAGGCCTTCGCAGATTACATTGTACTAACCTTAGAAGACCCAAAAAACAGCGTAAAAGAAGCTTTACAAAAAATTGATGAATTTGGAGCCGTGGCAGGACTTAAGGTAAATAAAAACAAAAACAAAATGTTAGTTAAAAATTTAACAAAGGAAGAAGTGATAGATCTAGAAAGAAAGACCAAAATTGCGGTAGCTAAGAAAGTGAAATATCTTGGGATCTGGGTTACAGCTAAGAACATAAATTTATACAAGGATAATTACAATGCCACCTGGAGGAGTATAAAGAAAGACATGGAAATTTGGGGGAGGATGAAACTCTCCTTTTTGGGGAGGATAGCTGTTGTTAAAATGAACATTCTGCCTAGAATGTTATTTTTATTCCAAACCATCCCCATACTTAAAGGCCTAAAACAATGTAAAGAGTGGCAGAGAGCCTTGGCAAAGTATATTTGGCAGGGGAAAAGGCCACGGATAAAAATGAAAATTTTGATAGACAAAAAAGAAAGAGGGGGTTTTTCTCTCCTGGACCTAAGCTTATACTATGAAGCGGCTTGTATATATTGGGTAAAAGATTGGATAAAACTGGAGAATAGAGAGCTACTGGACCTGGAAGGCTTTAATAATTGGTACGGATGGCATTCGTACCTTTGGTATGGGAAAGTGAAAGTTCACAAGAGTTTCTTAGACCATATTTTTAGGGGACCATTATATCAAGCATGGGAAAGGAACAAAAACCTCCTTGAAAGAAAAACCCCATGGTGGATTTCACCAATAGAGGCCTTAACGATTAAGAAAATAAATATGGAGGAGATAAATGCCACCTATGAAGAAATGTTAAGAAAAACTGACCAAGGGCCCAAACTCAGACCTTATGAAGAAATAAAAAATTTATTCACTGGTTGGCTGCAATACCACCAGGTGAATGATTTGTTAAAAGAGGATAAGAGGAAGGCGGGTTTTGATGATAAAAAATCAAAATTTAATATAGAAGTAATAGAAGGCAATAATAAAACCCTGTCCAGAATTTATGATATATTACTAGAGTGGTACACAAAAGATGAGGAGGTGAAGGAGGCAATGATTAAATGGGCAATTGACTTTGGTTATAATATTGATTTTGAAAGGTGGATAGAAGTTTGGAATTGTAACATAAAGTTCACAGCATGTATGGCATTGAGAGAAAATATCTGGAAGATGCTATATGGATGGTACCACACCCCTGTGAAATTGGCCAAAATGTATAGATTAAAGGATAAGAGATGCTGGAAATGTGGCGAGGTGGAGGGTGACCTATATCATTTATGGTGGACATGTAAAAAGGTGAAAGGCTTTTGGGAATTAATTTATAATGAACTTAAAAAAATATTTAAGTATACCTTTCCCAAGAGGCCTGAAGCCTTCCTGTTGGGAATGATGGATAAAGAAATTAAAAAGGAAGATAGGACGATATTCCTCTACGCCACCACAGCAGCGAGAATTATGTTGGCACAATATTGGAAAGTGGAAACCATCCCCAACATAAAGGACTGGCAGATTAGAATGGTAAACTATGCTGAGCTTGACAAACTAACAGGTAAAATAAGAGACCAGGATGAACAGAAATTTCTGAAAAATTGGAGTAAATTTTGGAAATATATTGGAATAAATGCTTAAAGTGAATTGACGGGGTTAGAACAATACGACCAGCGAGTGAATTTAAGACTATAGATTGAAAATCAAATACGTAATGGAAGGAGATATTTGATACTTATCAAAAGGACGGAGGGAAGTTCAGATTGTGTGTTTTTCTTTTTTCGGATGTGTGGTTTTTCTTTTTCTTTTTTCTTTTTTTTGTAATTTTTTCTCTGTATTTTCATATATGTCTGTTTTTTGTGTATAACTTCAATAAAAATGCATTAAAAAAAAGGAATGGTCAGAAGAATTGCTGTGCTCTTGTTGATATTACCTGTCCTTCCTCCTTTCCTGTTGTTTCAAATGCTGATTCCTGTGTTTGTGTGTTTGTATGCCTGTGCATATAAAACGGGAAGGAAGGGAACTTCACTCGTACTAGTGGCCATGCCACTAAAAATGGGATAAAGCAGCTAAGTTTCCCCTGAGAGAAACTGTGATATTTTGTTTATTAACTGAAAACATTTATAACCCACTCAGTTAAAAAAACCTTTTAGTAGTACACAACATAAAACAATAACAAAATTGTTGAAACAGATGTACAGTATAATACAGTGGTGCCCTGCAAGACGAATGCCTCGCAAGACGAAAAACTCACTAGACGAAAGGGTTTTGCAGTTTTTGAGCTGCTTCGCAAGACGAATTTCCCGATGGGCTTGCTTCGCAAGACGAAAACATCTTGCTTTTTTTGCAAGTTTGTTTCCTTTTTCTTAACACCGTTAATACAGTTGCGACTTGACTTCGAGGAGCAACTCATAGAACGTGGTGTGGTAGCCTTTTTTGAGGTTTTTGGCGATTTTTGAAGCTTTTCCAAAACTTTTCTGACACCGTGCTTCGCAAGACGAAAAATTCCCTAGACGAAAAAACTCGCGGGACGAATTAATTTCGTCTTGCGAGGCACCACTGTACCAGTAAATTAGAAGGATAAAAGCTTATTTTAAAAGATGAAAACAGGAACTGAAGGACTGAAGATGGGATGCAATCTTATGTGCCAAGGAAAGTCTGGGCAAAAAAAGCAACGTGTCTTTACAAAGAAAATATCTGTTATTTGGGGTAAAAATGATTTCAGCTTTGATCCCAAACAATGCAAGCCAACAGTTGATCTTTTCTTGCCAAGTCAACTATGCCTTTGGTTCCCATGTTCTGAATGACAAGAGGCAGTTCCCTTTTTTCTATCGGATGGTCCCCAAAGAAGAGGCCGTTTACCCAGCGATTGTCAAGCTGCTCCATCACTTCAGATGGACGTTCATTGGTCTCATTGCTCCAGACACCGACAATGGAGACAGGTTCATGAAGACACTGACACCTGTGCTCATAGAGAGTGGCATTTGTGTTGCCATCTCACAAAGAATTCCAGACTTGAATAGATTCCATTTGACGTTCAATGTTCCTGCATTAGAAAAGTGGGGACAAGTCCATGTATTTCTTTATTATGTAGAAACGACTTATTTCTTGGTGGGAATGCAAATTGCAGATATGATGTTTAACATGATGGTCAAACCCACTGCAGGGAAAGTTTTGATCACAACATCTATGTGGGATTTCAGTGTAGACTTCATTAACTTAATCAAGATAGGTTTTAATTTCCAGCAGTTCCGGAGTATGCTTTCTTTCTCTATTGGGACAAAAAAATGGGCAAAATATGGTGATTTTGATGCCTTTTTCTTTTCAATTAAGCAGTTTTGGGAGAAAGCTTTCACTTGTTCCTATACAGAGCATCCATTGTCAGTGAAAAGCTGGACAAGATGCAGAGAAAGAGAGGAACTGGAGATGCTGCCCCAAGACCATCTGGAAAGACTCTTATCTCTAAACAGCTACAGGATTTACAACACAGTCAAAGCTGTGGCCCGTTCCTTAAATGCTGCATATTCCTCCAGATCTAAGTGGAGGTTGAAGGACAGTCTGGAAGTTCAAAGGCTACAGCCATGGCAGGTATTTCCTTTCCCATCACAGACATCACTGCCAAACATGACAATCAATTGTACAATTACTGAATGGTTGCCTTGGAGATTATCTGAGAACTTGGGGAATGTAGTGGGCAGGTGAGATTTTGCAAACCCCTTTGTGAAGTGCCTTGAATTTGATCCATTTATCTCCTCTCAGATGATAGTCTCTCTGGTAACACTTCCCACAACTGACCGAACCTCTTCTTTGCCTTGCAGTGGCCCATTTGACCCCCAGCCCCTCCGTAAGAATTCCCTTGGGCAGAGAAGAACAGGATCTCTCTCCCAAAGCCTTCTTCTCTCCTGTTTAGGGAGATACTTTGGCACCTACTGAGCTCCACTGAGCTCTCTCCTTTGTCCAAAGATTGTGCGTGTTGATGGAGCCTGTATTAAATGCCTGAGCCACTCATGTTCTCATTACAATAGAGTTTAATATATGTGTACATTGGTCATATTTCTGGTGTATTTATATTTTGTTTCCATTAATATGCAATGAACTAAATTTTCCAATTTTATATAGAATCTTGAATATTATAATATGGAGCAAATAATAGCTGCAATCATCATCTGAGGCCTTTCTTCGTGTGCCGCCATCATGAGGAGTCTGGAGGGTGGCAACACGAGACTGCGCCTTTTCTGCAGTGGCTCCCCATTTGGAGAATGCTGTCTCCAGGGAGGTTTGTCTGGCACCTTCATTATACATCTTTCAGTGCCAGACTGGAGTCACATGCAGCTCAGAAAACAGAGGCAGGCAGTTGTTAACTATTTATTCAAGAAAACCGGCATTAACTCAGCAACACTTCCCAATCGTTCTTTTTTAAGCTTTTATTTATACTTTTATTTACAATCATTTTAACATTTCAAAGTTTGACTTCCTTCCCCCTCTTTCTGCGGTTCCTGAACTTTGCTTTTCAATATCTTCTGCATATCCAAATTCATTTAATTTCCTCATTTAATTGTCTACTTTAAATATATATTCTTATGAAACTGCAGATTATTACAATAACCCTACCAATGTTTTTATCTGTTTGCAATATATCTGTAAATATTCAATAAACCTTTTCCATTCTTTTATAAAAAGGTTTGTTATCTTGATTTCTTATTCTTCTGGTAGGTTTCGCCATTTCTGCATATTCCATGAGTTTTTGTGTCCATTCTTCCTTTGCTGGGATTTCTGCTTCTTTCCATTTTTAGGCAAGTTGCATTCTTGCTACTGTAGTCGCAATTTGGGTTGTTCTCTACAATTTGGGTTGTTCTATCCTTATAATTCCAAAAGGTCTTGCCCCTATAGAGCAGTTGCCAGGACTGAGCGGCCCTGCAACCCATTCGAAGGCCCCAACGCTCTTGAATGTTTCCCAAGCATCTTGTCCCATTAAACTTTAATTAGTTTAATGCTTATCATATGTCGAGTGCGCTTCCGATGCGACAATGTCCCATTACAGCAGAGCTTTTCGCACAGCGGCTCAAGAAGGGCTGGAGAGTCAGCATCTTTTCAATAAAGGAATCTTGGAGCAAGCGGTTTGGAACTCAAATAAAAGGTTTATTTACACAAAACAAAAAAACCCCGGTGAAGAATCACACATTTCAGCAAACACGCCCCAAAAGGAAAAGGAAGGGGGAAAGGGGCAAACACACGAGTGAGTTGACTATTTATACAAACTCACATTCCTGGAAGCCTAACGACCTCCAGCTGCTCAGTGATTAGAGTGTCCTGATTAGAGCTTCTTAACCCTTTAATACCAACACATCTCAAACTGCATTTGTGCACCTCTCGTCTCTGTTCTGCCCTTCACAATATCCTGCATGTTTTTTGAGACCAGGGACAAGGAGAGCTTGTCTCAGCAGGAGAGGGAGAGTCTATGGATTCTCCAGCAGCGTCTTGACCCCTCTCCTCTGCTTCAGCCTCAGAGTCTGAACTGCACCCCGTCACTGACTCTCCCTGCTCACTAAACCCTGTTGCCCCTTCAGCATCCAGCCCCTCATCACAATCTTCTTCCTCTGACCTCTCCCACACCAATCCCCTGGCTCTGAGCTTTCCTTCCCTGGTATTTCCCTTGGGAGTTCCCTGGCCGGTGCCTCCCATAATTCCTCAGACTGCCCAACCAATCCCTGACATTCTGTAGCCAATCCCAAATGAGAGCAGATCAAAGCATGAAATGTGCAGAGTTGAATGTTTCCCTTGTTCTATATGTGGCTCTTTTCTCTGCCATTCTAGCTCCACTCTTTCTTGGGAGGTGCCCAATTTTACAATTCTTCAATGTATTTGGATGAGAATGGGGAACTGGCACCTGATTTGGACATTGTGAACTGGGTGGTGTTTCCCAATCAGTCCATCCTTAGAGAGAGGATTGGGAGCATCAAGGGACACAAATCCCTGGACCTGAAGTGCGCTATTGACCAGAATGCCACTGTGTGCCCCAAATGGCTCAACCAGGTGGGGAAAATAATTTCATTTTATTGGATTTACAATCCCATAAACTCAAATCATGTCACCATGCATTTCTTGTAGATCTAACAGTAGGTCTCTGTGAAACTGTGATATGCATGAATAAGCTGCTATGGGAGTGTAATTTCAAGGTGGTTGCTTATTTTAGTAACTTAAATAGGTAGCCAAGGGTTTCCCCCATTCCCTGTCATATTTAAATCATAAGAAATCTAAAATCTGTAGGAGAATGTGGCTTTTAGCAGCCTCAGTGCTGGCAATATTTCCTGAAATGCTCCTTTAAATCCATGTTCAATGAAGCAACTTCCAGAAAAGTGTTGAAAGATTTGCAAGAAGAGATGGCCTCCTAACTTGAACCCTTCAATGAAATTTAACCATCCCTCAACATTTCCAGTTAGCTCCTCTCCCAACCCTTTTAGTGAATGAAAATTATTTTTGGGAAACACTGTCCCAGCTCCAGTTCAAACACACATTGCAGGGAGATGAACCACTTCACCAGTTAAGTATTTATTTCTATCAGGGTTGGCTAATATCTGGAACCCCCTCTCACAAATTCTATTTGGCCTAGAAGCACCCTTTATTTAAAAAACAAGCATTATTTTCTGGAAATGTTACAGATAGGTAGCCGTGTTGGTCTGCCATAGTCAAAATAAAAAAATTCCTTCCAGTAGCACCTTAAAGACCAACTAAGTTAGTTCTTGATATGAGCTTTCGTGTGCATGCACGAAAGTGTATCTGAAGAAGTGTGCATGCACACGAAAGCTCATACCAAGAACTAACTTAGTTGGTCTTTAAGGTGCTACTGGACAGAATTTTTTTATTTTGCTCAGTTGAAGTCACCTCAGGACCAACTTCCCTCTGGTATAGTTTATTTGCTTGTTATGTAACCTTAGCCTGCCTTCAGGTACAGTTCTGTAAACCGGAATGAATCTGAGAGTAAAATAGTTTCATGTTAACATGAATCAGATTCATGTGTGTACAGTGGTACCTCGGGTTACAGACGCTTCAGGTTACAGACTCCACTAACCACGAAATAGTACCTCGGGTTAAGAACTTTGCTTCAGGATGAGAACAGAAATCGCGCAGTGGCAGCGGGAAGCCCCATTAGCTAAAGTGGTGTTTCAGGTTAAGAACAGTTTCAGGTTAAGAGCGGACCTCCGGAATGAATTAAGGGGCATCAGAGTGCCAGAAGTTAAGTGGCGGTGGACAGCAGTGGACGGCGCGTGGCGACAGTTGTAAGGGATGGAGGTTGAGCATCCACTGGGGGGGATGTGGTTTTCTGGGCTCCCTGGGTCCCCTAAAGTTGGTGTCCCTAAATTCAAGTGAGGAGGGTTTGGCGTCACAGAAATGGGAGCTAGACCTGGGAGTTTTCACAAACATGTTTTTCTCCCAACTACTACCCCTGCACCTGAATATTATTTAACTGTTTAGGGTGTTGTAGAGCTGCTGCTTCTTTCCTTTGTAATGATCAAAAACATAGTGATTTTCTTTCATCTTCTCAACTGAGCTCCAGAGACTTCACAGATCGCAGTTGAGTGCACTGAAGTAAACATGAGAATCAAGAGCAATATGAGGCAACATCTTGCATTTGGAAAAGACTGGGATATAAATGCCTTTTGTTCCAATGAGAATTTGGGTAGGAGTTCAGGTTAGGTGAGTTGGATGATGAAGGTGTGAGGTTGACTTCCATCCCCTTCAAAACTGAAATTGTAGTTGGACTCCATCCACATTAGGAAAGCAAAAAGAGTTTGGCTTCATCAAATAATTCTCTGAGATGAGCAGTCACAAGGAAGGGAGCTGTTCCAGAATGGGATTTCTACTGCTGTTGTTGTTGCTGCTGCTGCTTCTGCCTTATGTGGAATGTGGAGTGAAGATGAAATGCCCCTTGACTCTGGAGAGAGATGAGCTAGACCCATTCAGTTATTCCAGACCAGGAGACCGCCTCATGAGTGGGCTCATCTCTGCCACGATAGCTACCTTTTTTCCACACACTTTCAAGGAGTCTCCCTCTACCAGCTTTAGACAGTAAGTCATTTCATGGAATGGGGTTAGAGATGTTCCTTTAGCTACCAAATTCACGAGTCCCAATTCCCAGGCTAAAGGGGTTCATTCTTGGTTTGGCAAGTGGAAAGGGCCGGGGCACCTTTTGCATTGCAGGACCAGGCATCGGGATCCCCATGCCCCAGCCCATATAAATAAGAGACCAGCAAGACTGGTTTGGGGTCAAAACATGTCACAACTTTATTGAATGCAGATGAAAGAGATTTGGCTTGGGCATGGGGCAATCTAAATACTTCCGGCCTGCCTGCCAGAAGTGACGTGTGGTCAATCCTGGTGGGGGTTCCTAAGGCTTACATCAAAGAGATGTTCCAAAGGAACCCTCCAATCTTATGACACTGCAAAGTAAAAATAGGAAACCATGAAAATGTGGAGACTACAGAAAGGTCACCTTCATTTCTCTGGCAGACTTGCCCACCTCTGCTGCTTTTGCTAAGCAGAGCTCTGTCCATGGATGGGCTCCTGTGGAAGGGGAAGGAGCTGAGTTTCCTCCTCCACCACCACCAGAATTTTGTGAGGAAGCTGAAGTCGTAGTTCTAGAAACAGTTTGAGGAAAGGGTCAGAAAGCTCTTGGATTTCAAAGGGGATGTTGAAGGACCTGGGGTCCCTACCTCCAAAAATGAATGGTGGAGCAGGATCAGTCAGAGGGCTAATGCCGTCAAACCTCTACTAAAGTTCAGCCTGTATATAAAAACTGTATATAGAAATATACAATTTGTCCAAAAAAATGTTGCAAACTTCCAGGAACTTCCTTTCAGTGAAGAAAACCTGGGTGCATCTTAAACAACAATATGAATGCACAAGTGACTTTTCTCTTTTGCTTTTAAAAACTTTTTTGATTTTTAAAAACTATTTTTGTTCTATTATTATCCTGGAAATTCTAGGGTGGGGTTAGTTATGTCTAAAGCTGTGATGAACCCTAGGATTTACCACATAAGCGGTTATCACTGATTTCAAATCAAGGGAAGAGAACCACACACTCAGAAGACCCCCCAGATCACATCAAGAGCACCAGACACTGTGATTCAAATGAAGTCACTCTAATTCATGAAAGAAGGGGGGGCAGGGAGACAACAGTAAATGTGTCCTGTCATTTAATGAACCTTTAAAATATTATATCTGCTCTTGTTCTTTAAATGAGGATCAGCTGTTGAGTTTTGGGATTTGGCTTCCATTAAATCTTTCTATCAGCCATTGTTCATTGCAGGGCTGGGCATGACTAATTTCATCACTAGAATGACCATCTGCATCTGTTCTGTTTTCCAAAAGATAAAAACTGTTGGTTGAAAAGATTATCCAGCCACCCACACGTCATAAAACTGAAGTGTTTGGAACCCCTGGGATCTTGCGTGAAACACTATTAACTTTAAAAACTTGTCAAAAAGTCAGAACTGAATGTGATATATTGGTAGAATGCTGGATAATGATTGTGTGCTATGTACATTTTGCAGGAAAGCAGGAACAAGTTACTGGCTGTTACTGTCCTTTTTGTTTGCCATTCGGCAGATCAACCAGAATCCCAGGCTCTTGCCCAACATCACACTAGGTTACAGCATCCATGATAATTTTTTTCATGGAAGGGTGACGTATGAAGCTTTGGCTGACCTGCTCTCTTCTGGGCAGGTGAATGTCCCAAACTTCAGCTGTGGGGAACAGCATCAGCCGCTCGCTGTTCTTGAAGGGGCTGACTCTGACTCTCAAAACTCCATCCTGATTTCCACCATGTTGGGCATCTATAAAATCCCACAGGTAAGAATGGAGAGGGGTCTAGCCTGTTCTCATGCCACCTTTACTTTCCTTCCGTGTGTGTCAAATAGTGATTCTATGCATTTCATGCCCATTGTGCTGGTAGCTATGCTGGTAGAAATTCGAGTAAGTGGAAACATTTTTTTGTGAGCAAAACACTGGTGTTTTGTTTATTAATTCAAAACATTTACAACCCACCTTAGAGTTTAAAAATCTTGTTGTGGTGTACAGCAAAAGCAATAACACATCAATGATGCAAGATATGCAAAAGAAAATGAGGAAAACAGTAGTATATTAACAAATTTGAAAAACTACTTTAAAATATTTCTAGAGACAGAAACAGAGTCCAATGTTATGTGTCAAGGAAAGCCCAGGGAAAATATTTATCTTCACAATAAAATTATTTGTTATTCGTTTAATCCAAATATTTCAGCTTTGATCCAAAATAAAAACAATCTAACAATCTTCCTCTTCTTGCCAGGTCAATTATGCTTTTGTTTCCCGAGATCTGAATGACAAGGGGGAGTTTCCCTTTTTCTACAGGATGGTCCCCCAAGAAGATGCCCTGTACCCCGGAATTGTCAAGCTGCTCCTTCACTTCAACTGGACATTCATTGGTCTTCTGACTCAAGACACCAACAACGGAGAGAGATTCGTGAAGACCTTGACGCCTCTGCTTACAAAGAGCGGCATTTGTGTTGCCTTCTCAGAAGGCTTCATCCTAAAACTAGGCATTAACACATTGACATACAGTAGTTCTCAATTCATGGAGTGGGGACAAGTCAATGTATTTCTTTACTATGTAGAAAATATTTATTTAACAGCAGGGCTGACAATTGTGAAAAAGTTGATCCATGCTTTTAAAAAACCCACTGCAGGAAAAGTCTTGATCACAACAGCAATGTGGGACATCTCCTTGAACTTAATATTCAGTGGTTTAGATTACCAACACATCCCAGGTATTTTTTCTTTTTTTGTGGGGAAAAATAATTGGGCACAACATAATGACTTTAGTCGCTATTTCTTTATCAAGAAGTTTTGGGAGGATAGCTTTCATTGTTCCTATGTAAAGCATGCATTGTCAGTGAAAGGCCAGACAAGATGCAGAGAGAGAGAAGATCTGGAGATGCTTCCTCAAGACGATCTGGAAAGAATCCTCTCTTCAGACAGTCACAGGATTTACAACACAGTCCATGCTGTGGCCCATTCCTTACATGCTGCATATTCCTCCAGATCAAAGTGGAGGTTGAAGGACAGTCTGGAAGTTCTAAGGCTACAGCCATGGCAGGTATTTCCCTTCCCATCACTGACATCTCTGCCAAATATGACAGTCCAGAATTATCATAT
Source organism: Podarcis vaucheri (assembly GCF_965113315.1). NCBI lineage: Eukaryota > Metazoa > Chordata > Lepidosauria > Squamata > Lacertidae > Podarcis > Podarcis vaucheri. The sequence continues at coordinate 125,764,683 of NC_138760.1, forward strand.
TGGGGAAGGTCTGAGAACTTGGGGAATGTAGTGGGTGAAATTTATCAAACTGCTTTTTGAAGTGCCCTGAACTGGATCCTCTTTGTGCCCCCCCCCCCATACACAAAAGTCCCTCAGAGGGCACTGCCCCTCTGGTAATGGACTCCAATCCCTCCCCTTTGGCTGCAGTGTCCCATTTGGAGCACGACTCCTAACCCCCCATGTAAGAATTCCATTTGGCAAGAGAGATGGTGTTGCAGGCTCCCTCTCCCCATATGGCAACGGTTTTCAACCAGTGAGCTGTGGCTCCCTTGGGTGCCTTGGATGGTTGTCAGGGGAGCTGCAGGCAACACCAGTCGTTTTATTAAGGAAGCAGAGCAGAAAACAAGCAGAGACTTCTGAGAGATGCTCCACTTTAGCAAACAGTTGCTCAGACTGTCTTACACCTCCCACTTCCCCACATTCCCTCTGTGTCATGCCCCTCCCTCTGTCTATGGGGAGCCCTTAGGGACACTTTCTGTTTCTGCCTGGCTCCCTGCTCTGTAATGTGCATCAGACACCTTGTTTTGGGACGGGGGGTGGGCTGATGGACTCTGTGGTGAAGCTGCCATGTCTGATTCCTGTCTGTGCTCTGTGCTGGGGCACCTGCTTGTTCCCCCCATTTCCTCATCCTCCAAGCTCCTAGTCTCTAGGTAAAGGTAAAGGACCCCTGACAGTTAAGTCCAGTTGTGAATGACTCTGGGGTTGCGGCGCTCATCTCGCTTTACTGGCCAAGGGAGCCGGCATTTATCCGCAGACAGTTTTTCCGCTTCATGTGGCCCACATGACTAAGCTGCTTCTGGCAAACCAGAGTAGCGCATGGAAACACCGTTTACCTTCCCGCCGGAGCAGTACCTATTTATCTACTTGCACTTTGACGTGCTTTCGAACTGCTTCCCTAAACAAATTTAACCTGCATAAATTTCCATGTAAAAAGCTGAAGGTAAAAGACCTCTGGACAGTTAAGTCTAGTCAAAGGCGACTATATGGTTGTGGTGCTCCTTTCGCTTTCGGGCTGAGGGAGCAGGTGTTTGTCCACAGACAGCTTTCCAGGTCATGTGGCCAGCAGGACTAAACCACTTCTGGTGCAATGGGACACCGTGATGGAAACCAGAGCACACGGAAACACTGTTTATTTTCCCACCGCAGTGGTACCTATTTATCTACATGCACCAGCGTGCTTTCTAACTGCTAGGTTGGCAGGAGCTGGGACAGAGCAGCGGGGATTTGAACCGCCCTGTGCTGGTCCCGGGGGGAGGTTACCATTGGCGTAGTCAAAGTCCGGTCCTGGGTCACTGGTCTGGAAACAGTTCACAAGGAGCGAGGCGAGGTGAGGTCCGAAGCAGGAAGCCGGGCGGGGACAGGATCACTGGAAGGTCAGGTCTGGGTCCGGGCAAGAGCAGGTACTCAATGACGTTGCTCCCGCAACCTGGGACCGGGCTGACTGGCCTTTATCTTCTCTGAGGCCAGGGGGCGGTCCTGGCCCCCAGGAGACCCGCCTCTCCTGGCCTTAAGGCGAGCACTCCTCCTGGGAGAAACCAGTTCCCTTCGCCTCTCTGCCCTGAGCCTCTGCAGTTCAGGAGAGGCTGAAGGGTTACTGGACCCAGGGGGAGACTCACCTGTAGGCACTGAGTCCTCAACCACCTCCGGAGCCAGAGTGGATTCACCTGGTGCCTGCTCCTGAGGATCCGGCACAGGTGCAGGCGCTTCAGAATCAAGGCCCTGCCCCAGTTCAGCCGGCCTGGAGGCAGGGACTCCTGTGCAGGCTGGGATTCCTCTGGTTCAGCCTCTGAATCGGATTCCCAGGCCGTCACACGCCCAACCTTCCAACTGGTAAGCCTAAGAGGCTCAGTGGTTTAGACCACAGTGCCACCTGCGTCCCTATAAATTTCAGTGTAGCCCACACTCAAAGCTACTTGAGTCTGCACCCAGATCAAAGTCAGAGGAGAGCCAGGGATTGAAAGGTCAGAGTTGGATAGCCATTGTTGTTTTCCATATTCCGAACACTGCCCTTTTCTCTGCCATTCTAGCTCCACCCTTTCCTGGGAAATGCCCAGTTTTACAATTCTTCCATGGACGGAGTGTATTTGGATGAGAACGGGGAAGTGGGAGCCAACTGGGACATCGTGAACTGGGTGCTGTTTCCCAATTGGACCAACCTTAGAGTGAGATTTGGGAGCATCAAGAGACAGGGATCCTCAGACCTAAAGTGCACCATTGATGCAGATGTGTTGCCCAAAAGGCTCAACAAGGTGGGCGATACCGTCTATTGCATTTTATCTAATCTCTAATCATGGCCTCCTGCTTCGTGTGGGGCTGCTGTCAAATGCCTGTCAACATCAGCTTTGAACATTTTAACAACCTAGCATGGAATCTCTGTCAAGCTGCGCATATGTAGGAGTCAACTGTTCTGGAGTGCAATTTCCAGGGGGTTGCTTATTGTAGTAATTAGATGAGGTGGCCAAGGTTTTCCCCAGCCATTACCATATTTAAATTGTCATTAACCCACATGCACTCACATGCATTCATACTCGCACTAAAGAGAGGTTTAGCCTGTCAGCATCAACATTCAACATTTTGACAGTCTAGGACACACTAAGGAGAGTATTAGGGTATTTCACTGGAGTCCTGACATGGGCTTGTTATGAATACGTGTCCACCTTTATCCTAAAGCCCACAAGAAGTTCTTGCAGCAAATGAATAAACAAAGTTGGGTTTATTATATGGAACAGAAGTGAGAGGAATTCACTTCTGTCCACATATGTGGATATTTCTGAATGATTCAGGCAGCAAAATTACACTTTAAGCAGGCAGCAACTCACAGAAAAGATAAACACCTTGATCTAAATGGCAACAGAAATACCAAGTGATTTTGAAAAAGCCTGTAGGAAAGTGAGCTTGCCAATTTCCTCACCGAAACCCACACTAAAGAGCAAGGAGCAATGGAACTGGAAGAGTATAACTGTCCTTAAGCGTGTGTATGTTGGTCCTTGAGAATTCTGGATAAGTTCTGTTGGAGATTGTAGTGCCAACTGACTACTAACAGAGCCAACTGCCTACTGGGAAATTTGGGGGTTTCAATAGTAGTCTTCTTCATAGAGAAGGGAAAGGGCTTTGAAATGAAGAAGTCCTGCATATTTCTCACCTTGCCCATCTTAGTGAGAAAATAACTAAAACTGGGCATCCTGTTTGCGTTCCATCCTGGTGTGCATGAAAGACTGCGATAGTGAGCCATTTCCCACATTTCTTCATCTATCCCACTTGGCTGCCCTGACACTGTACAGCCTGGCTGCTTCACTTCACACCAGCTGCAGCTTCCAGATTTTCTTCATGAGTAGCCCCACAATAGTAGAACCAGAAGGTTAGCAGAGCATGGATAACTGAAGGCAGCCTAATCCTAACCAGGAACATCCTAGGCTAGCCAACCGGCCAAATCTAGAAATGCACATTCAGTTCCACTTGGGCCACCTGGACCTCAAACAACTATGCAATTGCTATGGTCTTTTCAGCCTTATGCTTAGTTGCAAGGTCCATGTGAGAATCCTGGGCCTTCCCAAGCCTCTGTCTCATTTCCATAGGGAAAAATAAATAGGCCTAACACAATTTCTTTGCTGCTTGCTGCTTAGACCTTGCCTCCCTCCAAGTGTGTGGAAAGTTGCAGCCCTGGACTGGTCAAACGTGTTCAGGAAGGAATGCCACTCTGCTGCTATGATTGCGTTCCCTGTGCAGAAGGAACCATCTCCACTCAGGAAGGTGGGTGACGCCAGCAGAAAGGGCTGCCCTTGGGGAAGAGGAAATCGCTTCATTCCAATATACAGGGGAAAATTTAGAACGGATGATAACTCCACTACAGATTGGAGAAGTGGGCCCACATTACCTAAATGAATTTCAATGGAGGGAATATAAAGTTCTGGACTTTGGCATGAATAACCAGCTATAAGATGGGGAACACCTGGCTTGCCATTAGTACACGGGAAAAGCATCTAGGGGTTTTAGTAGATCACTAGCTTAACAGGAGTCAACAGTGTGATGCATAAGCAAAAACAGCTCATTTTTTCTAGGCTGCATCAGCAGAAGTCTTGTCCCCCTCCCCCCATCATCTCTTTGACTGAATGAAACCACCTCTCAATCCAAACCTTTTAAATCTTGGTAGCTGAGTTTATTTTTGCAGTTTCTTATCTCATCATCTCTAGCACATGCCTGTAGTTTCCTCCAATTAAAAAAGCCAATTAGCAGGATAACCTGTGCTTCCAGGGACAGGATCGGGGGGTCACAGCAACCAGGTTGCTCCATAAACCCAGTGCCTTTGCCTGTCCTTGCATTCCATGGGAAAGCGAGTGCCAGACTGCCAGGCAAACTGCGGGTGAGAGCCAGGTTCCTCTTCCAACTGAAGAGGAATGCAGAAAATGCAATTCAGCCATCATTCTCTGATTATCTCCATCTGTCTTCCTCTGTGGTGTTGGGAGAGACAACCATCCCCTGGCGCCCAAGAAACAGGAAGCCTGTTATAGCCATCTTCAAATATTTAAAGGGCTGTCACATTGTTTTCTCCTGTTCCAGTGGGTAGCACCTGAGCCAATGTCTTCAAGTTACAAGAAAGGAGATACTGACTAAACATCAGGAAAAACTCCCTCTGAAAATGATGGACTCTCCTCCCTTGGAGGTTATTAAGCAGATGTTGGATGGCCTCTGCCCTGGATGCTTTAGTTAAGATTCCTGCATTGCAAGGGGGTGGATTAGATGACCCTTAGGCCATGCTCCCCCTATTGTGGCATCCCCACCAATGGATGGCATACAAGTTGCCTCAAGTAGTCCATTATCATTGACATTATTAATATTGATTCCTAATGTCCTGAGTCATATACAATTATTTTTATTGGATATATTTATATGTTCTTCTAGTGGGAACTGCTTTGGTATCACTGTCTGCAAATGCAGTACAGAGGATATATGGTTGATATTATGCTTGTTCTTTCCAGATGCTGAACATTGCACCAGGTGTCCAGAAGATCAACATCCAAACAAGGCCAGAGATCAATGTCTCCCCAAGACTACCACCTTCCTGGCTTATGAAGAATATTTGGGGGTTCTCCTGGCTTCCTTGACCATCGTTTTATCTCTAACTGCAGGCTTTGTGTTAGGAATCTTCATTAAGTATAATGAAACTCCCATAGTCAAAGCCAATAACAGAGACCTCTCTTATATCCTCCTTGTTTCCCTCTTGCTTTGCTTTTTGTCCTCCTTCCTTTTTATTGGCCAGCCAAGGAAAGCCACCTGCCTTCTCCGACAAATGGCCTTCAGCATCATCTTCTCAGTTGCCATCTCTTCTGTGTTGGCAAAAACCATCACTGTGGTGCTAGCCTTCCTGGCCACAAAGCCAGGAAACACGATGAGGAGATGGCTGGGGAAGAGTCTGGCCAACTCTATTGTCATTTCCTGTTCCAGCATCCAAGTTGCCATCTGCACTATCTGGCTGGGAATCTCTCCACCATTCCCAGAGTCTGACATGAGCTCCCAGGCTGGAGAGATCATCCTGCAATGCAATGAAGGGTCTGTTGCCATGTTTTATGCTGCCCTCGGCTACATGGGTTTCCTGGCCTCCATCTGCTTCACAGTGGCTTTCCTAGCTAGGAGGTTGCCTGGGGCCTTCAATGAAGCCAAGCTGATCACCTTCAGCATGCTAGTCTTCTGCAGCGTTTGGGTCTCCTTTGTGCCCTCCTATCTGAGCACGAAGGGGAAATACATGGTGGCTGTGCAGATCTTCTCTATCTTGGCTTCCAGTGTTGGGCTTCTGGGCTGCATCTTCTTTCCCAAGTGCTACATAATTGTACTCAGGCCTGAGCTGAACACAAAGGAGCATCTGACAACAAAAGCTGGTTCTTAGATTACTGATTTTTGACAACTGTTGTCCTGCACAGCAATGATGAAAAAGACATACTTGCCTTTCAAATGTAGCTTCTTAGATTTAAAGGCATGGCTCCTTTTCTGATTGTTACTTTTCAAACCTTTAAGAAGTGTCTAAATGTTTACATTTTATTTTTAATTGTGCTATTTTAACTTGGAAAGTTGAGTGTCTTCCTCTTAAAATTCATACTCTTTGGCACATTTATTTAATATGAAAATTGATTAGGACTGCTAAAACAAATAGACTGAAAAAGTGGAATTCAGTAGTGAAATCTTTTGATTCAAGAACAGTTAACAGAGGCACGGATACATTATTTACAGATATATATATAGCACAATGGGAGGGCTATTGGAGTGGGGAATAAACATGGCAGGAATAATTTATTCCCTATTGCAAAATGCCATTTAAAACATGTTAAACTTTGAGATATGGTTTGCTCTTCATTTTAGATAGAATTAATATCTGTATTTTCCTTCACAAACGTTATGTTAACAGACTTCTGTTTCAGTGTATCTGAAGAAGCATGCATGCACACATAAGCTTATACCAAGAACAAACTCATTTGGTCTCTAAGGTGCTACTGGACAATTTTTTACTTTTTTTATTTAAAATTTAGTTATAATGGCTGGATTTTAATTAGAACATGAGAAGAAAATATCATTAAATCAAGCAGCACTGTAAAGTTTCTCGGGATAAGGATCATCTCAGATGCAGAAAAATAAACTGAATTTTCTTGTGAGAAATTTATGCATGGAATATTATTCACAGAACAATCAGTTACATTCCAAGCTGCAACATGACAAGGAAGGAAATGGGGGTCCTTTTGAGGGGGGGCAACATAGAAATCTAATCAACAATAAAAGTAATACTAACAATTTTCTTAACAATTCTGATGGGCTCCAAGGTGTTTCAGGGCAGAGAAAAGAATATCTGATAGTAGGCAAATACTCAGCAAAAGGCACAAACAGAGTAGCATAACGAGATAATCTGAAAAATCTGTTTCAAAGCACAATGCGGTGTGTGAGGGGGAAATCGGAACTATGAATGCAGAGAAAATGGTTCTCTCTTCAAATAACCCTTTTGAGAGTGAGAAGAGCAAAGCACATCAGTTTTAATAGGCTTGCTGCAGTGTGGTGTAGTAGTTAAGAGCGGTAGTCTCGTAATCTGGGGAACTGGGTTCGCGTCTCCGCTCCTCCACATGCAGCTGCTGAGTGACCTTGGGCCAGTCACACTTCTCTGAAGTCTCTCAGCCCCACTCACCTCACAGAGTGTTTGTTGTGGGGGAGGAAGGGAAAGGAGAATGTTGGCCGCTTTGAGACTCCTTTGGGTAGTGATAAAGCAGGATATCAAATCCAAACTCTTCTTCTCTTAAGCAGCACATAAAAAGAAAGGCCTTTTAGAAGAAGGGGTGAAAGTCTGACTACCAACAGTCTAACTACCACACAAATAAGTGTGACTGGTTCTTTGAAACCCAAATATGGATTTGCAGCCATGCCTCCATTAAACATTATGTGTCAGAAAATAAGATTGTGTAAAAGTATTCGTTGTGAACCTCTGGTAAATATGAGGAAGCATAAAGACTAATATGGTTGGTTAATAATATAGCAGGATCAGCCTGTGATGAAGCAATGTAAAATGTTATGCCCAAAGGACGTATAGCCATTGCAGAGCTATTATGAATTAATTTTCAACATTCATGATTTATGTGACAGGAAGAAAGATTTAAATTTAAGAAGCTACATTTGCAAGGCAAGTATGTCTTTTTCATCATTGCTCTGCTGGACAACAAGAGTAATTTAAGAATCAGCCTTTGTTGTCAGATGCTCCTTTGTGTTCAGCTCAGGCCTGACTACAATTATGTAGCACTTGGGAAAGAATAGGGCGTTCTCTGTTGTAGCACCACAAATATCAACCTTCCAAGTACAACAGCATGGAAAACGGAGAAGGTGAATGGTGAATTTACTTTAATGCTTTAACAAACTGAATGCTTTAACAAGATTTCTGTGCTACCTGATTGTAATAAATCCTCTTATGATACTGCTTACATGGTTGTAAACTCTCGAAAGCACATACTTCTACTCTTCTGCCCTGTAAAATGTTGCACCAATAAAGACCACAGCTGAATAGGAGGTGGCTAACCATTTTTTTTAATGAACAACCACCGAAACCCATGTTGAACCTTCAGTGGGTATGGCCCAAGTATCAAAGTAGAAGAAGATGTATGTCGGTACTTGGATCAGAGCCTAAGTTCTTAGAGGAGGACTCCCTCCCCCCAATATCTGCCATCGTGAATGTTGAGATCTTCAGGATATTTCTGTCGACTAGCATATCATGTTGTCTGGTGATGTGAAACAGGATGTTCGGTGTTGCAGCACCACAAATATCAACCTTCCAGGTAACACAGCATGGAAAACAGAGAAGGTGAATGGTGAATTTACTTGATTGCTTTAACAAACTGAATGCTATGATGAAATTGTTGGGATACTGCCAGGGATACAAAGGCCATCATGCCCCCACGCTGTCTCTGGACGATCCAGCAATCTCCCGTAGAAACGCAGTATCAGTCAATTAGCGACACAAGCCTCAGAAATAGCTTTCCACATTCCAAGGTCTGGTGCACGCTCTATTAGCAGAGTTCGCACAACGAAAGGTGCACCCAGGAGAGCATTATTTACAACTTTATTCAGCGTTGGTCAGAACAAAGAAAAAAACATGACTGCCTGCTTCGATGACCAGGCACACAGAGAGAACAAAAGCTATAAACAAACAGAAACTTCCTGTGAGCCAGAAGTGTGCAGACTGTGACTCAAACAACAGCCTGTTCCCTGTTTAAGGTGGAACAGAAATATCCTAACAGAAATTCCGATACTACCTGATTGTAATAAATCCTCTTAGGATACTGCTTCCATGCTTGTAAACTCTCAAAAGCACATAATTCTGCTCTTTTGCACTGTAAAATGTTGTGCCAATAAACTGTTTAACCATTTTTTTAAACAAAAGACCACAGTAACGCATGTTGAACCTTCAGTGGTTATGACCCAAGTATCAAAGTAGAAGATGTATGAAAACCACTGTGATTGTAATAATTACAAAGAAAACAAACAGCAACTCTATAACACCCTCAAGAATTTATGGATATTCATGTGCAGGTGTAGTAGGGGGGGGGATGTTTGTGAAAACTCACAGATCTAGCTCCCAACTCTGAGATGCCAGACCCTCCTCACTTGAACTGCTAGTCACTTTGGGGCAGGGCAGGCCTAACTACCTCACACTCAACATTTTATTGGAAGGAGGGCTGCCCTCCCACAGGGAAGCTGGGAAACAGACAATACAATGCTCCCATAACTTCACTTCCTTATTCTCACTCAGCTGAGCAGCTCTCCTCCGTGTAAATGCTACCTGAGAAACAGGTCATCAAAGGCAAGGAGGAGGAGGAGGAGGAGAGAGGGGTATGGCTGGTTAAAGGAACCCCCTCCAGGAGTGCTGAATTAATTTTGAATTCCAAACATGGCTGAAAGTGAAGCATGACATGGGGAATGTCACACTCCAAGTCTGTGCTCTGGAAAGGGAATATGGAAACCAACACAAAAAACTTTTTTTTACAAGTAAAAAATTATCACATTACCAAATACATAACCATATAAAGAGATTTCTTTGAATGTCGAGACTTCCCCCCATCCCCTCCATGGGTCCTATGGTCAACATTTACAACTGCATATTATTCCATAATCTACATTTTCTATCCTTCCATATTATCCATAGTGGTTATTACAAGTCTGATTAAAATCCTGCTCCAACACAAAAAACTATTATTATTAAGAAGGGAAGGTATATCTCTTCTCCAGCACAAGATTTGTATGTTTACTGCCTTTCTATACTACTTCTCTGTCAAGGCAACCATCATTAAACCACTAAATGAAATTCTTGACAGAAGAGGACATTTCCAAAGGCTTATCCATACTTATATTGGCCCCACACTTTCTAGGCACACGTCTGTCCTTTGAAGCAGGAGGAGGCCTGCATTGAATGACTGCTGAAATATCTAGTCACCTTCTGAGATTTATGGTTGAGTGGATTCACCTTGAATTGTGTATTGTGACCTGTCTACCCCACCATCAGATAACTGTAACACCCCCACAAAAAGGTTTTGAGTCTCAAACTTCCATATGGGTCCTGAAAGGGTGTGGAGAAAAAATCCTTTCCCTCAGAATCATGGATGATGGAATTGGATCATGAAGAGGTTACAATACATCCCAAAACACAACAACAACAACAATTTATACCACGCCCTGGCTGGGTTTCCCTAGCCACTCTGGGCAGCTCCCAACAGAATATTATTATTAATAATAAAAGAGCAATAAAACACCAAACATTAAAAACTTCCCGATACAGGGCTGCCTTCAGATGTCTTCTAAAAGTCATATGACTGTTTATTTTCTTGACATCTGATGGGACAGCTTTCCACAGGGTGGATGCCACTACTGAGAAGGCCCTTAGAGCTGGATGTCAGTGGCCAGGCTGAACAATGAGGGTGGAGCTGTACCTTCAGGTATACTGGGCTGAGGCCGTTTATTCATCATAGGGACCCCTCAGGTTCATCGTCATTTAGCTGTTTAGTCGTGTCCGACTCTTAGTGACCCCATGGACCAGAACACGCCAGGCACTCCTGTCTTTCACTGCCTCCCACAGTTTGGTCAAACTCATGCTGGTAGCTTCAAGAACACTGTCCCACCATCTCGTCCTCTGTCGTCCCCTACTCCTTGTGCCCTCCATTTTCCCCAACATCAGGGTCTTTTCCAGGGAATCTTCTCTTCTCATGAGGTGGCCAAAGTATTGGCGCCTCAGCATCAGGATCTGTCCTTCCAGTGAACACTCAGGGCTGACTCAGGTTACTACAGTCCCATCGACGACAGACATGAAACCTGTTGCTTAGGACCAAGGCAATAGACTGCGCTCATAGAGAAGTTACATGACACCCCAAAAATATTTAGTTTCACTGGGCCTTTATATCAAAAATGCATTTCAAGGCCCACATGTAAGGTTAGGAGGAAGCCCAAACCCATTACTTCAGATCAGTTATGATGAGTCACTTAAATGCATCACAACCCACCAAAATCAACCTTTATGTTAAACGAGATCTTGAATCAAAATGAGGGTGCAGGGAGTGCATGAAAGATCAGTGAAAATCAAAACCCATTCTTTGTGTTCAGGATTAATGCAATGGTCACACAGAATGGTCACAACCAGCACTAAAAACAGGGTGATTGGGCCCCTACATGGAAAGGGAAGTAGAAGGGGCCACACAGAAGGCCAGGGAAACTCTGAACTTTATGATCAAGAACAATGAGAGGTATCACACAACCTACCCCAAATACAATCTTCACATTCATTGCGCAGTTGAACAAAAATAGGAGTTATGGGGTCACATTTGATGTTAGGGGAAACTCTAATCCATTGCTTAGGTTTGCAGGGGGATCATACAGTAATAGAATTATAGAATCCAACCTCTGCAATGAAGGAATCTCAGCTAAATCATCCACAACAGATGGCCATCCAACCTCTGCTTACAAAACATCCAAGTAAGGAGGGTCCACAACCTCCTGAGGGAGGTGGTTCTAGTTGCTTTGAGTGAAACAGTTGCTTAGAGTGGCCACAATCTGCTCCCCCAAATGTTTGTTGTGAGACCCTAAAATATTCAGTTTGGGGAATCCTGTAGATAAACATGATCCAAAGTGTGGGCAGGGCTTCCAGTGAAAATGAAGACAGGAACCAGTCACTCTCATTTGTGGTGTAGGGTGTGTATTCTGTACTTCTTACCAGCTGAAAATGTTTGGGCCAATTTGGAAGAAAGGTCTTATGGCAAAAGTCATGACTTCTGTGCCACAGGCCCTTGAAGCTGGGCTTGTAGGAGAGAAAACTTGGATAAAGGCTCGAGGGGAACCAGAAGGAGAATAAAGAAAATTTCTTGAAACAATAGACTTTGTTATTGCATCAAAAGAGAAGAGAGATATGTAGATGTTCTAACAAATTATACTCACCCAGAAACAACTGAAGAGGTATATTAAAAACTCAATGGCTGATAGTATGGTCAGGGCTTCCAGTGAAAATGAAGAGAGGAACCAATCACTTCTCATTTGTGGTTTAGGGTGTATATTCTGTACTTCTTACCAGCTGAAACTGTTGGGGCCAATTTGGAAGAAAGGTCTTATGGCAAAAGCCACGACTACTGTGCCACAGGGCCTGGAAGTTGGGCTTGTAGGAGAGAAAACTCAGGTAAAGGCTCCAGGGGAATCAGAAGGAGAATAAAGAAAAGTCCTTGAAACAATAGACTTTGTTATTGCATCAACAGCGAAGAGAGATCTGTTGACACACTAACAAAAGTTGGCTCACCCAGAAACACCTGAAGAAGTATATTAAAAACTCAATGGCTGGCCCTCAGATGCTCTTACAATCTCATGATTAATCAGAGCCCTGAGAATTGGACAAGAAAAGTGGCTCGTCTGCAAGAAATTTTTCAGGCACAGTGTAATAAATTACCTCACTTTAGCCTTGATTCTGATGTTTGGTTGATTTGTCTAAATCCCTGGTGATTTGGCAAGAATAAAAATAATTATAAGGGGGAGATGCATCACCTGAGTCTCTGTGTGGCTCAAGGGACAGGTGCAGACCTGGAGGAAAACATGAGAACAAGAATGGTGTGGAGGACTCCCTGGTCCTGAATAGGGTAACTGTGCCCCTGAAGGACCAGGTGCGTAGCCTGGGAGTCATTTTGGACTCACAGCTGTCCATGGAGGCGCAGGTCAATTCTGTATCCAGGGCAGCTGTCTACCAACTCCACCTGGTACGCAGGCTGAGACCCTACCTGCCCGCGGACTGTCTGGCCAGAGTGGTGCATGCTCTAGTTATCTCCCGCTTGGACTACTGCAATGCGCTCTACGTGGGGCTACCTTTGAAGGTGACTCGGAAACTACAGCTAATCCAGAATGCGGCAGCTAGACTGGTGACTGGGGGCGGCCGCAGAGACCACATAACACCGGTCTTGAAAGACCTACATTGGCTCAGTACGTTTCCAAGCACAATTCAAAGTGCTGGTGTTGACCTTTAAAGCCCTAAACGGCTTCGGCCCAGTATACCTGAAGGAGCGTCTCCACCCCCATCGTTCTGCCCGGACACTGAGGTCCAGCGCCGAGGGCCTTCTGGCGGTTCCCTCATTACGAGAAGCGAAGCTACAGGGAACCAGGCAGAGGGCCTTTTCAGTGGTGGCGCCCGCCCTGTGGAATGCCCTCCCATTGGATGTCAAGGTGATGGACAACTACCTGACATTCAGAAGACATCTTAAGGCGGCCCTATTCAGGGAAGCTTTTAATGTATGATATTTTAGTGTTTTTGGTTTCTGTGGAAGCCGCCCAGAGTGGCTGGGGAAACCCAGCCAGATGGGCGGGGTACAAATAATAAATTATTATTATTATTATTATTATTATTATTATTATTATTATTATTCACAGAAATGGCTCCCTGGTCTTTACATGGGTCAGCTTGACCTTTAAATGGCAACATACTCTTTTAATGCTCCACGAATGCCACCAAAGTAGTGTGAACCTTGTTTTCCTTAATTATCAGAATCGTAGTGATGTATTCTCCCCAAACTCAAGCGGTATTTTTTATAAATGTCCAAACCTATGAATAAATAGCAGCACAGAGTCATTCATTGCACTGTGCTGGGGCCCTGGGGAGAGAAATCTGGTGCACAGAAGATCCTGCATCAGAAAAATGTTGAGTGAAGATTTAGCCAGTTGTTTACATCAAACTAAATAACTTTAACAACAACAAGAAAATACATGCCCTCCAAAATATCATTAAAAAGCATTTGCAACTAATACACCAGTTCTAACACCAACAACCATATCCGAACATTCACCCTCCCTTCCCTACAAGCTCAGTTACTCAATGGATCTGGTTCTGCTTACCATAGAATAGATGTAAGATCTTCTCAGTTGCCATCTCTACTGTGTTGGCAAAAACCATCACTGTGGTGCTGGCCTTCGTAGCCACAAAGCCAGGAAACACAATGAAGAGATGGCTGGGGAAGAGTCTGGCCGACTCCACTGTCATTTCCTGTTCCATTGTCCAAGTTGCCACCTGCATTATCTGGCTGGGAATCTCTCCACCCTTCACAGAGTCTGACATGAGCTCCCAGCCTAGAGAGATTATCCTACAATGCAATGAAGGGTCTGTTGCCATGTTTTATGGTGTCCTCGGCTACATGGGCTTCTTGGCCTCCATCTGCTTCACGGTGGCTTTCCTAGCAAGGAAGCTGCCTGGGGCCTTCAATGAAGCCAAGCTGATCACCTTCGGCATGCTGGTCTTCTGCAGCGTTTGGGTCTCCTTTGTGCCCTCCTACCTGAGCACAAAGGGGAAATACACGGTGGCTGTGCAGATCTTCTCTATCTTGGCTTCCAGTGCTGGGCTTCTGGGCTGCATCTTCTTTCCCAAGTGCAACATTCTTGTGCTGAGGTCTGATCTGAATGCAAAGGCATATTTAACAATAAACAACAACAAAAAGCACCTTGAGCTTTAGTGCACACATGTGTACCCAGATAGCATGGGGCAAGAGGTAAGTTTGGGTAAGCCGTTGGACATATCCAAAGCTTGTTTTTCAAAAAGTTGCATGCATTGACTTCCAAACTTTCCAGTGTGCAGACTTGGAATGTGACCTTCCCCACAACATGCTTCACTTTCAGCCATGTTTGGAATTCAAAATTAATTCAGCAATCTTTTCCCACCTTGTTTGCTTTCGCCAGTGTCATGAGTGCATGCAGGAGCCAGGCTCTGTGACTTGTAGGGCCTCGCGGGATTGGGACCTTCCTGAGTTTGACGTGGAAGGGCAAGGCGCGGCAACACAGGTGAGGCTTGACAGAAGACTTGTAGCACCTGGTGGCAAGGGCCGGGAGGGGTATATAAGACCAGCAGTTCCCTCTGGCTCTTTGCCACAGCAACACGCTACCCACCGATCTGTGCTTTGGCTTCCTGACTCCTGGTTTCCTGATTCATGGACCCTTGGCTTCCTGACCCCTGGACTGCTGATTCCTGCTTCCTGACCTCAACCCCGTCCTGATGTACCAAGCCAGGACTCTGACTGCCCGTAACCTGGACCGTGACAACCAGCTACCCTTCTTGCTCTTCCTCCCCCTTTTCTTCTGGCCCAAGCCTTGAGGAGCTGCTTTCTGAGTGGAGTTTACACAGAGAAAAGCTGCTCTGGTTAGAGAGAATAAGGGACTGAAGTCATAGAAGCATACTCGTCTGCTCAAAAGATATACTGAGAAGGAAACACTCCCAGCAGGAAAATTTCAAGTGTAAGGGAGTTGGGCAGTCGGGGTGGGCCTGGTCTGGGCAAGCGGTTCAAGCAGTGGCGGCGACTTGGGCCCTGTACTGTGGGTGCAACGCCACAACATCATGACATCAAGCAGCCCAGTTTCTAATGGGGCAATGGAGTGCCAGTGGTAAGCTGGTAGAACCTGGCAGTGGCCGTCGTGCAACCGCAGCAGTAGGAGGTCGTGGCCGGACACCCACAGAAAAAATAAATGTGGTTGCCTGGGCTCCCAGGATCCCCTGCAGTTGGTGCCCTTGAGTTCAAGTGAGGAGGGTCTGGCATCTCAGAATTCGGAGCTAGATCTGAGAGTTTTCACAAACATGTTTTCCCCACCAACTACTACCCCTGCACATGAATATTCATAAATTGTTTAGGATGTTGTAGAGCTGCTGCTTCTTTCCTTTGTAATTATCAAAATCATAGTGATTTTCTTCTATCTTCTCAACTGAGCTCCAGAGACTTCTCCACGAATCGCAGTTGAGTGCACTGAAGTAAACATGAGAATCAAGAGCAATATGAGGCAACATCTTGCATTTGGAAAAGACTGGGGTATAAATGCCTTTTGTTCCAATGAGAGTTTGGGTAGGAATTTAGGTCAAGTGAATTGGACAATGAAGGTGTGAGGTTGACTTCTATCCCCTTCAAATCTGAAGCTCCATCCAAATTAGGAAAGCAAGTTTGGTTTCATCAAGTACTTCTCTGAGATAAGCAGTCACAAGGAAGAGAGCTATTCCAGAATGGGATTGCTACTGCTGCTGCTGCTGCTGCTGCCTTCTGTGGAATGTGGAGTGAAGGTGAAATGCCCCTTGACTCTGGAGAGAGATGAGCTAGACCCATTCAGTTATTCCAGACCAGGAGACCACCTCATTGGTGGGGTCATCTCTGCCACAATGGCTATATTTATTCCACACACTTTCAAGGAGTCTCCCTCTACCAGCTTTAGACGGTAAGTCATTTTATGGAATGGGGTTAGAGATATTCCTTTAGCTACCAAATGCATGAGTCCCAATTCCCAGGCTCTCTCCTACTCAGAGGCCTGTGGCGAAAGGGCTTCATTCCTGGCTTCGTAAGTGGAAATGACCAGGGCACCTTCTGCGTTGCTGCTCTTCGTTGTCCAGCCCCCTAAATTGCAATCAAATCTACTACAAACTTCAGCAACATGGTAGCCTGAAATATCTGAAGGAAACCGTTGTAAATATCTTCTAGTTTTCCTCTATACTGAGCACTGTCTGATTATTTTTCTATTTACTTTCTATTGCGCATTTGTACTGATTATTTGCATCCAACAACAAACCACAGGTAGAGAAGGTTTCAAAAGATATGTTCCAAAGGAACCCTCCAATCTTATGACACTGCAAAGTAAAACTAGGAAACCATGGAAATGGGGAAACTACGGAAAGGTCACCTTCATTTCTCTGGCAGACTTGCCCACCTCTGCTGCTTTTGCTAAGCAGAGCTCTGTCCATGGATGGGCTCCTGTGGAAGGGGAAGGAGCTGAGTTTCCTCCTCTTCCACCACCAGAATTTTGTCAGGAAACTGAAGTCGTAGTTCTAGAAACAGTTTGAGGAAAGGGTCAGAAAGCTCTTGGATTTCAAGGGGGATGTTGAAGGACCTGGGGTCCCTACCTCCAAAAATGAATGGTGGAGCAAGATCAGCCAGAGGGCTAATGCCGTCAAACCTCTACTAAAGTTCAGCCTGTTTATATATATATAGAAATAAACAATTGTTTAAAAAAAATGTAGCAAAATTCCAGGAACTTCCTTTCAGTGAAGAAAACTTGGGTGCATCTTAAGCAACAATATGAATGCAAAGAAGGACAAGGCTGCTGTGAAAGGACATCGCTCAGACACAGACTTGGCACATTTTTGCTTTTTAAAACTTAATGATTTTGTTTTATTAACCTGGAAATTCTAGGGTGGCATTAGTTGTGTCTAAAGCTGTGATGAACCCTAGGATTTACAGCACAAACGGTTGTTACCACTGATTTCAAATCAAGTGAAGAGAACCACACACTCAGAGGACCCCACAGAGAACATCAAGAGCACAAGGGGAGGAAGAGAGAGCAATAGATGTTCTATGTCATTTAATAAGCCTTTTAAAAATATTTTCTCTCCTTTTTAAAATGATTTTTATTGGTTTTACATAATTTTATACATTTTAACTTACAACATTTCAAAACATTACCAGTGTCATTTTATCCCTGCCAATGATTTTAACTAAAATAAAAAAATTCCTTCCAGTAGCACCTTAAAGACCAACTAAGTTAGTTCTTGGTATGAGCTTTCGTGTGCATGCACACTTCTTCAGATACACTGAAACAGAAGTTGCCAGATCCTTCTATATAGTGAGACGGTGGGGAGGGGTATTACTCAGAAGGGTGGTGGGAATGGGAGATTGGCAGATAGCTGAGATGAGCCTGTTGACGACTCTTAACGACTGCAATAGGTCTTACAGGAAAAGGCAAGGGGTGAGAAGGTGAAAAATGGCTTAGTCATGTATAATGAGATAAGAATCCAATGTCTTTGTTCAGACCAGGTCTCTCCATGGTTTTAAGTTTGGTAATGAGTTGCAATTCAGCAGCTTCTCTTTCCAGTCTATTTCTGAAATTCCTTTGTAGTAAAACAGCTACTTTGAGATCTTGTATAGAATGTCCTGGGAGATTGAAGTGTTCTCCTACTGGTTTCTCTGTTTTGTGATTCTTGATGTCAGATTTATGTCCATTTATTCTTTGGCGTAAGGTTTGGCCTGTTTGTCCAATATAGAGAGCTGAAGGACACTGTTGGCATTTGATGGCATACACAATGTTAGACGATGAGCAATTAAATAGTCCCGAGATGGTATGTGTGATGTTGTTGGGGCCAGTAATGGTGTTGTCCGGGTGTATGTGGCAGCAAAGTTGGCATCTGGGTTTATTGCAGGCTCTGGTGCCAGTGTCCGTGTTAAGACACTGAGAGAACTTGCTGCAAGACAGACCCAAAAAAGAAAATAACAGAACACCTCTAGTCATCACATACAGCTCCCAAGTTAAAACAGTACAACGCATCATCAGAGATCTACAACCTCTCCTGGACAATGACAGTTCTCTTTCTCAAGCTCTGGGAGGAAGACTTTTCATTGCCTACAGACAGCCACCCAATCTTAAACAACTCCTGACCCACAATAATACTACAACCAGACTTAACCAGACTTAGAAGCTTGTCCAAGAAAAGCAAGAGTTGGAAGTGATATATTCATTGAATGCTGGAGGATATGACGTGATTTGTGCATTCTTGCAGGAAAGCAGGAGCAAGGTACTGGCTGCCCCTGTCCTTCTTCTTTGCCATTCAAGAGATTAACCAGAATCCCAGGCTCTTGTCCAACATCACTCTGGGCTACAATATCTATGAGAACTTTTTTCATGGAAGGATGACGTATGAAGTTTTGGTTGACCTGGTCTCTTCTAGACAGGCGAATGTTCCAAACTACAACTGCAGAGAACAGAATAACTTGATTGCTGTTCTTGAAGGGGCTGACTCTGACTCTGAGAACTCCATCCAGATTTCAAGCATGTTGGGCATCTATAAAATGCCACAGGTAGGAATAGAGATGGTGGGATCATCTGCCTGAGGTTCTCAGGCATGAAAGTGTTGGGTAGTAACAACTCAGAATGAGGAAGACATAGGAGGTCAAGGGATTGAAGAAAGGAGATAAGGAATGGTCAGATGAATTGCTGTGATCTTGTTGATACAACCTGTCTTTCCTCCCTTCCATTTGTGTCAAATGTTGGTGTGTGTGTGTGTGTGTGTGTGTGTGTGTGTGTGTGTGTGTGTGTGGCTGTGCATATAAAATGGGAAGGAAGGGATCTTCACTGGTATTAGTGGCCATGCCAATAAAAATGGGATAAAGCAGCTAAGTTTCCCCTGAGAGAAACCGTGATATTTTGTTTATTAAATGAAAACATTTATAACCCACTCAATAAATAAAAAACCTTTTAGCAGTGCACAATATAAAACAGTAACAAAATTGTTGAAACATATGTATTGTATGATACGATTAAATTAGAAGCATAAAACATATTTAAAAAGATGAAAACAGGAACTGAGGGAATACATAAACATAAAAATGGGATCGAGTTTTATGTGCCAAGGAAAGTTTGGGCAAAAAAAGTGTGTATTTACAAAACAGATATATGTTATTGGGGGTAAGAATTATTTCGGCTTTGATCCCAAACATTGCAAGCCAACAGTCGATCTTTTCTTGCCAGGTCAACTACGCCTTTGGCTCCCATGTTCTGAATGACAAGAGGCAGTTCCCCTTTTTCTATCGGACGGTGCCCAAAGAAGAGGCCGTTTACCCAGCGATTGTCAAGCTGCTCCATCACTTTAGATGGATGTTCATTGGTCTCATTGCTCCAGACACTGAAAACGGAGAGAGGTTCATGAAGAAATTGACACCTATGTTGGTAGAGAGTGGCATTTGTGTTGCTGTCTCACTAAGCATTCCACAAATTAATACAATCCATGTGACAGTCAATGTTCCTCCATTAGAAAAGTGGAGACAAGTCCATGTATTCCTTTATTATGTAGAAACTACTTATTTCTTGCTGGGAATACGACTTGGAAAAATAATGTTTGACCAGCTGGTCAAACCCACAGCAGGGAAAGTCTTGATCACAACATCTATGTGGGATTTGAGTATAGACTTTGTCAGCTTCATCAACCATGGTTTTGATTTCCAGCACTTCCACAGTATTCTTTCATTCTCTATTAGGGCAAATAAATGGACAAAATATGATAATTTTGATGCCTTTTTCTTTGCAAGCAAGCAGTTTTGGGAGACAGCCTTTAATTGTTCCTATTTACAGAATACATTGTCAGTGAAAAGCTGGACAAGATGCAGAGAAAGAGAGGAACTGGAGATGCTGCCCCAAGACCATTTGGAAAGACTCTTATCTCTAAACAGCTACAGGATTTACAACACTGTCCAAGCTGTGGCCCGTTCCTTAAATGCTGCGTACTTGTCCAGATCAAAGTGGAGGTTGAAGGACAGTCTGGAAGTTCAAAGGCTACAGCCATGGCAGGTATTTTCTTTCCCATCACTGGCATCTCTGCCAAACGTGACAATCAATTGTACAATTCCAGAATGGTAGTCTTGGAGAACTTGAGGAATCTAGTGGGGAGGTGAGATTTTGCAAACCTCTTTGTGAAGTGCCCTGAATTGGATCCTTTTTATCTCCTCTCAGATGATAGTCCCTCTGGGAACAGTTCCTACCACTGGCCTAATCTCTTCTCTGCCTTGCAGTGGCCCATTCGACCCCCACTCCTCCATAAGAATTCCCTTGGGCAGGGAAGATGGCATTGCACTGGCTCTCTCTCCCAAAGCCTTCTTCCCTCCTGTTTAGGGTGATACTTTGGCACCTACTGAGCTCCCCTAAGCTCTATCCTTTATCCAAAGATTAATATACATTCAACTAAATTTTACATTTTATATACAGTATCTTGAACAGAGCAGATAATAGCTGCAGTCATAATCTGAGGCCCTTCTTCATGTGCCTCCTTCATGAGAAGTCTGGAGGGTGGCACAGCGACTATGTGTCATTTCTGGGGCTTCCTGTTTCCGGCAGTGAGAAATGGCTGACTCTCACACGATCGGACTCCAGCCGTGCCGGTAATTCAGAGTTAATACGGGGGTAATTAGCCGAGGGTGGGGGAGGATTGTCTCGTAGACCTGCAGACCATCCAAGATTGCTAGCTTGCATCCAGGTGCAAGGATGCTAGGTCCAGAGCAAGACACGGTTGGCACTCTCCAAAGTCATTCTCATAAGCCGGAAATATCTGTTTGATAAAATAATCAAATTTGGACAATAAACAGAGATAGTCTGGACCGAAGAAGATTGAGAAAAACCTGCAGAACTGTACGGTCCCTGGTGTTTAAGCTTGGACTTCAAAGAGATTCTCATCATGGCATTTGGATTATGGAGGTGATTGGTATGTCCTTTTTCTCTTCTCAATATCTACAATTAGTTTTCTATGCCAAGCCTCATCAGAAAACCTTTTTTTTTTTAAATTACAGATGGACTTCCATTTATAATTAAGTATTTAATTGCACTGCTGGAGGAGCCCTGAGTGCTCACTGGAAGGACAGATCGTGAAGCTGAGGCTCCAATACTTTGGCCACCTCATGAGAAGTCCCATGGACTACAAGAAAACCTATCCATTCTTAAGGAAATCAGCCCTGAGTGCTCACTGGAAGGACAAATCGTGAAGCTGAGGCTCCAATACTTTGGCCACCTCATGAGAAGTCCCATGGACTGCAAGAAGACAAGCCGGTTTGCTGCTACGCTTGTGTTCCGTGTGCGGAAGGGACCATATCTACACAGGAAGGTGGGTGACGCCACAGGAAATGGATTTGGTTGGGAGAATATGAATAGAGCAACATATTATTCAGACACTTTCTGTGAAGATTCTAAAGACATATTTGGATGCAGATCCAAATGTCTAGCAACACCCCTTCTAGGGCCCAGAGGGGAGGGATTGTGTGGTCTCCGGGAAGGCTGATTGATCTTCAAATGACTTATATCTGTGGAATACGGTTCATTTACATTGCAACATTGCAAACAGTATGCTCAACAATTTAACAATTAACAACGTGGAAGTTACTGCGTCATTAAATTTCAAACGACAGACTTGGACAACAGCCCAGATTGGAATGATTTAACAACTTGGGAGTTGCTGCGTCATTAAACTTCAAATGATAGACTTGGACAACAGCCCAGATTGGAAAAGCTGCGCTGGCAAATAGACAGTTGAAAATATAGACATACACAAACAAAGCTGTACTCGATGGATGGATATATGATTTCTGACATGACTGAGAATCACATAGCCAGGGATGGAGAACTTTAAAGCGTTAAGATCGGAATGTGGAAAATATGAGAACAACAAGAAGCTCAATATGGAGGTCAAATGGCCGAAATATTGGGAAATTTTGGAACAAGAGGGAGATAGACTAAAATTGCAGAATTTTGAGAAATTAAAAAACAAAGTGCGAGACTGGCTCCATTATTATCAGATAATGGAGGCATACAATTTGGACAAGAAAATTGGCTTCCAGGTGGAAAAATCAAAATTAGAAACAGAACTGTTAGAACCCAAAACTAAGACTTTGTCAAGGATGTATAACTTGCTGTTGAAATGGAATACACAGGATGAAACGGTGAAATCTGCTATGATTAAATGGGCACAAGATGTTGGACATAACATAATGATGGCTGACTGGGAACAGTTATGGACCACAGGTATGAAGTTCACAGCATGTAATGCCTTAAGAGATAATATTATGAAAATGATATACAGGTGGTACATGACACGGGTCAAGCTTGCAAAAATCTATCATTTGCCCGACAATAAATGTTGGAAATGTAAAGAAACTGAAGGTACATTCTTTCACCTTTGGTGGACGTGCCCAAGGATTAAGGCTTTCTGGGAGATGATTTATAATGAAATGAAAAGGGTATTTAAATATACCTTTCTGAAGAAACCAGAGGCCTTTCTCCTGGGCATGGTCGGCCAAATGGTGCCAAAGAAGGACAGAACTTTCTTTATGTATGCTACAACAGCAGCAAGAATACTTATTGCAAAGTATTGGAAGACACAAGATCTACCCACTCTGGAAGAGTGGCAGATGAAGGTGATGGACTACATGGAATTGGCGGAAATGACTGGAAGAATCCGAGACCAGGGAGAAGAGTCGGTGGAAGAAGATTGGAAGAAATTTAAAGACTACTTACAGAAATATTGTAAAATTAATGAATGTTAGAATTATGTCAGAATGAAGTTAAGTGGTTTTAGCAGCAATGTCATAAAGGTGTATGTAAAAATGGATGGTTAATAGGTGAGAATCTAAAGCTATAATATATTAAGTTAAAGGACTAAGACAAAAACAAAGAGGAAAAGGAATTGCTGAATTAACCAATTGAACTGGAATACAAAAAAGGGAGGTGAGAGGAGGTCAGGAAAGCAAGGAAATGAAATGTAAGATACGGAAGGATTAATTTGTTTTTAAGTGTTTTTTCTTTAAAAATTCTATACTTTGTATTTTGTATGTTTTTTCTCTTTTTCTTCCTATATTTTTCCTTGTTTTTTTTACTTTTAACTATGTAATTTTTTTTGTTTCTGAAATTTTAATAAATATTATTTTTTAAAAAAAAAAACAAGAAGAAGGCAGGAATGAAGATATTGGAGATATACTTCAGAGGTCCAGACTATGGGAAGCCTGGGGGGGGGAATTAATAATTTGGACTGTAATTGGGTTGTTTTTTATATTAGTTTATTGTTTTTAATTGAAGCATAATTGGATTATGATTATGATTTGATGGATATGTTAATTGGCTGTTTTTACTGGAAAATTAATAAAAATGATTTTTAAAAAGAGAGAGAGAATGTGCCTTTTCTGCAGTGGCTCCCCGTTTGGAGAATGCTGTCTCCAGGGAGGTTTGTCTGGCACCTTCATTGTACATCTTTGGTGCCAGACTGGAGTCACATGCAGCTCAGAACACAGAGGCAGTCAGTTGTTCATTCATTCAAGGAAACGGCATGCAACACAGAAACACTTCCCAATCGGTCTTTCTAAAGTTTTTATTTATACTTTTAAAATGTATAGATTTCATTAGTTTTACAATGATTTTAGCATTTCAAAGTTTGACTTCCTCACCCCTCTTTCTGAGGATCCTTAAATTTATTTTTTTATATCATCTGCATATCCAAACTGCAGGTTATTACCATAATCCTGCCAATGTTTTTAGATGTTTGCAATTTATCTGAAAATATTCAATAAACTATTTCAAAATTATTTTATGAAAGTTTGTTATCATGATTTCTTATTCTTCTAGTAACTTTTGCCATTTCTGTATATTCCATTAGATTTTGTATCCATTCTTCCTTTGCAGGGACTTCTGCTTCATTCCTTTTTTAGGAGAGTACCTGCTGTAGTTGCAGACATAAATCAGTTTCTGTACAATTTAGATACTTCTGTCTCTATCATTCCCAAAAGGTCCTTGGATTCTCCAGCAGCCTCTTGACCCCTCTCCTCTACTTCAGCCTCACAGTCTGAACTGCTCCCCGTCACCAACTCTCCCTGTTCACTAAACCCTGTTACCCCTTCAGCATCCAGTCCCTCATCACGATCTTCTTCCTCTGGCCTCTCCTCAGTGTCCCACCACCAATCCCCTGGCTCTGAGCCTTCATCCCTTGGGGGTTCCCTGGCTAGTGCTTCCCACAATTCCTCAGACTGCCCAACCAGTCCCTGACACTCTGTAGCCAATCCCAAATGAGAACAGATCCAAGCATGAAATGCTCAGAGTAGAATAGTCAGTGTTGTTTCCCCTGTTCCATATGCGGCCCTTTTCTCTGCCATTCTAGCTCCACTCTTTCCTGGGAGACGCCCAGTTTTACAATTCTTCAATGGATGGAGTGTATTTGGATGAGAACGGGGAACTGGCAGCTGACTTGGACATTGTGAACTGGGTGGTGTTTCCCAATCATTCCATCCTTAGAGAGAGGATTGGGAGCATCAAGAGACAGAGATCCCTAGACCTAAAGTGCAACATCGACCAGAATGCCACTGTGTCCCCCAAATGGCACAACCAGGTGGGAAAAATAATTTATTTTATTAGATTTCCCATCCGATAAGTTCAAATCATGTCACCATGTTTTGTGTTGCACTGCCTTCAAATGCCTTCTGCATTTCTTGAAGATCCTTGTGGGTCCCTGTGAAATTCTGTATATGCATGAATCACCTGCTGTTGTTGTTTAGTCAACAACAACAACAAATCCATTTATTGTGAGGACCGTGCCTGTACACAAATATCAACACAGCAGTAGTAAAAACATAAAGCTCTTCGTGACCCCATGGACCAGAGCATGCTAGGCAGCTGCTACGGGAGTGCAATTTCAAGGTGGTTGCTTATTTTGGTAACTAGAAGAGGTGGCCACTGGTTTTCCCCATCCCCTGCCATATTTAAATCATAAGAAATCTAAAATCTGTAGGAGAATGTGGCTTATAGCAGCCTCAGTGCTGGCAATATTTCCTGAAATGCTCCTGTAAATCCATGTTCTATGGAACAACTTCCAGAAAAATGTTTGAAAAAAGATTTGTTTGCTAGAAGAGATGGCCTCCTAATCTGAATCCTTCCAAGGAAATTTAACCATCCCTCAACTTTTGCACCTAGATCCTTTTCTAACCCTTTTAATGAATGAAAAAATATTTTTAGAAAATACTGTCCCAGCTCCGGTTCAAACACAGGTTGTAGGGAGAGGAACCACTTTACCAGTTAATTATTTTTCCTACCAGGGGCAGCTACTATCTGGACCTCCTTCCCTCATATTCTATGTGGCACCTACCACCCCTTTAAAAAACAAAACAAAAACAAGCATTATTTTCAGGAAATGGTTTTACAGTGCTCCTGTATGTCTTCTGCAATAATACTGTGATGCTAAAAGGCTTTGTGATGCCTCCCTCCTGATCAAATATGTTTGTGCAAATATGGTTTTTTTAACTAAATCTTATTATGAAATATAATGTAGTGGAAAATAGCTGATGGGACAACCTACTGGGTGGCAGTAGGTATGAAAGCTGTGGTTCTCAATCATGCCCACTTTGAAACTTTGGCCAAACCAACAGAAGGTTCCACTTGGGTCACTATGGCCCTCAAGTGAAAACAGTTCAGCTTCCTCTGATTAATACAGTGACCATGAAACTTTATCATGCACAAGAGGCGAAACTGAAACAGAGCTGAGCAACAGGGGAAGGGAAGTGGAAGAATCTTGGGGTTTGATCAAATAGGGAGTCATTAGAGTTTTTGCTGCAATCAAGCAGTATATAAATGTGGCCAAAGATAATTAAGTAAGTAAGTAAGTAAGTAAGTAAGTAATACATTGCTATCATACTTAATACATCAGCCTTAACACATTCTCTTTGATGCCCCTTTATGCTCAGCCCCTGCCTACTTCCAGGTGTGTGGAAAGTTGCCAGCCTGGATTCTTCAAGGTAGTTCAGGAAGGAATGCTGCTCTGCTGCTATGACTGTGTTCCTTGTGCGGAAGGAACAATGGCCGCTCAGGAAGGTGGGTGACACCAGCAGAAAGACCTGCCCTTGGGGAAGAGGACAAAGGATCTTTTTGGTGTTCGAGGTTTATTAAAGGGGAGTTCTAGAACTGCTGCACTGCTACAACACAACTGGGCATTTTCCCCATTGGGTGTTCATACATGCTGTATTGACACATCCAATGATAAGTGGAAGCCTACACAGAGTGAGAGAAAATCCTGAGATATGGGAATATAACAGCACTTTGGCTGTTAGTCAAACTTGGCGCAAGAGGCACCATGAACTCCCAGATGATTGTCAGGCACAAATGTTTCATACAGTTGAGTCAAACAAGGTCCCTTTTGAGTGTCATCTTAGAAGCTTTTGGCCTCGGGACCCTTATCCTAACATTGACATCCTTTCTGGAAAAGGGTTACCATGGCTTAGAATTCTTTTATTCCTGTCAGAAATATTATTGAGGGCCTTGTGATTCCCTTAGTATGTGGAATACTCTCCCCAGTGTTTTACCACCAATTGAAGTCATTCCAATTGCCTCAGGTTTTCCTCTCCCGTAATATTATTAATACCAATAAATGCTCTCCCTGGTTATATGTAATTATTTTTATTGAATATAGTTAGGTTTTCTTTTAGTGGAGACCACTTTGGTATTACTTTTTGTTAATGAAAAACAGTACATAAGGCAATAAAGTTGACATTCCTTGTGTTCTTTCCAGATGCAGAGCGTTGCACCAGGTGTCCAGAAGATCAGCATCCAAACAAGGCCAGAGATCAATGTTTCTACAAGATCATCACCTTCCTGGCTTATAAAGAACCTTTGGGGATCTTCCTAGCTTCCTTTGCGCTGTTCTTATCCTTAACCACGTGTGTTGTGCTAGGAATATTCATTATATTCCGAGAAACTCCCATAGTCAAAGCCAATAACAGGGACCTCTCTTATATCCTCCTCACCTCCCTCCTACTTTCCTTTTTGTCCTCCTTCCTTTTTATTGGCCACCCAAGGAAAGTGACCTGTCTTCTCCAACAAATGGCCTTCAGCATCATCTTCTCAGTTGCCATCTCTTCTGTGTTGGCAAAAACCATCACTGTGGTGCTGGCCTTCCTGGCCACAAAACCAGGAAACACAATGAGGAGATGGCTGGGGAAGAGTCTGGCCAACTCCATTGTCATTTTCTGTTCCTGTGTCCAAGTTGTCATCTGCACCATCTGGCTGGGAATCTCTCCACCCTTCCCAGAGTCTGACATGTATTCCCAGGCTGGAGAGATCATCCTGCAATGCAATGAAGGGTCTGTTGCCATGTTTTATGCTGCCCTCGGCTACATGGGCTTCCTGGCCTCCATCTGCTTCACAGTGGCTTTCCTAGCTAGGAGGTTGCCTGGGGCCTTCAATGAAGGCAAGCTGATCACCTTCAGCATGCTGGTCTTCTGCAGTGTTTGGATCTCCTTTGTGCCCTCCTATCTGAGCACAAAGGGGAAATACATGGTGGCTGTGCAGATCTTCTCTATCTTGGCTTCCAGTGCTGGGCTTCTGGGCTGCATCTTCTTTCCCAAGTGCTACATAATTGTACTCAGGCCTGATCTGAACACAAAGGAGCATCTGACAACAAAAGCTGGTTCTTAAATGACTCATTTTCGACAACTGTTATCCAGCACAGCAATGATGAAAAAGACATACTTGCCTTGCAAATGTTGGTTTAGATTTAAAGGCATGTTTATGGCTCCATTTCTCATGGTTACGTTTCAAACCTTTAAGAAGTGTCTAAATGTGCGGAGAAAGCCTTTGACAATATTTCGTGGAGTTTTATGAAAAAGAATCTTCATGGGATGGGGGTAGGACAAGGATTTGAGAATGGTATGGGTGCAATATATTCCGAACAAAAAGCTAAGTTGATTGTAAACAATGTAATAACTGAGGAACTTAAGATAGAAAAAGGAACACGACAGGGGTGCCCAATTTCCCCATTGCTTTTTATTTCGGTCCTGGAGGTGTTGCTGAACATGATTAGAGATGACCAGCAAGTTAAAGGTGTAAAGGTCGGAACCAAACACTATAAGTTAAGAGCGTTCGCAGATGACCTTGTATTGACCTTGCAGGAGCCAAACACTAGTACAAAAAGAGTGTTGGAAATAATCCAACAATTTGGGCAGGTAGCCGGATTTAAATTGAATAAACAAAAAACTAAAGTCTTAGGGAAAAACCTAACAGATATGGAAAAGAATAAGTTTCAAGAAGAGACAGGTCTGACGGTGGTCAAGAAGGTGAAATATCTAGGGGTTAATTTAACATCTAAAAACTTGAATCTGTATAAGGACAATTATGAAAAATGTTGGTCAGAAATTAAAAAAGATCTAGAAATATGGTCAAATTTGAGATTGTCAATGTTAGGCCGAATTGCAGTGATTAAGATGAATGTATTGCCTAGAATGTTATTTTTATTTCAAACTTTGCAGATTATTGACAAGATGGACTGTTTCAAGAGGTGGCAGAAAGACATTGCGAAATTTGTCTGGCAGGGCAAAAAGCCCAGAATAAAATATAAAATATTAACAGATGCAAAAGAAAGAGGGGGATTTGCCCTGCCGGACTTAAAATTGTACTATGAAGCAGCAGCATTCTGCTGGCTGAAAGAGTGGATGCTCCTCGAGAATACAGATATCTTGGACTTAGAAGGTTTCAATAATGCATTTGGCTGGCATGCATATTTATGGTATGACAAAATCAAAGTGCATAGTGCCTTTAAAAACCATATTGTAAGGAAAGCATTGCTTAATGTTTGGATGAGATATAAAGATCTGTTGGAAAACAAAACCCCTAGATGGTTGTCACCCTTAGAGGCTAAGGCCCACAAGAAAGTTAATATGGAGGTCGGATGGCCAAAGTATAGCGAGATCTTAGAACAGGATGGAGAGAAACTGAAATTAAAGAGCCATGAAAAACTAAAACCCAAAGTACAAGATTGGCTCCACTATTATCAAATAATGGAGGTTTTCAAACAAGACAGGAAAATTGGCTTCCAGATGGAAAAATCAAAACTTGAGACAGAATTGTTAGAACCCAATACTAAGAATTTGTCAAGAATGTATAACTTGCTGTTGAAATGGAATACACAAGACGAAACAGTTAAATCAGTTATGATTAAGTGGGCACAGGACATTGGTCATAATATTATGTCTGCTGACTGGGAAAGGTTGTGGAACACTGGTATTAAATTTACGGCATGTAGTGCTTTAAAG
This sequence comes from Podarcis vaucheri, assembly GCF_965113315.1. Taxonomy (NCBI): domain Eukaryota; kingdom Metazoa; phylum Chordata; class Lepidosauria; order Squamata; family Lacertidae; genus Podarcis; species Podarcis vaucheri. Next base: position 125,794,289 of record NC_138760.1, read on the forward strand.
GAAAATGTGATGAAAATGGTTTATAGGTGGTACATGACCCCAGTTAAGCTAGCAAAAATTTACCATTTGCCTGATAACAAATGTTGGAAATGTAAGGAAACTGAAGGTACTTTTTATCATCTTTGGTGGACATGCCCGAAGATTAAGGCCTTCTGGGAGATGATATATAATGAAATGAAAAAGGTATTTAAATATACCTTTCTTAAGAAACCAGAGGCCTTTCTCTTGGGCATTGTCGGCCAATTGGTGCCAAAAAAGGATAGAACCTTTTTCATGTATGCAACAACAGCAGCAAGAATACTGATCGCAAAGTATTGGAAGACACAAGATTTACCCACCTTGGAAGAATGGCAGATGAAAGTGATTGACTATATGACATTGGCGGAAATGACAAGCAGAATTCGTGACCAGGGAAAGGAGACTGCGGAAGAAGATTGGAAGAAATTTAAGATTTATCTTAAGAACTATTATAAACTTGATGAAGTTTAGAATGTCGAGATTTTACAGAGAGAAAGGGTTGCAGTAATATAAGATCAGATTAAGAAAGGACTATGATGAATCAGGATGGGAAAAAACATTTATAAGTTGCTATAAAAATTTGGACATGAGGATGCAGAAAGGGGAGGTATGGGGAAGTCCGAGGAAAGAAGTCTATGAAAGGACATTTTGAAATTATATTTGTTTGTTTGTTTGTCTTTCTTTTATGTTTGTTTGTTATAAAAACTTCTGTAAAACTAATAAAAATTTTATAAAAAAAAAAGAAGTGTCTAAATGTATAAATTTTATTTTTAATTGTGCTATTTTTACTTGGAAAGCTGAATGTCTTTCTCTTAAAATTCAGGTTCTTCATCTTAAAATTCATACTCTTTGGCAGCTCATGCATTTTAAAATATTGCTTTAATAGGAAAATTGATTAGGACTGCTAAAACAAATAGAGTAAAAAAGTGGATTTCAGAGTGAAATCTTTTGATTCAGGAACAGTTAACAAAGGGCATGGAAACATTATTTACAGATATATAGATATATAGACCACAATGGGAGGATTCTTAGGAGTGGTGAATAAACATGGTAGGAATAATTTATTCCTTATTGCAAAGAGCCATTTAAAACTTGTTAAACTTTGAGGTATGGATTGCTCTTCATTGTAGATAGAATTAATATCTGTATTTGTCTTCACAAACGTTATGTTTAAAATACTGAGAAAACTGTGCCCTAATAAATCTGTTGCTCTTCAAGGTGCCTCAAGACTTAGTTCCTTTTGAGCTAGTGAGAAATGCGAGAATGTTATGGATATTAGGAAAGGATATATTGAATAAGTATCATCCTTCCTTCACTCATGCTAGTGAGTGTTGTAGGAGGGCAGATTCCCCTCAGTATAGCAGGAAGCTAGTTTCCAGATTCATTTGAATCTGTTTAGTTAAGTAATCCAATCTCGCTTGCCCCAATGGATTATTCCTGGTGTCCCCTTTTATCCCACTTAAAAGAATAAAGGGATATGTTGTTGTTTAGTAGTGTCCGACTCTTTGTGACCCCCTGGACCAGAGCACGCCAGGCACTCCTGTCTTCCACTGCCTCCCGCAGTTTGGTCAAACTCATGCTGGTAGCTTCAAGAACACTGTTCAACCATCTCGTCCTCTGTCGTCCCCTTCTCCTTGTGCCCTCCATCTTTCCCAACATCAGGGTCTTTTCCAGGGAGTCGTCTCTTCTCATGAGGTGGCCAAAGTATTGGAGCCTCAGCTTCAGGATCTGTCCTTCCAGTGAGCACTCAGGGCTGATTTCCTTCAGAATGGATAGGTTTGATCTTCTTGCAGTCCATGGGACTCTCAAGAGTCTCCTCCAGCACCATAATTCAAAAGCATCAATTCTTTGGTGATCAGCCTTCTTTATGGTCCAGCTCTCACTTCCATACATCACTACTGGGAAAACCATGGCTTTAACTATACGGCCCTTTGTTGGCAAGGTGATGTCTCTGCTTTTTAAGATGCTGTCTAGGGACATGAGTCTTTCCTTAAAGATTACTCACATTCAGTTCAGTTTGATCGCTGAAAGGCAGGCTTTAGCTAGTAGTTAACAAATGTGAGTTCATCTCATATGGAGATTGAGCTCATGTGATGCTGGCTAACAGCCAGCAGACAGCAAAAATACATTAATGTAAAAAAATGGCTGCAGGAGAGCAGCATGGCAGCGAGAGAGAGACAAAATGGCTGTAGGTTCTGGATGAGCGTCTGACCTGTGGTTGCAGGACTGCATCAGCTTCCTCATCCTCCTCCAACGGAGGAGTAAGATATAGCAAAAATACATTAAGAGAACAAAATGGCTGCAGGAGAGCAGCATGGCAGCAGGAGACAGACAAAATGGCTGCATGATTTGGCTCGTGGAGTCAGTCAGGGCCACGCCCATCTCCCAGGTCACATGCAGGGGGAGGATGCTCCAGACCAGTGGAACAGGAGGTTATACTGACTGGAATAACATCTTCCTGCCTGCGCCCACTCTAGGGAAACAAGGAATGTTGTATTTGACTGCTCCAATGGATTACATCCCACAAGAAAAAGTGCTAGGTTTCCCCCCTTCATTTCTGTTGGGAACTATGTCAGCAAGCTTTGAGGCAGAAGAAAGGAAGATTATTTTTACCAGAGAGCCAAAAGCCCTTTGATAGTGACTTGAGATAACTGCTTGTTGTACTCCCACTCATCCCATTTGCTTTGCATCTATTTTGCAGGCTTTGCCATATATTCTAAAACTTCTTTGAGCAGAGGTAACATGTGAAGTACAGCCTCTCTACTCTCAAGGCCACTGTCAGCTCCTTTAAAAAAAATGCAGACTATCTCTGTCAACAAAAAAGCAAGAGATAAAAGAGGGCAAGTTACCTCAATCGTTCTTTGATCTGGTGGATAATATGGGATTAATTGATGCTTGGAGACTTAAAAACCCTACTATAAAACAATATACTTTTTTATCAAACCCAAATCAAAGTTGGGGGAGAATAGATAGCATTTAGATCTCGAAAGAGTTAACACCAAACTTAGTTAAATCTGAAATACTCCCACAAACTTTGTCTGACCATAATCCAGTATTTATGGAAATAAAGGGTAAGGACAACAGAGCAGTCAGATGGAGAATGAATGAAGGAATGTTTAATAACCAAAAGATAGTAAGTAAGGCAAAAGAAACAATCGAAGAATTTTTAAAGTGGAATTTACATAAAGAAACAGCTACAGAACTGTCTGGGATGCTGGGAAAGCCGTTATGAGGGGCTTTCTGATTCCGAAAAACAGCCATTTAAGAAAAGAAAAAGAGAAAAAGAAAGAAGAAATTCTAATGCAGCTTATGGAGAATGAAAGGCAATTAATTATTAAACCAGACGAGGAGACAATAAAGCAAAACATAAAAATATTACAAGCCCAATTCTCTACAATGGTTAATCAGGAAATTGAGTGGAAAATAAAAATGCTGAAACAAAAGAGCTTTGAATCAGCTAATAAGGTAGGAAAACTTTTGGCGTGGCAAATAAGAGAAAGGAAAAAACAAAACACGATCTGTAAGATAAGGGAGGGAGAAAAGTTAGTGGAAGAGCCAAAAGAAATAAAAAGGATATTTCAGAATTACTATAAGGAATTATATAAAAGAGGAAATGAAACAAAACATGAAATAGACAGATATTTGGATGAACATCACCTACAACAGATTACCAAAGAAGAGAAAGAGCTATTAGACCAGATGATTACAGAAGATGAGATAAAGAAGGCAATAAAAAAGATGAAAATAGGGAATGCGCCGGGGCCGGATGGGTTACCAGCTAAATATTATAAAATATTAGGCGAACAATTATGCCCAATTTTATGTGAAGTGATGAATAATATCTTAAAAGATGGAAGGATACCAAACACCTGGAAGGAAGCATATATTACTTTAATACCTAAAAAAGATGTGGATGCCTTAGAGGTGAAGAACTATAGGCCGATTTCGTTATTAAATAACGACTACAAACTGTTTGCGGATATAATGGCAGAAAGATTAAAAAGGGTATTAAAAAATAGGATCCATAAAGACCAAACGGGCTTCCTACCAGGAAGACAACTAAAAGATAACATCAGAAATATGATAGACATTATTGAATATCTGGAAACTAGAATAGATAAACAGGCAGCCTTGGTATTCATAGATGCGGAAAAGGCATTTGATAATGTCTCATGGCACTTTATGATGGAAAACCTGAAGAAGATGGGGATGGGAGAAAGATTCAGAAAGGGCATAGAGGCCATTTATTATGAGCAAAAGGCAAAACTTATAATAAATAATTCCACATCAGAATTTTTTGATATTTTGAAAGGGACCAGACAAGGGTGTCCCTTGTCTCCCTTACTTTTTATTCTAGTATTGGAAGTACTTACTAAGAAACTGAGGGAAACGGCAGAGGTTAAAGGAGTTAGGGTAGGAATTAAGGAACACAAAATTAAAGCCTTTGCGGATGATATTGTGTTAACATTAGAAAACCCAATACATAGTGTAAAAGAAGCCTTACAAAAAATTGAAGAGTTCGGAGCGGTAGCAGGATTCAAAGTCAATAAGAATAAGACTAAAATACTGACCAAAAATTTGTCTAAGGAAGATATTGTAGAACTAGAACAAAAGACTGGAATTATGACGGCAAAAAAGGTGAAATACCTGGGAGTTTGGATGATGGCCAAGAATATCAATCTATACAAAGATAATTATGAGGTTACCTGGAAGAATATCAAGAAAGATTTAGAAATTTGGGAAAGAATGAGATTATCTTTTTTGGGGAGGATTGCGGTTATTAAAATGAACGTACTGCCCAGAATGATATTTCTATTTCAAACCATCCCGGTAATTAAAGGTCTAAAGCAATGTAAAGAATGGCAAAAAGCCTTAGGGAGATTCATCTGGCAGAAAAAAAGACCGCGAATTAAAATGAAAATATTGGTAGACAGAAAAGAAAGAGGGGGTTTCACCCTTCCGGATTTATGTATATACTATGAGGCGGCATGTTTAACGTGGTTGAAAGACTGGATAACGCTAGAAAATAGAGATCTGTTAGACCTTGAAGGCTTTGACAATAGGTACGGATGGCATGCGTACCTATGGTACGAAAAGGTGAAACTACATAGAGGCTTTCGGAACCATATCTTTAGAGGTCCATTACTTCAAGTATGGGAAAGAAATAAAAACATATTGGAAAGGAAGACACCCTGGTGGATTTCTCCAGTAGAGGTGTTAACGGTTAAAAAAGTGAATATGGAGGGGAAGAATGCTACTTATGAAGAACTTACAAGAAAAACGGGTCAAGGTATAAAGCTTAGACCATATGAAGAGATTAAAAATTCATTTACCGGGTGGCTGCAATACCACCAAGTAAATGACTTGTTAAAAGAAGATAAAAAGAAAACAGGATTTGAAGATAAAAAATCTAAATTTAATGTGGAAGTTGTTGAAGGAAAGAACAAAGTATTGTCCAGAACATATGATATATTATTAGAGTGGTATACAAAAGACGAAGAGGTGAAGGAGGTCATGATTAAGTGGGCAATAGACTTCGGCTATAATATTGATTTAGAGAGATGGTTAGAATTATGGAATACTAACATGAAATTTACAACTTGTATGGCGCTAAAAGAAAATATATGGAAGATGATATATAGGTGGTACCTTACACCAGTGAAATTGGCTAAGATGTACAGGTTAAAAAATAAAAGATGCTGGAAATGTGGAGAAGCAGATGGTGACTTCTACCATATGTGGTGGTCATGCGGCAAAGTGAAAGGCTTTTGGGAATTAATTTATAATGAGCTTTAAAAAAATTTCAAGTATACGTTCCCCAAAAAACCCGAAGCTTTTCTGCTAGGAATGACAGGTAAAGAAATTAAAAGGGAAGATAGGGTACTATTTCTATATGCCACAACAGCTGCAAGAATCATGTTAGCGCAAAATTGGAAAATGGATGTCATTCCCAATATATACGACTGGCAGATTAAATTAACAAATTATGCCGAGCTCGCTAGATTAACTGTGAGAATAAGAGACCAAGATGAACAGAAACTACATGACAATTGGGTTAAGTATTGGACATATATTGGAATTAAATCTTAAATGACACTAGCGGGATTGGAAACAACTCTAACAGTAAATGGCTAGTATGTGAAAGAAATAAAATACGTGAGTATAAAGTTTATTTGATACTTACCAAAGTTGTAGAAGGAAATCCAAGGCTCGGCAGAGCCTAAAATGAATGTATTCTTGACTTACGGATTGATTAGATTTTGTGCAACTTAAGTATTGAATTTTGTTTATTTGTATTTATGTATAACATGTATAATTACTAATAAAAAATGTTCTGCAAAAAAAAAAATGCAGACTATCTCCAGCATGAGCTCCTAATTGACTCTGGCTCAATTTCCTGCTACTGCTTTTCCATTACCATGATGAGTGGAGGGATTCTTCCCCCTTCATCTGGGCTGGCTCAGATTCTCCGTAGATGAAGCTCTGTCTCCTGACTTCTTAGATATGGCAGAACTTGTCACAGTGGAAGGGAATCCACCCAAGTTCAGCTCCAGCTGCCCTCTGGCACATAAGGGGCAGGGCAAAACTGTTAAAATAAACACACAGAGACATTTAATCCATAGATAACAGGTGGGGGGAACCTGCATTGTGAAGGGTAGAAACAACATCACACTATTTGGGGTACCCTGCAAGTGGGTCAAGAGAGATGCACATTTGATGACTGGTGAGAGTAGGGGTCATCTTGGGAAGAGAACTGGAAAGGGAATATTCCAAGGGATGTGACTAAAGGACCCAAACATTGCAGAAGACCAGCATGCTGAAGGTGATAGGCTTGCCTTCACTGGAGGCCCCAGGCAGCTTCCTGGTCAGTTGGAAGACCTTTCTTACAGTTTCAGCTGGTAAGAAGTACAGAATATACACCTTGCACCACAAATGAGAAGTGATTGGTTCCTGTGTTCATTTTCACTGGAAGCCTGCCCACACTTTGGATCATGTTTATCTATAGGATTCCCCAACCTGAATATTTTAGGGTCTCACAACAAACATTTGGGGGGTCAGATTGTGGCCACTCTAAGCAACTGTTTCACTCTAAGCAACTCGAACCATTTCCCTCAGGAGGTTGTGGACTCTCCTTCCTTGGATGTTTTGTAAGCAGAGGTTGGAAACATATGGAAGTTGCTCAATAATGTATTTTGAAGGTATGATCCCACTAATAAGGAAGTTTCCAGGCCGGTAGTAACTGCGTGCTTTATTCTGATCCCTGATGAGATTCAAGGGGCATTTGGCCTTCAGGTTCCCATAGACGCCATGGGGCATCATTAGCAGCAGAAGCAACAACAGAAGCAGCAGGGATCTCATTCTGCCTCTGTCTTCTACATCTCTTGTCAGTAGCTCCTCCCACCTCCAGAGCCAGCACAGCAGAAGTCAAAAGCTCTTGCAAGACCCAAGCTGCAATGGCTCTCCCAGTCTGGGTGGAGTTCAGCTAAGGCAGAATTAAATGCCATGCAGCCATCTCCTGCTCCTGTCCCATCCTTCACCTGCTCTGAATCTCAGCTCCGTCTGACTCCAACACAGGAAATATTATCTGCACCAAATTGTTTTTCAGGCAGAGTACAATGAATAATATCTTGCTCTTGTTGATTCTGATGCTTAGGTCATGTCCAGAAATATCTCTTGAGCTTTCTGGAGAATAAATCACTATGATTTTGATAATTATGCGTGGTAAAAGTTTAGTCTCTGCAACAATGACAGAAGGAGAAGGAGAAGCGAGCTGGCGCAAGGCAGGAGGCAGGAGCGGTGAAGAGGGCAAAGGCATATGCAGAAGGAGAGGCCAGGTGGGACTACAATTCCCAGCATGCCGTGAGAGACAGAGAGAGGCAGAGAAAGACTAGCTCCTCAGAGAGAGAAAGGGCTGGTTTAGGTTTACTCAAATGGAAGGGGTAGGTTGGATCCAGGGGAAAGGGCTTCTACAGGTTTCATCCAGTTCTTAAGGTGGTGCTTGAAGGCTGTCAACTGCAGCTCAGTTTACCCAATTTCTGTTTCAAACTATGGGGGAAACTGCTGTGGTTGACATGTGCCCCTGACTTATTTGAAAAACAGCAAGAGTCCTGGAGTTCTTTAAAGACTTAACACATTTATTATGGCATGAGCTTTTGTAAACAACAATTGGTGCATCATGTTCTGATTATGTATTTTTAAAAATATATTGATTTATGATGAACTTTTCATGTTTTATGGAAGTGACTATCATTTGTTATTATTTTTGTCATAAGCTCAGGCAAATATAATATTTTTAAGTTTGAATGACAAGGGGACAGTGTGGTAGATCACTGCCAGTTTTTGATAATTGATAGTAGATCACAGCCTACTTGAAGTTGGACATGCCTGGTCTATACAATTTTTTATTTAATGGAATAACTTAAAACCACTGCCACTAAGGGAAATTGGAAAAAAGCATTCAGTTCAAAGGGGGAATTTGATGCTTTGACTGTGTCGGTGTCTGCATGCATACATACATACTAGCAAAAAAGAAGTGTTGTTTGTGTTGGCACATAATCAAACTGAGATTTCTGGATGCAAACAGTTTCTTCCACTGATCATAAAGATTCTAAACTGGCTGTAGACTGGTGAGGGGTTTGCCAGCTATTAGGAGCATACAGGAAGACACCAGAAATAGGTGATAGAAGGAGATTTTATTTCAGGAATCTGAATCCCTGATATAGACAAGAAATCTGAAGGTAAGAGCAACAGAGATAATATAAACTGACACATGCAAAACATCAAATACATTTTCAGAGAGGCTGGTTCTGTCCAGATGTAGCTATTTCGGAGGAGGAGACAACCTCTTGGCATGAAAACACCAGCTCCTATACTTTCCCTTTGCTTTTGCCAATCATTGTTTCTGATGTCAAATTGTTCACATCCCCTTTGGTGAGCATAAATACTAGGACATGTCTACATGCAGTGCTATTTTTCTAGAAAGAGAGGTGCTGGAACTCACCCTGTTTCTTAGAATAGCAATGGTGCCCACCTGAGAGGTGCGAGAACTGAGTTCCTGTGAGTTCCAGATGAAAAAAGCCCTGCTTACATGAGGTAAAGTTCCCCTTTCTTCATGTCTGAGTCTGACAACTTAACTTCTCAAAAAACCACCCATCTCCTCCCTGACTACCTAAAATCAATGTCACTGTCCTGTCCTGTACAAAACCAAAATTTCCAATAATGTCCTTCCATGTACTAACTTCTCTTGTTGCAGTTTTGCATCTCACCAAGACTCATTAGCGGAAAACATTTCTCTTCTACAAACTCTTCATAAATGTGTAGATTCCCATCAGACTTTTTAACTATTTCCTTTATTCTATGATATCCTTAGAGTTAAGTGTCAAAGGTTATGTTTAGTTTTTTCTTGTCAGATGCTCTCTCATGTTCAGATCTGGCCTCACTACAATTATGTAGCACTTGGGAAAGAAGATGCAGCCCAGAAGCCCAGCACTGGAAGCCAAGATAGAGAAGACCTGCACGGCTACCATGTATTTCCCCTTTGTGCTCAGGTAGGAGGGCACAAAGGAGACCCAAACACTGCAAAAGACCAGCATGCTGAAGGTGATCAGCTTGGCTTCATTGAAGGCCCCAGGCAGCTTCCTGGCCAGGAAAGCCACCGTGAAGCAGATGGAGGCCAGGAAGCCCATGTATCCTAGGGCAGCATAAAACATGGCAATAGACCCTTCATTGCACTGTAGGATGATCTCTCTGGGCTGGGAGCTCATGTCAGACTCTGGGAAGGGAGGAGAGATTCCCAGCCAGATGGTGCAGATGGCAACTTGGACAATGGAACAGGCAATTACAATGGAGTTGGTCAGACTCTTCCCCAGCCATCTCTTCACCCTGTTTCCTGGTTTTGTGGCCAGGAAGGCCAGCACCACAGTGATGGTTTTTGCCAACACAGAAGAGATGGCAACTGAGAAGATGATGCTGAAAGCTGTTTGTCGAAGAAGGCAGGTGGATTTCCTTGGCCTTCCAAGGAAGAGGAAGGAGGACAAAAAGGAAAGCAGGAGAGAGATGAGGAGGATGTAGGAGAGGTCCCTGTTGTTGGCTTTGACTATGGGAGTTTCTTTGTATTTAATGAAGATTCCTGACACAAAGCCTGTGGTTAAGGATAAGAAGAGAGAAAGGGAAGCTAGAAGGCTCCCCAAATATTCCTCATAGGACAGGAAGGTGATCACTTTGGGGACACATCGATCTCGGTCCTCACTTGGATGCTGATCTTCCTGACAATTGGTGCATTCATCAGCATCTGCAGAGTAAAACACACTTCAGTAACTTAATATCAGTCACACACCTACAGTGTTCTTACGTTGTTTTAATTCTGAGGAAAAGTGGGCATATGGGAGAAATCAGGAAAGAACATGGTTTTGTTGGGAAAAAGAGAGGGTATTTCATTCATGAGGTGTCATTAGCAGCATCATGTTTGGAGTAGCTCAGAAATTAGCCCTCCTATCAAAGGTCCTTTCCTCTGATATCCTCCCCTACCTTCCTGAGTAGTGATGGTCCCTTCTGACCAGGGAGCACAATCATAGCAGCACGGCGGCTTCCCTTCTTGAACCTTTTTGGCATATCCAGGGAGACAACTTTCTGTGCATCTTGAACGAGGCAGAATCTAGACATGAAGAAGAAGAAGAAGAAGAAGAGGAGGAGGAGGAGGAGGAGGAGGAGGAGGAGGAGGAGTTGTTGTTTGGATTTGATATCCCGCCTTTCACTCCCCTTCAGGAGTCTCAAAGCGGCTAACATTCTCCTTTCCCTTCCTCCCCCACAACAAACACTCTGTGAGGTGAGTGGGGCTGAGAAACTTCAGAGAAGTGTGACTGGCCCAAGGTCACCCAGCAGCTGCATGTGGAGGAGCGGAGACACGAACCCGGTTTCCCAGATTACATGACTACCACTCTTAACCACTACACCACACTGGCTCTCAGTGAGAGATTGAGCACCAAGGAGAAAGTGTCAGTAGCATTTTGCCTTTGGATGAAATTTTATCCATGTTTACTCAAAAGCAGGTCCCGTTAATCTCAGCAGGACTTAGCTCCAGCGAAGTGACCATAAGATTGCAGTCCAAGCCTTATATGTACTATTCAAAATGTTGTTAGAGCATAGCAGATGTAATAGGGAATCAAATAACAAATATAATTTCTCCTACCTTCTTAAATAGATTGGGCCATACAATTGCTTCTGGATTAATGGTGAACCTCATATTTGAGGATGCCTTTCTCTCTATTCTCCCAATCTTCACTCTACCAAGAGAGTTGTTAGGAAACTGTACCCAATTCACGATATTAAAGTCGGCGGCCACTGCCCCATCCTCATCCAAGTACTGTCCATCAGCTGAACTATTAGTATAGAAGCAGACTTCTTTCAAGAAAGGATGAAGCTAGAATAACAGGAAACTCCAGCATTAAGAGAACATAAAACCACAATGGGGACCCTGGATGGATTTCTGCCAGCAGGTGAAAACAATGTGATTGGATTATTTTATCATTCTTTCCTATTTATGTTCATTGCATTCTTATGGAAGCCACCCTGGGATCATGTTGATGTGATGTGATGAGATGAAGAAAGGTGGTTTAAGAATTTGTAGAAATAAATCAACACAAGTCATTGCTGCAATGTTTGACTCTGAATGCAGAATGATGGGGGAAGAGGCCCAGTTGGTGGAACATTTTCCTTGCACCCAGAAGGTCCTAGATTCAATCCCCAGTTGGATCTCTGGGCAGAGCTTGGAAAGTTTCCCTTCCAAAAACTGTGGAGAACCACTGCTGTTCTGTCAAGGTAGACAATACTAAGCTAACTAGACCAATGGTCTGGCTCAGTGCAAGGCAGATTCCTGTGATCCTACCATGGTAATTCCAGAGCAGAGACAATGGACTACAGTTTGCAAGAGAGAATGGACATACCATACTTTTAATGTATAAGACTATGTTTTTCTACTCTAAAATAATGTTCAAAATCGGGATTCGCCTTATACACAGATATCTTTCCCCCACTTGCTTAAATCAGAGTCCCCAAAAATAGGGACGTCTAATACATGGGGGAGTCTTATACACAGAAAAATACGGTACCTGCCATGCCCCTAGCCTTTGAAGTTCCAACTTGCCTCCTTCTCCTCCCACAATTGAAATCCGCTTTGATCTGGATGAATATGCTGCATTTAAGGCCTGAGCCACAGTTTGGATACTCAAGTAATTGACGTAGCTGTCTTGCGACTGGATTCTCTCAATGTCTTCTTGGGGCAGCAACTTCAGACTCTCCTGCTCCCTGCATTTTGTCAAACCCCTCACAGACAAGTCCTGCATTGAATATGAACAATCAAATAGTTCTTCTGAGCAGTTTAGACTAAGTGAGGTCACTGGCCCATAATAGTCCTTGTTCGTCCTTTTTTTGGTCTTCATTACAAAGGACAAAGAGCCATGCACAAATGGGAAGCAGTCAGTATCACATAATGAGAATTTGTTCTGAAGACCTGTGATTATCCAGACTTTCCCCTCACTTTGTAGCCTTTGAAGTAAAGATTCCACTTCTATGATGATAAATAGTCCATATTGAGAGTCTGTAGAGTAAACAAATACATTGACTTCTCTCCACATGGCAGGTAGTTCATGGGGTATCCAGAGCCAAGTCTTATGTACAACTCTTTCTGTGAAGGCAATACAAATTTCCTTTTTGATCATCAGAGACGTCAAGGTACTCAGGGACCTTTCTCCGTTGTCATTGTCTGGAGCAAAGAGGCCGACCCACGTCCACCGGAAATGCAGGAGGAGTTGGACCACCCCCTGGTACTGAGTGTCTTGCTTTGGAGTCATCCAGTAGACAAAAGGGAACTGGGCTTTATCATTAAGAACAAAGCCATAACTGAGCTGGTGAGGAAAGAAAAAGAGACTGGTGGTTTGTATTTCAGGACTAAGAGTGGATACTTCTATGTGAAAGAGGAGGGCAAATTGAATTGGAGCAAACCTCACAGAGTTTTTAAAAATAAATTTAATAATATTATCTTTTAAATTTAATCATTTTTTATAATTCTTAACTTACGTCTCTAAATACAGCTCTCCACTTCATGAAAGACAATTTTTCAAAGCTGTGTACAATGTAAAGCCATAATATTTATTTATTTATTTATTTATACATACATACATACATACATACATACATACATACATACCCCGCCCATCTGGCTGGGTTTCCCCAGCCGCTCTGGGCAGCTTCCAATACAATAATATATCAAATATTAAAAGTTTCCCTAAACAGGGCTGCTTTCAGATGTCTTCTAAAAGTCAGATAGTTGTTAATTTCTTTGACATCTGATGGAAGGGCATGCCACTATTGAGAAGGCTCTCTGCCTGGTTGCCTGTAACTTCACTTCTTGCAGTGCGGGAACCACCAGAAGGCCCTCAGCACTGGACCTCAGTGTCTGGGCAGAACACTGGTGTAAAATCAGTTACAACATCCTAAAAATAAAAAAAATCCTTCCAGTAGCACCTTAAAGACCAACTAAGTTAGTTCTTGGTATGAGCTTTCGTGTGCATGCACACTTCTTCAGATAGTGTGCATGCACACGAAAGCTCATACCAAGAACTAACTTAGTTGGTCTTTAAGGTGCTACTGGAAGGAATTTTTTTACTTTTGACTATGGCAGACCAACACGGCTACCTATCTGTAATTACAACATCCTAAGTTTTCCCTGCTGTCTGACTAGGTGGCACATGTTGCCTGGTGTGTTGGACCTGAACCCAGTTCTTACCTGTGGGATCTTGTAGATGCCCAACATGCTTGCAATGTGTGTGGAGATGTCGGATTCACCCCCTTCAAGAACAGCCAACAGCTTTTTCTGTCTTCCACACCTGTAGTTTGGAATACTGATTTCCCCACCAGCAAACAGGTCTATCAGGGCATCAGAAGTCATTCCTCCCTGAAAACAGGTATCATATATGCTGTAGCCGAGGGTGATATTTGGTAAGAGCCTGGGATTGTCATTGATATCCTGAACAGCAAGGGCGAATGAAAGAACATGTGCGCTCCTCCCATCCACCCAGCTGCAAAAATAGTGTGTCACACAGTTACTCTCAATTCCGTGAAAATGAAAGTCACATTCTTTTTTCTGTATTAATCAAAGCAAACAGGAAAGGAGGCCAGATGACAGGGGAAAGTAAGGCAGAGGTGTACCAGTATCTTTATATGCAGTATCTTTGCAAGGAGAAGAAGAATTTCATATTCCGCTTTATCACTACCCTAAGGAGTCTCAAAGCGGCTAACATTCTCCTTTCCCTTCCTCCCCCACAACAAACACTCTGTGAGGTGAGTGGGGCTGAGAGACTTCAAAGAAGTGTGACTAGCCCAAGATCACCCAGCAGCTGCATGTAGAGGAGCAGGGAATCAAACTCGGTTCACCAGATTACGAGTCCACTGCTCTTAACCACTACACCACACCAGCTCTCCAGGAGGAGAAAGGAGGCAAAACCAGAACACAAATCTGCCCCTTGTCTGGTGACCTTGCCCCCCCCCCAACACCCCCCCGGTCCAATGGTTAGCAACTGTCACTGTATCAAACAACCTCCCAGGCAATGCCTCACAAAACACGTTCCCAAATAATGGTTTGCATATTTCTAGTGGGGTTATGGGGAGAGCAGCCCCACAGAGCAGCCAAGAAGTATTAGCTATGTTGGGCTGTGCTGGGCACCAGAGAAAATGGTTCTGGAGCCAAATTGAGCCCACAGGCTGCTTTGCATGTGACTAAGCACAGTAGACGTTTCCAATTTGCAGCTCCATTGATTTTGTTGTGCATGGGTGAAATAATTGTGTAGTTCCAATGTTGCTTACCACAGAAGACCTGCAGCTCAAACACATCTAACAGCATTTCATACACTTCAGAGAACAAGTTATTCTTTGGAGAGCAGCACACATCAAAACTACAACCAGTTACTTAAATTGCATTATAAAATGCTTTGAAACACTGTTTTTCACCAAGCAAAAAAACATAAGAAAATATTTAAATTAAGTAAAGTAAAGCAACAGACATTCTTGTTTTGACTCCCAGGAAAGACCCACGACAGCTTCAGCTAGTTACATATTATAGGTTTATAAGCAAAGAGGGTGTTTGTTGCATTGGTGTAACATATTGCTAGCCAGATTTCCCAATTGTATTGAATCCCACTGAATGAGGTGTTTCCTCAACAAAATAGAGGGGCCAGTGATTTATCAGGGCTACCAGAAAACAGGGTTAACTCAGGTACATCAAGCAAACTGGAGAGTAGCTAGGAAGCAAAAATACACCCCATCAATACATCATTACTTACTGCTCAATTCTGTTGAAGGGGTTGCTGGAAAAGGTGAAATAATGTTGATTTTCAAAGAATCTTGGAGATATGATTCCACCAATAAGGTGGTCTGCTGGCTGGTAAAAATTCACAGCAGAAAGTGCATCGCTGATCACAATCGGTAGGCACTTTTCACTCTGCTGCATCCCGTAGGTTACGAGAGACATCAGCAGAAACAGTGTTATCATTCTGGGTCTCTCAGCTACCCTTTGCTTGTGACTGTTCCTTTCCACACTTGCCACGGTTCAGAAGAAGCTCCACATTCTAGGAAATCTGAAGCTGCAGCTAATTTACAAATAAAGGGAAGTGTCTGGCTCTGGCCTCAGGGTCAAAGGGGGATTGAGGGGAAAGGCCAAAGATTCAATGGACAAGCATCTGTTTTAAGCCCCAGGAGGTGTGAAGTGCAATCCTGACTCACCTCTTCAGGTATGGCTGAGGATGTCCCCTTCCTGGAAAGCTGCTACCAGTCAGCAAATAGTACAGATCAAAAAGGCAGCTTCCTATGTTCTGATTAAGCTTCGCACAAACTTAGCTCCCCTCTTCACCTGCCCTATATATTGGCCCCAAGGACTCTGTGGCACATGGGATAAGTGGAACAGACACAGTGGAATAAATAAACCACCAGCTGCCCTTAATTGTGATGTTTACCTGATGGTTCCCAAATGCAATAATTGAGGACAGAGGGTGTGAGGATCCCTTGGACTCTGTAAATAATCAGAAGCGATCACAGTGGTTCGGAGAAGTCTAAAGGGAAGAGAGGATTCCTCTGAAACTTTATAAGAGCAGATGCAGAGCAAGAGAAAAACATGTTTACTGAATAGACTGACATGGATCAAGGAGGGAGAAAGATGAGTTCAACTGATCTTTGTTTCCTGCTTAAGAGCCCTAGAGCTGGTCAGGCCAAAAACCCTTCAAGTCCAGCATCCTGTAATCACAATGGCCAACGAGTGGCCCCAAAGGGAAGCCCACAAGCAGGAGATGAGCACAGCATAACTTTCCCTACATGTGGTTTCCAAAACCAGTTACACAGGTGCCTCCTCCTTCCACCCATGTTCAGTTGAATTTGACTGGAGTCTCCGTGCTTTCACATTTGAGCTGTCTCTCAGTTTGGTTTCCTCACCCTAAGCTCTGGAGTATACCAAGGAGCCAAGTGTGCTCCATGAAGTGAAAGAGGGGGCTCAGGGTCATGGGAGTGATTCATGCTCTTATCGCTTCATACTTTCTGGATGTCCCGTGGTCCAAACTTTGTTTTGTGTTACGATGTTCAAAATTAGCCAGCCTCCAGGCACATTTTGCACTTAGCTACTGGCCACTTGCGACCAAGTGAAGATTCCTGGGTGCCAGGAACCAAAAGGTTGTATTGAAAATACGACTTTTGAGTCATCTGCCCCCCCCAATGGCCAGTAGACATCAGACATGACCTAGAGCTGTGGTTCCAATAACAAGTCCTGCCTCCAGATATGAATTCAGATAGGAAGGCCATTCACATTTCCATGTCAGCTCGCATACCAGCTTCTAACCTGGACATGATAGATATGGCTTCTTATACCCTTCACGGCATCCCAAAGGCATTGAACAAATGCCCTATCCAGGGAGATGACCGTAAGTGCAAAAACATAATGACCAATGAGCTCATTGAGCTGATGAAGTGTACATAAATCAGAAAGCTTGTCTACTGGCAACCTGGAGCACTGGGCAACTGTATAGAATTCTATTCCTAAAAAGGTTAGTTTAGTGGCTGGCCCTTCAGACTTTTCCAGGGTCAATGGGGCACCCAAATAATTTGTTAGGGCAGAGAAGGTATCGGTTAACTGTTGGCACTAGCAATTCTGTGATCCTATAAATAAATAATCATCTAAATAATGTACAGTTATGGAGTCGCGTGCAATGAGTGACCCACTCAAGAAATGAACAAAAGGTCTCTCCAAAGGCTACTGAACAACAGCCCTTATGCTTGAATGGCTCCTCTCCACTGATTAGACATAGCAGGACCTCAGGTTCTGCTATGGATACCTCCACCTGCAGTACCGAGTGTTGCTTTTTGGCCGCATTTCAGCACTGAAAGTGTTCACAAAGTGAACACCCAAGGAATATGGGTCCATCCTTATTTAGACGACATTCTTGTATGAACACTGGTGAGAAACAAGTGGAAGAGAGACATTGAAATAACACTGAGTTGCCTCCAGAGGCTCGAGTTCAAAGTGAACATGGAAAAGATCAGGATGATGTTGATGTCAGCATATGAGCTCATCGCAGCTGCAGACATCTAGCTTGTTGATATCATGTGATGGAGCTGACTGTGGGAAACAGCGTTCCAGTCAGTTCACAGGGCAGTTCACCGGAATTTGCTCAGAGTGTAATATGAGACCTTCCTCTTGTGATTGTACAGGAAGTCTTACTCACTTGTTTGCCGATGTTTGAAGGGAGCAGACATGTTTTCTGTAATGCTGAAGAGTCAGAAATAAAACCATGTAAATAGACGTTTCTGACTATCTCTTATCCCTGCCGGGGGAGCAGGAAAGAGTGGGTGTGCTCTTCACACGCTGGGAAGGGTCGCCTATAGAGACCTAGCCTGTGTTTGCTGGGGGATGCAGCCAGGAAGGTCACCGGAGATCAAGCCGGGTGCCTGGGAGAGTTGCCAGCTTCTCCCGATAAAGGCTTGATTCCCAACAGTTATAACACATACCTGCTGCCTCCTGCATTGTTTTTACTGCATTATTACTGTGACCTCCCTAGTGTGCAAGCCTCGACTGTGTGTATAAAAATATTTGAGGGACGCCACCCAAGTTGATGGCCATTGCCATCTAAATGGTGTTTGTGTGCCACATCTTGTCTCCAAACAGAACAATGATGTTTGTTTTCTGGTTAAATTCACGACTTTGGAACTACAGTGATTATTCCACAAAATTTATATACTGCTCAAAGCAGTTTACAAAAAGATTGCATAATTAGGGGGATTCTGGCATTATTTCTACCAAAGTGTGATGGCCTGGGGATCTGATTCAGAGGCTGAACCGGGGGAATCCCAGCCTGCACAGGAGTCCCTGCCTCCAGGGCCGGCTGAGGCAGGGCAGGGGCTTGAATCTGAAGGGCCCGCACCTGTGCCCTTCAGGAGCCACCTCAGGAGCAGACACCAGATGAATCCACTCTGGCTCCGGAGGTGACTGAGGACCCATTGCCTACAGGTGCTCCTCTCCCAGCCCTGTCACGGGAAGATGAGGCTGCCTCTGGGTCTAGTAACCCTCCAGCCTCTCCTGAGCTGCAGACGCTCAGGGCAGAGAGGCGGAGGGAACTGGTTTCTCCCAGGAGGAGTGCTCGCCTTAAGGCCAGGAGAGGCGCGTCACCTGTGGGCCGGGACCGCCCTAGGCCCCAGAGGAGATAAAGGCCAGTCAGCCCAGTCCCAGGTTGCGGGAGCAACATCGCTGGAAACCTGTTCCTGCCAGCCCCCTGACCTGCTCTTCCGGAGTTCCTGACCATGCCCAGCTCCTTGCCTTGGACCCCGCTTTGCCCTTGACGGACAGCCTCCAGACCCTCGACCCAGGACCGGACTCAGACCTCGCCGCACTGTAAACTAACCCCCCCCCCGGCCAGCACACATAGAACAGGCTGCAGCTAAGATGGCTCTTCCTCAGTGATCTAAACACAAATTCCAGCATACATTTTACCCCTCTGTGCTCAGTGTAAGTGCCTGATATAAAGGCAGCAAGTGTAATAGAGAGTGTATCTGATTTACATCTATTCTATGGTTAGCAGAACCAGATTCATTGAGTAACTGAACTTGTAGAGAAGGGAGGGTGAATGTTCAGGAAGTGGATGTTGGTGTTACAACTGGGGCATTAGTTGCCAGTGCTTTTTAATGATATTTTGGAAGGCATATATTTTCTTGCTGTTGTTAAAGTTATTTAGTTTGAAGTGAACTACTGGCTTAATCTTGAGTCAGCATTTCTCTGACGCAGGATCTTCTGTGCACCAGATTTCTCTCCCCAGGGCCCCAGCACAGTGCAATGAATGACACTGTGCTGCCATTTATTCAGAGGTTTGGACAATTATTAAAAATACCACTTGAGTTCTGGGGAGAATAAAGCACTATGATTCTGATATGGAAAACAAGGTTCACACTATGCTGCCATTTATGGAACATTAAAATAGTATGTCATTTAAAGGTCAAGCTGACCTTTGACACACACACCCCAAGCTGACCCATGTAAAAACCAAGGAGCCATTTCTGTGCATTCTTGTTCTCATGTTTTCCTCCAGGTCTGCACCTGTCCCTTGAGCCACACAGAGACTCAGGTGATGCATCTCCCCCTTATAATTATTCTTATTCTTGCCAAATCACCAGGGATTTAGACAAAGACAAATCAGCCAAACATTACAATAAAGGCTAAAGTGAGGTAATTTATTACACTGTGCTTGAAAAGTTTCTTGCATAAAATATACCCTGTGCTATGGACCACTTTTCTTGTCCAATTCTCAGGGCTTGGGTTAATCATGAGATTGTAACAGCACCTGAGGGCCAGCCATTGAGTTTTTAATATACCTCTTCAGTTGTTTCTGGGTGAGTCAAATTTGTTAGAACATCTACATATGTCTCTTCTCTGTTGATGTAATAACAAAGTCTATTGTTTCAAGAAATTTTCTTTATTCTCCTTCTGATTCCCCTCGAGCCTTTATCTAAGTTTTATCTAGGTTTTCTCTACTACAAGCCCAGGTTCTGTGGCACAGAAGTCATGACTTTTCCTCTAAGACCTTTCTTGCAAATTGGCCCAAACAGTTTCAGCTGGTAAGAAGAATAGAATACACACCCTACACCACAAATGAGAGTGACTGGTTCCTGTCTTCATTTTCACTGGAAGCCCTGCCCACACTTTGGATCATGTTTATCTATAGGATTCCCCAAATTGACTATGTCAGAGTCTCACAACAAACATTTGGGGGGTCAGATTGTGGCCACTCTAAGCAACTGGAACATTCTCCCTCAGGAGGTTGTGGCCTCTCCTTCCTTGGGTGTTTATAAGCAGAGGTTGGGTGGCCACCTTTCATGGATGCTTTAGCTAAAATTCCTTCATTGCAGGGGGTTGGACTAGATGCTCCTTGGGGTCCCTTCCAATTCTATAATTCTATTATTCTATGATAACCCTGCAATCCTAAGTAACGGATTAACATTTTCCCCAACATCGCATGTGACCCCTGAAATCCTATTTTGTTTAACAGTCCAATGAATGCGAAGATTGTGTTTGGGGTAGGTTGTGCGATACATCTATGTCATCCTCTCATTGTTCTTGATCATAAAGTTCAGAGTTTCCCTGGCCTTCTGTGTGGCCCCTTCTACTTCCCTTTCCATATAGAGGCACAATCACCTTGTGCTGGTAGTGACCATTCTGTGTGACCATTGCATTAATCCTGAACACAAAGAATGGGTTTTGATTTTCACTGATCTTTCATGCACTCCCTGTGCCCACATTTTGATTCAAGATCTCGTTTAACGTAAAGGTTGGTTTTGGTGGGTTGTGATGCATTTAAGTGACTCATCATAACTGATCTGAAGTAATGGGTTTGGGCTTCCTCCTAACCTTACATGTGGGCCCTGAAATGCATTTTCGATATAAAGGCCCAGTGAAACGAAATATTTTTGGGGTGTCATGTAACTTCTCTATGAGCGCAGTCTATTGCCTTGGTCCTAAGCAACAGGTTTCATGTCTGTCGTCGATGGGACCGTAGTAACCTGAGGGGTCCCTATGATGAATAAATGGCCTCAGCCCAGTATACTTGAAGGTACATCTCCACCCTCATTGTTCAGCCTGGACACTGGTGTCCAGCTCCAAGGGCCTTCTCAGTCGTGGTGTCCACCCTGTGGAAAGCCC
Organism: Podarcis vaucheri; assembly: GCF_965113315.1. NCBI lineage: Eukaryota > Metazoa > Chordata > Lepidosauria > Squamata > Lacertidae > Podarcis > Podarcis vaucheri. The sequence goes on from NC_138760.1 coordinate 125,815,527, forward strand.
TCCCATCAGATGTCAAGGAAATAAACAGCTATATGACTTTTAGAAGACATCTGAAAGCAGCCCTGTATCGGGAAGTTTTAAATGTTTGATGTTTTATTGCTCTTTTATTAATAATAATAATATTCTGTTGGGAGCTGCCCAGAGTGGCTAGGGAAACCCAGCCAGGGCGTGGTATAAATTGTTGTTGTTGTTGTGTTTTGGGATGTATTGTAACCTTTCCATGATCCAATTCCATCATCCATGATTCGGAGGGAAAGGATTTTTTCTCCGCACCCTTTCAGGACCCATATGGAAGTTTGAGACTCAAAACCTTTTTGTGGGGGTGTTAGAGTTATCTGATGGTGGGGTAGACAGGTCACAATACACAATTCAAGGTGAATCCAGTCAACCATAAATCTCAGGTGACTAGATATTTCAGCAGTCATTCAATGCAGACCTCCTCCTGCTTCAAAGGACAGACGTGTGCCTAGAAAGTGTGGGGCAAATATAAGTATGGATAAGCCTCTTATGTCAAGAATTTCTTTTAGTGTTTTAATGATGGTTGCCTTGACAGAGAACTAGTATAGAAATGCAATAAACATGCAAATCTTGCACTGGAGAAGTGATATACATTCCCTTGTTAATAATAAAAGGTTTTTTTGCGTTGGAGCAGGATTTTAATCAGACTTGTAACAACCACTATGGATAATATGGAAGGATAGAAAAGGTAGATTATGGAATAATATGCAGCTGTAAATGTTGACCATAGGACCCATGTAGGGGTTGGGGGGGAGTCTCAAGATTCAGAGAAATCTCTTTATATGGTTATGTATTTGGTAATGTGATAATTTTTTACTTGTAAAAAAAAGTTCTTTGTGTTGGTTTCCACATTTCCTTTCCAGAGCACAGACTTGGAGTGTGACATTCCCCATATCATGCTTCACTTTCAGTCATGTTTGGAATACAAAATTAATTCAGCACTCCTGAAGGGGGTTCCTTTAACCAGCCACACCCCTCTCTCCTCCTCCTCCTCCTCCTTGCCTTTGATGAGCTGCTTCTCAGGTAGTATTTACACGGAGGAGAGCTGCTCAGCTGAGTGAGAATAAGGAAGTGAAGTTATGGGAGCATTGTCTTGTCTGCTCAGAAGACATACTGAAATGCAATGAATTTTTTTCCCCAGCTTCCCTGTGAGTGGGCAGCCCTCCTTCCAAGAACATGTCAAGTGTAAGGCAGTTAGGCCTGGCCTGCCCCAAAGTGACTAGCAGTTCAAGTTAGGAGGGTCTGGCATCTCAGAATTGTGAGCTAGATCTGAGAGTTTTCACAAACATGTTTTCCCCACCAACTACTACCCCTGCACATGAATATTCATAAATTGTTTAGGATGTTGTAGAGCTGCTGCTTCTTTCCTTTGTAATTATCAAAATCATAGTGATTTTCTTCTATCTTCTCAACTGAGCTCCAGAGACTTCTCCACAAATCGCAGTTGAGTACACTGAAGTAAACATGAGAATATGAGGCAACATCTTGCATTTGGAAAAGACTGGGGGTATAAATGCCTTTTTGTTCCAATGAGAGTTTGGGTAGGAATTTAGGTCAGGTGAATTGGACGATGAAGGTGTGAGGTTGACTTCTATTCCCTTCAAATCTGAAGCTCCATCCACATTAGGAAAGCAAAAGAGTTTGGCTTCATCAAGTAATTCTCTGAGATGAGCAGTCACAAGGAAGGGAGCTGTTCCAGAATGGGATTGCTACTGCTGCTGCCGCTGTTGCTGCTGCTTCTGCCTTATGTGGAATGTGGAGTGAAGGTGAAATGCCCCTTGACTCTGGAGAGAGATGAGCTAGACCCATTCAGTTATTCCAGACCAGGCGACCACCTCATTGGTGGGGTCATCTCTGCCACAATGGCTATATTTATTCCGCACGCTTTCAAGGAGTCTCCTTCTACCAGCTTTAAACTGTAAGTCATTTTATGGAATGGGGTTAGAGATGTTCCTTTTGCTACCAAATGCATGAGTCCCAATCCCCAGGCTCTCTCCTACTCAGAGGCCTGTGGCTAAAGGGCTTCATTCTTGGCTTCGCAAGTCCAGTTCTGGGCACCACAATTCAAGAAGGACACTGACAAACTGGAACGTGTCCAGAGGAGGGCAACCAAAATGGTCAAAGGCCTGGAAACAATGCCTTATGAGGAACGGCTAAGGGAGCTGGGCATGTTTAGCCTGGAGAAGAGGAGGTTAAGGGGTGATATGATAGCCATGTTCAAATATATAAAAGGATGTCATATAGAGGAGGGAGAAAGGTTCTTTTCTGCTGCTCCAGAGAAGCGGACACGGAGCAATGGATCCAAACTACAAGAAAGAAGATTCCACCTAAACATTAGGAAGAACTTCCTGACAGTAAGAGCTGTTCGACAGTGGAATTTGCTGCCAAGGAGTGTGGTGGAGTCTCCTACTTTGGAGGTCTTTAAGCAGAGGCTTGACAAGCATATGTCAGGAGTGCTCTGATGGTGTTTCCTGCTTGGCAGGGGGTTGGACTCGATGGCCCTTGTGGTCTCTTCCAACTCTATGATTCTATGATTCTAAGTGGAAAAGGCCAGGGCACCTTCTGCATTGCTGCTCTTCACTGTCCATAACCCTAAATTGCGACCAAATCTACTACAAACTTCAGGAACATGGTAGCCTGAAATATCTGAAGGAAACCATTGTAAATATCTTCCAGATTTCCTCTATACTGAGCATTCAGTCTGATTATTTTTCTATTTACTTTCTATTGCGCATTTGTACTGATTATTTGCATCCAGCAACAAACCACAGGTAGGGAAGGTTTCAAAAGATATGTTCCAAAGGAACCCTCCAATCTTATGACACTGCAAAGTAAAACTAGGAAACCATGGAAATGGGGAAACTACGGAAAGGTCACCTTCATTTCTCTGGCAGACTTGCCCACCTCTGCTACTTTTGCTAAGCAGAGATCTGTCCATAGATGGGCTCCTGTCAAAGGGGAAGGAGCTGAATTTCCTGCTCCTCCACCAACAGAATTTCTGTCAGGAAACTGCAAATTGTAGTTCTGGAAACAGTTTGAGGAAAGGGTCAGAGAGCTCTTGGATTTCAAAGGGGATGTTGAACGACCTGGGTCCCTACCTCCAAAAATGAATGGTGGAGCAGGATCAGTCAGAGGGCTAATGCTGTCAAACTTCTACTAAACCTCTCATATATATATATATATATATATATATATATATATATATATATATATATATAGAAATAAACAATTTGTTCAAAAAAATGTAGCAAAATTCCAGGAATTTTCACTGAAGAAAACTTGGGTGCATCTTAAGCAACAATATGAATGCTAAGAAGACAAGGCTGCTGTGATAGGACATCACTCAGACACAGACACAAGTGACTTTTCTTTTCATTTTTGATTTTTAAAACTTAATGTTTTTGTTTTATCAACCTAGAAATTCTAGTGTGGCATTAGTTGTGTCTAAAGCTGTGATGAACCCTAGGATTTACAGCATAAACAGTTGCTATCACTGATTTCAAATCACGTGAAGAGAACCACACACTCAGAGGACCCCCCAGAGAACATCAAGAGCACAAGGGGAGGAAGAGAGAGCAATAGATGTTCCATGTCATTTAATAAGTCTTTTAAAAATCCTTTCCTTTTTAAAATGAATTTTTATTGGTTTTACATAATTTTATACATTTTAACTTACAACATTTCAAAACATTAAAATAAAAGGTTCTTTCAAACCTTCGTCCCTCCTCCCATGGGTTCCATAGTCAAAGTAAATGTATTCTTTTATCTCTTTCTGCCTCTTTTACCATTATCTATCTGTTATGTATCCATAGTTACCAAAGTTCGTTTCACATTACCAGTGTCATTGTATCCCTGCCAATGATTTTAACTGCTTGCAGTGGTCTTTGAATTTTATTGAAAATTTATTCCATTCTTTTAAGAAATACTTGATCTTCCTGCTTTCTGATCTTTCCCATCAGTCTCGCCATTTCTGCGTACTCCATCAATTTAGTATGGCATTCTTCTCTGGTCAGCACGTCTCTCCCCTTCCATCTATGGGCTAGAAGCATTCTTGCTGCCGTCCTTGCAGACATAAAGAGTCTTTTATCTTCTTACTTACAGTATCTCTTCACCTATTATACCAAACGGAAAAGCTTCTGGTTTTTTAACAAAGGTTTTTTAAAACATTTTCTTTAACTCATTCTATATTATTTCACAGTAAGCTTTTACCACCCAACCAGACCACCACATATGAGAGAAGGTACCCTCTTTTCCTAAAACCCTTTTATCTCCTATGGTTCTTAGAAAGTCTCTGCATGTCTAAATAAAAAAAATCCTTCCAGTAGCACCTTAAAGACCAACTAAGTTAGTTCTTGGTATGAGCTTTCGTGTGCATGCACACTTCTTCAGATACACAGATGCACACGAAAGCTCATACCAAGAACTAACTTAGTTGGTCTTTAAGGTGCTACTGGAAGGATTTATTTTATTTTGACTATGGCAGACCAACACGGCTACCTATCTGCAACTCTGCATGTCTAATTCCATCATGAAAAAATCCCTCTACTTTAGTTTTGTTTTCCAAGGGATAATGGGTAGTGATTGAACAAGGCTTTCCCACCAATCAAGCATCATAAAGTGGGGATTGGTGAAAACTTCTGAATCTGGATTAGTGTTGGCATGATTAAATTCTAGAAATTGGATCCAGGACTTTATATTATCCTTAGAAGCTTGTCCAAAAAAAGCAAGAGTTGGAAGTGGTATATTCACTGAATGCTGGAGGATAGGATCTGATATGTGCATTTTTGCAGGAAAGGAAGAACAAGGTACTGGCTGCCCCTGTCTTTCTTCTTTGCCATTCAAGAGATCAACCAGGATCCCAGGCTCTTGCCCAACATCACTCTGGGCTACAATATCCATGAGACCTTTTTTCATGGAAGGATAACATATGAAGCTTTGGTAGACCTGGTCTCTTCTAGACAGGCGAATGTTCCAAACTACAACTGTGGAAAACAGAATAACTTGATTGTTGTACTGGAAGGGGCTGACTCTGACTCTGAGAACTCCATCCAGATTTCAAGCATGTTGAGCATCTATAAAATGCCACAGGTAGGAATGGAGATGGTGGGATCATCTGCCTGAGGTTCTCAGGCATGAAAGTGTTGGGTAGTAACAACTCAGAATGAGGAAGACATAGGAAGTCAAGGGATTGAAGAAAGGAGATAAGGAATGGTCAGATGAATTGCTGTGCTCTTCTTGATACAACCTGTCTTTCCTCCCTTCCATTTGTGTCAAATGTTGGTGTGTGTGTGTGTTTGTTTGTGTGTGTGTGTGTGTGTGTGTGTGTGCATATAAAATGGGAAGGAAGGGAACTTCACTTGTATTAGTGGCCATGCCAATAAAAATGGGATAAAGCAGCTAAGTTTCCCCTGAGAGAAACCGTGATATTTTGTTTATTAATTGAAAACATTTATAACTCACTCAATAAATAAAAAAACCTTTTAGCAGTCCACAATATAAAACAGTAACAAAATTGTTGAAACATATGTATTGTATAATACGATTAAATTAGAAGGATAAAAGCATATTTAAAAAGATGAAAACAGGAACTGAGGGAATACATAAACATAAAAATGGGATCGAGTCTTATGTGCCAAGGAAAATTTGGGCAAAAAGTGTGTCTTTACAAAACAGATATATGTTATTGGGGGCAAGAATTATTTCAGCTTTGATCCCAAACATTGCAAGCCAACAGTTCTTCTTTTCTTGCCAGGTCAGCTATGCTTTTGGCTCCCATGTTCTGAATGACAAGAGGCAGTTCCCCTTTTTCTATCGGACGGTCCCCAAAGAAGAGGCCGTTTACCCAGCGATTGTCAAGTTGCTCCATCACTTCAGATGGACGTTCATTGGTCTCATTGCTCCAGACACTGAAAATGGAGAGAAGTTCATGAAGACATTGACACCTGTGCTATTAGAGAGTGGCATTTGTGTTGCCATCTCACTAAGCATTCCACAATTGAAGGGATTAAGTTTGAGACTCAAAATTCCTCAATTTGAAAGGTGGGGACAAGTCCATGTATTTTTTTATTATGTAGAAACTACTTATTTCTTGATGGGAATAAAACTTGCAGAATTAATATTTGAATTGCAGGGCAAATCCACTGCAGGGGAAGTCTTGATCACAACATCTATGTGGGATTTGAGTGTAGAATTAACCCACAGTCATTTCCACAGTATTCTTTCATTCTCTATTGGGACAAATAAATGGGCAAAATATGATAATATTGATGCCTTTTACTTTGCACTTCAGAAGTTTTGGGAGGAAGCTTTTACTTGTTCCTATACAGAGCATACATTGTCAGTGAAAAGCTGGACAAGATGCAGAGAAAGAGAGGAACTGGAGATGCTGCCCCAAGACCATCTGGAAAGACTCTTATCTCTAAACAGCTACAGGATTTACAACACTGTCCAAGCTGTGGCCCGTTCCTTAAATGCTGTGTATTCCTCCAGATCTAAGTGGAGGTTGAAGGACAGTCTGGAAGTTCAAAGGCTACAGCCATGGCAGGTATTTCCTTTCCCATCACAGACATCACTGCCAAACACAACAATCAGTTGTACAATTCCTGAATGGTTGCCTTGAAGATTGTCTGGGAATGTATTGGGGAGGTGAAGTTTTGAAAACCCCTTTGTGAAGTGCCCTGAATTGGATCCATTTACCTCCTCTCAGATGGTAGTTTCTCTGGTAACAGTTCCCATCACTGGCTGAACCTCCTCTTTGCCTTGAAGTGTGTTGCTGTAGCCTGTATTAAGTGCCTGAGTAAATAGTCTTCTCATTACAATATATATATATATTGTAACAAGAAGCCGAAAGCACCAGCCTGAAGATGACGAGTGAGACCTCGTCGAAACGTCGCACAGACACCCCGACTCTTACACGGGAAGACACCCAAAGACACCAAAACCTGCATATATATATATATATATATATATATATATATATATATATATAGGTTTCAAAAGAATTACATGAATTAGAAAAAGAAGAAAAAGAAAGAAAAAAGTAAAAATAAAAGAAAAAATACAAAATACAAAAAAGATAAAAAACACTTTAAAAAATACATCAGTCTTTCCATACCTTACATTCATTTCCTTGTTTCCCTGACCTCCTCACACCTCCCTTTTTTGTATTCCAATTCAGTTAGTTAATTCAGCAATTTCTTTCCCTCTTTGTTTTTATCTTAGTCCTTTAACATAATATATTATAACTTTGGATTCTCACCTGTTAACAATCCATTTTTACATACACCTTTATAACATTGCTGCTTAAACCACTTAACTTCATTCTGACATCATTCTAACATTCATTAATTTCTGTAAATAGTCTTTAAATTTCTTCCAATCTTCTTCCACCGACTCTTCTCCCTGGTCTCGGATTCTGCCAGTCATTTCCGCCAATTCCATGTAGTCCATCACCTTCATCTGCCACTCTCCCAGAGTGGGTAGATCTTGTGTCTTCCAATACTTTGCAATAAGTATTCTTGCTGCTGTTGTGGCATACATAAAAAAAAGTTCTGTCCTTCTTTGGCACCATTTGGCCGACCATGCCCAGGAGAAAGGCCTCTGGTTTCTTCAGAAAGGTATATTTAAATACCCTTTTCATTTCATTATAAATCATCTCCCAGAAAGCCTTAATCCTTGGGCACGTCCACCAAAGGTGAAAGAATGTACCTTCAGTTTCTTTACATTTCCAACATTTATTATCGGGCAAATGATAGATTTTTGCAAGCTTGACTGGTGTCATGCACCACCTGTATATCATTTTCATAATATTCTCTCTTAAGGCATTACATGCCGTGAACTTCATACCTGTGGTCCATAACTGTTCCCAGTCAGCCATCATTATGTTATGTCCAACATCTTGTGCCCATTTAATCATAGCAGATTTCACCGTTTCATCCTGTGTATTCCATTTCAACAGCAAGTTATACATCCTTGACAAAGTCTTAGTTTTGGCTTCTAGCAGTTCTGTTTCTAATTTTGATTTTTCCACCTGGAAGCCAATTTTCTTGTCCAAATTGTATGCCTCCATTATCTGATAATAATGAAGCCAGTCTCACACTTTGTTTTTTAATTTCTCAAAACTCTGCAATTTCAGTCTATCTCCCTCTTGTTCCATTCTCATTACAATATATATATGGGGACATTCGTCATATTTGTGGCGTATTTGTTTTCTGATCCCATTAATATACATTAAAGTAATTTTTTATATACTGTATCTTGAAAAAAAATTAGACATAGCAAATAATAACTGCAGTCATCGTCTGAGGACTTTCTTCATGTGCCTCCTTCATGAGGAGTCTGGAGGGTGGCAACACAAGAATGTGCATTTTCTGCAGTAGCTCCCAGTTTGGAGAATGCTGTCTCCAGGGAGGTTTGTCTGGCACCTTCATTATACATCTTTTGGTGCCAGATTGGAGTCACATGCAGCTCAGAACACAGAGGCAGGCAGTTCTTAACTATTTATTCAAGAAAACAGCATATGACTCAGCAACACTTCCCAAATGGTCTTTTCTTCTTTTTTATAGTTTTATTTATACTTTTCTAATTTATACATTTCATTAGTTTTACAATCATTTTAATATTGCAAAGTTGGACTTCCTCCCCCCTCTTTCTCCGGTTCCTTTAATTTACTTTTTTATATCATCTGCATATCCAAATTCATTAAATTTGCTCATTTAATTATCTACTTTAAATATATATTCTTATGAATCTGCAGGTTATTACAATAATCCTGTCAATGTTTTTAGATGTTTGCAATTAATCTGAAAATATTCAATAAACCATTTCAAAGTTCTTTTATAAAAAGTTTGTTATCATGATTTCTTATTCGTCTGGTAACTTTCGCCATTTCTGCATATTCCATTATATTTTGTATCCATTCTTCCTTTGCAGGGACTTCTGCTTCATTTCTTTTTTAGGAGAGTAACTGCTGTAGTTGCAGACATAAATCAGTTTCTGTACAATTTAGATACCTCTGTCCCTATCATTCCCAAAAGTTCCTTGGATTCTCCATCAGCCTCCAGACCCCTCTCTTCTGCTTCAGTCTCAGTGTTTGAACTGCTCCCGTCACCAACTCCCCCTGCTCACTAAACCCTGTTGACCCTTCACATTCCAGCCCCTCATCAAAATCTTCTTCAGTATCCCATCACCAATGCCCTGGCTCTGAGCCTTCCCATAGGGATTCCCTTGAGGGTTCGCTGCCTGGAGCTTCCCACAATTCCTCAGACTGCCCAACCAATCCCTGACACTCTGTTGCCAATCCCAAATGAGAACACATCCAAGCATGAAATGTTCAGAGTTGAATAGTCAGTGTTGTTTCCCCTGTTCTATATGTGGCTCTTTTCTCTGCCATTCTAGCTCCACCCTTTCCTGAGAGACGCCCAATTTTATAATTCTTCAATGGACGGAGTGTATTTGGATGAGAAGGGGGACCTGACAGCTGACTTGGACATTGTGAACTGGGTGGTGTTTCCCAATCAGTCCATCCTTAGAGAGAGGATTGGGAGCATCAAGAGACAGAGATCCCTGGACCTAAAGTGCAACATCGACCAGAATGCCACTGTGTCCCCCAAATGGCATAACCAGGTGGGGGAAATAACTTATTTTATTAGATTTCCCATCTGATAAGTTCCAATCATGTTGCCATGTTTTGTGTTGTACTGCCTTCAAATGCTGTCTGCATTTCTTGAAGATCCCTGTGGGTCCCTGTGAAATTCTGTATATGTGTGAATCAGCTACTATGCGAGTGCAATTTCAAGGTGGTTGCTTATTTTGGTAACTAGAAGACGTAGCCACTGGTTTTCCCCATCCCCTGCCATATTTAAATCATAAGAAATCTAAAATATGTAGGAGAATGTGGCTTATAGCAGCCTCAGTGCTGGCAATATTTCCTGAAATGCTCCTGTAAATCCATGTTCTATGGAACAACTTCCAGAAAAACATTGAAAGATTTGTTTGCTAGAAGAGATGGCCTCCAAATCTGAACGCTTTCAAGGAAATTTAACCATCCCTCAACTTTTGCACTTAGATCCTTTTCTAACCCTTTTAGTGAAAGAAAAAATATTTTTGGAAAACACTGTCCCAGCTCCAGTTCAAACACAGGTTGTAGGGAGAGGAACCACTTTACCAGTTAATTATTTTTTCTACCAGGGGCAGCTAATATCAGGACCTCCTTCCCCCAAATTCTATGTTGCACCTACCACCCCTTTTTTTAAAAAAGCATTATTTCCTAAAATGGTTTTACGGTGCTCCTGTATGTCTTCTGCAATAATGCTGTGATGCTAAAAGGATTTGTGATGCCTCCCTCCTGATCAAATATGTTTGTATAAATATGGGGGTTTTTTTAACTCAATCGTATTATGAAATATAATGTAGTGGAAAATAGCTGATGGGACAACCTACTGGGTGGCAGTAGGTTTGAAAGCTGTGGTTCTCAATCATGCCCACTTTGAAACTTTAGCCAAACCAACAGAAGGTTCCACTTGGGTCGCTATGGCCCTCAAGTGAAAACAGTTCAGACTTCCGGGTTAGTGCGAAAGGCTAATGGCGGATTCCCTCCGAGCTCCGGAGGGAATCTGCTCCGTGGAAGATAGGTCCTGCCGCGGCGGCGACGCGGGACCCTCAGAAACCACAGGTGCGGAAGCCTGTGGACTTGGTGACTCGGTGGGCACCATTTGCGCGCCCCCGACCCGCGAAGAAGCCTTTTTAAAGGCTTCGGAGCGGGAGACAGAGAGTGGCATGGTGCTGTGAGTAGACCGCTTCTTCTACGGAGTGAAGCCGCAAGCCATGGCCAGAGAGCACTGACTTCTTTCTTGAACATTTGGACTGCAAAAAGTAACAACCCGTGAGTAGTACGGAAACCGGACTTAAAAATTCGGTACGATCGGGGGAAGCGTTAAAAGGAAGTCCCCCCCCCCGTCTTGCAGACAATTCAAAGCAAGAATTGGATAACTAAGGTCGAGAGACCACTTCTCTTTGTGTGAGACAAAAGTTACTAATTCCATGATTTGGCATTAGAAGTTTTGTGCTGGAGGATAAGAATTGATTTTTAGGAGCTGACATGCAACCCCCCGGGATCCGGGAGCGATCCGCGAGAGAGCCTGTTGAGGATATATAAAGAGTTTGACAGCTGTCAAACGAGCTGTCAAAGTCTGAAAAATTGGTTTTTTGCTATTTCTGCTGGCTAGTTTTGATTTATTTGATTTTAAGTCGTTGAAACAAAGAAGATACAAAAATAAAGTAACCTGACTGTTGGAGAAAGAATACTAAGTAACTAGAATCCCTCTAGAGGGGGTTCTGAGACATTACAATGGCTGCAGATGGAAAAATACAGGCTGAGCTGGATATAATGTTCTTTCTCTTGGGAAAGTTACAGGATCAGAGTAAAGCTTTGGCTACAGACGTAACGACCTTGAACTCTAAAGTAAATAAATTTGTGGACTGTACCAAGGACGTGACTCAAGAAAATTCTGCAGCTGAACAGGAGGAGATATGTGTTGATTCGGAGGAGTGGGAAGGAGGAGCTGAAACGCCGCAGGTGAAAAAGGACAACCAGAAGCCTGTAAGAATGGATTACAAAGAAAACAAGACCTGGATGATGAGAATTTGGTTTGAATTTGAGGATGGAGATTGGAGAGATCTTCCTATGGGGAGATCGGAAGACCTATGGATTACAAATTTGATTAAGACGAAAGTTGGAGCTCTTGGGACATTTGGGACATTTGGACTTAAAAGGAATAAGAAACATGATTTGGGCTCCGATTTTGAATATGGAGGTCTGGTTGGAAGAAACATAGACCCCACTGGGACAGAGCTTCTCCGAGACTCGATGTCCAACATAAAGGACTACCAACAAAACCGGCAGAGAGGGACTGAGACATGAAGACATGAGGAATCCAGGCTGAGAATTGATAGACTGATGAATATTCTCTGGGGATCGAAACCGGGAAAGGGGGGGTGAGAGTTTTGGAATCCAAAGGGTGTATAATTATATGTTGTTTTATGTTATTATGTTTTTTTTCTTTAATTAGTTTAAAAATTGTGAAATTTGTGGAAGGGAATGTGGGTCGACCTTAGAAAAGGATGTAAATGATGAGCATCGTGGTTTAATTGAGGTTTATAAGTTAAATTTGGTTAATTAAGAAGAATTAAGTAAAATATTAATAAGGTAAAGGTTGGAGACAAGAACTTGCTGAGTTAACTATTGGAATTAGGATGCAAGAAGGGGAGGTGTGGGGAAGTCAGGGAAAGTGGTAAAGAAATTAAGGATTTGAAACTATGCATGTTTGTCTTTGTGTTTGTGTGTCTGTGTTATGTGTTGTGTATGTTTATATAAACTGTGAAAACCCAATAAAAATTTTATTTAAAAAAAAGAAAGCAGTTCAGCTACCTCTGATTAATACAGTGATCATGACATTTTATGAGGGGAAGCTGAAACAGAGCTGAGCAACAGGGGAAGGGAAGTGGAAGAATCTTGGGTTTTGATCAAACAGGGAAACATTCTCATGAGAGGTTTTCCTGCAATCAAGCAGTATATAAATGTGGCCAAAGATAATTAATTAAGTAAGTAAGTAAGTAAGTAAGTAAGTAAGTAAGTAAGTAAGTAATACATTGCTACCATCCTTAACACATCAGCCTTAACACATTCTCTTTGATGCCCCTTTATGCATAGCCCCTGCCAACTTCCAGGTGTGTGGAAAGTTGCCAGCCTGGATTCTTCAAGGTCGTTCAGGAAGGAATGCTTCTCTGCTGCTATGACTGCGTTCCCTGTGCGGAAGGAACAATGGCCACTCAGGAAGGTGGGTGACACCAGCAGAAAGAGCTGCCCTTGGGGAAGAGGACAAAGGACCTTTCTTGTGTCCAGAGTCTATTAAAGGGGGGTTTTTGAACTGATGCACTGCTACATTACAACTGGGCATTTTCCCCATTGGGTGTTCATATATGCTGTATTGACACATTGAATGATAATTAGAAGCCTACACAGAGTGGGAGAAAATCCTGAGATGTGGGAATTTGACAGCACTTTTACTGTTAGTCAAACTTGGCACAAGAGGCACCATGAACTCTGGGGTGATTATCAGACACAAATATTTTAGGACACTAATCCTAACATTGACATCCTTTGAGGAAATGGGTCGCCATGGTTTATCATTATTTTATTCCTGTCAGAAATATTAGTGAGGTCCTCCTGCATTGTGGTTCCCTTAGTATGTGGAATCCTCTAATAGAATAATAGAATCATAGAGTTGGAAGAGACCACAAGGGCCATCGAGTCCAACCCCCTGCCAAGCAGGAAACACCATCAGAGCACTCCTGACATATGGTTGTCAAGCCTCTGCTTAAAGACCTCCAAAGTAGGAGACTCCACCACACTCCTTGGCAGCAAATTCCACTGTCGAACAGCTCTTACTGTCAGGAAGTTCTTCCTAATGTTTAGGTGGAATCTTGTAGTTTGGATCCATTGCTCCGTGTCCGCTTCTCTGGAGCAGCAGGAAACAACCTTTCTCCCTCCTCTATGTGACATCCTTTTATATATTTGAACATGGCTATCATATCATATCACCCCTTAACCTTCTCTTCTCCAGGCTAAACATGCCCAGCTCCCTTAGCCGTTCCTCATAAGGCATCGTTTCCAGACCTTTGACCATTTTGGTTGCCCTCCTCTGGACACGTTCCAGTTTGTCAGTGTCCTTCTTGAATTGTGGTGCCCAGAACTGGACACAGTACTCCAGGTGAGGTCTGACCAGAGCAGAATACAGTGGCACTATTACTTCCCTTGATCTAGATGCTATACTCCTATTGATTTTTACCACCCCATTGTTTTTACCACCAATTGACGATATACCAGTTGCCTCAGGTTTTCATTGTCCCGTAATATTATTAATACCAATAAATGCTCTCCCTGGTTATATGTAATGATTTTTATTGAATATAGTTATGATTTCTTTCATTGGAGACCACTTTGGTATTACTTTTTGTTAATGAAAAGCAGTACAGTAAAGTTGATATTCCTTGTGTTCTTTCCAGATGCAGAGCGTTGCACCAGGTGTCCAGAAGATCAGCATCCAAACAAGGCCAGAGATCAATGTTTCTACAAGATCATCACTTTTCTAGCTTATGAAGAACCTTTGGGGATCTTCCTAGCTTCCTTTGCCCTAATCTTATCCTTAACAACGTGTGTTGTGCTTGGAATATTCATTATATTCCGAGAAACTCCCATAGTCAAAGCCAACAATCGGAACCTCTCCTATATCCTCCTCGTTTCCCTCCTGCTTTCCTTTCTGTCCTCCTTCCTCTACATTGGCAGGCCAAGGAAAGCCACCTGTCTTCTCCGACAAATGGCCTTCAGCATCATCTTCTCAGTTGCCATCTCTTCTGTGTTGGCAAAAACCATCACTGTGGTGCTGGCCTTCCTGGCCACAAAGCCAGGAAACACAATGAGGAGATGGCTGGGGAAGAGTCTGGCCAACTCCATTGTCATTTCCTGTTCCAGTGTCCAAGTTGCCATCTGCACCATCTGGCTGGGAATCTCTCCTCCCTTCCCAGAGTCTGACATGAGCTCCCAGGCTGGAGATATCATTCTACAGTGCAATGAAGGGTCTATTGCCATGTTTTACGCTGCCCTTGGCTACATGGGCTTCCTGGCCTCCATCTGCTTCACTGTGGCTTTCCTGGCCAGGAAGCTGCCTGGGGCCTTTAATGAAGCCAAGCTGATCACCTTCAGCATGCTGGTCTTCTGCAGTGTTTGGGTCTCCTTTGTGCCCTCCTATCTGAGCACAAAGGGGAAATACATGGTAGCCGTGCAGGTCTTCTCTATCTTGGCTTCCAGTGCTGGGCTTCTGGGCTGCATTTTCTTTCCCAAGTGCTACATAATTGTACTCAGGCCTGATCTGAACACAAAGGAGCATCTGACTACAAAAGCTGGTTTTTAATTACTGATTTTTGACAACTGTTGTCCAGTACAGCAATGATGAAAAAGACATTCCTGCCTGACATGAAAAAGACATTCTGATCGTTACTTTTCAAACCTTTAAGAAGTGTCTAAATATTTAAATTTTATTTTTAATTGTGCTATTTTAACTTGGAAAGTTGAATGCCTTTCTCTTAAAATTCATACTCTTTGGCATATATATTTAATATGAAAATTGATTAGGGCTGCTAAAACAAATAGAATAAAAAAGTGGAATTCAGTAGTGAAATCTTTTGATTCAAGAACAGTTAACAGAGGGCACAGATACAGATATATATATATGGACGCGGGTGGCGCTGTGGGTAAAACTTCAGTGCCTAGGGCTTGCCGATCGCATGGTCGGCGGTTTGAATCCCCTCGGTGGGGTGAGCTCCCTTCTTTCGGTCCCAGCTCCTGCCCACCTAGCAGTTCGAAAGCACGTCAAAGTGCAAGTAGATAAATAGGTACCGCTTTATAGCGGGAAGCCCAGGCTCAAAGGTATCAGGAATTCTTTCAAAAAGAAATCCTCGGGCCCCATCCCTACATAGGCTCTGCCTCAGACGAG
The DNA here is from genome assembly GCF_965113315.1 of Podarcis vaucheri. Lineage (NCBI taxonomy): Eukaryota > Metazoa > Chordata > Lepidosauria > Squamata > Lacertidae > Podarcis > Podarcis vaucheri. The sequence continues at coordinate 125,831,096 of NC_138760.1, forward strand.
CATAGCATAGTGTTGAAACGCTTCCACCATCATACGACTGATCTTACGTCCTTCTTCAGGTTACCACCCAAAATATTAAATCGAAACGAGTATACTTACGGTGCCCCCTGGTATAACTCTCAGTGCAAACAAGCAAGACAGCGCCTTCGTGCTATATATAATGTATATAAGACCTCCGATGTATCTACTCTGCCAGCTAGTTATGCACAAGCCAAGCAAGTTTACAAACGCACGCAGAAAATTGCCAAACGTGAGTGGCAACATAATCGCTGGCAGGCCTTGATTACTGCTTCAAAATCACATAGATCCAGGGAATTCTGGTCTCTGATTAACAGAAGGGTGAGGAAATACCCAAGGGCAGGGACTTCCGGTTCGGCGCCTGCGCTAATGGCTGCTCCCTCTCCGAGCTCCGGAGAGAGGACGGCTCTGCGAGTTTGGGTCTGACCCGCTACGGCAAGCGGGGGACCCCTAAAATCACAGGAACGGAGCCTGTGAACAAGGAGATTCGGTGGGCACCTGAAGCGCCCCCCTTTACCGCAGAAAGAGCCTTTTTAAAGGCTCCGGAACGACAACGGGGAGCGCGGTGCTGAGAATCGCTACCCAGCCCGCAGGGTGAAGCCGCGTTGCCATTAGTGGAGAGTGCCGATTCCCTTCCTGAATAATCTGGACAAAAAAGACCCGTGAGTAAGATTGAACCTCTATTCGTGTCAAAACTACTTGAAATTAGGCTGAAAACGGGAAAGGCGAAAATTAAGGAAGTCTGCCTTCCCCCGACTGCATGACAATTAAAGCAACGAAAGTTACTGAGCTGCATCCATATGGGATATTGTCTTTAACTGCTTGAATCCGACATTTGGACTTTGACTATCCCCTCTAGCTTGCAGGGCAGAGGGGAAGAATAAGTGATTTTATAAGCTGCATGACCAACTTAAAGGAAAGGGAACTCTCTGCAGCCTTCAACCTGGCACAAACTGCTATTAAAACAAAGGAACACTGAACTGACTTTAGATTCCTGTGAAAGTAACAAAGTGGAAGTCTCATTGCTTATTTGTTACAAAGTTTTGGGACTCTGTGGACACAATATATCAGGGAAGGCTGGGACTCTATCTATTGGGAAAGTGTTGCAATATATATATAGAAGCCTCCCGATAAATTTGCTTTTCAAATACTCTTTGCCTTTGTTTGCGGACATTTTGATTTGCTCCCTCTAGAGGGTAAATTAAAAGTTGCTACGCTTTGGGACAGTGGAATTTTCCTTTAGGAGAAGGCTCTCGTGGGAAACGACCTTGGGATATGAGTGGGCCAGCAGACGAGATAAGCACGAGAGCCAAGACAAGGCAATATCAACAACAGCTACAGCAACACAAGAAAAGAGGCTCGATCTCAGGCATAACCTCTACAGTGACAACAGGACAAGAAAAAGGCACAGCAGTCTCCATGGATGCAGTGTCGCAAGCCCTTTTTAAGATAAATCAGTCTCTGGAGAATCTAACAAAGCAGACGGCTGAAAACACCAAGAAATTGACAGAGAACTCACAGAAATTGATAGATTTAACAACAAGACTTGACCTGAATACAGAATCTATAAACAGGCTTACGCAAGAAAATTCTGCCACACGTCAAATTGCGGAGGAAGCCAGAACTATTGCTGGAGAGACCCAGGAAAAATTAGAACCGATTGCCAGGAAGGTTTATGACCACGACGCAACTCTGGCATTGTGGGAACTACAAAGAAAAGAAAGGAATTTGAAACTACGATCAATTCCAGAGGACGAAGGAGACAATCTTACGGACTTTTTAACGAAAGAGTTTGCTGATTCCTGGGAAGATCTACAGGAGGACGAATTTAAAATTACAACAGCATTTAGACTGGGCAGAAGACAGAACAGAAAGGTGCCGAGAGACTGTCTGATTACCTTGAGATCGAAGGAGGAAAGAGATAAAATTCTAAGACTGCACTTTGAAAAGGCCTTACAAATTGGGAACTCACCGATACAGATCTTTAAAGACATTCCTAAACATATTTTGGACTTGAGAGCTTCTTATAAGGATTTGGTTTACCTGTTGAAGAAGAACACCATTCTCTTCAGGTGGGAATTTCCACAGGGACTGTCTTTTGACTATAGGGGGAAGAAGGTGAAAATAAAGACGATACAGGATAAAGACAGGTTCCTACAAAGAAATCAAGAAGATTTACAGAAAGGAACTGTAGATCCAATTGCTGAGCAAAAGAGTGTAATAGACATCCTGAACCTTTCGTTTGGACAGAATCTTCCACCACCAACGGAGGAGGAACAACAATTGGGAGCTGTTGGAGGAATACCAGAAAAATAACAAGATGGCCCTGCAATTCCTTAGCTGGAATTGTAATGGGATGAACAGTCCTTTGAAGAGACGACAAGTATTCCATATTTTGTACAGAGAACAACTGGACTTGATTTGCTTACAGGAAACCCATATAACTAGAGCACACAGGAGACTGCTTATGAATAAAAAATTGGGACAAGAATTTATTTCGTCGGACAAAGTGAAAAAAAGAGGAGTTGTGATTTATGTAAAAGAGAAGTGGGCTCCAAAAATGATGTTCAAAGATGAACAAGGAAGATATCTAGCGGTGGAGATTCAGGTACAAGGAGAAAAATTTTTGATAATTGGGATCTACGCACCAAATGAAGGTAAAGCAGAATTCTTCAAAAAACTCCATGTAACTTTGACGGATTATTTGGAATATAATATGATAATCATGGGAGATATGAATGGTGTAGTCTCTACAAACATGGACAAGACACAAAGACTGACACTTACTAAAGAAGGGAGACTCCCGAAGACTTTCTTCGAAATGACTGAAAATATGGACTTAATAGACATTTGGAGAACAAGGAACCCTCTTGAAAGAGAGGGAACCTTTTTCTCCCATGCAAAGATGACCTGGACCAGAATCGACCAAATATGGGTTACTAGTGGAATGGCTCCGAAGATTAAGAAGGTAGAAATCTGCCCAAAAACCTGTTCCGACCATAACGCCGTGAAGATGGAAATGAAATTTACAACAACTGGTCAGTTTAGATGGAGAATGAATGACACCCTATTCCGAGATAGAGAGATCCACATGAAGGCCCAAAAAACTCTAAAGGACTATTTCGAAATCAACCTAAAGGGTGATGTGGAAAAAAGAGTGATCTGGGACGCAAGTAAAGCTGTGATGCGAGGATTTTTGATTCAACAAAATTCAATAAAGAAGAGAAAACAGAATGAGAAAAAGGAAAAATTTTTGGAAAAGATAAAAGAAGGAGAGAAAAAACTAAGATCAAAACCAAAGTCCCAGGAGATTTTGAGGGAGATTAAGTTGTATCAAACACAATATATGGAATTGATGAACCAAGAGATAGAATGGAAAATAAAGCAAATGAAACAAAAGACATTTGAGTCGGCAGACAAATGTGGTAAACTTCTGGCATGGCAACTTAAGAAAAGACAGAAATTAAATACAGTCACAAGTCTAGAAGTGGATGGAAAAAATATATCTAAACCCAACGAGATAAGAAATTGTTTTGTGAGTTATTTTAAAAAACTTTATTCCCAAGGATTACAAAATGAAGAGGACATAGATAAATTCCTTAATAAATATGGATTACAAAAAATCTCTCATCATAGCAAGGTGGATCTAAACCAGAGAATAACAGAACAAGAGATAGAGGGTGCCATTCAGGACATGCAATTGGGCAAATCTCCAGGGCCAGACGGACTGACTTCCAGATATTACAAATCTTTAAAGGAATGGCTGATACAACCGTTAAAGGAAGTTTGTAACGAGATCTTAGAGGGAAAAAAGGCACCCGAATCATGGAAAGAAGCATATATTTCACTCATACCAAAGACAGAGACTGAAAAGACTCAACTGAAGAACTACCGCCCAATTTCGTTATTGAATGTGGATTACAAAATTTTTGCAGACATTTTAGCAAAAAGATTTAAAAGAGTATTGATGGAGAAGATTCATAGAGACCAAGCAGGCTTTCTCCCAAAAAGACACCTCTCAGACAATGTTAGGAATATAATAGACATTTTGGAAAAGTTAGAGGTGAACATAAATACTAAAGCAGTTTTGATATTTGTGGATGCGGAGAAAGCCTTTGACAATATTTCGTGGAGTTTTATGAAAAAGAATCTTCATGGGATGGGGGTAGGACAAGGTTTTGAGAATGGTATGGGTGCAATATACTCTGAACAAAAAGCTAAGTTGATTGTAAATAATGTAATAACTGAGGAACTTAAGATAGAAAAAGGAACACGACAGGGGTGCCCAATTTCCCCATTGCTTTTTATTTCGGTCCTGGAGGTTTTGCTGAACATGATTAGAGACGACCAGCAGGTTAAAGGTGTAAAGGCCGGAACCAAACACTATAAGTTAAGAGCGTTCGCAGATGACCTTGTTTTGACCTTGCAGGAGCCAAACACTAGTACAAAAAGAGTGTTGGAAATAATCCAACAATTTGGACAGGTAGCTGGATTTAAATTGAATAAACAAAAAACTAAAGTCTTAGGGAAAAACCTAACAGATATGGAAAAGAATAAATTTCAAGAAGAGACAGGTCTGACGGTGGTTAAGAAGGTGAAATATCTAGGGGTTAATTTAACATCTAAAAACTTGAATCTGTATAAGGACAATTATGAAAAATGTTGGTCAGAAATTAAAAAAGATTTAGAAATATGGTCAAATTTGAGATTGTCAATGTTAGGCCGAATTGCAGTGATCAAGATGAATGTATTGCCTAGAATGTTATTTTTATTTCAAACTTTGCAGATTATTGACAAGATGGACTGTTTCAAGAGGTGGCAGAAAGACATTGCGAAATTTGTCTGGCAGGGCAAAAAGCCCAGAATAAAATATAAAATTTTAACAGATGCAAAAGAAAGAGGGGGATTTGCCCTGCCGGACTTAAAATTGTACTATGAAGCAGCAGCATTCTGCTGGCTGAAAGAGTGGATGCTCCTCGAGAATACAGATATCTTGGATTTAGAAGGTTTCAATAATGCATTTGGCTGGCATGCATATCTATGGTATGACAAAATCAAAGTGCATAGTGCCTTTAAAAATCATATTGTAAGGAAAGCGTTGTTTAATGTTTGGATGAGATATAAAGATCTGTTGGAAAATAAAACCCCTAGATGGTTGTCACCCTTAGAGGCTAAGGCCCACAAGAAACTTAATATGGAGGTCGGATGGCCAAAGTATTGTGAGATCTTAGAACAGGATGGAGAGAAACTGAAATTAAAGAGCTATGAAAAATTAAAACCCAAAGTACAAGATTGGCTCCACTACTATCAAATAATGGAGGTTTTTAAACAAGACAGGAAAATTGGCTTCCAGGTGGAAAAATCAAAACTTGAGACAGAATTGTTAGAACCCAATACTAAGAATTTGTCAAGAATGTATAACTTGCTGTTGAAATGGAATACACAAGACGAAACAGTTAAATCAGTTATGATTAAGTGGGCACAGGACATTGGTCATAATATTTTGTCTGCTGACTGGGAAAGGTTGTGGAACACTGGTATTAAATTTACGGCATGTAGTGCTTTAAAGGAAAATGTGATGAAAATGGTCTATAGGTGGTACATGACCCCAGTTAAGCTAGCAAAAATTTACCATTTGCCTGATAACAAATGTTGGAAATGTAAGGAAACTGAAGGTACTTTTTATCATCTTTGGTGGACATGCCCGAAGATTAAGGTTTTCTGGGAGATGATATATAATGAAATGAAAAAGGTATTTAAATATACCTTCCTTAAGAAACCAGAGGCCTTTCTCTTGGGCATTGTCGGCCAATTGGTGCCAAAAAAGGATAGAACTTTTTTCATGTATGCAACAACAGCAGCGAGAATACTGATCGCAAAGTATTGGAAGACACAAGATTTACCCACCTTGGAAGAATGGCAGATGAAAGTGATTGACTATATGACATTGGCGGAAATGACGAGCAGAATTCGTGACCAGGGAAAGGAGACTGCGGAAGAAGACTGGAAGAAATTTAAGATTTATCTTAAGAACTATTATAAACTTGATGAAGTTTAGAATGTCGAGATTTTACAGAGAGAAAGGGTTGCAGTAATATAAGATTAGATTAAGAAAGGACTATGATGATTTAGGATCGGAAAAAATATTTATAAGTTGCTATAAAATTTGGACATGAGGATGCAGAAAGGGGAGGTATGGGGAAGTCCGAGGAAAGAAGTTTATGAAAGGACATTTTGAAATTATATATTTTTGTTTGTCTGTTTTTCTTTTATGTTTGTCTGTTATAAAAATTCTTGTAAAACCAATAAAAATTTTATAAAAAAAAAAAGGAAATACCCAAGGGCAGTCATCCCTGCACCGACATGGGAATTGTTCCTGAAGAAATGTTTCTCACAGGCAGATGCTCCCTCCGTCCATCTGATGCATCTGTTTTCCCACCTACCTATTTGGCCTCCCACCGATCCTGACGAAATAGTCAAGCTAATAGCCCAGCTGAAATAGGGCAAAGCCCCAGGGCCCGACCTGATCCCTGCTGAAGCCATCAAACTACACCCAAAATGGTGGGCTGGCATCCTGGCCAAAACCTTCGACGCAATCAACGCTTCTGGTCTCATCCCCAAAATATGGAAGGAGGCCATTATAGTACCAATTCACAAAAAAGGTTCTCCAATGGAGCCGGAAAATTACCGTAACATCAGCCTCCTTTCGATCATAGGGAAAATTTATGCCAGCTTTTTGTTGACGAAACTATTGCGATGGGTAGATGAGACTAACCAGATTGGCCACGAACAAGCAGGGTTCAGAATTAAACGCTCTACAACTGATCATGCGATAGTTCTTTACCATCTGGCACGGAAGTACTCCTCCCCTCCCCGGGGCTACTTGTGTGCTGCCTTCTTAGATCTTAAGGCAGCCTTTGACAGTGTTCCTAGAAATATCCTTTGGGAGAAACTTGCGAAACAGGGCATCGATAGAAGACTCTTATGGCTTATAAGTCAGCTCCACGAAGGTACCTTTGCCAGAGTGAGACTTACTCCTGCGGGCGACCTTACAAATTCGATACCAATAAACAAGGGAGTGCGCCAAGGATGTATATTGGCTCCCTGCCTATTCAATCTATTCATCAGTGACATGCGAGCACCCCTAGTCAACGCATCACCAAGTACACACGCGCCTAGACTAGCGGATTACCGCTGTCCACTCCTTTTATATGCGGACGACGCGGTAATTCTATCTTATACACGTGTTGGACTAACCAGAGCTCTGAAGATCTTTGCCACGTATTGTCAACTCAACCAATTAACCATCAACCATGCTAAATCTAAGATTCTGATTTTCGCCAGAAGTCGGAGATTATACGAATGGAAGCTTGGTGGAGCAAAAATAGAGCAAGTCCTAAAATTTCAATACCTAGGAGTTATTTTTCAATACAATTTGGGGTGGAAAGCACAAATTCAACACCTCCTTAACAAGGCCAAAACTCTGTCATATGCGCTCCTCCGATTTTTCTTTTCGGATGGAGCTTTGCATGTCCCCTCGGCCCTAAAGGTGTTCAAGGCAAAAGTGGTACCCATGCTTACTTATGCTGCCCCGCTCTGGGCCGTGATGACAGACCTTGCTCCTCTTGAGACTCTGCAAAACCAATTCCTACGTCGGCTCCTAATGCTCCCCCTGTGCGTAAGCAACGCAGCCATGCGACTAGAATTGAAGATCGCATCCTTAGAAACTGGCCTGTGGAAGCAAGTCTTCAATTATTGGTTATCATTGTGGCATAGATTACCAGACCATTACCTTGTCCAATGCTTATGGCGAGATGAATTCTCCAGCCTTTGGACTAGTAGAATTCACGCCAAACTCCTGAGCTATGGAATCTCTCCCTTAGATTCCCTAAAACTAGATCAAATCACTGCTCAAAGACTGATCCGCCAAAGACTGGATGACATCGATTTACAGCGAAATTATATGCTGGGGGGAGGTGTTTGTTCGCCCCAGAACATTGGTATCACTTTAACTTACTGCGTTCCATCATACCTCTCCTCCCTTTCGACTGTTGCCCATAGGCTGGCCTTCACCAAAGCGAGGTTTAACGTTTTTCCCTCCAATGTCCTGAGACATAGATTCTCTAAGGGCCAAGCCTCCGCCATGTGCGAATGTGATAAGGAGACGCCGGAGTCGCTTCAGCACATTATGTTCACTTGCCCCTTATTCAAGGTGCCACGGGCAAATTTGTTGGGATCAATCATACAGAAACTAGAGGGTACCCCACCAAAATTCCACCTTGCCCAAATCTTGCAGGATAAGGATACCCACACGACCCTGAAAGTGGCTAGGTTCCTGGTCGCTGTCCTTACCCAAAAGCGTTGCCAAGGAGCACCACAAGCTAATTAAGGCGTAGTATGCCATTCCATCTTATAGTATTTTATTGTTATAGTAGTGTTTTAGCGGCTGTTTTTTCCCACGTGCACAAGCTGTTATTTATGTTTTGTTTTTATCTGTATGGGCCTACGGCCGTAATAAATTATTATTATTATTATTATTATTATTATTTTATAGCGGGAAGGTAAACGGCGTTTCCATGTGCTGCGCTGGTGCTGGCTCGCCAGAGCACCTTCGTCACGCTGGCCACGTGACCCAGAAGTGTCTCCGGACAGCGCTGGCCCCCGGCCTCTTAAGTGAGATGGGCGCACAGCCCTAGAGTCGGACACGACTGGCCCGTACGGGCAGGGGTAACTTTAACTTTTACATATATATATATATATATATATATATATATATATATATATATATATATATGCAGGTTTTGGTGTCTTCGGGTGTCTTCCCGTGTAAGAGTCGGGGTGTCTGTGCGACGTTTCGACGAGGTCTCACTCGTCATCTTCAGGCTGGTGCTTTCGGCTTCTTGTTACTGGAACAGAGCAGAATCTGGTGTTTGAGTTCCTATAAATACTGTTGAGGGGTGTGGTGTATAGCCTCCAACGTTCTGGGCAGAGAGGAAGTTCCTAGATTAGTGTGCCTTTTCTTCTTTTGTTCCTTAATTACTTGAGGGATATCTTGAGTGATTTCATGAGTGATATTCTGAATACCACTGGGTGGGTCATTAAGTGTAGATTAGTTGCTAAAGCTTTCGTGTCTTGACCTCTTGAGCTTGTGAAGAGTTTTTCTGAGAAGATGGCTGTGCTGCATTTAGTTGTGCTCCATCCAGTAGCCAAACTATAGTGGCACCTCCGGATGCTGCACCCCCCTGCAATCCCTACACAGATCTGGCTGGCACAAGGCACAAAACCACAGCTCGCCCCTATACACGAAGCCAAGCCAGAGCACAACTAAATGCAGCACAGCCATCTTCTCAGAAAAACTCTTCACAAGCTCAAGAGGTCAAGACACGAAAGCTTTAGCAACTAATCTACACTTAATGACCCACCCAGTGGTATTCAGAATATCACTCATGAAATCACTCAAGATATCCCTCAAGTAATTAAGGAACAAAAGAAGAAAAGGCACACTAATCTAGGAACTTCCTCTCTGCCCAGAACGTTGGAGGCTATACACCACACCCCTCAACAGTATTTATAGGAACTCAAACACCAGATTCTGCTCTGTTCCAGTAACAAGAAGCCGAAAGCACCAGCCTGAAGATGACGAGTGAGACCTCGTCGAAACGTCGCACAGACACCCCGACTCTTACACGGGAAGACACCCGAAGACACCAAAACCTGCATTCCTGTACCCGTGAAAATCTACGAAAGCATATATATATATATATATCACAATAGGAGGGCTATTGGAGTGGGGAATAAACATGGTAGGAATAATTTATTCACTATTGCAAAACTCCATTTAAAACATGTTGAACTTTGAAGTTTGGTTTGCTCTTCATTTTAGATAGAATTAATATCTGTATTTTCCTTCACAAACGTTATGGTAAGAAGACTTCTGTTTCAGCGTATCTGAAGAAGTGTGCATACACACATAAGCTTATACCAAGAACAAACTTAGTTGGTCTCTAAGGTGCTACTGGACAATTTTTTAATTTTTTAATGTAAAATTGAGTTATAATGGCTGGATTTTAATTAGAACATGAGAAGAAAATATCATTAAATCAAGCAGCACTGTAAAGTTTCTCGGGATAAGGATCACCTCAGATGCAGAAAAATAAACTGAATTTTCTTGTGAGAAATTCATGCATGAGATATTATTCACAGAACAATCAGTTACATTCCAAGCTGCAACATAACAAGGAAGGAAACGGGGGTCCTTTTGAGGGGGGGCAACATAGAAATCTAATCAACGTAAAAAGTAATACTAATAATTGTCTTAACAATTCTGATGTGCTCCAAGGTGTTTGAGGGCAGAGAAAAATGTCTAATAGTAGGCAAATACACAGCAAAAGGCACAAACAGAATAGGATAATGAGATAATTTGAAAAATCTGTTTCAAAGCACAATGCAGTGTGTGAGGTGAAAATCGGAACTATGAATGCAGAGAAAATGGTTCTCTCTTCAAATAACCCTTTTGAGAGTGAGAAGAGCAAAGCACATTAGTTTTAATAGGCTTGCTGTAGTGTGGTGTAGTGGTTAAGAGCGGTGGACTCGTAATCTGGTGAACCAGGTTTGCTTCCCCGCTCCTCCACATGCAGCTGCTGGGTGACCTTGGGCCAGTCACACTTCTGTGAAGTCTCTCAGCCTCACTCACCTCACAGAGTGTTTGTTGTGGGGGAGGAAGGGAAAGGAGAATGTTAGCCGCTTTGAGACTCCTTCGGGTAGTGATAAAGCGGGATATCAAATCCAAACTCTTCTTCTCTTCTTATGCAACACATAAAAAGAAAGGCCTTTTAGAAGAAGGGGTGAAAGTCTGACTACCAACAGTCTAACTACCACACAAATATGTTGGGAGTCATTCTGCACTGAAACAGTAAAGATGTTTATACCTTTAAGAACAGTTTTTGTGAGCTCTGGGCTGATTGGCTACAGCTGGCCATGACTGCAAAAGGAGAAAAGCTGCAGTTGGAACTTTGCCTCCAGGAAAAACACCCACAAGCTTTGCTGTTTGTTGTTTTGAAATAAAACCTTTATTTGATTTGGTTTTACACCAGTCTCATGGTGTCACAGTCTTCTGTTCATCTGCTATCAGTGGAAAATCCCCCTCTAACAAAATAAGTGTCACTGGTTCTTTGAAACCCAAATATGGATTTGCAGCCATGCCTCCATTAAACATTATATGACATAAAATAAGATTGCGTGGCGATTGCCGCCCCCTCCCACAGATGGAGTAAATAAAGACACCGGACACCAGAATTTAGGTTAATGGGCGAAAATGGCCACAACTTTATTGATTACAGGTAAGAGCGGTATTGGCTTTAGGCATTGGCCCTAACAGACTATCCGGTCTAACCGGGAAGGGTTAAGCACCAACAGGGGGAGCCCCCAAGATGCACATCCCTAGGTGCTCCCCAAGGGGTTACCGCTCGGGAGTGCACTTTAGGCACTAGCCTCCGTAGGTTTCGGACGAGGCAACACCCCCCGGAGTCCTTTAATGAACTACCCTTCAAGATTTGGGGGAGGTGATGGCGTTCCTCCCCCCAACTCATCTGCATAATAATACCCCTGCCAATGCCTAACCGCCCAAACCAAAGATGTCGTGACGTTTTGCTACGAGGTAGGTGAAAAAACCAAGTGGCTTCCAAAATATAGCCAATTAGCCAAATGGAAAAACTCCTACCAGGCCCCTTGCGGCGACCAGCCGAAGCCCATAGCAAAGTCCGAATGCAAACCTAGAGGGCGGGTGGGTGGGAAACTGCAGCTGCTGTAGGGAAGAAAAGGGGCGAGCCAGGGCTGCCCCGACCTTAAGAGGACCTAGTAAGCCCACCCCTAGCGCCAGCCGATTGGCTGGCGCTGAGGGTGATGAATATTAATGAGACTGGGGAATCCCTGAGCGCCGCGGGGCTGGCGCCAGCCCCATGAGATTGTAGACGGGGGAGCGAGCCCGCAACCCCCCCCTTTAGGTCGGGAGTGGCTTTGTGTAAACGTATTCATTGTGAACCTCTGGAAAATGTGAGAAAGCATAAAGACTAGTATGGTTGGTCAATAAAATAGTGGGATGAGCCTGTGATGGAACAATGTAAAATGCTATGCCCAAAAAACGTATAGCCATTGCAGAGCAATTATGAATTCATTTTCAACATTCATGATTTCTGTGACAGGAAGAAAGATTTAAATTTAAGAAGCTACATTTGCAAGGCAAGTATGTCTTTTTCATCATTGCTGTGGTGGACAACAAGAGTAATTTAAGAATCAGCTTTTGTTGTCAGATGCTCCTTTGTGTTCAGATCAGGCCTGACTATAATTATGTAGCCCTTGGGAAAGAAAATGCAGCCCAGAAGCCCAGCACTAGAAGCCAAGATAGAGAAGATCTGCACGGCTACCATGTATTTCCCCTTTGTGCTCAGATAGGAGGGCACAAAGGAGACCCAAACACTGCAGAAGACCAGCATGCTGAAGGTGATCAGCTTGGCTTCATTGAAGGCCCCAGGCAACTTCCTAGCTAAGAAAGCCACTGTGAAGCAGATGGAGGCCAGGAAGCCCATGTAGCCAAGGGCAGCGTAAAACATGGCAATAGACCCTTCATTGCACTGTAGGATGATCTCTCCAGCCTGGGAGCTCATGTCAGACTCTGGGAAGGGAGGAGAGATTCCCAGCCAGATGATGCAGATGACAACTTGGACACTGGAACAGGAAATGACAATGGAGTTGGCCAGACTCTTCCCCAGCCATCTCCTCATTGTGTTTCCTGGCTTTGTGGCCAGGAAGGCCAGCACCACAGTGATGGTTTTTGCCAACACAGAAGAGATGGCAACTGAGAAGATGATGCTGAAGGCCATTTGTCGGAGAAGACAGGTGGCTTTCCTTGCCCTGCCAATGAAGAGGAAGGAGGACAGAATGGAAAGCAGGAGGGAAACAAGGAGGATATAAGAGAGGTCCCTGTTATTGGCTTTGACTATGGGAGTTTCCTTGTACTTAATGAGGATCCCTAACACAAAGCCTGCAATTAGGGATAAAAAGATGGCCAAGGAAGACAGGAGAACCCCCAAATATTCTTCATAAGTCAGGAAGGTGATAGTCTTGGCCAGACATTGATCTCTGGCCTTGTTTGGATGTTGATCTTCTGGACACATGGTGCAATGTTCAGCATCTGGAAAGAACAAGCATAAGATTAACCATATATCCTCTGTACTGCATTTGCAGACAGTGATACCAAAGCAGTTCCCACTAGAAGAACATATAAATATATCGAATAAAAATAATTGTATATCAGGAATCAATATTAATAATGTCAATGATAATGGACTACTTGAGGCAACAGGTATGCCTTTCATTGGTGGGGAAAACAACAGGGGGAGCATGGCCTAAGGGTAATCTAATCCACCCACTTGAAATGCAGGAATCTTAACTAAAGCATCCAGGGCAGAGGCCATCCAACATCTGCTTAATAACCACCAAGGAAGGAGAGTCCATCATTTTCAGAGGGAGTTTTTCCTGATGTTTAGTCAGAATCTCCTTTCTTGTAACTTGAAGACATTGGTTCGGGTCCTACCCACTGGAACAGGACAAAACAATGTGACAGCCCTTTAGATATTTGAAGATTGATAAAACGGGCTTCCTGTTTCTTGTGTGCCAGGAGATGGGTATCTCTCCCAACACTATGGAGAAAGACAGATGGAGATAATCAGAGAATGATGGCTGAATTGCATTTTCTGCATTCCTCTTCGGTCGGAAGAGGAACCTGGCTCTCACCCGCAGTTTGCCTGGCAGTCTGGCACTCGTTTCTCCATGGAATCCAAAGACAGGCAAAGGCACTGGGTTTATGGAGCAACCCAGCTGCCGTGACACCCCCCCCCCCGATCCTGTCCCTGGAAGCACAGGTTATCCTGCTAATTGGCTTTTTTAATTGGAGTAAACTGCAGGCATGTGCTAGAGATGGTGATATACGAAACTGCAAAAATAAACTCAGCTACCAGGATTTAAAAGGTTTGGATTGAGAGGTGGTTTCATTTGGTCAAAGAGATGATGGAGGGAGGGGAAACCACGGTTTGCTTATATCAAAGTTTTTCTCTAAATTTATGATATGGCAACCCTCCCTGGAATGCAATGTTTATTTTTAAAAAATCTGTACAAGTGATGAAGGAAGAAAATGGAATATAAATATGGAATGTAACAAAACTGGAGCTGCCTGTGTGGGAGAAAGGAACTGAGAGGGTAATATATGGACAGGAAAACATAACGGAAAACAAACCATCCCACACAGGAAGGAACAGGGATTACAGTTAGAGTTCCTCACTTAAAACTTTTAAATTACCTAATATACCAACATGAATGAAATCACCAGATTATAGCTTTTATATAATGGATTATTATTTCTGAATGTAATGTAATAGATACTATTAAGCTTTTGGAATGCATTAAAAAGATGGGAAAATTAAGCCATCAATTCTAGCATGCGGAAGGCCAGTTTGATTAAATTGTATAATTTGAGATTGGAATCATTGGCATTAATAATTGTATTAATTTGATGAAATTGGTATTGTTTTTATGATGCTGCTATTGGAACGATACTGAAAAATCAATAAAGACATATTTTAAAAAGAAGAAGATGGCAATCACATCTCCTTTCACTTTCCTCTTATCCAGGTTAAACATACCCAACTCCCTCAACTGTTCCTCATAAGGCTTAGTTTCCAGAGCCTTTATTGTCTGGGTCGGCCTACTCTGCACAGGTTCCTGCTTCTCCATATCCTTTTTATATTTTAACACCCAGAACTGGACACAATATTCCAGGTTGGGTCTGACCAAGGTAGAATGGAACATTGCTATTATTTTCCTTGATCTGGACACTAGACTTCTGTTGATGCAGCTTAGAACAGCATGAGCTGTTTTTGCTTATGCATCACACTGCTGACTCCTGTTAACACTTCTCCAATCTGTATTGGAGTTATCATCAGTGCTAAATTTCCCCCTGTATATCGGAATGAAGCCATTTCCTCTTCCTCAAGGGCAGCCCTTTCTGCTGGCGTTACCCACCTTCCTGAGTGGAGATGGTCCCTTCTGCACAGGGAACGCAATCATAGCAGCAAAGTGGCATTCCTTCCTGAACACGTTTGACCAGTCCAGGGCTGCAACTTTCCACACACTTGGAAAGAGGCAAGGTCTAAGCAGCAAGCAGCAAAGAAATCGTGTTAGGCCTATTTATTTTTCCCTATGGAAATGAGACAGAGGCTTGGGAAGGCCCAGGATTCTCACGTGGACCTTGCAACTAAGCATAAGGCTGAAAAGACCATAGCAATTGCATAGTTGTTTGAGGTCCAGATGGCCCAAGTGGAACTGAATGTGCATTTCTAGATTTGGCTGGTTGGCTAGCCTAGGATGTTCCTGGTTAGGATTAGGCTGCCTTCAGTTATCCATGCTCTGCTAACCTTCTGGTTCTACTATTGTGGGGCTACTCATGAAGAAAATCTGGAAGCTGCAGCTGGTGTGAAGTGAAGCAGCCAGGCTGCACAGTGTCAGGGCAGCCAAGTGGGATAGATGAAGAAATGTGGAAAATGACTCACTATCGCAGTCTTTCATGCACACCAGAATGGAATGCAAACAGGATGCCCAGTTTTAGTTATCTTCATACTAGGATGGGCAAGGTGAGAAATGGGCAGGACTTCTTCCCTTCAAAGACCTTTCCCTTCTCTATGAAGAAGACTACTATTGAAACCCCCAAATTTCCCAGTAGGCAGTTGGCTCTGTTAGTAGTCAGTTGGCACTACAATCTCCAACAGAACTTATCCAGAATTCTCAAGGACCAACATACAGACGCTTAAGGACAGTTATACCCTTCCAGTTCAGTTGTTCCTTGCTCTTATTGTGGGTTTCTGTGAGGAAATGGGCAAGCTCACTTTCCTACAGGCTTTTTCAAAATCGTTAGGTATTTCTGTTGCCTTTTAGATTGAGGTGTTTATCTTTTTTGTGAGTTGCTGCCTGCTTAAAGTGTAATTTTGCTGCCTGAATCATTCAAAAATATCCACATATGTGGAACAGAAGTGAATATCTGTCACTTCTGTTCCATATAATAAACCCAACTTTGTTTATTCCTTTGGGGCGAGAACTTCTTGTGGGCTTTAGGATAAAGGTGGACACGGATTCATAACAAGCCCATGTCAGGACTCCAGCGAAAGACCCTAATACTCTCCTTAGTGTGTCCTAGACTGTCAAAACCCCTTCATGGATCACTGCCTTGCCGTGGCGAAGGGGCTTGAATAACTCAGAGAAGCTATGAGCTATGCCGTGCAGGGCACCCAAGATGGACAGGTCATAGTGGAGAGTTTTGACCAAACGTGATCCACCTGGAGCAGGAACCAGCAAGCCACTCCAGTATCCCTGCCAAGAAAACTCCATGGACAAAGACAACAGGCATATAAAAGTTATGACGCTGGAAGATGAGCCCCTCAGGTCGGAAGGCATCCAACATGCTACTGAGGACGAGCGGAGGACAAGTACAAGTAGATTCATAGCTGATGAAGCGGGTGGGCCAAAGCCGAAAGGACGCTCAGTTGCGGATATGCCTGGAAGCGAAAGGAAAGTCCAATGCTGTAAAGAAAAATATTGCATAGGAACCTGGAATGTAAGAACCATGAACCTTGGTAAGTTGAATGTGGTCAAAAATGAGATGGCAAGAATAAATATTGACATCCTGGGCATCAGTGAACTAAAATGGACGGGAATGGGCGAATTCAGTTCGGATGACCATCACATCTACTACTGTGGGCAAGAAACCCGTAAAAGAAATGGAGTGGCCCTCATAGTCAACAAAAGAGTGGCAAAAGCTGTACTGGGATGCAATCTCAAAAATGATAGAATGATCTCGATACGAATCCAAGGCAGACCTTTTAACATCACAGTAATCCAAGTTTATGCACCAACCACTGGTGCTGAAGAAACTGAAACTGACCAATTCTATGAAGACTTACAACACCTTATAGAAATGACACCAAAGAAGGATGTTCTTCTCATTATAGGGGATTGGAATGCTAAAGTAGGGAATCAAGAGATAAAAGGAACAACTGGCAAGTTTGGCCTTGGAGTTAAAACGAAGCAGGGCAAAGGCTAATAGAGTTCTGCCAAGAGAACAAGCTGGTCATCACAAACACTCTTTTCCAACAACACAAGAGACGACTCTACACATGGACATCACCAGATGGGCAGCATCAAAATCAGATTGATTATATTCTCTGCAGCCAAAGATGGAGAAGCTCTATACAGTCAGCAAAAACAAGACCTGGAGCTGACTGTGGCTCAGATCATCAGCTTCTTATAGCAAAATTCAAGCTTAAACTGAAGAAAGTAGGAAAAACCACTGGGCTGGTAAGATACAATCTAAGTCAAATCCCTTATGAATACACAGTGGAAGTGAGGAACAGGTTTAAGGATTTAGATTTGGTGGACAGAGTGCCTGAAGAACTATGGATGGAGGCTCGTAACATTATACAGCAGGCAGCAATTAAAACCATCCCAATGAAAAGGAAATGCAAGAAAGCAAAGTGGCTGTCCAACGAGGCCTTACAAATAGCGGGGGAGAGAAGGCAAGCAAAATGCGAGGGAGATAGTGAAAGATACAGGAAATTGAATGCAGATTTCCAAAAAATAGCAAGGAGAGACAAGAAGGCCTTCTTAAACGAGCAATGCAAAGAAATAGAGGAAAACAATAGAATGGGAAAAACCAGAGATCTGTTCCAGAAAATTGGATATATGAAAGGAACATTTCATACAAAGATTTCCATAATAAAAGACAAAAGTGGAAAGGACCTAACAGAAGCATGGATGACACAAGAATTACCTATCCGTGAAGAATGGCAGACGAAAGTGATGGACTATATGGAATTGGCTGAGATGACTGGCAGAATCCGGGACCAAGGAGAAGAGTTGGTGGAAGAAGATTGGAAAAAAATTAAAGTATATCTTCAAAAATATTGCAATATTAAAGACTGTTAGAAAGATGTTGGAAAAAGAAAATTAGGCAGTTTTGGTAGATGTGATATAAAGGATTAAGTAAAAATGAGTTGATGAAACTGAGGAAAGAGAGAATGTTAAATTATAATATTTTAAATTAAACTACTTAAATGAAAGGGACGCGGGTGGCGCTGTGGGCTAAAGCCTCAACGCCTAGGGCTTGCCGATCGAAAGGTCGGCGGTTCGAATCCCCGCGGCGGGGTGCGCTCCCGTTGTTCGGTCCCAGCGCCTGCCCACCTAGCAGTTCGAAAGCACCCCTGGGTGCAAGTAGATAAATAGGTACCGCTTACCAGCGGGAAGGTAAACGGCGTTCCGTGTGCGGCTCTGGCTCGCCAGAGCAGCGATGTCACGCTGGCCACGTGACCCGGAAGTCTCCCCGGACAGCGCTGGCCCCCGGCCAATAAATGTGAGATGGGCGCACAAACCCCACAGTCTGTCAAGACTGGCCCATTCGGGCAGGGGTACCTTTACCTTTACCTTACTTAAATGAAAATAAGGTTGGAAGGATTTGCTGAAAATATGATCTGAACTAGAATACAAAATTGGGAGGTGTGAGGAGGTCAAGGAAATAAGTAAAGGAAGAAAGTTTATGTAAAGTTTTAATCTGTTCTCTTTTTTTATTTTAATAGAATGTATTTGTATAATTTTTAATCTCTTTTTTTCTTTGATATGGTTGTATTCATTTTTTGTATTTTGTATTGTTCTTTTTTCTTTTTGTAACTTTAAACTTTGAATAAATATTATTTTTAAAAAGGACCTAACAGAAGCAGAAGACATCAAGAAGAGGTGGCAAGAATACACAGAGGAACTATACCAGAAAGAAATGGATGTCTCATATACCCCAGGTAGTGTGGTTGCTGACCTTGAGCCAGACATCCTGGAGAGTGAAGTCAAATGGGCCTTAGAAAGCACTGCAAATAACAAGGCCAGTGGAAGTGATGATATTCCAGCTGAACTGTTTAAAATTTTAAAAGATGATGCTGTTAAGGTGCTGCACTCAATATGCCAGCAAATTTGGAACACTCAGCAGTGGCCAGAGGATTGGAGAAGATCAGTCTACATCCCAATCCCAAAGAAGGGAAGTGCCAAAGAATGCTCCAACTACCACACAATTGCACTCATTTCACACGCTAGCAAGGTTATGGTTATGCTTACAATTCTACAAGGCAGGCTTAAGTAGTATGTGGACCGAGAACTCCCAGAAGTGCAAGCTGGATTTCGAAGGGGCAGAGGAACCAGAGACTCAATTGCAAACATGCGCTGGATTATGGAGAAAGCTAGAGTGTTCCAGAAAGACATCTACTTCTGCTTCATTGACTATACAAAAGCCTTTGACTGTGTCAACCACAGCAAACTATGGCAAGTTCTTAAAGAAATGGGAGTGCCTGATCACCTCATCTGTCTCCTGAGAAATCTCTATGTGGGACAAGAAGCTGCAGTTAGAACTGGATATGGAACAACTGATTGGTTCAAAATTGGGAAAGGAGTACGGCAAGGCTGTATATTGTCTCCCTGCTTATTTAACTTATATTCAGAATTCATCATGCAAAAGGCTGGGCTGGATGAATCCCAAGCCGGAATTCATAGAATCATAGAATCATAGAATCATAGAGTTGGAAGAGACCACAAGGGCCATCGAGTCCAACCCCCTGCCAAGCAGGAAACACCATCAGAGCACTCCTGACATATGGTTGTCAAGCCTCTGCTTAAAGACCTCCAAAGTAGGAGACTCCACCACACTCCTTGGCAGCAAATTCCACTGTCGAACAGCTCTTACTGTCAGGAAGTTCTTCCGAATGTTTAGGTGGAATCTTCTTTCTTGTAGTTTGGATCCATTGCTCCGTGTCCGCTTCTCTGGAGCAGCAGAAAACAACCTTTCTCCCTCCTCTATGTGACATCCTTTTATATATTTGAACATGGCTATCATATCACCCCTTAACCTCCTCTTCTCCAGGCTAAACATGCCCAGCTCCCTTAGCCGTTCCTCATAAGGCATCGTTTCCAGGCCTTTGACCATTTTGGTTGCCCTCTTCTGGACACGTTCCAGTTTGTCAGTGTCCTTCTTGAATTGTGGTGCCCAGAACTGGACACAGTACTCCAGGTGTGGTCTGACCAGAGCAGAATACAGTGGCACTATTACTTCCCTTGATCTAGATGCTATACTCCTATTGATGCAGCCCAGAATTGCATTGGCTTTTTTAGCTGCCGCGTCACACTGTTGGCTCATGTCAAGTTTGTGGTCAACCAAGACTCCTAGATCCTTTTCACATGTACTGCTCTCAAGCCAGGTGTCACCCATCTTGTATTTGTGCCTCTCATTTTTTTTGCCCAAGTGCAATACTTTACATTACTCCCTGTTAAAATTCATCTTGTTTGTTTTGGCCCAGTTCTCTAATCTGTCAAGGTCGTTTTGAAGTGTGATCCTGTCCTCTGGGGTGTTAGCCACCCCTCCTAGTTTGGTGTCATCTGCAAATTTGATCAGGATGCCCTTGAGTCCATCATCCAAGTCGTTGATAAAGATGTTGAATAAGACCGGGCCCAAGACAGAACCCTGTGGCACCCCACTAGTCACTCTTCTCCAGGATGAAGAGGAACCATTGATGAGCACCCTTTGGGTTCGGGCAGTCAGCCAGTTACAAATCCACTGAGTGGTAGCATAGTCAAGACCGCATTTTACCAGCTTCTTTACAAGAATATCATGGGGCACCTTGTCAAATGCCTTGCTGAAATCAAGGTAGGCTACATCCACTGCGTTCCCTTCATCTACCAGGCTTGTAATTCTGTCAAAAAACGAGATCAGGTTAGTCTGACATGACTTATTTTTCAGAAATCCATGCTGACTATTGGTGATCACAGCATTCCTTTCTAGGTGCTCACAGACTGTTTGCTTAATGATCTGCTCCAGAATCTTCCCTGCTATTGATGTCAGACTGACTGGGCGGTAATTATTTGGGTCCTCTCTTTTCCCCTTTTTGAAAATAGGGACAACATTTGCCCTCCTCCAGTCTGCCGGGACTTCGCCTGTTCTCCAGGAATTCTCAAAGATGACTGCCAGTGGTTCTGAGATCACATCTGCCAGTTCTTTTAATACTCTTGGATGCAGTTCATCTGGCCCTGGAGACTTGAATACATCTAAACTAGCCAAATATTCTTGTACTATCTCCTTAGTTATTCTGGGCTGTGTTTCCTTTGCTGAATCATTTGCTCCAAATTCTTCAGGTCGGGCATTGTTTTCTTTATCGGAGAAGACTGAGGCAAAGAAGGCATTGAGGAGTTCAGCCCTTTCTGTGTCCCCTGTTTGCATTTCACCATCTTCTCCTCTGAGTGACCCCACTGTTTCTTTGTTCTTCCTTTTGCTACGAACATACCCATAAAAGCCTTTTTTGTTGCTTTTAACCTCTCTAGCAAGCCTGAGTTCATTCTGTGCTTTAGCTTTTCTGACTTTGTGTCTACACGTGCTGGCTATTTGTTTGAATTCCTCTTTGGTGGTTTCCCCCCTTTTCCATTTTTTGTACACATCCTTTTTTAATCTTAATTCAGTTAAAAGTTCTTTAGATAGCCACCCTGGCTTCTTTAGGCACCTTCCACGTTTCCGTCTCATTGGTATTGCCTGTCATTGTGCTTTTACTATCTCCCTCTTAACAAACTCCCAGCCATCATGAACTCCCTTTCCTTTTAGTATTGCTGTCCATGGGATCTCACCCAGCACTTCCCTAAGTTTTATGAAGTCGGCTTTCTTAAAGTCAAGAAATTGAGTCCTAGTATGCTTGGCTGCTCCTTTCCGCTGTATAGTAAACTTCAGAAGAGCATGATCACTCGCGCCTAATGATCCTTCCACATCTACCCCACTAACCAGGTCATCAACATTGGTTAGGACCAGATCTAAAATGGCTGTTCCTCTTGTTGCTTCTCCCACTTTCTGGACAATGAAGTTGTCTGCAAGGCCAGTGAGGAATCTGTTTGACCTTATGCTCTTGGCTGAGTTTGTCGTCCAACAAATATCCGGGTAATTGAAGTCCCCCATTACTACTATCTCCCTTCCTTTTGCATGCTTGGCCATCTGTTCCAGGAAGGCATCATCTATGTCCTCCGTTTGGCTTGGGGATCTATAGTAAACTCCCACAATGAGGTCTCTGTTATTCTTCTCTCCCTTAATTTTGACCCAAATGCTCTCACTTTGGCTTTGAGGATCTAAATCTTGGATCTCTTCACAGGTATACACATCCCTGACATATAACGCCACTCCTCCTCCTTTCTTGTCTGGTCTGTTTCTCTGAAATAGATTGTATCCCCCCATTATCACATTCCAATCGTGGGACTTATCCCACCAGGTTTCAGTGATGCCTATTATGTCATATTTAGTTTGCTGTACCAAGAGCTCAAGCTCATCTTGTTTATTTCCCATGCTTTGCGCATTAGTGTAGAGACATTGAAGTCCATTAATCATTCCCCCGTGTCTCTTATTTAAGGATTTTTTAAATTAAGATCGCCGGAAGAAATATCAACAACCTCAGATATGCAGATGACACAACCTTGATGGCAGAAAGTGAGGAGGAATTAAAGAACCTTTTAATGAGGGTGAAAGAGGAGGGCGCAAAATATGGTCTGAAGCTCAACATAAAAAACCAAGATCATGGCCACTGGTCCCACCAGCTCCTGGCAAATAGAAGGGAAAGAAATGGAGGCAGTAAGAGATTTTACTTTCTTGGGCTCCATGATCACTGCAGATGGTGACAGCAGTCACAAAATTAAAAGACGCCTGCTTCTTGGGAGAAAGGCGATGGCAAACCTAGACAGCATCTTAAAAAGCAGAGACATCACCTTGCCAACAAAGGTCCGTATAGTTAAAGCCATGGTCTTCCCAGTAGTGATGTATGGAAGTGAAAGCTGGACCATCAAGAAGGCTGATCACCGAAGAATTGATGCTTTTGAATTATGGTGCTGGAGGAGACTCTTGAGAGTCACATGGACTGCAAGAAGATCAAACGTATCCATTCTTAAGGAAATCAGCCCTGAGTGCTCACTGGAAGGACAGGTCATGAAGCTGAGGCTCCAATACTTTGGCCACCTCATGAGAAGAGAAGACTCCCTGGAAAAGACCCTGATGTTGGGAAAGATGGAGGGCACAAGAAGAAGGGGACGACAGAGGACGAGATGGTTGGACAGTGTTCTCGAAGCTACAAACATGAGTCTGACCAAACTGCGGGAGGCAGTGGAAGACAGAAGTGTCTGGCGTGCTCTGGTCCAGGGGGTCACAAAGAGGCGGACACGACTAAACGACTAAGCAACAACAGACTGTCAAAATATTGAATGTTGATGCTGACAGGCTAAACCTCTCTTTAGTGTGAGTATGAATGCATGTGGGTTCATAACAATTTAAATATGGTAATGACTGGGAAAAACCGTGGCCACCTCATCCAATTACTAAAATAAGCAACCCCCTGGAAATTGCACTCCAGGACAGTTGACTCCTACATATGCACAGCTTGACAGAGATTCCAAGTTAGGTTGCCAAAGCTGATGTTGACAGGCATTTGAAGGCAGCCCCACACAAAGCAGGAGACCATGATTAGAGATTAGATAAAATGCAATAGACGGTATCTCCCACCTTGTTGAGCTTTTTGGGCAACACATCTGCATCAATGGTGCACTTTAGGTCTGAGGATCCCTGTCTCTTGATGTTCCCAAACCTCACTCTAAGGTAGGTCCGATTGGAAAACAGCACCCAGTTCACAATGTCCCAGTCGGCTCCCACTTCCCCGTTCTCATCCAAATACACTCCGTCCATTGAAGAATTGTAAAACTGGGCATTTCCCAGGAAAGGGTGGAGCTAGAATGGCAGAGAAAAGGGCAGTGTTTGGAATATGGAAAACAACAATGGCTATCCAACTCTGACCTTTCAATCCCTGGCTCTCGTCTGACTTGGATCTGGGTGCAGACTCAAGTAGCTTTGAGTGTGGGCTACACTGAAATTTATAGGGACGCGGGTGGCACTGTGGTCTAAACCACCGAGCCTCTTAGGCTTACCAGTTGGAAGGTTGGGCGGTTCAAATCCCCGCAGCTCTGTCCCAGCTCCTGCCACCCTAGCAGTTCGAAAGCACGCTGCTGCAAGTAGATAAATAGGTACCACTGTGGTGGGAAAATAAACAGTGTTTCCGTGTGCTCTGGTTTCCGTCACGGTGTCCCATTGCACTAGAAGTGGTTTAGTCCTGCTGGCCACATGACCTGGAAAGCTGTCTGTGGACAAACGCCTGCTCCCTCGGCCCAAAAGCGAAAGGAGCACCACAACCATATAGTCGCCTTTGACTAGACTTAACTGTCCAGAGGTCTTTTACCTTCAGCTTTTTACATGGAAATTTATGCAGGTTAAATTTGCTTAGGGAGGCAGTTCGAAAGCACGTCAAAGTGCAAGTAGATAAATAGGTACTGCTCCGGTGGGAACGTAAATGGTGTTTCCATGCGCTACTCTGGTTTGCCAGAAGCGGCTTAGTCATGCTGGCCACATGACACGGAAAAACTGTCTGCAAATAAATGTCGGCTCCCTTGGCCAGTAAAGCGAGATGAGCGCCGCAACCCCAGAGTCATTCACGACTGGACTTAACTGTCAGGGGTCCTTTACCTTTACCTAGAGACTAGGAGCTTGGAGGATGAGGAAATGGGGGAAACAAGCAGGTGCCCCAGCACAGAGCACAGACAGGAATCAGACATGGCAGCTTCACCACAGAGTCCATCGGCCCACCCCCCGTCCCAAAACAAGGTGTCTGATGCACATCACAGAGCAGGGAGCCAGGCAGAAACAGAAAGGGTCCCTAGGGGCTCCCCATAGACAGAGGGAGGGGCATGACACAGAGGGAATGTGGGGAAGTGGGAGGTGTAAGACAGTCCAGGCAGCTGTTGCTAAAGTGGAGCATCTCTCAGAGGTCTTTGCTTGTTTTCTGCTCTGCTTCCTTAATAATGGGGAGGAAGAGAGTTGCTGGGGTCTGCAAGGTGGCCAAGGAAAGGGGGGACAGTGGTGCAATAGGGCAGGTGTAGGGCTGGTACTTCCAGGGCAGCCTTGAAGAAAATGTAAATAGGCATTGTGACTCTTCAGGGGGGAGATGTGGAAGGTAGTGGGGGCTGATGGCTCCTGTGGCTCCTGGGATCTGGGCTGCTGCCACTGTGGTTCCTACTGCCTGCTGGGGGAAGGGAGGAAGGGAAGGACGGGAGAAAGAGAGCAAGGGGAGAGGAGAGGGGAAGGAAGAGGAAGAGGAAGGAAAAGGAGGTGAAGAAAGCAGTGGCACACAGTGCAAGAAGCCAACCCATTTGCCCTTGGGGAACAGGCAGGTCTTGGCCTGGAGAAGCAGCGCCACTCACAGGCAAGCGGGAGGGAGGGAGGGAAGCTGGTGCTGCCCACAGCTCCCCTGACAACCATCCAAGGCCCCCAAGGGAGCCACAGCTCACTGGTTGAAAACCGCTGCCATATGGGGAGAGGGAGCCTGCAACACCATCTCTCTTGCCAAATGGAATTCTTACATGGGGGTTAGGGGTCATGCTCCAAATGGGACACTGCAGCCAAAGGGGAGGGATTGGAGTCCATTACCAGAGGGGCAGTGCCCTCTGAGGGACTTTTGTGTATGGGGGGGGCACAAAGAGGATCCAGTTCAGGGCACTTCAAAAAGCAGTTTGATAAATTTCACCCACTACATTCCCCAAGTTCTCAGACCTTCCCCAATATGATATTTCTGGACCATCATATTTGGCAGAGATGTCAGTGATGGGAAGGGAAATACCTGCCATGGCTGTAGCCTTAGAACTTCCAGACTGTCCTTCAACCTCCACTTTGATCTGGAGGAATATGCAGCATGTAAAGAATGTGCCACAGCATGGACTGTGTTGTAAATCCTGTGACTGTCTGAAGAGGGGATTCTTTCCAGATCGTCTTGAGGAAGCATCTCCAGCTCTTCTCTCTCTCTGCATCTTGTCCGGCCTTTCACTGACAATGCATGCTTTACATAGGAACAATGGAAGCTATCCTCCCAAAACTTCTTGATAGCAAAGAAAAAGCGATTAAAGTCATCAGGTTGTGCCCAATTATTTTTCACAAGAAAAAAAGAAAAAATACCTTGGATGTGCTGGTAATTTAAACCACTGTACTTTAGAGTTATGGAGATGTCCCACATTGCTGTTGTGATCAAGACTTTTCCTGCAGTGGGTTTTTTAAAAACATTGATCAACTCTTTCACAATTTTGAGCCCCGCTGTTAAATAAATGTTTTCTACATAGTAAAGAAATACATTGACTTGTCCCCACTCAATGAACTGAGATCTACTGTAGATCAATGTGTTAATGCCTAGTTTTAGGATGAAGCCTTCTGAGAAGGCAACGCAAATGCCACTCTTTATGAGCAGAGGCGTCAAGGTCTTCACAAACCTCTCTCCGTTGTTGGTGTCTTGAGTCAGAAGACCAATGAATGTCCAGTTGAAGTGAAGGAGCAGCTTGACAATTCCGGGGTACAGGGCATCTTCTTGGGGGACCATCCTGTAGAAAAAGGGAAACTCCCTCTTGTCATTCAGATCTCGGGAAACAAAAGCATAATTGACCTGGCAAGAAGAGGAAGATTGTTAGATTGTTTTTATTTTGGATCAAAGCTGCAATATTTGGATCAAACGAATAACAAATAATTTTATTGTGAAGATAAATATTTTCCCCTGGGCTTTCCTTGACACATAACATTGGACTCTGTTTCTGTCTCTAGAAATAATTTAAAGCAGTTTTTTAAATTTGTTATTGTACTACTGTTTTCCTGATTTTCTTTTGTATATCTTGCATCATTGATGTGTTACTGTTTTTGCTGTACACCACAACAAGATTTTTAAACTCTAAGGTGGGTTGTAAATGTTCTGAATTAATAAACAAAATACCAGTGTTTTGCTTGGATTAAATGTTTCCAGTTACTCGAATTTCTAGCAGCATGGCTACCAGCATAATGGGCATGGAGTGCATAGAATCACTATTTGACACACACGGAAGGAAAGTAAAGGTGGTACGAAAACAGCCTACACCCCTATCCATTCTTACCTGTGGGATTTTATAGATGCCCAACATGGTGGAAATCAGGATGGAGTTTTGAGAGTCACAGTCAGCCCCTTCAAGAACAGCGAGCGGCTGATTCTGTTCCCCACAGTTGAAGTTTGGGACATTCACCTGCCCAGAAGAGAGCAGGTCAGCCAAAGCTTCATACGTCTCCCTTCCATGAAAAAAGTTATCATGGATGCTGTAGCCTAGTGTGATGTTGGGCAAGAGCTTGGGATTCTGGTTGATCTGCCGAATGGCAAAGATGAAGGACAGGAATAGCCAGTACAATGCTCCTGTTTTCCTGCAAAATGTACATAGCACACAATCATTATCCAGCATTTCACCAATATATCAGATTCAGTTCTGCCTTTTTGTGACAAGTTTTTACAGTTAATAGTGTTTCATGCAAGATTCCAGGTGTTCCAAACACTCACCCATAGTTCAGTTCACTTGGAATGAAGGACAGCGAAGAACGTGGTGTCCTAATGATATATGATTTATTTAAACATTATGTGACAGGTCACATTTACTGTTATCTCCCTGCCCCCTTCATGAATTAGAGGTGAGAATTAGCGTGACTTCATTTGAATCACAGTGTCTTGTGATCTTGATGTGATCTGGGGGGGTCTTCTGAGTGTGTGGTTCTCTTCACTTGATTTGAAACCAGTGATAAAAACAGTTTATGCTGTAAAACCTAGGGTTCATAACACAACTAACCCAAGCTTTAGACACAATTAACCCCACCCTATGATTAATAATAATAATAATAATAATAATAATAATAATAATTTATTTGTACCCCGCCCATCTGGCTGTGTTTCCCCAGCCACTCTGGGTGGCTTCCATAGAAACCAAAAATACACTGAAACCAAAAATACACTAAAAATTTATGGATTAATAAAACAAAAACAATAAGTTTTAAAAAGCAAAAATGAAAATTCACTTGTGCCGTGTCTTTGTCTGAGTGATGTGCTTTCACAGCAGTGTTGTCCTTCTTAGCATTCAAAGTTGTTTAATGTGCACCCAAGTTTTCTTCACTGAAAGGAAGTTCCTGAATCTTCTTGAAGCAACATATTATTATTTTTTTTTGATAAATTGTTTATTTCTATATACAGGCTGAACTTTAGTAGGAGTCTGACAGCATTAGCCCTCTGGCTGATCTTGCTCCACCATTCATTTTTGGAGGTAGGGACCCGGGTCCTTCAACATCCCCCTTGAAATCCAAGCGCTTTCTGACCCTTTCCTCAAACTGTTTCCAGAACTACAATTTGCAGTTTCCTGACAAAATTCTGGTGGTGGTGGTGGAGGAAACTCAGCTCCTTCCCCTTCCACAGGAGCCCATCCATGGACAGAGTTCTGCTTAGCAAAAGCAGCAGAGGTGGGCAAGTCTGCCAGAGAAATGAAGGTGACCTTTCCGTAGTCTCCACATTTCCATGCTTTCCTATTTTTACTTTGCAGTGTCATAATATCGGAGGGTTCCTTTGGAACATACCTTTTGAAACCTTCCCTACCTGTGGTTTGTTGCTGGATGCAAATAATCAGTACAAATGCTCAATAGAAAGCAAATAGAAAAATAACCAGACTGAATGCTCAGTATAGAGGAAATCCGGAAGATATTTACAATGGTTTCCATCAGATATTTAAGGCTATCAGATTGCTAAATTTTGTAGGGGATTTGGTTGCACTTTAAGGGGATGGACAGCGAAAAGCAGCAAGTCTGTTCACCCTCTTAGTGCAACTGCGTTGTGAGATGGCAGAGGCTTTCCTGGGGCCCTGATGAGGGAACTAGAACTCCAGTGCCCTTCCTGATAGGCGGTGGGGGGCATAAGCCCATTTAAGCAGCCCGCATCTGGGGCGCTGCCTGTTCATTCCTTCGCTGGGTTTCTCTGCCCACCCTCCCTCGGTTCAAGCTGATAGTCAATGACTTGGCTGTGGCTATGGTGGTTGCCGTTCCTTATGGGTCCAGGTAGGAATTTGCCCACTGGGCTAATTGGCTCTTACCTGGTGGTTTTTCCTACCTCATAGCAATCATCCCAACTGGTTGGGCATTGGGGCAATCCTGTGTTTTGGACGGAAGGGAAGTTGTAGTCTCTGCCTGCCCCTCCAAATGCTGGGGTATCCTGTTAAAGGGATCCAGGGGGAGTGTCCATGTCTGTGTGCCCAGGGCCAAAGGCACTCCCCCACACGGTGTTCACTGCAGGGGTCACCCTATTTGATGTAAGCCTTAGGAACCCCCACCAGGATTGACCACACATCACTTCTGGCAGGCAGGCAGGCTGGAAGTATTTAGATTGCTCCATGCCCAAGCCAAATCTCTTTCATATGTATTCAATAAAGTTGTGGCATGTTTTGACCCAAAACCGTCTTATTGGTCTCTTATTTATATGGGCTGGGGCATGGGGAGCCCGATGCCTGGTCCTGCAATGCAGAACGTACCCTGGCCCTTTCCACTTGCCAAACCAAGAATGAACCCCTTTAGCCTGGGAATTGGGACTCATGAATTTGTTAACCCCATTCCATAAAATGACTTACTCTCTAAAGTTGGTAGAGGGAGTCGTCTTGAAACTGTGTGGAATAAACGTAGCCATTGTGGCAGAGATGAGCCCGCTCATGAGGTGGTCTCCTGGTCTGGAATAACTGAATGGGTCTAGTTCATCTCTCTCCAGAGTCAAGGGGCATTTCACCTTCACTCCACATTCCACATAAGGCATCAGCAGCAGCAGTAGCAATCCCATTCTGGAACAGCTCCCTTCCTTGTGACTGCTCATCTCAGAGAATTATTTGATGAAGCCAAACTCTTTTTGCTTTCCTAATGTGGATGGAGCCCAACTACAGCTTCAGTTTTGAAGGGGATGGAAGTCAACCTCACACCTTCATCATCCAACTCACCTAACCTGAATTCCTACCCAAATTCTCATTGGAACAAAAGGCATTTATACCCCAGTCTTTTCCAAATGCAAGATGTTGCCTCATATTGCTCTTGATTCTCATGTTTACTTCAGTGCACTCAACTGCGATCTGTGAAGTCTCTGGAGCTTGCTTGAGAAGATGAAAGAAAATCACTATGATTTTGATAATTACAAAGGAAAGAAGCAGCAGCTCTACAATATCCTAAACAGTTAATTAATATTCATGTGCAAGGGAAGTAGTTGGGAGAAAAACATGTTTGTGAAAACTCCCAGTTCTAGCTGCCAATTCTGAGACGCCAGACCCTCCTCACTTGAACTAAGGGGCACCAACTTTAGGAGACCGTGGGAGCCCAGACAACCACATTTTTTGTTCTGTGGATGCTTGACCTCCACCCCGTACTCCCATCGCCACGTGTCTTCCACGGCCGTCCACTGCCAATTAACTTCTGGCACTCCGGTGCCCCAGTAGCAACTGGGTTGGGGCCCGTGCCTGTGCTAAAGCCTGTACGATGTCATCATAATCATAATCAATTTTATTTATACCCCGCCCTCCCCAGCCAATGATGTTGTGGCATTGTACACGTGCTGGACACCCACAGTATAGGGCCCAAGTCGGCACCGCTGCTTGAACCGCGAGTCACTTTTGCTCAGGCCAGGCCCAACCCGACTGCCTTACATTTGAAATTTTCCTAGAGGGACAGCCAAGTTGGAAGAAAGTTCATTCCAACTCAGTATGTCTTCTAACTCAGTATGCCTTCTAAGCAGACAAGAGTATGCTGCCATGACTTCAGTCCCTTATTCTCTCTAACCAGAGCAGCTCTTCTCTATAAACTCAAGTCAAGAAGCACTTCCTCAAGGCTTGGGCCAGAAGAGAAGGGGGAGGAAGAGCAAGAGGTGTAGCTGGTGAAAGCAAGTGTGGTGGGAAGAGACTGCTGAATTAATTTTGGGTTCCAAACATAGCTGAAAGTGAAGCATGACGTGGGGAAGGTCACACTCCACGTCTGCACTCTGGAAAGGGAGTCTGGAAGTCAATGCAAGCAACTTTTTGAAAAACAACCTTTGGACATCTCCAGTGGCTTAGCCATGCTTACCTCTAGCCGCATGCTATCTGGGCACACGTGTGTGCTTTAAAGCTCCAAGTGGTGTTTTGTTTTTTGGGCTGTTTATTCTTAAATATGCCTTTGTATTCCGATCAGACCTCAGCACAATAATGTTGCACTTGGGCATGAAGATGTAACCTAAAAGCCCAGCACTGGAGGCCAAGATGGGAGCTGACAGTGGCTTTGAGATTAGAGAGGCTGCACTTCCCGTGCTGCTACCTCTGTTCAAAGATGTTTTGGAAACAGTCTTAATCCATTTTCATTTAAATTTGTATTTTTAAATACAAGAAGAAGACACTCAAATGAATGAATGAATTTATTATTACGGTCACAGACCAGTTCCAGCCCACATACAATATAAAGGAAATCAATTAAAGGTAAAGCTTAATCATTTGGACACGTTTTGAATCCATCAGAAAAGGAGGCTTAAAAATGGTTTTTTGCAAGTTGAACCCAGGTGTGCACTAGCTGTATACAAAGTAGTATTTTTTCCACTGAGGCATATGGATTCTACATTTGCCAGATTCAAATCTGAAGGTAAGAGCAACAGAAATCAATATAAACTGAAACATGCAAAGTGGCAAATACATTTCCAGAGAGGCTGATACTGCCCAGATGTAGCCATTTCTGAGGAAGAGACAAGCTCTTCTCACAGAAACACCAGCTTCTATACTTTCCATTTTGCCAAACATGGTCAAATTGTTCACATTCCCTTTGATGAGCATAAATACCAGGACATGCCTACATATAATGCTATTTTTCTAGAAAGAGAGGTGCTAGAACTCACCCTTCTTTCTCTTAGAATGGCAATAGCCGAAAGAGAGGTGCCGGAATTGAGTTTCTTTGAGTTCCAACTGAAAAAAGCCCTGTCTACACGAGGTCCTCACATGCATCCAACTGTTCCCCTTTCTTTAAGTCTGAGTCTGACAACTTTACTCCTCCAAAGACCACCCATCTCCTTCCTGACTACCTAAAATCAACATCACTGTCCGGTCCAAAGCCAAAACTTCCAGTAATGTCCTTCCATGTACTAACTTTTCTTGTAGAACTTTTTACTTCATTCTGTGATAGCCTTACAGCTAAGAATCAAATGTCCTGTTTACGTTTTTTCTTGCCAGGTGCTCTCTCAGGTTCAGATCTGGCCTCAGTATAATAATGTAGCACTTGGGAATGAAGATGCAGCCCAGAAGCCCAGCACTGGAAGCCAAGATAGAGAAGACCTGCACGGCCACCATGTATTTCCCCTTTGTGCTCAGGTAGGTGGGAACAAAGGAGACCCAAACGCTGCAGAAGACCAGCATGCTGAAGGTGATCAGCTTGGCTTCATTGAAGGCCCCGGGCAGCTTCCTGGCCAGGAAAGCCACCGTGAAGCAGATGGCAGCCAGGAAGCCCATGTAACCCAGGGCAGCATAAAACATGGCAACAGATCCTTCGTTGCATTGCAGGGTGACCTCTCTGGAATGGGAATGCATGTCAGACTCTGGGAATGGTGGGGAGGCCCCCAGCCAGATGGTGCAGATGACAGCCTGGACAGTGGAACAGGCAATGATAATGGAGTTGGTCAGACTCTTTCCCAGCCATCTCTTCACCCTGTTTCCTGGCTTTGTGGCCAGGAAGGCCAGCACCACAGTGATGGTCTTTGCCAACAAAGAAGAGATGGCAACTGAGAAGATGATGCTGAAGGCCATTTGTCGGAAAAGACAGGTCACTTTCCTTGGCCTTCCAATGAAGAGCAAGGAGGACAGAAAGGAAAGCAGGAGGGAGATGAGGAGGATATAAGAGAGGTTCCGGTTGTTGGCTTTGACTATGGGAGTTTCTCGGAATATAATGAATATTCCTAGCACAACACACGTGGTTACGGATAAGAATAGGGCAAAGGAAGCTAGGAAGATCCCCATAGGTTCTTCATAAGCCAGGAAGGTGATGATTTTGTAGAAACATTGATCTCTGGCCTTGTTTGGATGCTGATCTTCTGGACACCTGGTGCAATGCTCTGCATCTGGAAAGAACACAAGGAATATCAACTTTATGGCCTTCTGTACTGCTTTTCATTAACAAAAAGTAATACCAAAGTGGTCTCCACTAAAAGAAAACATAACTATATTCAATAAAAATCATTGCATATAACCAGAGAGAGCTTTTATTGGTATTAATAATATTACAGGACAGGAAAACCTGAGGCAACTGGAATGTCTTCAATTGGTGGTAAAAACACTGGGGAGAGGATTCCACATACTAAGGGAATCACAATGCAGGAGGCCCTCAATAATATTTCTGACAGGAATAAAATAATTCTAAGCCATCGTGACCCCTTTCCTGAAAGGGTGTCAATGGTAGGATAAAGGTCCTGAAGCCCAATAGCTTCTAATATGACACTCAAAAGGGACCTTGTTGGACTCAACTGTCTGAAACATTTGTGACTGATAATCACCCCAGAGTTCATGGTGCCTCTTGTGCCAAGTTTGACTAACCGTCAAAGTAATGTCAAATTCCCACATCCCAGGATTTTCTCCCACTTTTTGTAGGCTTCCAATTGTCATTCAATGTGTCAATACAGCATGTATGTGTTGACAACTGGCCCCCTCGGCAAAGGCTGACTCCTCTTCCCAGGCACAGTGGCCTGTTGTCGGCGATCTACCCTGGCTGGTTTTCGGCCAGACCAGGGAGGTCTTCAATAAGTGACACCTCCCTCTTCAGAGGTGCACACTCCCTTCCCCCTTGCATGGCAGCAGGAGAAAGAAAACAGTCTGAAAAGTAGTCTATTTCATTCTACTTTATTTCACAGACTGTAAACTGTACAAAGACATGACTTCTCTCTCAGAAGCCTCCGTACAACTAACTGACTCCTCCTTTGCAGGAACAGAAAGGTCTCAAGTTACACTGAGAACACATCCCTGAGAAGAGCGTTGAACATCCGGTCTCACGCTCAGAGACATCAGACAATTCATGTGATGTAAACAATGAGCTGCTACTTCGCAGCTGCTGGGCACTCATATTACAACAGTATGGACACCCAATGGGGGAAATGCCCAGTTGTGTTGTAGCAGTGCATCAGTTCTAAAACTCCCCTTTAATAGACTCTGGACACCAGAAAGGTCCTTTGTCCTCTTCCCCAAGGGCAGCTCTTTCTTCTGGTGTCACCCACCTTCCTGAGTGGCCATTGTTCCTTCCGCACAGGGAACGCAGTCATAGCAGCAGAGCAGCATTCCTTCCTGAACTACCTTGAAGAATCCAGGCTGGCAACTTTCCACACACCTGGAAGTAGGCAGGGGCTGAGCATAAAGGGGCATCAAGGAAAACGTGTTAAGGCTGATGTGTTAAGGATGATAGCAATGTATTACTTAATTAATTATCTTTGACCACATTTATATACTGCTTGATTGCAGGAAAACCTCTCATGAGAATGTTTCCCTGTTTGATCCAAGCCCTAGTTCCTTCTGCTTCTCTTTCCCTGTTGCTCAACTCTGTTTCAGTTTCCCCTCTTGTACATGATAAAGTGTCATGATCACTGTATTAATCAGAGGTAGCTAAACTTTATTCATTTGAGGTCCATAGTGATCCCAGTGGAATCTGCTGTTGGTTTGGCCAAAACATCAATGTGGGCTTGATTGAGAACCACAGCTCTCAAGTTTGCCATCCAATAGGTTTTCCCATCACCTCTTTTCCAGTACTTTATATTTCATTGTAAGTTTCAGTTTTTAAAAAACGTATTTGCACAAACATATTTGATCAGGAGGGAGGTGTCACAAAAACTTTTAGCATCACAGCATTACAGCCGCAGACATACAGGAGCGCAGTAAAAACATTTTCAGAAAATAATACTTGGGTTTTTTGTGTGTTTTTTAAAGGGGAGATAGGTGCCACATATTGGGGGAGGAACTAGCTGCAAAAGTTGAGGGGTTGTTAAATTTCCTTGAAGGGTTCAAGTTAGGAGGCCATCTCTTCTGGCAAACAGATTTATTGCACACTTTTCTGGAGGTTGTTCCATAGAACATGGATTTACAGGAGCATTTCAGAAAATATTGCCAGCACTGAGGCTGCTAACAGCCACACTCTCCTACATATTTTAGGTTTTAAATGGTTTAAATATGACAGGGGAAGGGGAAAACCAGTGGCTGCATCATCTAGTTACTAAAACACCCACCTTGAAATTACACTCCCATAGCAGCTGATTCATGCATATACAGAGTTAGATTTTCAAGGAATGCAGGAGGCATTTGAAGGCAGTGTGACACAAAACAAAAATCAGATGGGAAATCTAATAAAAGCAAATTATTTTCCCCACCTTGTTGAGCCATTTGGGGCACACAGTGGCATTCTGGTCGATGGTGCACTTTAGGTCTAGGGATTTCTGCCTATTGATGCTCCCAATCCTCTCTCTAAGAAGGGTCTGATTGGGAAACACCACCCAGTTCACAATGTCCAAGTCAGCTGCCAGTTCCCCGTTCTCATCCAAATACACACCGTCAATTGAAGAATTGTAAAATTGGGCGTCTCCCAGGAAAGAGTGGAGCTAGAATGGCAGAGAAAAGGGGTGCATATTGAACAGGGGAACAACACTGACTATTCAACTCTGCACATTTCATGCTTGGATCTGCTCTCATTTGGGATTGGCTACAGAGTGTCAGGGACTGGTTGGGCAGTTTGGTGGGAAGCACCAGCCAGGGAACCCCCAGGGGAGGAAGGCTCAGAGCCAGGGGATTGGTGGTGGGAGACTGAGGAGAGGTCAGAGGAAGAAGATTGTGATAAGGCGCTAGATGCTGAAGGGGCAACATGGTTTAGTGAGCAGGGAGAGCCGGTGATGGGGAGCAGTACAGATTGTGAGACTGAAGCAGAGGAGAGGGGTAAGAGGCTGCTGGAGAATCCAAGGACTCTTTCTCTCCTGCTGAAACAGGCTCCCCTCCTCCCTAGTCTCCAAGAACGTGCAGGATAATGAAAAGGGCAGAACAGAGACCAGAGGTGCCTTAGAAAGGGCAGAAGGCAGGTCCCTTCAGTTCTGGCAACTGCTCTATAGGGGCGAGACCAAATGGGAAGGGTTGCTGAGTTGTATGCCGGTTTTCTTGAATAAATAGTTGACAATTGACTGCCTCTGTGTTCTGAGCTGCATGTGACTCCAGCCTGGCACCAAAAGATGTATAATGAAGGTGCCAGACAAACCCCCCTGGAGACAGCATTCTCCAAACGGGGAGCCACTGCAGAAAAGGCGCATTCTTGTGTTGCCACCCTTCAGACTTCTCATGAAAGAGACATATGAAGAAAGGCCTCAGATGATGATTGTAGGTATTATCTGCTCCATATTAAAATATTCAAGATTCTATATGAAATGGAAAATTTAGCTCATTGCATATTAATGGAATCAGAATATAAATACGCCAGAAATATGATGAATGTCCATATATCTCAAACTCTTATCGTAATGAGAACATGAGTCACTCAGGCACTTAATACAGGCTCCACCAACACACAAAATCTTTGGACAAAGGATAGAGCTCAGTGGAGCTCAGTTGGTGCCGAAATATCACAATAAACAGGAGGGAAGAAGGCTTTGGGAGAGAGAGCCTTTGCAATGCCATCTTCCCTGCCCAAGGGAATTCTTATGGAGGGGGTGGGGGTCAAATGGGCCACTGCAAGGCAGAGAAGAGATTAGGCCAGTGGTAGGAACTGTTCCCAGAGAGACTATCATCTGAGAGGAGATAAAAAGGATCCAATTCAGGGCACTTCACAAAGGGGTTTTCAAAACTTCACCTCCCCACTACATTCCCCAAGTTCTCCAAGACTACCATTCTGGAATTGTACAATTGATTGTCACGTTTGGCAGAGATGTCAGTGATGGGAAAGGAAATACCTGCCATGGCTGTAACCTTTGAACTTCCAGACTGTCCTTCAACCTCCACTTAAATCTAGAGGAATATGCAGCATTTAAGGAACGGGCCACAGCTTGGACAGTGCTGTAAATCCTGTAGCTGTTTAGAGATAAGAGTCTTTCCAAATGGTCTTGGGGCAGCATATCCAGTTCCTCTCTTTCTCTGCATCTTGTCCAGCTTTTCACTGACAATGTATTCTGTAAATAGGAACAATTAAAGGCTGTCTCCCAAAACTGCTTAATTGCAAAGAGAAAGGCATCAAAATTATCATATTTTGTCCATTTACTTGCCCCAATAGAGAAAGAAAGAATACTGTGGAAGTGCTGGAAATCAAAACCATGGTTGATGAAGCTGACGAAGTCTATACTCAAATCCCACATAGATGTTGTGATGAAGACTTTCCCTGCTGTGGGTTTGACCAGCTGGTCAAACATTATTTTTCCAAGTCGTATTCCCAGCAAGAAATAAGTAGTTTCTACATAATAAAGGAATACATGGACTTGTCCCCACTTTTCTAATGGAGGAACATTGACCGTCACACGGATGGTATTAATCTGTGGAATGATTAGTGAGACAGCAACACAAATGCCACTCTCTACGAGCAAAGGTGTCAATTTCTTCATGAACTTCTCTCCATTTTCAGTGTCTGGAGCAATGAGACCAATGAACATCCATCTAAAGTGATGGAGCAGCTTGACAATCGCTGGGTAAACGGCCTCTTCTTTGGGGACCGTCCGATAGAAAAAGGGGAACTGCCTCTTGTCATTCAGAACATGGGAGCCAAAGGCATAGTTGACCTGGCAAGAAAAGAAGGACTGTTGGCTTGCAATGTTTGGGATCAAAGCCGAAATAATTCTTACCCCCAATAACATATATCTGTTTTGTAAAGACACACTTTTTTGCCCAAACTTTCCTTGGCACATAAAACTCGATGCCATTTTTATGTTTATGTATTCCCTCAGTTCCTGTTTTCATCTTTTAAAATACGCTTTTATACTTCTATTTTACTGGTATTCTACTGTACATTTCTTTCAACAATTTTGTTACTATTTTATGTTGTGCAATGCTAAAATGTTTTTTTATTTGTTGAATGGGTTTTCAATTGAAAAACAAAATATCACAGTTTCACTCAGGTAAATCTTTTCGACTTTATCCTATTTTTAGTGGCATGGTGACTAGTACGAGGGAAGTTCCCTTCCTTCCCATTTTATATGAACAGGCATACAAACACACAGAGAGAAAAATCTGCATTTGACACAAAAGGAAAGGAAGAAGTACAAGTAGTATCAAAACGAGAACAACAATTCTTCTGACCGTTCCTTATCTCCTTTCTTCAATACCTTGACCTCCAATGTCTTCCTCATTCTGAGTTGACACTACCCAAAATTTTCATGCCTGAGAAGCTCGGTCAGATAATCCCTCCATCTCCATTCCTACCTGTGGCATTTTATAGATGCTCAACATGCTTGAAATCTGGATGGAGTTCTCAGAGTCAGAGTCAGCCCCTTCCAGTACAACAATCAAGTTATTCTGTTTTCCACAGTTGTAGTTTGGAACATTCGCCTGTCTAGAAGAGACCAGGTCTACCAAAGCTTCATATGTTATCCTTCCATGAAAAAAGGTCTCATGGATATTGTAGCCCAGAGTGATGTTGGGCAAGAGCCTGGGATCCTGGTTGATCTCTTGAATGGCAAAGAAGAAAGACAGGGGCAGCCAGTACCTCATTCCTTCTTTGCTGCAAAAAATATCACATCATATCCTCCAGCATTCAGTGAATATATCACTTCCAACTCTATTTTTTTAGACAAGCTTCTAAGGGTAATATAAAGTCCTGGATCCAATTTCTAGAATTTAATCATGCTAACACTGATCCAGATTCAGAGGTTTGACAGCCAGTCCCCACTTGATGATGCCTGACTGGTGGGAAAGCCTTGTTCAATCAAGACCCATTATCCCTTGGAAAACAAAACTAAAATAGAGTGAATTTTTCATGATGAAATTAGACGTGCACAGACTTTCAAATAACAATACGAGACAAAAGGTTTTTAAAGGCTCATAAAATGACACAGAACATCTATTGCTCTCTCCCTCCCTCCCCAGTCCTTTATTTTTATAATTAGTTTTATTGATTTGTTTTTAAAAAGAAGTGCAGACAGTAAAAAAGAAAGAAAATAAAGAATTAAAAATTTATAGCCTAAAGCATCACAGTCTGGAAGGTCTAAAGTACTCAGATACACCACAGTTCCAGAAGGATGATGGATAAAGATAAATATTGAATGAAGCAGCAATAACCAAATCGCCATAAATGGACTTACATGATAAACTTGGTAGAGGGAGACTCATTGAAGTGCTGTGGATTAAATATTGCACCTGTGGCAGAGAAGACTCCACTAATGATGTGGTCTCCTGGGCTATAATAATTGAATGGCTCAATCCAGTCTCTCTCCAAAGTCAAGGGGCATTTTGCCTTCACTCCACAGTCTGCATGAGGCAGGAAGAGCAGGAAAAGCAGTACCATTCTGTGCCTGCTTGGAACACCTTCCTTTCCTGTGACTGCTCCTCTGAACTAGAAGATAATTAGATAATGTGGATGGAATCCAACCAAGGCTTCCCATCTAGAAGGAATAGAGGTCAGTCTTGCACCCTTGTATAGCAACTCACCTCTCCTAAATCTGAACCCAAATTGTCAGTGGTACAGAAGGCCTTTATGCACTTATTCCTCTCTGCTCTGATGATATATCTTAATTACCTTATGTTGTTGACAATTCAGATATCTCCCTGAGTGGACTCAAAGGTGATCTTTGGACAAAATCTCTGGAGCTTTGTTGAGAAGAAGATGAAAGGAAAACCCCTCTATGATTTTGATGATTTTAATAATTATAAAGGGATCAAGCATGGCCTCTGAAATGTCCTGAACTCTTCACGTGGCTTCATGCGCAGGTGCAGGCTGAAGAAAAACATGTTTGCATAAACTCTGTCTGTCCTACACTTGGATTCTGGGAGGAAACAAAGAAGTTGGAGCACCCCAACTTAGAGGAACTAGACAAGCATATCCAAATTCACCCTTGCTTTTTCATATTTGCTTCTGCTATTAGACAACATCGGGAGATCTATGGAGTAGGCCATAATTCAGTTAAATATAAATTGATTTCATATGCAGAAGATATTCTTCTGATGATTTCTAAACCTCATTTTACTATTTCCCTGTTTGTGCAGATGATAGATGTCTTCACAATACTCTATTAAGTGGTACAAATTGGGTTTGGTGCCTATAGGTGAAAATTTACTTACCCATTCATTTAAGGACTATCAGTTCCACATTTGTTCCAAATCTATTAAATATTTAAGTATGGTAATACCAAGAGATTTACCTCTCACTTTGTAACAAGGAACATATATATATATAAAAAGAGAGAGAGAGAGAGAGAGAGAGAGAGAGAGAGAGAGAGAGAGAGAGATATTTTTTCAGACGTTATTAGCTGGGAGTCATTCAGCCTTACACTTTGGGCAAGAACATAAATTATACATCACAAACAGTTGATAAAGTCACATTCCCATATATCTTTTTAGGTTATCTGATATTTAAAGGTTCTTAAGGACCTTTCCAGTTGTTGTGGTATTTTGTATAATTTTGTAGCTACTGAGCCCAATTCGGCATGTCGGTACTTGGATCAGAGCTCAAGTTCTTAGAGGAGGACTCCCTCCCTCCAATCTCTGCCATGGTGAATGGTGAGATCTGCAGGATAGTTCAGTCGATTAGCACAGCATGTTGCAGCACCACAGATATGGAAATTCATTTATCAATCTTCCATGTAACACACCATGGAAAATAGAGAAGGTGAATGGTGAATTTACTTGTTTGCTTTAACAAACTGAAAGCTATGACGAAATTTCTGTACTACCTGATTGTAATAAATCCTCTTATGATTCTGCTTCCATGGTTGTAAACTCTCGAAAGCACATACTTCTACTCTTCTGCCCTGTAAAATGTTGCACCAATAAAGACCACAGCTGAATAGGAGTTGGCTAACCATTTTTTAAATGAACAACCACAGAAACCCATGTGGAACCTTCAGTGGGTATGGCCCAAGTATCAAAGTAGAAGAAGTTGTATGGAAACCACTGTGATTTTAATAATTACAAAGGAAACAAACAGCAACTCTACAACACCCTCAAGAATTTATTGATATTCATGTGCAGGCGTAGTAGTGGGAGATGTTTGTGAAAACTCCCAGATCTAGCTCCCAACTCTGAGATACTAAACCCTCCTCAAA
Organism: Podarcis vaucheri; assembly: GCF_965113315.1. Taxonomy (NCBI): domain Eukaryota; kingdom Metazoa; phylum Chordata; class Lepidosauria; order Squamata; family Lacertidae; genus Podarcis; species Podarcis vaucheri. The sequence goes on from NC_138760.1 coordinate 125,872,360, forward strand.
TGAACTGCTAGTCACTTTGGGGCAGGGCAGGCCTAACTGCCTTACACTTGACATTTTCTTGGAGGGAGGGCTGCCCTCTCACAGGGAAGCTGGAACCAAAATTCATTGCAATTCAGTAGGTCTTCTGAGCAGACAAGACAATGCTCCCATAACTTCACTTCCTTATTCTCACTCAGCTGAGCAGCTCTCCTCCATGTAAATGCTACCTGAGAAGCAGCTCATCAAAGGTAAGGAGGAGGAGGAGAGAGGGGTGCGGCTGGTTAAGGGAAGGGTGTGTGGGAGTGCTGAATTAATTTTGAATTCAAAGCATGTCTGAAAATGAAGCATGGCATGGGGAATGTCACACTCCAAGTCTGCGCACTGGAAAGGGAATGTGGAAACCAACACAAACAACTTTTTTAAAAAAATAATTATTTGATTTTACAAGGAAGCAATATCTTTTCTCCAGCACAATATTTGCCTGCATTTCTATACTACTTCTCTGTCAAGGCAACCATTATTAAATTACTAAAATAAATTATTGACAGAAGAAATAAAAGGGCATTTCCAATGGCTATAATGGTACCTCAGGTTACATACACTTCAAGTTACATACGCTTCAGGTTACAGACTCCGCTAACCCATAAATAGTACCTCGGGCTAAGAACTTTGCTTCAGGATGAGAACAGAAATCACGCAACGGCAGCGTGGGAGCAGCAGTGGGAGGTTAAGAACGGACCTCCAGAACAAATTAAGTCCTTAACCTGAGGTAACACTGTACTTATATTTGCCCCCAACAGCTGAAAGAGTATCTTAAAAACTCAATGGATGGAATTTAGGTGCTGTTACAATCTCATGATTAATCTGAGCCCTGAAGATTGGACAAGAAAAGTGGTCCATGGTACAGGGTATATTTTCTGCAAGAAACTTTTCAGGCACAGTGTAATAAATTACCTCATTTAGCCTTGATTCTGATGTTTGGCTGATTTGTCTCAATCCCTGGTGATTTGGCAAGAATAAGAATAATTGTAAGGGGGATATGCATCACCTGAGTCTCTGTGTGGCTCAAGGGACAGGTGCAGACCTAGAGGAAAACACGAGAACAAGAACGCACAGAAATGGCTCCCTGGTTTTTACATGGGTTGGCTTGGGGGGGGGGATCAAAGGTTAGCTTGACCTTTAAATGGCAACATACTCTTTTAATGTTCCGTTAATACCAGCAAAGTAGTGTGAACTTTGTTTTCCACATAATTATCAGAATCATAGTGATTTATTCTCCCCAGAACTCAAGCGATATTTTTCGTAATTGTCCATACATCTGAATAAATAGAAGCACAGTGTCATTCATTGCACTGTGCTGGGGCCCTGGGGAGAGAAATCTGGTGCACAGAAGATCCTGTGTCAGAGAAATATTGAGTCAAGATTTAGAGCAGCTGAAGTAGTTAGTAGTTTACTTCAAACTAAAAAACTTTAACCCCCGAAAAATACACGCACTCCAAAATAACAGCAAAAAACACTTGCAACTAACACCCCAGTTGTAACACCAACACCCACGTCCTGAACATTCACCCTTCCTTCCCTACAAGCTCAGTTACTCAATGGATCTGGTTCTGCTAACCATAGAATAGATGTAAGATCTTTTCAGTTGCTGTCTCTTCTGTATAGGCAAAACCTATCACTGTGGTGCTGTCCTTCGTGGCCACAAAGCCAGGAAACACAATCAAGAGATGACTGGGGAAGAGTCTGGCCAACTTCATTGTCATCTTCTGTCCAACTTGCCATCTGCATCATCTGGATGGGAATCTCTTCACCCTTCCCAGAGTCTGACATGACCTCGCAGGCTGGAGAGATCACCTTGCAATACAATGTAGGGTCTGTTGCCATGTTTTATGGCTCCCTCGGTTACATGGGCTTCCTGGCCTCCATCTGCTTCACAGTGGCTTTCCTGGCCAGGAAGCTGCCTGGGGCCTTCAATGAGGCCAAGCTGATTACCTTCAGCATGCTGGTCTTCTGCAGTGTTTGGGTCTCCTTTGTGCCCTTTTATCTGAGCACAAAGGGGAAATACATGGTAGCCGTGCAGATCTTCTCTATTTGGCCTCCAGTGCTGGGCTTCTGGGCTGCATCTTCATTTCCAAGTGCTTCATAATTGTAGTCTGGCCTGATCTGAATACAAAGGAGGATCTAATGACCAAATCAAAGGATGGTGTATGATCTTGTTCTATGCAACTGATTTGATGATTAATATCTAGTGTCTGACAACAAAAGCTGATTCTTATATTACTCATTTGCGACAACTGTCATCCAGCACAGACATACTTGCAAATGTAGCTTCTTAGATTTAAATCTTTCTTCCTGTCAAATAAATCATGAATGTTGAAATTGAAGTCATAATAGCTTTGCAGTGGCCATAGGTCCTTTGGGCATAAGCTTGTACATCGCTTCATCACAGGCTTATCCCGCTATATTATTGACCAACCATAGTAGTCTTTATGCTGCTCATATTTACCTGGGGTTCACAAATAACCAGTCACACTTATTTGCCTATTCAAACTGTTGGTAGTCAGACTTTTTCTTCTTCTTCTTAAATGCCTTTCTTTTGTGCTGCATAAATTATTTGATCTACAGCAAGCCTCTTAAAACAGATGTGCTTTGCTCTTCTCGCTAGCAAAGGGGTTGTTATTTGAAAATAGAACCATTTTCTCTGCATTTGTAGCTTCAATTTTTTTCCTGACACACCACATTGTTATCCTTTTCTGTTTGTGCCTTTTGCTGTGTATTTGCCCACTATCACATATTCTTTTCTCTGCCCTGAAACACCTTGGAGCACATCAGAATTTTTAGGAAATTATTAGGATTACTTTCATTGTTGATAAGATTTCTGTGTTGCCCCTTCTCAATAGGATCCTCGTCTTCTTCCTCATCATGTTGCAGCTTGGTATGTAACTGATTGTTCTGTGATGGATATTTCATACATGAATTTCTAGGATAAAATTTAGTTTATTTTTCTACATCTGAGGTTATCCCAAGACAGCTTACCGTGTTGCTTGATTTACTGGTATTTTCTTGTCTTGTCCAAATTAAAATCCAGCCATTATAACTCAATTTTACATGTAACCCATTAATCTTTCTGGATCATTCCTGGATCAGCAGTACATTTATATAAACTTTACAAGAGCAAATAAGGGATGAGATGAAGGTACTCTGCACATGCTCATGGGCACTCTCAGTTGGTATTGCTTTCTGTGCCTATGGCACAGTCCTGACTCAAATGGAGCTAGTCAGTCAGAAGACTCAAACCCAGCCATTTCTCAGGGTTTCAGAGGGCATTAACACCCCAACTCTGCTATGTGAACTAATTGGCGTTGCTGAATACATCATGGAACCTGAGATAAAATCATGCACTCAGCTACCTAGTTCTAGCTTCTCCACTTTCTCAGCTACTCACAAGTTTGTGATCCTCATAATGATGTGAGAGTGTCTCTTCAGAACTTCAGAGACCTGCCTCTCAATCCCTCATTGACCCTAGAAGAGAAATCCTTGGCAGTCAGATATTCTGACCACCTTTTATCACCAAATAATTATCCATGCTGGCAAATGAGCTAGCAATGGACTCTTTCCAGTTTGCCATGCTCCACTGGGAGTCCAAATGAGCATCTCTTTTGATCCCCTTGCAGGAGGGTGTCCCGGATAGTGTGACCTTGTCCCCACCCTCCACAAACTAGGTCTCTGCACCACTTGTTATCTATAGATTAAATGTGTCTCTGTGTGTTTATTTTAGCAATTCTCCCCTGCCTCTTATGTGGCAGAGGGACAACTGGAGCTGATCTAGGGTGGATTTCCTTCCACTATGATAAGTTCTGCCATGTCTAAAGAAGTCAGGAGACAGAGCTTCAGCTACAGAGAATCTAAGACATCACAGATTAAGGGAGGAGAATCCTTCCACTCATCATGGTAGTGGAAAAAGAGCAGCAGCAGCAGAAACTCCAGCCAGAGTCAAATAGGAGCGCATGCTGGATATGGTTTGCATTCCCACCCCCAAAGGAGCTGACAGTGGCTTTGAGACTAGAGAGGCTGCACTTCCCATATTGTTACCTCTGCTCAAAGAAGTTTTAGAATATATAACAAAAACTGCAAAATAGATGCAAAGCAAATGGGATGAGTGGGTGTACCATGAGCAGTTATCTCAAGTCACTATCAAAGGGCATTGGGCTTTCTGGAAGAAATGATCTTCCTTTCTCCATTACTTCCTTCATCTAACTATCATTGCCGTGATATTTCCCAACAGAAATGAAAAAGAAGAAAAAAATCAGCACTCTTTCTCGCCAGCTCAAAAGCAACTAAGTCCTGAGACACCGTGAAGAGCAACAGATTTATCAGGGCAGAATTATCTCAGTATTTTTAACATAATGTTTGTGAAGGAAAATACAGATATTAATTGTATGTAGAAAGAAGAACAATTCATATCTCAAAGTTCAACATGCTTTAAATGGCATTTTACAATAAGGAATAAATTATTCTTACCATGTTTATTCCCCCCTCCTAAGAACCCTCCCATTGTGATCTATATATATATATCTGTTTCTGTGCCCTCTATTAACTGTTCCTGGAAAAAAATCACTACTCAATTACACTTTTCTCCTCTATTTGTTTTAGCAGTCCCAATCAATTTTCCTATTAAATCAATATATTGAAATGCAGGAAGTGCCAAAGAACCTGAATTTTAAGAGAAAGACATTCAGCTTTCCAAGTTAAAATAGCACAATTAAAAATAAAATTTAAACATTTAGACACTTCTTAAAGGTTTGAAAAGTAACCATTAGAAAAGAAGCCATAAACATGCTTTTAAATCTAAGAAGCTACATTTGCAAGGCAAGTATGTCTTTTTCAACATTACTGTGCTGGACAACAGTTGTCGAAAATGAGTCATTTAAGAACCAACTTTTGTTGTCAGATGCTGCTTTGTGTTCAGATCAGGCCTAAGTACAATTATGTAGCACTTGGGAAAGAAGATGCAGCCCAAAAGCCCAGCACTGGAAGACAAGATAGAGAAGATCTGCACAGCCACCATGTATTTCCCCTTTGTGCTCAGATAGGAGGGCACAAAGGAGATCCAAACGCTGCAGAAGACCAGCATGCTGAAGGTGATCAGCTTGGCTTCATTGAAGGCCCCAGGCAGCTTCCTAGCTAAGAAAGCCACTGTGAAGCAGATGGAGGCCAGGAAGCCCATGTAGCCAAGGACACCGTAAAACATGGCAACAGACCCTTCGTTGCATTGCAGGATGATCTCTCTGGAATGGGAATGCATGTCAGACTCTGGGAAGGGAGGAGAGATTCCCAGCCAGATGGTGCACATGGCAACTTGGACAATGGAACAGAAAATGACAATAGAGTTGGCCAGACTCTTCCCCAGCCATATCCTCATCGTGTTTCCTGGTTTTGTGGCCAGGAAGGCCAGCACCACAGTGATAGTTTTTGCCAACAAAGAAGAGATGCCTACTGAGAAGATGATGCTGAAGGCTATCTGACGAGAAAGACAGGTCACTTTCCTTGGCTTTCCAATGAAGAGGAAGGAGGACAGAAAGGAAAGCAGGAGGGAGATGAGGAGGATATAGGAGAGGTTCCGATTGTTGGCTTTGACTATGGGAGTTTCTCGGAATATAACGAATATTCCTAACACAGCACATGTGGTTAAGGATAAGAATAGGGCAAAGGAAGCTAGGAAAATCCCCAAAGGTTCTTCATAATCCAGGAAGGTGAGGATCTTGTAGAAACATTGATCTCTGGCCTTGTTTGGATGCTGATCTTCTGGACACCTGGTGCAAAGCTCTGCATCTGGAATGAACACAAAGAATATCAACTTTGCTGCAATGCTTTTCATTAACAAAAAGTAATACCAAAGTGGCCCCCACTAAGAGGAAACCTAACTATATTCAATGAAAATCACTGCATATAACCAGGGAGTGCATTTATTGGTATTAATGATATTACGGGACAGGAAAACCTGAGGCAACTGGAATGTCTTCACTTGGTGGTAAAAACACTGGGGATAGGATTCCACATAGGAAGGGAACCACAATGCAGGAGGCCCTCACTAATATTTCTGACAGGAATAAAAGAATTCTAAGCCATGGTGACCCCTTTCCTGTAAGGGTGTCAATGTTAGGATAAGAGTCCTGAGGCCAAAAGCTTCTAAGATGACACTCAAAAGCGACCTTGTTGGACTCAACTGTATGCAACATTTGTGACTGATAATCATCCCAGAGTTCATGGTGCCTCTTGTGCCAGGTTTGTCAATTTCCCACATCTCAGGATTTTCTCCCACTCCTTGCACGCTTCTAATTGTCATTCAATGTGTCAATACAGCATATATGAACACCCAATGGGGAAAATGCCTAGTTGTGTTGTAGCAGTGCATCAGTTCAAAAACTCCCCTTTAATAGACTCTGGACACAAGAAAGGTCCTTTGTCCTCTTCCCCAAGGGCAGGTCTTTCTGCTGGTGTCACCCACCTTCCTGAGTGGCCATTGTTCCTTCCGCACAGGGAACGCAGTCATAGCAGCAGAGCAGCATTCCTTCCTGAACTACCTTGAAGAATCCAGGCTGGCAACTTTCCACACACCTGGAAGTAGGCAGGGGCTGAGCATAAAGGGGCATCGAGGAAAATGTGTTAAGACTGATGATTTAAGAATGATAACAATGTATTACTTGATTAATTATCTTTAACAAAACTTATTAACTGCTTGATTGCAGCAAAACCTCTAACGATAATGTTTCCCTGTTAAATCAAAACCCAAGATTCTTCCTCTTCCCTTCTCCTGCTGCTCAGTTGTGTTTCAGTTTGGTTTGTTAAATCCTCAAAGCATAGACCTCCCCTCTTGGACTTGATACAGTGTCATGATTGCTATATAAATCAGAGGTAGCTAAACTGTTTTCATTTGAGGGCCATAGTTACCCAAGCGGAACCTTCTATTGGTATGGCCAAAGAGTGGGCTTGATTGAGAACCACAACTCTCAAGTCCTCAGTCCAATATGTTTTACCATCAGCCATTTTCCAGTACTCTAAATTATTTTTATATTTCATTGTATGATTCAGTTTTATAAAACATATTTGCACAAACATATTTTATCAAAAGGGAGGTGTCTCAAAACCTTTTAGCATCACAATAACTGCAGCATACAGCACAGTAAAACCATTTCCAGAAAATAATGCTTGTCTTGTTGTTTTTTTAAAAAAAGTGGTCCTAGGTGCCATATAGAATTTGGGGGAGGGGGCCCAGATATTAGCCACTCTTCATATAAATAAATGATAAACTGGTGAAGAAGTTTCTGTCACCACAACCTGTTTTTGAACTGGAGCTGGGACAATATTTTCTAACAATATTTTTTTCATTCACCAAATTGGTTGGGAGAGGAACTAACTGCAAAAGTTGAGGGATGGTTAAATTTCCTTGAAGGGTTCAAGTTAGGAGGCCATCTCTTCCAGCAAACAAACCTATTGCACACTTTTCTGGAAATTCCACAATTGTTTGTGGAAGAGACCAAGATGCTGCTAAAAGCCACACTCTCCTACATATTTTTTTATGGTTTAAATATGACAGGGGAAGGGGAAAACCATTGGCCACCTCTTCTACTTACTAAAATAAGCAACCGCCTAGAAATCACCCAGCCAAACAGCTGAATCCTGCATATACACAGTTCCACAGGGACCTACTCTTAAATCTTCAAGAAATGCAGAAGGCACCTGAAGGTAGCCGCACACCGAGCATGGTGACTGTCAGGAGTTCCCAGCTTGATAACACAGTAAGCTTAGGTAATTAAAAAGGAAGATTTATTACAAAAACAGATAGCTCTGGATGGCTCTAACACAGCCACCACCATTATCACTCAAGATGAGCCTTCTGAAGACTCCTTCTGGTGTCTACAGAATATATTGAACCGATGCCTCTTACATCTCTTGTTTTGCTTCCTGTCTAGCAGTCCTCCCATTCACCAGCTCCTCGGACTTATTGGATCAGCTCCAGCCTCTTCCTTTTCTGAGAGAATATCTCTGTGTCTGTTCACGCCTATTTGAGCTTTCTGAGAGCTTTGGCTGAGTTCCAGCCCGCTCTCGGTTGTTCCCCTGGCAACCTTCATTCCAAGGGGTGGGGAAGTCTCCTCTGACTGCTGTTCAGTCTGTGTCCGATCTGACCATCTCTGTTCTGCAGCTGGCTGTAAAGTTCTACTATGAGCTGGCTCATTCCAGACAGTGACATGATTAGAGCTTATGGGATGGGAAATCCAATAAAATGAAACAAATTATTTCTCCCCACCTGGTTGCGCCATCTGGGGCACACAGTGGCATTCTGGTCGATGTTGCACTTCAGGGCCAGGGATCTCTGCCTATTGATGCTCCCAATCCTCTCTCTAAGGAGGGACTTATTGGGAAACACCACCCAGTTAACAATGTCCAAGTCAGCTGCCAGTTCCCCATTCTCATCCAAATACACTCCATCCATAGAAGAATTGTAAAATTGGGCGTCTCCCAGGAAAGAGTGGAGCTAGAATGGCAGAGAAAAGGGCCACATATAGAACAATGGAATAACATTGACTATTCAACTCTGCACACTTCATGCTTGGATTTGCTCTCATTTGGGATTGGGAACAGAGTGTCACGGACTGGTTGGGCAGTCTGAGGAACTGTGGGAAGCACCAGCCAGAGAACTTCCAAGGGAACCCCCAGGAGAGGAGGCTCAGAGCCAGGACATTGGTGGTGGGACACTGAGGAGAGGTCAGAGGAAGAAGATTGCAATGAGGGGCTGGATGCTGAAGGGGCAACAGGGTTTAGTGAGCAGGGAGAGTCGGTGATGGGGAGCAGTTCAGGCTCTGAGGCTGAAGCAGAGGAGAAGGGTGAAGAGGCTGCTGGAGAATCTAGGGACCATTTGGGAATTCCAGGGACAGAGGTATCTAAATTGTACAGAAATTATTTGTGTATGCAACAACAGCAGCTACTCTCCTAAAAAAGGAAAGAAGCAGAAGAAAGAATGGATACAAAATCTAATGGAATATGCAGAAATGGCAAAAGTTCCCGGAAGAATAAGAAATCATGTTAACAAACTTTTTAAAAAATGGTTTATTGAATATTTGCAGATAAATCACAAACATCTAAAACCATTGGCAGGATTATTGTAATAACCTGCAGTTTCATAAGGATATATATTTAAAGTACATAATTAAATGAGCAAATTAAATGAATTTGGATATGCCGAAGATATAAGAAAGCAAGTTTAAAGAACCACAGAAAGAGGCAGATGGAAGTCAAACGTTGAAATGTTAAAATGATTGTAAAACTAATGAAATGTATAAATTTTAAAAGTATAAATAAAAACTTTAAAAAAGATAAAAGACCGAATGGGAAGTGTTGCTGAGTTATATGCCGGTTTTCTTGAATATATAGTTAACAACTGACTGTCTCTGTGTTCTGAGCTGCATGTGACTCCAGTCTGGCACCAAAAGATCTCCCTGGAGACAGCATTCTCCAAATGGGGAGCCACTGCACAAAAGGCACATTCTCATGTTGCCACTCTCCAGACTCCTCATGAGGAAGGGACATGAAGAAGGCCTCAAACGATGATTGCAGCTGTTATCTGCTCTCAATAAAAAAAATTCAAGATATTCTATATAAAATGGAAAATTTAGTTGAATGCATATTAATGGGATCAGGATATACAGTGGTACCTTGGTTTACAACCATACTCTGTTCTGGAGGTCTGGTTGTAAACCAAAACAGGTTGTAACCCAAGGCGCGCTTTCACCAATGGGGCCTCCCCCCACAAATGTGTTGTAATCCAAAAAAAAGTGACATGCACTTCCGGGTATGACATGGTTGTAATCCAAAACGGTTGTAATCCAAAGTGGTTGCAAACCAAGGTACCACTGTAAATACACCAAAAATATGACAGATGTCCACATATATTAAACTCTTAGTATAATGAGAAGATGAGTGACTCAGACACTTAATACAGGCTCCAGCAACACACACAATCCTTTGGAGAAAGGGTAGAGCTTAGTGGAGCTCAGAAGATGTCAAAGTTACACCCTAAACAGGAGGGAGAGTCAGTGCAATGCCCTCTTCCCTGCCCAAGGGAATTCTTATGGAGGAGGTGGGGGTCGAATGGGCCACTTCAAGGCAAAGAAGAGGTTAGGCTAGTGGTGGGAACTGTTCCCAGAGAGACTATCATCTGAGAGGAGATAAAAAGGATTCAATTCATAGCACTTCACAAAGGGGTTTGCAAAATCTCACCTCCCCCCTACATCCCCCAAGTTCTCAGACAATCTCCAAGGCAACCATTCTGGAATTGTACAATTGATTGTGATGTTTGGCTGAGATGTCATTGATGGGAAAAGAAATACCTGCCATGGCTGTAGCCTTTGAACTTGCAGACTGTCCTTCAACCTCCACTTAGATCTAGAGGAATATGCAGCATTTAAGGAACGGGCCACAGCTTGGACAGTGTTGTAAATCCTGTAGCTGTTTAGAGATAAGAGTCTTTCCAGATGGTCTTGGGGCAGCATCTCCAGTTCCTCCCTTTCTCTGCATCTTGTCCAGCTTTTCACTGACAATGTATGCTCTGTATAGGAACAAGTAAAAGCTTCCTCCCAAAACTGCTTAATTGCAAAGAAAAAGGCATCAATATCATCATATTTGGCCCATTTATTCAGCCCAATAGAAAAAGAAAGAATACTGTGGAAATGCTGGAAATCTAAACCACTGTTGATTAACTCAATTAAGTCTACACTCAAATCCCACATCGATGTTGTGATCAAGACTTTCCCCACAGTGGGTTTGACCAGCTTGTCAAATATCATTTCAGCAACTTTCATTCCCTTCCAGAAGTAAGTAGATTCTACGTAATATAAGAATACTTGGACTTGCCGCCACTTTTCTGATGGAGGAACTTTGGACCTCATACGGTATGTATTATGTTGTGGAAAGCTTAATGAGATAGCAACACAAATGCCACTCTCTACAAACATAGGTGTCAATGTCTTCATGAACGTTTCTCCGTTTTCAGTGTCTGGAGCAATGAGACCAATGAACGTCCATCTGAAGTGATGGAGCAGCTTGACAATCGGTGGGTAAATGGCCTCTTCTTTGGGGACCATCCGATAGAAAAAGGGGAACTGCCTCTTGTCATTCAGAACATGGGAGCCAAAAGCATAGCTGACCTGGCAAAAAAATAAGGACTGTTGGCTTGCATTGTTTGAGATCAAAGACGAAATAATTCATACAAATAATTCATACACCAAATAACATATATTTGCTTTGTAAAAACACGTGTGTTGTTGGTTTTTTACCCAGACCTTTCTTGACATATAAGACTGGATTCCCTTTTTATTTTTATGAATCCCCACAGTTCCTGTTTTCGTTTTTTAAAATACGCCTTTATCCTTTTATTTTAATGCTTTATACTGTTGATTTGTTTCAACAATTTTGTTACTGTTTTAGATTGTGCACTACTAAAAGGTTTTTTTAATAATTGAGTGGGTTGTGAATGTTTTCAATTAATAAACAAATTACATAGTTTCACTCAGAGGAAACTTCCCCACTTTATCAAATTTTTAGTGGCATGGCCACTAGTAAGACGGAAGTTCCCTTCCTTCTCATTTTATATGCACAGGCATACAAACACACAAACACAGGAATCAGCATTTGACACAAACGAAAGGGAGGAAGGACTGTTAATATCCAAAAGAGCACAGCTATTCATCTGACCATTCCTTATCTCCTTTCTTCAGTGCCTTGACATCCAATGTCTTCCTCATTCTGAGCTGACAATGTGCCAAATTTTCATGCCTGAGAAGCACAGCCAGATAATCCCTCCATCTCCATTCTTACCTGTGGCATTTTATAGATGCTCAACATGCTGGAAATCTGGATGGAGTTCTCAGAGTCAGAGTCAGCCCCTTCCAGAACAGCAATCAAGTTATTCTGTCCTCCACAGTTGTAGTTTGGAACATTTGCCTGTCTAGAAGAGACCAGGTCTACCAAAGCTTCATATGTTATCCTTCCATGAAAAAAGGTCTCATGGATATTGTAGCCCAGAGTGATGTTGGGCAAGAGCCTGGGATTCTGGTTGATCTCTTGAATGGCAAAGAAGAAAGACAGGGGCAGCCAGTACCTTGTTCCTCCTTTGCTGAAAAAATGTACATATCACATCATATCCTCCAGCATTCTGTGACAAGCTTCTAAGGATAATATAAAATCCTGGATTCAATTTCTAGAATTTAATCACCCTAACACTGATCCAAATTTGGATGTTTGATAGCAAATTCCCAATTAATGATGCATGAGTGTTGGGAAAGCCTTGTTCAGTCAATACTCATTATCCCTTGGAAAACAAAACTAAAGCAGAATGAATGTCTCATGATGGAATTAGACATGCATAGACTTTCAAATAATAATAGGAGTTAAAAGGTTTTTAAAGGCTCATTAAATGACACAGAGCATCTATTGCTCTCTCTCCTCTGCCCTCCCCCAAGCCGGTTATATTTATAATTAATTTTATTGATTTGTTTTAAAAAAAAGAAGTGCAAACATTAAAAAAGAAAGAAAATGAAGAATTAAATATTTAAATCCAAAAGCATCACAGCTTGGAAGGCCCAAAGTACACAGATACACCAAGCTCCAAAATGATGATAAGTAAAAATCAATATTACACGGAGCAGCAGTAACCCCATCCCCATAAAATGACTTACTGCTTAAAGCTGGTAGAGGGAGACTCAGTGAAGTGCTGTAGATTAAATATAGCAAATCTAGCAGAGATGACTCCACTAATGAGGTGGTCTCCTGGCCTGTAATAAATGAACGGCTCAATCCAGTCTCTCTCCAAAGTCAAGGGGCATTTTGCCTTCGCTCCACAGTCTGCATGAGGCAGGAAGATCAGGAGAAGCAGTACCATTCTGTGCCTGCTTGGAACACCTTCCTTTCCTGTGACTGCTCCTCTGAACTAGAAAATAATTAGATAATGTGGATGGAATCCAACCAAGGCTTCACATCTAGAAGAGAGAGAGGTCAGCGTTGCACCCTTGTATAGCAATTTGCCTGTCCTAAATCTGAGCCCCAATTCTGAGTGGTACAGAAGGCCTTTATGTACCAATCCTTCCCTGCTCTGGTGAAATATGTTAATAACTTCATGTTGTTGTCAGTTCTGATATCTCCTTGATTGGACTCAAAGGTGATCTTTGGACAAATCTCTGGAGCTTTGTTGAAAAGGTGATGAAAGAAAAACCCCTCTGTGATTTTGATAATTACAAAGGGAAGAAGCATGGGCTCTGAAATGCCCTCAGTTCTTTACATGGCTTCATGCGCAGGTGCAGGCTGGAGAAAAACATGTTTGCAAAAACTCCCACATGTGCCTTCAAACTCTGAGAGGCATAAGAGAATGGGCAACTAAAAAGTCTAACTTTGGTGAAAGAAGCTCATTCCACACCCTCCAACATTCCTCTGATGTAAATCGGGACGGAACATATTTTGGTGCCGTGCTCTCGTGGGAGCCTGCTGACTTGACCAAGAGTGCGGCACCACTGCAAGCTTGAGCAGGGTCATGCCTGGGATATGGAAGGCTGAAGGTTTAGAAGGATCGTGCTTCTGTATCACAAGGGCTGACGGGAGTGCCGGGCCATTGCAGGTCAAGAAGAGGCTGGGGAGACAGCGAGGTCATTCTGGCTTGACTCCTTCAGCTCAAGAAGTTGCAGGAAACTTAGCTCCGGCCCCGCCTTTCCCCTCTAGCTTCTCACTCTGGAGCCCTTCCCAACAGACGGAGACTGCAACATGGGGGTGAGCTCCTCCCCTGAGTCTGTCTGTCAACATGTAGGACTCTTCTAGATCAGGGTGTGAGAGGAGGAGAGCCAGCAGGACTGAGACTGTTCTGCTGTGGGATGGCAGGTGTACTCTCTGATTCCTCACTGTCTGTGTCTCTGCTCACATTGAGACACTCAGCCTTGTCCTGGAATGGCCTCCTCCTTCTGACACCCCCCTTGATTCCAGCACCTCCCAGCTCAGCCCTTCCCCCTTGTCCCACCACCAGGACCCAGGGGTTCAGTCCTCATCTTCCCTGTCTTCCTTGAGGGGCTCTTGGATGGGAGGCTCCCCCGCTCCTCCTCATCCAGCCAGGCCGTGATACTTGAATATGGACCATGTTGAGACACAGGTCAACTGAGGTCTCCCACCGCCAGCCACCGCAGGAAGCTCTATGGTCCGCAGGCCCCACCCTTGGCTTCTGGAAGGAGACAAAGGTCTTGAGGGCTGCATGCAGCTCTTGGGACTGTGCATTGGAGCACCCCAACTTAGAGGAACTAGACAAGCATGTCTGATTTCACCTTTGCTTTTTCGTATTTGCTTCTGCTATTAGACAACATAGGGAGATCTATGGAGTAGTCCACAATTCAGTTGAATATAAATTGAATTCATACGCAGATGATATTCTTTTGATTGTTTTTAAACCTCATTTTACAGTCCCCGTGTTTATGCTGATAGATGTTGTCAGGGGTTCAGGAGCAGAGACGCAGGAAGGGGAGGAAACAGAGAGCGAGGGGGAGGAATCCGAAGGAAGGATGAGTGATGATGACGACCCGAGATCTCCGAGTCTTTCCAGTGAATCGGAAGATTCACAGAAAGGAGCGCCAGTGGTCAGAGCAAGGGGGGGACCCAGGGGGACACCCCAGGAAGAAGGGACCAGAGGGGACTCAGAGAGCAGCAGTTGGAAATCGGGGCCAGCGTCCCCAGCTGAGCGCAGCGGGGAGGAAGGGGGCCAGGCAGCGGATGCCTTCGCGTCAGAATTGCAGGAGGTCCACGACCAGCTTCGACGGCAGCTGGAACTAGCTAAGCACGCATACAAGGTGCAAGCTGATAGACACAGAAGGGTTGGCGAAAGCATACAGGTGGGAGACTGGGTCTGGTTGGCGGCCCAAGCAGTGCCGGCCAGATCGTTAGCAAAGAAGAAGCTAAGGCACAAGCAGCTGGGGCCCTACCAAGTCGAGGCACAGGTCAATCCGGTGGCTTTCCGGCTGACACTTCTGGAGGGGTCCAGAATGCATCCGGTGTTCCATAGATCAGTGCTCACTCCCTGCAAGGCACCTCACAGATTTCAGGAGCCAGGGACGGCACCGAGCCCCCTCAGGGAAAGGACCACGCAGGGGGGATTGCCAGAGGAGGAGCCCATCAACGAGGTCACAGAGATTTTGGACTCTAGATGGAGGGAAGAGGGAGTGGAATACCTGCTAGCCAGAGAGGGCACCCCGGTCAGTGCCAACAGCTGGGTTCGGGGCTACGCGTTGGACGAACCTCTGCTCAAGGACGAGTTTCATGCCCTTTTCCCACACAGGCCCATGCCAGCCGACTTTTTCGACGACTGGCTTTTCACACCCACGCTTTCAGCCAGCACGTTCCAGGGGTTCGACTCGGACGAGGAACCCACACTGGGCGCCCATTCCCAGGGAGGGTCACCCTCAGGATCTGCCTCGGAACCCTCGTATTGGTGGGACGATCGACTAGAGGAGCAGTGGCGCAGGAAGTGGCTGGAGGGTCCCGGGCGAGCGACGTACCCAGGAGAGACCGAGGGAGAGACTGACGTGGATGTGTTTGGGGAGGACGTCGGGTTCGAGCACGGCGGCACTGAAATGGAAGCAGAGATGATCGACGTCGACGAGCACGAGGAGGAAGAACCGGACTTATCCAGTTGGACGCACGCCACGGGAAGCGAACTGTATCCGGCATTCACCCCCGTGACGATGGAGCACCCAGCACCCACACCTGAAAGAGGGGAGGGGGAAGGGGGGCTTCGAGGGGGGATGGATGTCGGGTTCAGGAGCAGAGACGCAGGAAGGGGAGGAAACAGAGAGCGAGGGGGAGGAATCCGAAGGAAGGATGAGTGATGATGACGACCCGAGATCTCCGAGTCTTTCCAGTGAATCGGAAGATTCACAGAAAGGAGCGCCAGTGGTCAGAGCAAGGGGGGACCCAGGGGGACACCCCAGGAAGAAGGGACCAGAGGGGACTCAGAGAGCAGCAGTTGGAAATCGGGGCCAGCGTCCCCAGCTGAGCGCAGCGGGGAGGAAGGGGGCCAGGTGTCGGGTGCCGGAGGCTCTCAGCAGGAGAGAGGGCATGAGTCAGGAGTGGTCACGCCCTCATCAGGGAGCGAGGAAACGGTCAAGAGGAAGGTAGAAAGTTGGGCGCGCGCGCCAAGTTCAAATGCAGCGGAAGGTGGCGCAGTAAGCAGCCCGGAGAGGGAGCCAGGTCCCAAAGCCCGCCGCAAGGAGACAGAAGGGTCCGGGGGGTCTGCTTCAGAGGAATCCCGGAAGGAAGAGGCCATGGGGGGCAGAGGGACCCAGAGAAGGAAGGAAAGACGTAAGAGGTGGAGCAAGGCGAGGGTATTAAGTTGGTGTACAGGAGGCGGGGATTCAGACGGAGCATCGCCGGTCTAGCACATAAGACGTAGAGCTGCACGCTGCAGCTTGAAAATGAAACTGTAACTCAATAAAGACTTTTATTAAATATACGCTGGCTAGCGTGATCCTCTGTGAGCTAGGATCTGGAAGCAGCTCTGACAGATGTCTTTGGTTAAATACTCTGATAACTGGTGCAAACTGCAAAATTTACTTACCCATTCATTTAAGGAGTATCATTTCCACATTTGTTCGAAATCTATTAAATATTTAAGTATGGTGATACCAAAAGATATAACTCACTTTGTAACATGTAATATTGTGTGTGTGTGTGTGTGTGTGTGTGTGTGTGTGTGTGTGATAGCGATAGCGCTTTCTTCAGACGTTATTAGTTGGGAGTCATTAAAGCCTTCCTCTTTGGACAAGAACATTAATAATACATCGTAAACAGTTGATAAGGTCACAGTCTTGTATATCTTTTTTATTTTTTTATTTAAAGATATTTAAAGCTTCTTGGGGACTTTTTCAGCCTGTTATGATTTTTTATATTATTTTGTAGCCCTTAGCAACTTTTGTCCCTGGGTGCTGTTTAATGGGCAAATAGGGAGCCCAGTGAACTTTTCTTTCCATTTTTTTTAAAAAACCAAAGAATGATGATGCAAACTTGAAGCCCTAATAAAAGGACAATTATTTGGTTTATGAGTTGCTGTAACCCCATGTTCTGAACAAGACCCCTCCCCCTATGTCCTCGTAGCTTTATTCTTCATCTTGATAATGATGGACGAGTGTCTTTCCAGAACTTCTGAGACCTGCCTATCAATCTCTCATTGACCCCAGGAGAGAAATTCTTGGCAGTCAGATATTCTGACCACCTTTTATCACCAAATAATTATCCATGCTGGCAGATGAGCAAGCAATGGACTCTTTCCAGTTTGCCATGCTCCACTGGGAGTCCAAATGAGCATCTCTTTTGATCCCCTTGCAGGAGGGTGTCACAGATAGTGTGTCCTTGTCCCCACCCTCCACAATCTAGGTCTTCCCACCACCTGTTATCTATGGATTCAATGTGTCTGTGTGTGTTTATTTTAGCAGTTCTGCCCTGCCTCTTATATGCCAGAGGGCCAGCTGGAGCTAATCTTGGGTGGATTGACTTCCATAATGACAAATTCTCCCATATCTAAAGAAGCCAGGAGACAGAGCTTCAGCTACAGAGAATCAGAGATAGCCCAGATGAAAGTGTTAGTATCTCAGCTTACAGTCAGAGGTAACTGGCCTCCCCCAGGCAATTAAGCTGGATACTTGATGACCTCTCCGCTGCGTCTCCCGGCAGGCTAGGTCATAACTCCGGCGATTCTCCTCATCAATCAGACGTGAAGAACACACCCTCTGCTTCTCTGCTTCTCTCTCTCTCCCTGCATTCTCCCCAGGGAGGGGAAATGAGACAGACAGGAGTCCTTTTTACATGTTTTATTCCTGTCACTCAGCAATACATAGAAATGTGACCGTTCCCTTCAGACTCCATCAGAAGAGACTCACACTCCTCTGTACTTCCAGCACAGGTCACATGACACTCTGAGCTAACATCCGGTGCTCAGTACAGAGAATAGGCTCCACCTTTTCTCCAACAGTACATCTGCAAAACACAACATCCTGTTTTGCATTCCAGCCATCTGGAGCTGGCTTTTGCCTTGGTGCTTTTTCCCAACAGAAAGATGGAGAATGTCTCCACTTATCATGGTAGTGGAAAAAGAGCAGCAGCAGCAGAAACTCCAGTCAGAGTCAAATAGGAGCTCATGCTAGCAATACTCAAGCAATTTTTATTTCAAGGAGCTGACCGTGGCTTTGAGACTAGAGAGGCTGCACTTCCCTTGTTGCTACCTCTGCTCAAAGATGTATTGGAAGAGGTGCGAATCCATTTTCTTTTAAACCAGTATTTTAAAATACAGGAAGTGGCAGAAGACTTTCTCAGTAGTGGCACCCGCCCTGTGGAATGCCCTCCCACCAGATGTCAAAGAGAACAACAACTACCAAACTTTTAGAAGACATCTGAAGGCAGCCCTGTTTAGGGAAGCTTTTAATGTTTGATGTATTACTGTATTTTAATATTTGGTTGGAAGCGGCCCAGAGTGGCAGAGGAAGCCCAGCCAGATGGGTGGGGTATAAATAATAAATTAGTAGTAGTAGTAGTCCTAATCCTTTTTTAAAAAATTAGTATTAGTCCTAATCTGTTTTCTTTTAAATTAGTATTTTAAAATACAGGAACTGCCAAAGAGTATGATTTTTTAAGAAGAACACTCAAATGATGTCATGTTTTCCAAGTTAAAACAGCACAATTAAAAGTAAAACCTAATCATTTAGACATATTTTAAATCCATCAGACAAGGAGGCATAAACATTGTTTTCTGCAAGTTGAACCTAGGTGTGCACTAGCTGCATAGAAAGTAGTATTCTTTCGCTGAAACATGGTGGATTCGCCATTTGCCAGATTCAGAATCTGATAGAACACTAGCTCTAAATCATCAAACCATCACAGAACAAGATCATACACCATCCTTTGATTTTGTCATTAGATCCTCCTTTGTATTCAGATCAGGCCTGACTACAATTATGTAGCACTTGGGAAAGAAGATGCAGCCCAGAAGCCCAGCACTGGAGGCCAACATAGAGAAGACCTGCACAGCTACCATGTATTTCCCCTTGGTGCTCAGGTAGGTGGGCACAAAGGACAACCAAACACTGCAGAAGACCAGCATGCTGAAGGTGATCAGCTTGGCTTCATTGAAGGCTCCAGGCAGGTTCCTGGCTAGGAAAGCAACTGTGAAGCAGATGGAGGCCAGGAAGCCCATGTAGCCAAGAGCAGCATAAAACATGGCAATAGACCCTACATTGCATTGCAAGGTGATCTCTCCAGCCTGGGAGCACATGTCAGATTCTGGGAAGGGCGGAGAGATTCCCAGCCAGATGGTGCAGATGAGAACTTGGACACTGGAACAGAAAATGACAATGGAGTTGGCCAGTCTCTTCCCCAGCCATCTCCTCATCGTGTTCCCTGGCTTTGTGGCCAGGAAGGCCAGCACCACAGTGACGGTTTTTGCCAACAAAGAAGAGACAGCAACTGAAAAGATGGTGTTGAAGGCCATTTGTTGAAGAAGGCAGGCTGCTTTCCGTGGCTGGCCAAGGAACATGAAGGAGGACAAAAAGGAAAGCAAGAGGGAGATGAGGAGGATGTAGGAGAGGTCCCTGTTGTTGGCTTTGACTATGGGGGTTTCCTTGTACTTAATGAATGTTCCTAACACAATGCCTGTGGTTAAGGATAACAAGAGGGAAAAGGAAGCTAGGAGGATCCCCAAAGGTTCTTCATAAGCCAGGAAGGTTATAATCTTAAAGACACATTGATCCCTGGGCTTGTTTGGATGTTGATCTTCTGGACACCTGGTGCAATGCTCTGCATCTGCAAAGAACAAGAGTAATATCAAATTTGTACCCTTCTGAAATGGTTTTCCCTTGCAGAAAGTAATACCAAAGTGGTTCCCACAATAAGAAAACATTGCTATATCCAATAAAAATAATTGCATATGACCAAGGACATCAGGAATCAGTATTAATATTGTAGGTCATGGAAAACCTGGGGCAGCAAGTATGTCTTAATTTATTAGTGAAAACAATGGGGAGAGCCTTCCACAGACTAGACACCGCAATGTAAAAGCCCTCCTTCAATGTCACAATAACCCTGTCACATGGTTCAGGGTGAGAAAAATGGACTGACAAAAGGTCCTCCAGTTGTTCTTGCTTCTGGCTCAACAGATTTATGTCTTTCTTTTTGGAGAGAGAAGTTTGGAAGATAGGTTCTTATCCTCTTGTCGGAGAGTTAAGCACAGTGGTGTTTGTTCCAAGCACATTAAAATTTGGTTCAATTTGCATCGGCCCACATCTACTTGTAGATAAATGTTCCCCACTAGAATGCATTACAGGCAAAAGGTAAAGGGACCCCTGACCATTAGCTCATCTCACTTTACTGGCCAAGGGAGCCAGCGTATAGCTTCCGGGTCATGTGGCCAGCATGACTAAGCCGCTTATGGCGAACCAGAGCAGTGCACGAAAATGCCATTTGCCTTCCCGCCAGAGCGGTACCTATTTATCTACTTGCACTTTGACGTGCTTTCGAACTGCTAGGTTGGCAGGAGCAGGGACTGAGCAACGGGAGCTCACCCCGTTGCGGGGATTCGAACCGTCAACCTTCTGATCGGCAAGTCCTAGGCTCTGTGGTTTAACCCACAGCACCACCCGCGTCCCTAATAGAATGCATAGGCTAGAATAAATCACAGATACTTAGCTTTGCTTAGAGTTTCCATAAATAACAGCAAACAAATCTCAATCCGTTGTCAGAAAAATAAAGATTAAAACTACTTGGTACTTGGTTTTCCTTACAAGAAGGATCTTGCAATATGCGTGCTATAAAAATCTCATTTAAGAGAGATTCAGTTCACTTGCACATAGCTCCTTCTTCGCTTGCTCCAGGAAACATGAAAAGAAACAGGCTGAGAAACTGGGGGGAGTGTAGTGTGGCTTGCTTGTGCACATTTTGCATATGAATTTCAATAATCAGTTCTAAAATTTCTCTTCAAAAAGCCACTGATATCAGAATAAAATACCCTCTTTCCCAAGGTCAGCCCTTTCCACTGGGATCACCCACCTTCCTGAGTGGAGATGGTGCCTTCTGCACAAGGAATGCAGTCATAGCAGCAGAGTGGCTTTCCTTCCTGAATGACTTTGACGAATCCAGGGCTGCAACTTTCCACACACTGGGAAGTAGGTAGGGTCTAAGTAGAAAGATAAGGAGTTATAGAAATGGTGAAATGGAAAAAGCTGTGGGAAAGTGATCTTAATTTTACTGCCTCTAGTGGGTTGAAAGAAAACCATATGAAAATGGTATCTAACACCTGTTCAAATGGCTGAAATGTCTAAAAATGGTACTAATCAATGTAATCAACTTTTATTCATATCTGGTGGTTTTGTAAGAAAGCAAAAGCTTACCGGTAAATGGTAAACAATGAATTAATTAAGATGACAATAGGGGGAGCGGGAAACAGAAGCCTTTTTGCTAGGTTTGATAGGGCCAGAGATACCGAAAATAAAGATAAAATTGTTTATGTTTGCAACAACTGCAGCAAGTATTGTATTTGCACAGAAGTGGAAGGAAACAGCAATATCCACAAAAGAAGAATGGATTAACAAACTAATGGATTATGCTGAAACAGCAAAACTCACTGCTAGACTAAGAGAGTCTAAGGATGAGGTGTTTGTAGAAGAATGGAAACCCTTTTCAGATTACTTAAGTAAATAATTCTTTTTCAATACAAGATGGATTTAGATCTTGAGCAACAGAAGAACAAGAATATGGTATTTTCAGGTTTATATTTTATACTGTGTGTGCTGTTAGAAACAAATGGACAGTTCAGAGAGCAGAGATATAACAATTATCGAATGATATGGGAAGTCAAAGAAAAACAAAAATGGTAACTCGTGATGTTTTTTAATGGACTATGTAAACCATTTAATAATATATACATATTAAAGGAGCATTCAAAAAATGTGTTAGCCTGTCCCCAGCCCCCCATGGAAATGAGGGACAGGTTTAGGAAGGGCCATGAAAGATGATTTTTCCCACCGGGCTGAGCCATTTGGGCCACACAATGGCATCCTGGTCAATGGTGAATTGTAGGTCTGGCAAACCCTGTCTGTTGATACTCCCAAATTTCACTTTAAGGATGGACTTATTGGGAAACTTCAGCCAATTCACAACATTAAAGTCAGCTGCTAATTGCCCATTCTCATCCAAATACACTCCATCCATGGAAGAATTGTAGAACTGGGAGTTTCCCAGGAAAGGGTGGAGCTGGAAGGGAACAGAAAGAGCAGCATTTAGAATACAGTGGTACCTCAGGTTAAGTATTTAATTCCTTCGGGAGTCCGTACTTAACCTGAAACTGTTCTTAACCTGAAGCACCACTTTAGCTAATGGGGCCTCCTGCTGCTGCCCGATTTCTGTTCTCATCCTGAAGCAAAGTTCCTAACCTGAAGCACTATTTCTGGGTTAGCGGAGTCTTTAACCTGAAGCGTATGTAACCTGAAGTACAGTGGTGCCTCGCAAGATGAAATTAATTCATTCCGCGGGTTTTTTCATCTAGCGAATTTTTCGTCTTGCGAAGCACGGTGTCGGAAAAGTTTTGGAAAAGCTTCAAAAATCACCAAAAACCTCAAAAAAAGGCTACCACACCGTGTTCTATGAGTTGCTCCTCGAAGTCAAGTCGCAACTTATTAACGGTGTTAAGAAAAAGGAAACAAACTTGCAAGACGTTTTCGTCTTGCGAAGCAAGCCCATAGGGAAATTCATCTTGCGAAGCAGCTCAAAAACCGCAAAACCGTGAGTTTTTCGTCTTGCGAGGCACTTGTCTTGCGGGGCACCACTGAACCAATGTATGGGAAAGGACACTGACTATCCAACTCTGACCTTTTTATGCCTTGATCTCCTCTGACTTGGACGGCGTAGAGAATCAAGAAGCTGTGTATCGTTTTCAAGTGCTTGCTGCATTGAAACTTGCACCCAACGGGGCTTACTCCCAGGTAAGTAGGTCTAGGCTGCCATCTTGTGCACTTACCTGGGAGTATCCCCCATTGAACTTAATGGGACTTCTGGCTAGCAACATATAGGGTAAAAGGTAAAGGTAAAGGTACCCCCTGACCGCTAGGTCCAGTCGCGGGCGACTCTGGAGTTGCGTGCTCATCTCGTTCTATAAGCCGAGGGAGCCAGCGTTTGTCCGCAGACAGCTTCTGGGTCATGTGGCCAGCATGACTAAGCCGCTTCTGGCGAACCAGAGCAGCGCACGGAAACGCCGTTTACCTTCCCGCTGGAGCGGTACCTATTTATCTACTTGCACTTTGACGTGCTTTCAAACTACAAGGTGGGCAGGAGCTGGGACCGAACGACGGGAGCTCACCCTGTCGCGGGGATTTGAACCGCCAACCTTCCGATTTCCAAGCCCTAGGCTGTAAAAATACTGTGTCTTTATTATGTGGTTGGGACAGGCTTTCTTGCCTCTCCATCAGTTGGTTGAAACATATTTCCAGCACACAGCTCTTACCTGCTCTGTGTGGAAACGGTATGAAACTCTGCTGTTTATGATGTGAAAAAGATTGGTTTGCTGCATATTAATAAGACAAAAAATATTAACACCGTCATAATGAGTACAGGAGCCACTGTGAGATACGCAGGCAGGCATGGGAGTTTCCCCTTCTCTCTGGGAATTCTCGATAAGAATTAATGAGCCTCTGACAGGTCTATAGTCCTCTTTATTTACAACAACACAGAGATTGCGGCATCAAGCCACCCTCCTTCAGGATCTCAGTTGTCTAGGTAGGATCCTAGAATGGAACAACTGATTGGCTTGTAGGAGAAGCCCAATCAGGCTTCAGGAGGGAAGCAGAATCAGCCAATCAGACGGGACTCATTGTGTAAATAATGTAAACAAAAGCCTGAGGTTTGGGGGGGGAATTCAGTTGCTGTTTTACAAGCTGCAATAAAGAGCATGAAATCACTGCAGGACTCCGAGTATATTTCAGTAAGGGAATGGAAAGAGGGACCAATTCAATTTGCCAAATTTCACCTCTCCGCTAGATTTCACATATTCTCTGTCAAGTCTAGAATTGTACCACTGGTTGTCATGTTTGCCAGAGATGTACACAATAGGAAAGGAAATACCTGCCATGGCTGTAGCCTTTGACGTTCCAGGCTGTCTGTCACCCGCCACAGAGACCTGGAGGAATATGCAGCATTTAAGGCACGTGCCAAAGCTTTGACAGTGCTGTAAATCCTGTAGCTGTCTAGAGAGAGGCTTCTTTCCATTTCATCTTGGGGCAGCATCTCATGTTTTCCTTTCTCCCTGCATCTTATCCAGCCTTTCGCCGACCATGCGTGCTTTAAATAGGAACAACTGAAAGCATCCTCCCAAAACTGCTTGATTGCAAAGAAAAGGGATGGAATGTCGTTGGATTCTTTCCTTTTATTTGTTTCAGTGTAGAAAGAAAAAATGCCATGGATGTGTTCGTAAGATAAGCCGCTGTACATTAACTCGAAGGAGATGTCCCACATAGCTGTTGTGACCAGGACTTCCCCTGCAGTGGGCTTTATCAAGTTCTCAAATAAATGTTGTAGAATGAAAATTCCATGCAAGGCATGAAGTGTCTCTGCATAATAAACAAACACACGGGCTTGTCTCCACTTTAAGAATTTGCGGAAATTGATCTCGAATCCATGTGTGTTCAGTACCGAGATGGTTTGTGAGATGGCAACACAAATACCACTCCTGATGAACACAGGAGTCAGGGTCTTCATGAATCTCTCTCCATTCTCAGTGTCGGGGGCAATTAGACCGATGAACGTCCATCTGAAGTGATGGAGCAGCTTGACAATCCCTGGGTACTGGGCTTCTTCTTTGGGGACCATTGGGTAGAAAAAAGGGAACTGCCTCTTATCATCCAGAACATGAGAGACAAAAGCATAGCTGACCTGGCAAGAAAATAAACATTGTTGGCTAACTTAGTTTTGGATCAAAGCCAAAATATAGTCAACCCTGAATATAGTCGTACCTTGAAAGTCGAACAGTTTAGTTCCCAAATGTCACATGGCTCTCGAATGTCACAAACCCAGAAGTGGCTATTCCAGTTTGTGAACCATTTTTGGAAGCCGAATGTCCGATGGGGCTTCCACAGCTTCCGATTGGCTGCAGGAGCTTCCTGCAGCCAATCAGAAGCCGCACTTTGGTTTCCAAATGTTTTGGAAGTCGAAAAGACAAATGTTTTTGCCAGGCTTTCCTTGACACATAAGATCAGGCTCTATTTTTATCTCTATGAATTCCCTTAATTCTGGTTTGCTTTTTATATTGTTTTATGATACTATTTGACTGTTTTGAGGGGAACAAGTTTTAATGAGATAAGTCAAAACACTCATCAGTCTCCAGAGCTTGTGTTACTAAATCTAAATTTAAATGAGACTTGGTGGATAAACCACTAATTGGATTCTTTTAGTGGCAGCAAGTACGGTTATAACTGCACTCTGGCATACTGCCCTTATGGAAAAAAATTGACACACAAATTGAGTCCAGCAAGACAAACAAAGCACAACCACACTTTTGCTGGAGAATAGCAGAGGTTTATTTTGTTCACAAATGCTCCAGAAAACCAAAGACCAATTCCAAGCTTTTATACAAATTTGTGGAACACATAATAAAAATGTGCTTTACAGATGAATATTGTTATAAGCCATGGTTTATGTATGAGAATACAGACATAATGTCCCTGGGAAAAACACATTTGAGTTTGTTGGGTGTGGATTACCTTTGTTTCTGGAATAGATATGCAATGATTTGGAAAATAAAAGATACTGTTATTTGTTTTAAAGACTGTGTTTTTGTGGTACACTAAGAGTGTTTGAAAATATTAAGAGGGTCAATAATACTTCAGGGTTCACTTGAGGGAAACTTCTATTTGCCCCAGAATTTAGTGTCATAGCAATCCATACTACAGACATTACTTCTGTTCCCCTTTACTCTCACACACACACAAACACACACACACACACACCATTTGACACAAAGAGAAGGAAGGACAGGTGTTTTCAAAGAGAGCACAGCAAACCATCTGACTGTGGGATATAAAGCTGTCAGTCAAGCCCAACATTCCCAGAGGACTAACTGCCTCTATGAGGCAGTTTGTCTGTTGGTCAGTTGCTGCAAGGAGTGTTAACTGGTAACTGCTCGGATGCAGTCTTCTCATGACTCACTACTATCTAGTATATAGTTTATCTGTTAAGTAACTAAAGCCTGCCTTCAGTAACAACTCTGTAAACTGAATGAAACTGGAAGTAAAGTAGTTTATGTTAATATGATTCAGATTCATGTGTTTTGTTTAGAGGGACAGAAGGGATTATCAGCCAGGAATGTATAAATATTGATAGGACTCAAACGAGTTAGCAATCCACTAGTCGCTGCATAAACTCAGACAGGGAATCGTTTAAACTCTGCTAAATTATATAAACGTTCCAACACTGACCACTCCTGAACGTCTGTTGCTTTACCTGAAAGGACAGTCCTATTGGTTATTGACCCTTATTGCTCATGTATCCCTTTTTTAGTCATTACAGTGGTACCTCGGGTTACAGACGCTTCAGGTTACAGACTCCGCTAACCCAGAAATAGTACCTTGGGTTAAGAACTTTGCTTCAGGATGAGAACAGAAATCGTGTGGCAGCAGTCGGAGGCCCCATTAGCTAAAGTGGTGCTTCAGGTTAAGAACAGTTTCAGGTTAAGAACAGACCTCTGGAACAAATTAAGTTGTTAACCCGAGGTACCACTGTACATTAAAAAGAAAGAGAGACTTAAGGCTACAATCCCAAATGCACTTTCCACTATCTCCTCATGGGCTCTTCCCCTGCCAGACCCTGCCAGCTCAGTACCCATTTATGCTCATGGAGCTGAACTGGCATGGATTGGCCAGGAACAAGACCTTGGGGTTATAGTGGATGCCTCCTGTTACCCTAGTATGCGGCAAACTGGCAAATTCGATGCTATGGATTCTTAGGAAAGGGTATATAAAAGGGTATATTAAAAAAAACCTGCCAACATCTGTCTTCTTTTAAAAATAAATTAAGATTAAGAACAAGTTGTCCCCATTCACACTTAACATCTACCCCACCCTCTTTTGGCTTTCTCCAAAATTTGGCTCAGCCACAAAATGCCACACCCCTCTCCATTCCTACCTGTGGGATTTTATAGATGCCCAACATTCTTGAAATCTGGATGGAGTTCTGAGTGTCAGCCCCTTCGAGAACAGCAAGCAGGTTATTCTGTCCCCCGCAGTTGTAGTTTGGAACATTTGCCTGTCTAGAAGAGACCAGGTCTACCAGAGCTTCGCATGTCACCCTTCCATGAAAGAAGTTCTCGTGGATGTTGTAGCCCAGAGTGATGTTGGGCAAGAGCCTGGGATTCTGGTTGATATCCTGAATGGCAAATAAGGAGGAAAGGGGTTGCCAGTACTGTGTGAATGTTTTTCTGCAAAAATGTACATATTGCATCATCATCATCATCATCCAGTATGTCAGATTCAACTCAGCATGTTTGGCAAGCTTCTACAGATAATATAAAGTTCTCTATTCTGTTTCTTATACTACCCCTGATCCAGAAGCTCAACAGCCAATCCTCTCCTAATGATGTGTTACATGATGGCTACTGATTCATGGGGACGCGGGTGGTGCTGTGGGTTAAATCACAGAGCCTATGGCTTGCCGATCGGAAGGTCAGCGGTTCAAATCCCCGTGACGGGGTGAACTCCCGTTGCTCAGTCCCTGCTCCTGCCAACCTAGCAGTTCTAAAACACGTCAAAGTGCAAGTAGATAAATAGGTACCGCTCCGGCGGGAAGGTAAACAGCGTTTCCGTGTGCTGCTCTGGTTCGCCAGAAGTGGCTTGGCCATGCTGGTCACATGACCCAGAAGCTGTACGCCGGCTCCCTGTAGAGCGAGATGAGCGCTGCAACCCCAGTGTCGTCCACGACTAGACCTAATGGCCAGGTGTCCCTTTACCTTTACTGATTCATGAACAAGGCGAGATATTTCCAGTCAACATTTTCCTTTTGAAAACAAACATTTTAAAGCTTAACTGAATGACTGGCAACATTTACTGTTATTTCCCTAGTCTCCTGAAAATGGAGATGGCTTCATTTGAGGCACAGTGCTCTGTGCTCTTGATGTGCTCTGGATGTCCTCTGAGATTTTAGTCCACTTTTTCTTTGGGTTCACATTGTACCACAGTAAGGGGAGGAGAAATCCAGGGGTGCAGCCAAGTTTTGTTTCCTTGGAAGGAGGATCCTGGAAGCCTGTGACATTTTGTGATGTGTGGTTTATTTACACATCTATACAGGCTGAAGCTAAATAGAAGCTTGACAGCATAAAAACTCCCAACTGATTCTGCTTCCTCATTCAGTTTTGAAGGGAAAGCTTTCGGGATCTTCAGCACTTCCCAGAAACCCAGAAACTCTTTTATGCTTCCCTCAAACTATCTCCAAAACCAAAACTTTCCACTTAATTTCAAAAACAATTATGAGTGTGTGTGTGTGTGTGCAAGAGAGAGAGAGAGAGAGAGAGAGAGAGAGAGAGAGAGAGAATAAGGCCTCATTCCCCTTTCACAAGAGCCCTCCATGGAGAAAACACTCCTTAGCAAAAGCAACGTAGCTGGGCCGCTGGGCCAGAGCCAAAAAGCTTATATTTCTGTAGTTTTCCCCATATTTAAATGGTTTTATATTATTACTTTGTAGTGCCATAAGATTTAAAAGATTTTTGGGGGCTTCTCCAAGCCTGTAGTTTTGTATCTGCAAGATGAGAGGCTGTGTTACAAGACAGGACTGAAGTGGCCAAACCAGTCTCTGAGAAATTATCTGTATCTGAAGAAGTGTGCATGCACACGAAAGCTCATACCAAGAACTAACCTAGTTGGTCTTTAAGGTGCTACTGGAAGGAATTTTTTTATTCTGAGAAATTAGTGGCCCTAACCCAGGTGGTTAAGCATCCTTTTTACATATCTAAAGAGTTGGTCACATGCAGGTGGGTTGCCAAAGAAACAACCAGATAGTGGTGCCTGCAGAAGGAGGGGGTAGCCCCATCGCTTGGCTGGAGAGCATGTCATCCTAGGGGTTGGGGAACAATGGGCAGGGGAAGAAGAAGAAGAAGAAGAAGAAGAAGAAGAAGAAGAAGAAGAAGAAGAAGAAGAAGAAGAATAGTAGTAGTAGTAGTAGTAGTAGTAGTTTGGATTTGATATCCCGCCTTTCACTCCCTTTTTTAAGGAGTCTCAAAGCGGCTAACAATCTCCTTTCCCTTCCTCCCCCACAACAAACACTCTGTGAGGTGAGTGGGGCTGAGAGACTTCAAAGAAGTTTGACTAGCCCAAGGTCACCCAGCAGCTGCATGTGGAGGAGCAGGGAAGCGAACCCGGTTCACCAGATTGCGAGACTACCGCTCTTAACCACTACACCACACTGGCAATAATCCTGCTTCCATGAGAAAGAAATACTGACAGGAATGTGAACTTGAAAGTGCAACGTTTTCTGCAATGTTATATAATGTAAACAGCTCAATAAACAGCGGGTGTCATATGCCTCCCCTACAACCATTGTGGAACAATCAGAAGGAATACTCAATAAAAAGTTGATTTAACATGACATAGAACTGTTTCCTTCTTCGAAAAATTATGAAGTTTGCTGAAGTTCACAGTGGATCAGGTCTGACTTTCCTAAAGAAAAACTGCAACTGATTCCCCCATACCTACCACTCCCCTTCACCCATGTGTGATCTCAATTTTTTACTTCTTCCGTCTTGTTGTGTTGTTATAATTTGAATGTGAAATTTTATTTATTTGAAATATTATTTATAATATAAAAGTTTTAATACAAAATTTCTGTGATGTATTTGTATACAGCAAAGAGAAGTTTGGCGTAATTAGGCATATTTTGATTTAGTTAATCATGTAACAGGTTTATGTTAGGAAACAAATACGGATGCTGAATTTGATGTTTGTAATTTCTCTCATTTTTTTGGTTTTGGAAATGAAAATGAAAAACTGCAACTGATTTACTGATTTAAAAGGCAGATGCGGGGTGAATAAGATGTGGGGAGCAGCAAGCGGGGTTTGCCCTGGCTTTTCCCACTTGCAGAACTTAAAAGAACCGCTTTAGCCACAGGATTCTTTCTCAAAGTCTCTAAAAAGCTGAGTATGTAGAAGCTACTCTGCTTCACAGCTGAAAGGGAACCCTTGCCAACTTTCTGAAAGGCAGGCTATTATGCAGTCAGTGGTGCCTAACCCAAAAAATCTCTCTCCAAAAACAAAACGGGGTTTAGTAGAAGCAGGAAAGAGCCTGTCGATTGGGAGCAATTGGAACTCTTGAAATTAGTTGTGAGTGGAGCAGCAGGAAGCCCACCCCCATAAAATGACATACCGGAAAAAGCTGGTAGAGGGAGAGACGTTGAAGTGCTGTGGATTAAATAAAGCTCTTGTGGCAGAGATGACCCCACTAATGAGGTGGTCTCCTGGCCTGTGATAATTGAACGGGCCTATCTGATCTCCCTCCAGAGTCAAGGAGCATTTTGCCTTCGTCCCACAGTCTGCATAAGGCAGAAGGAGGAGGAGGAGAACGAAAACAAGAACCATTCTGTGTCTGCCTGAAACAGCCCCCTCCCTTGCGACTGCTCCTCTCAGTGAGAAAATCATTAGACGAAGCCAAACCCTTTTTGCAAAGTCCAGTGGCTTTCCTTACGTTGGGTGGAGCCCAACCAAGACTCCACATCTGAAGGGGATGGAAGTCAACCTCACTGTCTCATAATAAAACTCACCTGCCCTAAAACTGAAGCCAAGCTCTCAGGGGTACAGAAAGCATTTATCAGCTGGTCCTTTCCAGCTCAGATGAAAGAGATTGCGTCATGTCGTTCTCAATAATGATGTTTATTTTAGTGGATTCAGAGGTGAGCTTTGGACAAAGCTCTGGAGCTTTCTTGAGAAGCAGGTGCCGAAGGGAAGGGAATCACTATTATCTTGATAATTATAAGAAGCATTGCCTCTGCAACAATGTGAACTCTTTCCATGGCTCATGTGCAGGTGCAGGACTGGAGAAAAACATATTCACAAAAACTCCCATATCTGGCTGTAGACTTTGAGATGGAGGCAGCTGACCATGTCTAACCTCGCTGTGGGGTGGTGTTCACAGGTGTCTGGAACAAGATTTCCTTTTAAGACAAGCAGTAGGGACCTTTGGCCCACAAGCCAATTTAGGCCAATTTGAGCCAGTGTGGTGTAGTGGTTAAGAGCGGTAGACTTGTAATCTGGTGAACTGGGTTCGCTTCCCCGCTCCTCCACATGCAGCTGCTGGGTGACCTTGGGCCTGTCACACTTCTTTGAAGTCTCTCAGCCCCACTCACCTCACAGAGTGTTTGTTGTGGGGGAGGAAGGGAAAGGAGAATGTGAGCCGCTTTGAAACTCCTTCGGGTAGTGATAAAGCGGGATATCAAATCCAAACTCTTCTTCTTTTTAGGACTGCCAGACCATCCCCATTTGACCCAAAAGGCTACTTTGGCTACCTTCCCAACACAGAATGTATCTTTTTCCTGGGGTTCCCCTGCAGAGCAGAGGTGGAGATGAGGGTCATTTCTATTCAGTATATCTCCTGCGTAGACATACCTAGGCTCAGATAACTTCACTCCCATACTCTCCCTCGTGTAGAGCAACTCTCTGTTGGAATACACCGGGGGGGGGGTCCACGCAGCCCGTGAGATGAGACAAACCTCTCCGGGTGTCTTCCTGAAGTTGTGCAGCTCCAGGACGTCCATAAACCATCAGTCCCGGCACACTCCAGCAACACATGGCAGATACCTATGTGCACGCACACTCAGCAGAGATCAGCAGAAACAAAGTGGAGATTGGTGTGCTCATACTAAGCTTTTATTAAGCATATATACAGGACATATACAGGGATGCGGGCGGCACTGTGGGTTAAACCACAGAGCCTAGGGCTTGCCGATCAGAAGGTCGGTGGTTCGAATCCCCATGACGGAGTGAGCTCCCGTTACTCAGTCCCTGCTCCTGAGCGGCTTTTAGCGGCTTATCGGCTTATCGGATCAGCTGATAAGCAGCTTAGCGGCTTAGAAAAGGGGGGAGGGGAAAAAACCTGCAGGAACTCGCAAGACATTTTCGTCTTGCGAAGCAAGCCCATAGGAGATTCGTTTTGCGAAGCACCTCCAAAACGGAAAACTCTTTCGTCTAGCGAGTTTTCCGTCTTGCGAGGCATTCGTCTTGCGGGGCACCACTGTATAGATGATAGATAGATGATAGATGATAGATAGATAGATAGATAGATAGATAGATAGATAGATAGATAGATAGATAGATGATAGATAGATAGATATAGATAGTAGATAGATAGATAGATAGATAGATAGATAGATAGATAGATAGATAGATAGATAGATATAGATAGATAGATAGATAGATAGATAGATAGATAGATAGATAGATAGATAGAATTAAATTTTCTGTTTTACATTTTAAAGTACTCATTTTTTCATTTTTTCATCCTTAAGATATCAATGACTTCCCTTCTTCTCTTTCCATGGTTCATTTTACATATCACAAATCCCTGCATATTTTACAGAAACTATACCAATCGGTTTTTTCCCATTATTGCATCCATCATAACTTGTTTACACTGTTGAATTTCTCTTAATCCTGCCAGAGTTTTCAGCTGTACACAGTTATTTACCATATATTCAATAAACGTTTCCCCATCTTCTCTAAACGTACGTTCTTCTTGTTCTCTTATTCTATATGTTAAGCCTGCAAGCTGCACATATTTTGTCAGCTTAAGTTGCCATTCTTCTTTGGTTGGACATTTTGGATGCTTTCATCCCACGTATAAGGCTGGCATGACCTTTAATAACATTAGCTTGGTCCTGCTCCCCATGCTGCTCTTAAATGGTATAGTGATGCATTGCATCAGCAGGTTGCCTCTTCTAGCCAGGTAGGGCATAATTTATGTTATGTTAAGTGCTGGGCAGGAATTAAGAGACATGGCGATGTGGAGCAAATTAAAATTTTCATTTGGGGGCCATATATCTGTGGTTAAATTAAACATTTTGCCAAAGATGCTTTTCTTGTTTCAGACTATACCGGTTATTGGAAAAACAGGCTGCATTGACAGCTGGCAGAAAGAAATATCTAAATTCATTTGGTCAGGGAGAAGACCAAGAATAAAACATAAGGTCTTAATAGATATTAAGGAAAGGGGAGGCTTTGGTCTCCCCGATTTAAAATTATACTATGAGGCTGCCTGCTTCTTGTGGATGAGGGACTGGTACCTTCTAAGCAATACAGATGTACTAGTTATAGAAGGGCATGACATCCTGTACGGGTGGCATGTGTACTTAAGTTATGATAAATATAGAGTACATAAGAGCTTTGCAAATCACATAGTAAGAAATGCTCTGTTTAAAGTCTGGGGAAAATATAGAAGACTCTTAAAACCAAAGACCCCAAGATGGATATCGCCGGTTGAAGCAAACGCGGTAAAAAAAAAAGAACATGAAAGGAGATTGGTTAACGTATAATACATTATTGTTAGAAGACGACGGCCAAATTAAATTTAGAAAGTATGAGGAGATAAAAGACCAGCTTTCTGGTTGGTTGGAATATCATCAAATATAAGAAATATTTAAACAAGATAAAGAGATTGGATTTGATAAAGAGCCCTCCAAACTTGAAATAGAATTAATAAACAATAAAATTAGGGTAATTTCAAGAATGTATCGACTCCTCCTTGACTGGGAAGTCAAGAAGGAGGAGGTTAAGGCAACAATGATTAGACGGGCACGGGATATTGGCCGCCCAATAATGATGACCGAATGGGAAAATCTTTGGAGAACAAATATGAAATTTACGGCATGTTATAACATCAAGGAAAATATGTTAAAAATGCAGCACAGATGGTACCTCACCCCCTCAAGACTACCTAAGATGTACAAAAATTTAGCGAATATTTGTTGGAGGTGTGGTGGGAGTAAATGCGACATGTATCATATGTGGTGGACATATAGGAAGATCAAAGTGTTTTGGGGCTTAATTTATGATGAGTTTAAAAAAATGTTTGGAATAACGCTTTTTAAAAGACCAGAGGCATTTCTGTTAAACATTGTTGGCAGGGACATCCCGAAGGGAGGTATTTTTATATGCAACAGCTGCAGCTCAGACTTTGGTGGCAAAGGGGTGGAAGGAAGAAGTCCCAACAATAATGGAATGGCATAATAAACTACAAGAATTTGCTGAAATGGTGCAGTTGACAAATAGCCTGAGAGGCAATTCAAAACAAAAATTTATGGAAAAGTGGGATAGATATAATATATATGCTCAAAAATACAGTAAAGGTTCGCTATCTATGCTAGCATTCAATTGATGTTGGAGAGAGACTGAGTCGAGAAATAAGACCAAGGGTACATATTGATATAGGAATGTATTAGATAAAATATAAAGAAATATACAATAATAAGAGTACATTAATTTGTAAAAAAGGAATATACAACGGGAAAGACAGGAAATCCAAAGTGTTGGTACATATATGATCTTGGAATAGTTTTTTGTCCTTGTTTTTTTTTCTTTAGGTATAGAAACTTTGTATATAAACTTTGTATACATGCTGAAAATTATAATATAATAAGCCTTGTGATGTAATATAATGTTTACCAATGTAACATAAGAACGTTAATAAATAAATAAAACTCAAAAAAAACAAGCAATGGTTGAGCGACCCGGCATGGACAATAACAGAAGGGTAATAACCTCACTCCTCAGATCTCCTTAAAGAGTGCAACCCAGAAGCAAATGAGCCACTGACTCAATACTGCCATCTCCCCATGGACATAACCGTTTTTCCAGTGGAATTTATTGGCTTTCCATAGGTATCGGAATGACCACTGTGGGTAGCCAGTTACTGGACTGCATTGGCCTTTGGACTAAGCCAGTCATAAGATATTTCTTAGGTTCATGTCAGCAAAGTTCAAGCAATACTAACTGCCCCTCCCGACTGAAAAACTTTGGAGCTGCCTGTGTGATTTCTCACAAACATGTTTTTCTCCAGCTTTTCGCTTGCCCCTCGAGTCATGCAAAGACTATAGGAAGCTGCAGAGGTGACTCTTAATCCCTTTATAATTATGAAAACCAGGGTGAATTATCAAAATCCCTCACCAAAGCTCAATAGGTATTTTTTGGCAATTACGGTACCTAAACATCAGAATCAAGGTCAGCATGAGATTATTGGTTACACTTATGCACAGAATATATCCCATGTCAGAAACAGATTTATACCAAGAGTTCGGGCAGATAAAATATTGGGGGGGGGGGGATACCTGCCCGACGTTTAATGCCTCTGAAATCATAGCTGAACACCACCCACGTTGATAAAGTCACTGCAGCTTTGATCATACAAGAGTTTTTCGTTTCTTCTGATAAACTGGCACTGAAGAAGAGAGGAGATCAGGAGGCCGAACCAGAATGACCTCCCTGCTACTTCTGTTGCTGCTTCTGCTGCTAATACCCCATCGAGTCTGCGGACAAAATGCCCTGAAGACAAAATGCCCCTTGAATATGATCAGGGAAGAAAATGAAGCCCTCAATTACTACCGACCTGGATACTTCCTCATTAGTGGGATCGTATCACCTCAAAACTTTATTAAGCAACAGCCATACATCTTTTCCCAGCCCCCCTTATCCAAGTTTGATGGGTAAGTAATTATTGGGCAATCACTCATAGCCAAGTAAGATTGTCTTCCATGAACAAGGTCTTAACGGTGTGTCCGTAAGCGACTGTGGAGGCCAATTTGGGATCCACACGTCCTTCCACAGTGGGGACATAGATTTCTGGGTTCGGGTTGATCACGGTGAGGGTTTGCCAAACGTGTCTTCCTCTTAGCACGTTTCTCCCTTTCGTCCTGAGTTTGAAAGTCTTCAAAGTCCATGACACCTTTGGTAAAGGCTGTTCTCCAATAAGCAGGTGACTGTTATACTTCTCTGCCTGCACTCCTAAATACCCAGGAAATAACTGGTTTCACTTGCAAAGGGGAGACTCAAAGAAAGGGCACAAGAGGTCCTTCTGATCTCCTTTGGTTTCTTTCACTGAAGGTCTCTATTGCCCATAACTAGATACTGATTTACAGGAAAATACTAAATTTGTCTACTGAAAAATAAGTCCCATTGATTCAATAGTGTTTCCTGGCATTTCTGCAGCCCTGAAGCAACTGCAGTTTTTCATATTCAAATTATGTACTTTGAAGGCTATGCTCTCCTCATGTTTAACTGCAGTGGAACAGACATCTCCCCATTGTTATTCTATCACAGACACCCAGATTATTATTTGGGGTTCAAACAATGTTTGTTTTTAATAAATGGTGCAAAACATTTTGACGCTTCTTAATTGTTTGCTATTTTGCAGCTTGTCATCTATGTACTACTGGCACATTTTGTCCTTCTTGTTCACAGTCCAGGAAATCAACCAGGATCCCAGGCTCTTGCCCAACATCACCTTGGGCTATAACCTCTATGAAAACTATTTCGACGCACGGAGGACTTCCCATGCCATGCTCGAACTGCTTGCAGGCGGAGAAAGCAATATTCCAAACTACAAATGTGGGAAACAGAATAAACTGCTGGCAATCCTTGAAGGAAGCAATTCTATAATCTCGATAGAGATTTCAACCATGTCAGGCATCTACAAAATCCCACAGGTATGAATGTGGGGTATGGGTGGACAGAGGAGAACTTCAGCTGCATAAAATTCCAGTTTTTCTCCCAAGGAGTGAAGGGCATCCGAAAGTTTGAAAATCCTGAGACTTTCTTCAATTCCCAGCCTCCATCAACCTAGCACCCTCCAGATGGTTCAAATTAAAACTCCTAGCATCACCAGCCAACACAGTTAATTAGTAATCATTTTGGTTAATAAATATTGTTATTGACTGAGGGGTGTAAACCCTATAAATTAATAAATGCTAGGATTTTGATTATTTTGGATGCGAAGGGAGAAATACAAGCTGCAGAGGATTTTCTGGACTAGCCTATGCAAAACAAGCCGACTAAGCTAGGGGCGCCGGTGGTGCTGTGGTCTAAGCCTTTAAGCCACTGAGCCTAGGGCTTGCTGATCAGAAGGTTGGCAGTTCGAATCCCCGTGACGGGGTGAGCTCCCGTTGTTGGGTCCCAGCTCCTGCCCACTTAGCAGTTCAAAAGCATGTCAAATTGCAAGTAGATCCCTCTGGGATCCATCTTAGATTTCTCTTCTTTATTCATTTTATGTACAATCTTTACAACAGAAGACTTCACATCCAAGATAAAACAGCATATAACAAAACCTTGAGTCTCATATTTTTGTTTGTACTGATTCTTCTCATGTTCCCTTATTTTACTGTTCCTTAATATTTGTCTTCTTCTTTGGGTTCCTTATCCTTAATCTCTTAGGTCCCATATATATCTTTAACAATTTTTCAATCAATGCCCTCTCCCTAAACCCATTGGTTCCCTTCACCCATGTGCGATCTTCTTTACATACTGTTGTTGTTTTTTGTTGCATTAACAGCTGTTTATATTTGCTGTTCCATATTTCTTTTAATATCATCCTATAACCTTGCACCGTTTAAGCTGTTGCATATTAATTTTAGGCTCCGAAGTCAACTCTTTTCATGTAATCCTTTACGCATTCCCACTCTTTATAAAAAAAATATTAGAACAGCCTCTGATTGATGCTGTTAACTTTGCCATCTCCACAAATTCACAAATTTTAGCTCGCCATT
This sequence comes from Podarcis vaucheri, assembly GCF_965113315.1. Taxonomy (NCBI): domain Eukaryota; kingdom Metazoa; phylum Chordata; class Lepidosauria; order Squamata; family Lacertidae; genus Podarcis; species Podarcis vaucheri. The sequence continues at coordinate 125,910,176 of NC_138760.1, forward strand.
CTAGTCATTCTGGAATTTTGGTCTGGGATCCATCTTTGGGCAGGCAGACCGCAGAGCTATGGACCGCAGAGCTGCCTGGAAGAGATGCCTTGGGCCCTCTTGAAATGTAATGCTGTAAGATCTGGACTCACTCCATGCAGACTGAAGGTGTAAATAGGTGAATAAACCATATTTCTTAAAGCTACGACAGTCTCTGCCATGTCTTAATTGTCCGAAGGAGCTCAGACCCGGGGTGAGTGCTTGGAACCCCATGGGCTCTTGCTACTGGTCAGCAGAGACAGGGGGAGGCACCCAACTTTTGTAACAATTTTATTGATTGATTGATTGATTGATTGATTGAATTTATATACCACCCTATATAAGACTCAGGGCAGTTCACAGAATAAAATCAAGATGTATAACCACAAAATACCTAATAAAAATAAAAACAACAGTCCAATAGTCTGCCCCCCTGACAAAAAAACACACATTTTAAAAGGGCATAGGATGTAACTAGGATCAACCAAAGGCCTGGTTAAAAAGGAACGTTTTTGCCTAGCACCTAAATGTGTACAATGAAGGCACCAGGCGGACTTCCCTGGGGAGGGCATTCCACAGATGGGGAGCCACTGCAGAGAAGGCCCTGTTCTCGTGTTGCCACCCTCCGAACCTCTTGAGGAAGAGGCAGACAAAGAAGGGCCTCAGAAGATGATTTCATGGTCCGGGTAAGTTCAGATGGAAAGAGGTAGTCCTTGACGTATTGCGGTCTATTCCTTAGCCTGAAAGCAAAACATTAATTCTTACTTTCCTCACCAGATCAGTTATGGCTCTGTTGCTCATCTTCTTGATGATAAAGCCCAGTTCCCTTTTGTATACCGGATCGTCCCCAAAGAAGAAAATCAGTATCTGGGGGTTGTGAAGTTGCTCCTGCATTTTGGATGGACGTGGATTGGTCTCATTGCTCCAGACAATGAGAATGGCGAAAGGTTCTTGAGAGACTTCACAGCTCTTACGACCAGTAACGGAATTTGCATTGCCTTATCAAAAAGAGTACATGAAAATAATCCACTTCAAATCCTCGGCCCGAGTGAACCATTTGCCATATGGAGACAATTCACTGTAGTGGTTTACTATGAAACCACCCAAATGGGATGGATGCCAGTTAAGGCACTACAAGGAAAACTGGAGAAAGAAATTGGGGCCAAAGTCTGGATCACTGCAGGTTCTCAGGACATCAACTTCAATTTGTCTTTCGATCTTGATTTCTTCCAGTACATCCATGGTTCTTTGTCCTTTTTAGTGAAACCCTCACAAAGGACCAAACATGACTGCTATAAGCCACGTTCCTATCTCCTTGGGCAGTTTTGGCAGAATGCATACCATTGCTCATATTCAAAGCACGCGCTGGCCAAAAAAGGTCAGACAAGATGCACAGAGAAGGATAAACTGGAGGCCTTGCCTAAAGAGGAGCAAGAGAGAGCCCTGTCTCAAGACAGCTACAGCACTTACCTCCATGTCCAAGTTGTGGCACACGCCTTAAATTCTATGTACTTATCTAGATCAAAGTGGATGTTGACGGTGGGTGGAGGAGAAAGGTTGGAACATCGAAGGCTGAAGCCATGGCAGGTATTCACTTTTGCATTTGCAAACTGTAATCCCTTCTCCCAGCTATGGAATAAAAAAGCTAATGCAATTCGGCAGCTAAAAAAGCTAATGCAATTCTGGGCTGCATCAATAGGAGTATAGCATCTAGATCAAGGGAAGTAATAGTCCCACTGTATTCTGCTCTGGTCAGACCACACCTGGAGTACTGTGTCCAGTTCTGGGCACCACAGTTCAAGAAGGACACTGACAAACTGGAACGTGTCCAGAGGAGGGCAACCAAAATGGTCAAAGGCCTGGAAACGATGCCTTATCAGGAACGGCTAAGGGAGCTGGGCATGTTTAGCCTGGAGAAGAGGAGGTTAAGGGGTGATATGATAGCCATGTTCAAATATATAAAAGGATGTCACATGGAGGAGGGAGAAAGGTTGTTTTCTGCTGCTCCAGAGAAGCGGACACGGAGCAATGGATCCAAACTACAAGAAAGAAGATTCCACCTAAACATTAGGAAGAACTTCCTGACAGTAAGAGCTGTTCGACAGTGGAATTTGCTGCCAAGGAGTGTGGTGGAGTCTCCTACTTTGGAGGTCTTTAAGCAGAGGCTTGACAACCATATGTCAGGAGTGCTCTGATGGTGTTTCCTGCTTGGCAGGGGGTTGGACTCGATGGCCCTTGTGGTCTCTTCCAACTCTATGATTCTATGATTCTATGAAAATTTAATTGTCAGATAAAAAGTGTGCCCATTGTGGAGGAAATCCAATTTGTGAGTCTCGTGGTGGAGGTCAACCCATTCTTTTCTCACTATCCTCCTCCTCCTCCTCCTCCTCCTCCTCCTCCTCCTCCTTCTTCTTCTTCTTCTTCTTTGATCCCTCGTAGCCGAGTAAGGTCTTCTATAAACACGGTATTAAAAGTGAGTCCATAAGTGACTGTGGGGGCCAATTGTGAATGCACACATCCTTCCACAGTGAAGTTATAGGTTTCCGGGCAGGAGTTGATCATGGTGAGGGTTTGCCAAGTGTGCCTTCCTCTTAGCATGTTTCTCCCTTTCCTCCTGAGTTCGAGCGTCTTCAAAGCCCATGACACCTTTAGTAAAGCCTGTTCTCCAATTGGAACGCTCGCAGGCAGTGTTTCCCAGTTGTCGGTCTTTATACTACATTTTTTTAGATTCACTTTGAGAGAGTCTTTGAACCTCTTTTGTTGACCACCAACATTATGCTTTCCATTTTTAAGTTCGGAATAGAGTAGTTGCTTTGGAAGACAATACAGTGGTACCTTGGGTTAAGAACTTAATTCGTTCTGGAGGTCCGTTCTTAACCTGAAACTGTTCTTAACCTGAGGTTCCACTTTAGCTAATGGGGCATCCCGTTGCCTCCGCACCGCCGCCGTGCGTTTTCTGTTCTCATCCTGAAGCAAAGTTCTTAACCCGAGGTACTATTTCTGGGTTAGCAGAGTCTGTAACCTGAAGCGTCTGTAACCCGAGGTACCACTGTAATCAGGCATCCGCACAACATGACCAGTCCAACGAAGTTGATGTTGAAGAATCATTGCTTCGACATGGGTGATCTATGCTTCTTCCAGTACACTGGCATTAGTTCACCTGTCTTCCCAGGTGATGTGTAAATTTTTTCTGAGACACCGTTGATGGAGTCTTTTGAGGAGTTGGTGAAGGCGTTTATATCAGAAGGCTCCCCCATATCTAGTGGTTCCTCCCTGGTTCCCGTAGAGAGATCCAGCTTTCCTAACCAAAGCTGGACACTCCTCATCCCCTCGCATCTCTGCTGGACATTGAAGCGGCCCACCAACAATTAAACACCTGGGACACAGGTTGAGCAGCCACAAAGGTCTCCTGGTCACAGTCTTCCCCACTATGGTGAGCTGAAGTGTGTTTTTATTCATTTACCTATATGGATTTATATTTAAGCATTCATCTACAGCTGATCACTGAAGAATTGATGCTTTTGAATTATGGTGCTGGAGGAGATTCTTGAGAGTCCCATGGACTGCAGGAAGATCAAACCTCTCCATTCTGAAGGAAATCAGCCCTGAGTGCTCACTGGAAGGACAGATCCTGAAGCTGAGGCTCCAATACTTTGGCCACCTCATGAGAAGAGAAGACTCCCTGGAAAAGACCCTGATGTTGGGAAAGATGGAGGGCACAAGGAGAAGGGGATGAGAGAGGATGAGATGGTTGGACAGTGTTCTCGAAGAGACAAGCATGAGTTTGACTAAAGTGCGGGAGGCAGTGGAAGACAGACGTGCCTGGCGTGCTCTGGTCCAGGGGGTCATGAAGAGTCGGACACAACTAAACGACTAAACAACAACAATACAGCTCCTTGTGAAAAGACCACAGGGATGTTTATGATGTAAGGAAACAAGAAGATAGCAAAAAAAAGCTCTTTTAAACTGCCACTGTTCCTTGATGGGCACCGTATTCGTTCTCCACTTTTGTGCCAATAGGATTCTAGCCGCATTAGTGGCATATAAAAATTTTTTGTTTGTGTTTTATGGACTTTCATTGTTACCTTTCACAAAAGGAATGCCTTGGGTTTTGGGGAGAAGGTTTTTTCAAATATCTTTTTTAATTCATTGTCAATTACTTTCCAGAATTCCCTGACGGCTTTACAGGACCACCTCATGTAGTTTCATGCTTTCTCTGTCCTTCCAGCTCCACCCTTTCTTAAGGGCAATCCAGTTTCCAAATACTTCCATGGGCAGTCTGCATTTGGATGAGAACGGGCAGCTGCCAGCCAACTATGATATTGAGAACTGGGTAATGCTTCCCAATAAATCTCGTGTGAGAGTGAAAATTGGGAGTATAGAGAGAAAGGCATTCACCATTAACCCGGAAGACATTGTGTGGCCCCAAAGCTTTAACAAGGTACAGAACACTTTATTCCAGTGGCGTGGCGTGGGGGGTGCAGAGGTGGCGGCCGCACCGGGCGCAACATCTGGGGGTTAGGGTTAGGGGGCGCAAATCCACGTGTTAAGGCGCGCAAATCCACGGGTTAGGGGGCACAAATTACTTGCCTTGCCCCGGGTACTGACAACCCACGCTATGCCACTGCTTTATTCTACGTGGCATCAGTTATGGGCTAATAACGTGCTTAATAACTCACATAGTATTTCAGCTGCAACCCTTTGCACGTTTACCAGGGAGTAAATCCCATTCAATACAATGCAGGAGTTGGAATAATAATAATAATAATAATAATAATAATAATAATAATAATTCAGGAGACATTTTTTAAGTTAGCGTCTCCAGTTGTTATGGTTGGACGCGGGTGGTGCTGTGGTCTAAACCACTGAGCCTCTTGAGCTTGCCGATGGGAAAGTTGGCTGTCTGAATCCCCGTAATGGAGTGATCTCCCATTGCACTGTCCCAGATCCTGCCAACCTATCAGTTTGAAAGCACACCAGTGCAAGTAGATAAATAGGTACCACAGTGGTGGAAAGGTAAACGGTGTTTCCGTGCGCTGCTCTGGTTTCACCAGAAGCGGCTTAATCATGCTGGCCACATGACCCAGAAAGCTGTCTGCGGACAAACGCTGGCTCCCTCGGCCTGAAAGCAAGATGAGCACCGCAACCCCATAGTCAAATTTGACTGGACTTAACCATCCAGGGGTCCTTTGCCTTTTTTTTACCTTACGGCTGGTTGTTGCAATAAACAACTATTTTACTTTTAAAAGACAACTGAAAGTGGCCCTGTTTAGGGAAGTTTTTAATGTCTGATGCTGTATTGTTTTTAATGTTCGGTTGGAAGCTGCCCAGAGTGGCTGGGGAAACCCAGCCAGATGGGCGGGGTATAAATAAATTATTATTATTATTATTATTATTATTATTATTATTATTATTGCTCTTCATCAGTGCGTTTTGTTGTTTGTAATTACTTTCCTTCTAGGACTGTTATTTTGCTATTGTATTTTTTGCAGTGCATTTTGAGTTTTCTAATGTGTATAAAAGAGGGATATAAATGTCAAACAAACAAGAAAACACACCCAAGAGGTTTTCTCATCATGATTTTCTGCATCAAATTTGCTTCTCGGGTGGGTGGGGGTGTTGCCAGTCAGTGGAACTAGAGATTCTGTTGGGTCCTATAAATGAATTCAATTGACACAAATCCTCCTAACAATTTACCTTTGGTGTTCCCTCTTCTCCTTATGGCTAGACCGTGCCGCGCTCCAGGTGTACAGAAAGCTGCCGTCCCGGCTATACCAAGGTGGTTCAAGAAGGAGAACCATTTTGCTGCTATGCCTGCGCTCTGTGTGTGGAAGGGACCATCTCGACTCAGGAAGGTGGGTGGTTCCAACCGAGAGGACATTCCTTGGGAGAGGAAAAGTAGGCCGACGATTCACTCAGACACACTTTCTGTGAAGATCCCAAAGACATATTTTCCAGGGAGTTGAAAGAAATGGCATTATCTAGGGGATAAGGGTTCATCAATAAAGACCTGGTTATGTTTAGAATGATGCTGCATAGGGAAATGTTCCCTGATACCAAGATGAGGGATTCTATGGAATGCAGATAGAGAGAATTTATAAGAATAATGATCTGTTGTGACCTTGACGGAAGCGTACGACAGACGAGCCTTCTTGTGTTTTTGCTCATTTTCCTCTATCTTTTTTCTTTTTCCCCTTTTCCTTTTTTCCCCCTCCTCCTTCTTCTTCTTTCCTTTTACTTTTTTCATTTTTCTTCCCCATAATGGCTTGTGTTCTATGCCATGTACTTTGATATTTTTTGTAATTTTTTAGCTTTTTCCACCATCATTATTATTATTAAGGATTTTTCTTTTGTAATTTTGGTTGTTTATATTTACCTGTATTTGTTTAAAGCAAAATAAAAGAATAAAAAAGAAAGAAGGAAAGAAAGAAAGGGCATTGAAGATGCGATCGCTGTGCTACAGAAAGGGGAAGAGGGAGAGGGCTGATCCTGCACTGCCCACAATGCCTTACTTTAGCTATTTTAAACTGATTCAAGAACCCCACCAAAAAGCAAGCAAGCAAATGAATTCATATATATTAACAAAAAATAACTGACAAACGGGAAGTAGTAAATATTTAAAACAGCGAAAGGATTATAAGGGAGAAAATAAATTCTGTGAAAGTGATTATAATGTAATAGATGAAAAATTACAGCGGGGCTACTGTGAAGTGCCTGGCGTGCTCTGGTCCATGGGGTCACGAAGAGTCGGACACGACTAAACGACTAAACAACAACAACTGTGAGCACTACATGGAAGAAATATAAAATGACTTTGTCTGAAGAAATCATACATTAGAAGTACTGGCAGAGAAAGGAAAAATATAGATAAATAAAAAGAATTTACTCAATGCCAAAATCCAGGTTAGGGGCAAGTATTCTTTGGTGAGAGAATCCCAGTGGAGATTTAAAATATGCAGCAAAGGAAAGCATGGTAATAGAGGCTTTTGGACCTTTGAAAGATGCCCTTCTGGGTTCCTTCCAAAATTTCTCACTTCCCCTAGCACAGCTAAGACCATGCATTTGGTAAGTTAAAAATTATTTACTTACAGATGCTTCAAAGGTCAGATTCATGTGCTTTTACATACAGCATTCAGACAGCACAGGCAGCAGAACTTAGGCTTGCTCCAAAGTGGTGGATGTTCCTAAATTATTTGTATAGGAACACAAGAATGGCTAAAAAAAAAAAAACATTCAGTGAGCTTGGAACAACAAGCTCAGGCCTCTTTCACATAGTAGACTGAAGGAAACAATAGACTTGCCTTCCTCCCAATGTGAGGGAGAGCGACCTAGCAAAGCCCAGCAGGACAGCTTAATCTATGGCATTAACCCCTTCATGCATCAATTGGACTTAAGCGTTTTGGTTAAGTCCAAGCTGGTTATCCTACCAAAAAAAAAAGTTCAGAATTAGATAGCAATTCTTCTTCTAACCAATTCCCTCCAATCCAGCTAACAGAAACATTGCTGGAGTTATAGAATAAATACATAAATGTAAAGAGGCACACCTTCAGCATCTGGCATAAGCTGTACAACAAAGAGGCCAGACATGCAATTCTGGGCTGCATCAATAGGAGTATAGCATCTAGATCAAGGGAAGTAATAGTGCCACTGTATTCTGCTCTGGTCAGACCTCACCTGGAGTACTGTGTCCAGTTCTGGGCACCACAATTCAAGAAGGACACTGACAAACTGGAACGTGTCCAGAGGAGGGCAACCAAAATGGTCAAAGGCCTGGAAACGATGCCTTATGAGGAACGGCTAAGGGAGCTGGGCATGTTTAGCCTGAAGAAGAGGAGGTTAAGGGGTGATATGATAGCCATGTTCAAATATATAAAAGGATGTCACATAGAGGAGGGAGAAAGGTTGTTTTCTGCTGCTCCAGAGAAGCGGACACGGAGCAATGGATCCAAACTACAAGAAAGAAGATTCCACCTAAACATTAGGAAGAACTTCCTGACAGTAAGAGCTGTTTGACAGTGGAATTTGCTGCCAAGGAGTGTGGTGGAGTCTCCTACTTTGGAGGTCTTTAAGCAGAGGCTTGACAACCATATGTCAGGAGTGCTCTGACGGTGTTTCCTGCTTGGCAGGGGGTTGGACTCGATGGCCCTTGTGGTCTCTTCCAACTCTATGATTCTATAGCTCTATAGCTCTTAGGGGAGGTCACTGCCTCTCAGCTTTACCTATAGTGTTCTTTGCAGTTCTGAAGTGAGAAAAACCTTGTGCGCACCACCTTTGTCTCCACAAAGGAAAGGCAAGATTCAAGGGTAAACATTAAAAGAGAAAATAACAGATCAACTGTTGCCCCTCCCTACCACACCTTCTTGTTTCCTGACCACTCCTGCATCAATGTTATTTTTCCAAGTCTATTTGAATACAGATGGTTACGGATGCCTATCTTTCTCTCTTCCTCAGATGCAAACCATTGTACCCTGTGTCCAGAGGATCAATATCCAAACAAAGGCCAAGATCAATGTGTCCCAAAGATCATCACCTTTCTGGCTTATGAAGAACATTTGGGGATCATCTTGGCTTCCATCTCCCTTCTGTTGTCTTTAGCCACAGGCGTTGTGTTAGGAATCTTAATTAAATACCAAGAAACTCCCATAGTCAAAGCCAACAACCGGGCCCTCTCCAACATCCTCCTCATCTGCCTCCTGCTTTCCTTTTTGTCCTCCTTCCTCTTCATCGGCCAGCCAAGGAAGGTGACCTGCCTTCTCCAACAAATGGTCTTCAGCATCATCTTCTCAGCTGCCATTTCTTCTGTGTTGGCAAAAACTATCACTGTGGTTCTGGCCTTCCTGGCCACAAAGCCAGGGAACAGAGTGGGGAAATTGCTGGGGAAGAATCTGGCCAACTCCATTGTCATTTCCTGCTCCAGTGTTCAAGTTTCCATCTGCATCATCTGGCTGGGAATCTCTCCCCCATTCCCAGAGTCTGACATGAGCTCCCAGCCTAGAGAGATTATCCTACAATGCAATGAAGGGTCTGTTGCCATGTTTTATGGTGTCCTCGGCTACATGGGCTTCTTGGCCTCCATCTGCTTCACGGTGGCTTTCCTAGCCAGGAACCTGCCTGGAGCCTTCAATGAAGCCAAGCTGATCACCTTCAGCATGCTGGTCTTCTGCAGCGTTTGGTTGTCCTTTGTGCCCACCTACCAGAGCACGAAGGGGAAATACATGGTGGCTGTGCAGATCTTCTCTATCTTGGCCTCCAGTGCTGGGCTTCTGGGCTGTATCTTCATTCCCAAGTGCTACATTATTGTACTGAGGCCTGATCTGAACACAAAGGAACATCTAAAGACAAAAACTGAAGATGGCGTCTGATTCTTAAATATCCTTTTAAATTTTGAAAATGGATCTCCAGCAAAATAGTTATGTGGAGATGGGTGCTTAAATGTGAATCTCTCTTCCATCCCTATAAATCATGAATGGTGAAAATGTATTCATAGTGAATTTGTGTCAGGGACTGGATGCAGAGGAATGGTGGAGGAACAAGCTGGAGAAGGCTCAGAACCTGGGGATTGATGGTGGGATGACAATGAACGATCAAGGGGAGAAGACTGGGAGGAGGAGGTGTTAGAACCTGAAGAAGTAACAAGGCTTAGTGAACTGAGAGAGTTGGTAGCAGAGAGAAATCTAGAAGCATAAGCTGAAACAGGAGAGAAGTGAGGCCAAGAGGCAGAGAGTCAGGCTGGTGAAGAGTCATGGGTGTCTCTCCGTCCTCCTGTGACAAGCTCCCCTCCCCTCTGGTCTCCCAGAACCAGAAGAGGAATGAAGTGGGAGCAAAGACAACCCGCAGATACAGTCTCTGATTGCTTGGGGAAAACCCTGTGGAGGAGTGGAGTTAAACAGTTGTTGGAAGGCGGGGACCTTCAGTCTCTGCAGCTGTACAAGATGTACAGAAAAAGAGTCACTGTGCTCATTAGATGTGATACTCCTGTGAGGATCCTGTTTCATTTAATAAAGAATTACCCTATTTTTTGCTCTATAAGACTCACTTTTCCCCTCCTAAAAAGTAAGGGGAAATGTGTGTGCCTCTTATGGAGCGAATGCAGGCTGCGCAGCTATCCCAGAAGCCAGATCAGCAAGAGGGATTGCTGCTTTCACTGCACAGCGATCTCTCTTGCTGTTCTGGCTTCTGAGATTCAGAATATTTTTTTTCTTGCTTTCCTCCTCCAAAAACTAGGTGCGTCTTGTGGTCTGGTGCGTCTTATAGGGCGAAAAATACGGTAACTCCACTTACCGTATTTTTCGCTCTATAACACGCACCTGACCATAATACGCACATCGTTTTTAGAGCAGGAAAACAAGGGAAAAAACATTCTGAATGAAACAGTGGACGTATCATTTTTGTGCTTCATGCTGTGGCCACAGACATGTGATCTGATGGTGAATTTGGGGTGACCCAATGCAAAAATCCTGAGAATCCATGTGGATCCATGCTTTTTAACCACGTTTTTGCACCATTGCAGCCCCAGGCAACAGTGGGTGCGTGTTTTTTTGGTGCAGGCTGTAGCCATGGACATGCTATGTGATCTGATGGTGAATTTGGGGTGACCCAATGCAAAGATCCTGAGGATCCATATGTATCTATGCTTTGTAACCACATTTTAAGTGGGGAGCGAAGGAGAAACAAAGAAGGGACATGAGAGGGGTGTGCAGAGAAGCAGCTGGCTAAGAATGCAGGAGAGGGATTTAACGGGAGGGAGGAAAGAAAGGCAAAAGTTTCTCCCCACCCAAGCCAGCCATCTCTCTCTCTCTCTCTCTCTCTCTCTCTCTCTCTCTCTCTCCCTCCCTCCCCCTCTCTCTCCCTCCCGCCCCTCTCTCTCTCTCTCTCCCTCCCCCTCTCTCTCTCCCTCTCCCCCAGCAGCACAGGAGCACAGAGAGGAATTAGAAGAACGACAGTCTGCTTTCCCCTCTGCTTGCCTGGAGGGGAGGGGCTTTCCCTGCTCTTTGTTCCGTTTCAGCAAACACATCAAGGAAACAGAGGAGGGTGGGCAGTAAGACCCTGAGGCAGAATGCAGGAAAGCAGCCACTTCCTCTTTTCAGGTTTCCCTTCTCCATGAAGCGCGATTTGATTTTTGCGTGATTTTTTGGCTCCAGGGACCACACATTCGCTCAATAACACGCACAGACATTTCCCCTTCCTTTTTAGGAGAAAAAATCTGCGTGTTATAGAGGGGGAAATACGGTACTTCATGTGATGTACTGCTGGCTTGCTCCTGACACTCTGCTGTGGTTGTGCATAATGAGTTCTTTCATCACAGACAGGTTGCGAATAAAATACCTACGCAACCACACTATTCTTACTAGTCTTTATGCAAGTACAGTGGTACCTCGGGTTAAGAACTTAATTCGTTCTGGTGGTCCGTTCTTAACCTGAACCTGTTCTTAACCTGGCGTACCACTTTAGCTAATGGGGCCTCCCGCCGCCGCATGATTTCTGTTCTCATCCTGAAGCAAAGTTCTTAACCCGAGATACTATTTCGGGGTTAGCAGAGTCTGTAACCTGAAGCGTCTGTAACCCGAGGTACCACTGTAATGCTCTTCCAGAGAGCACATGTGCAACTCAGGGATGATTCTGCCATCATAGCATTCAGCTGAGCCACGGTCCAGCTCTGAGGGCCTTCCGGTGGTTCCCTCACTGTGAGAAGTGAGGTTTCAGGGAACCAGGCAGAGGGCCTTCTCAGTAGTGGCACCCGCCCTGTGGAATGCCCTGGGAGGGAACCTGCACTCAGGTATAGGGGATATACAGTGGTGCCCCGCAAGACGAATGCCTCGCAAGATGGAAAACCCGCTAGACGAAAGGGTTTTCCGTTTTTCAATGCGCTTCGCAGGACGAATTTCCCTATGGGCTTGCTTCGCAAGACGAAAATGTCTTGCGAGTCTTGAGATTTTTTTTCGCTTCCCCCCCCCTTTATTCTAAGCCGCTAAGCCTTTAATAGCCGCTAAACCGCTAATAGCGCTAATCCGCTAAGCCGCTAATAGGGTTAATCCGCGGAGCGGATTAATTTCGTCTTGCGAGGCACCACTGTACATTTTATTTTGAGGGTCTCGGACCCACTTCTAACAGGGCAGATGTCCAGAACACCCTGCACCTCCCCACCCTGAATGCAGAGCAAGACTCCTTGAGCTGCAATCATCAATATGGAATCTTTGCTGCACGCATTGGCAACCGGTACTCTTGCTCTCTTTGCTGTGGGTTTGTGAGGAGTGCCCCTGGCCCCAAGCCTTGAGGAGCTGCATCTTGGGGGTGGTCTACATGCAGGAGAGCATCTCAGTGTGACTGAGAGTAAGTGGGGAAAGTCATGTGAGCCTAGGCTTGTCCACTCAGAAAGCATATGGACTAGAAATGGCCTTCGTTTCCAGCTCTTATTGAGGCATGGCTTGGCCAAAGCAGCCTCACTTGTCTAATGCTCACGGACTATCTCACCAGAGTGGTGCATGCTCTAGTTATCTCTCGCTTGGACTACTGCAATGTGCTCAACCTGGGGCTACCTTTGAAGGTGACCCAGAAACTACAACTAATCCAGAATGCGGCAGCTAGACTGGGGACTGGGAGCAGCCGCCACAACCACATAACACCGGTCTTGAAAGACCTACACTAGCTCCCAGTACGTTTCCGAGCACAATTGAAAGTGTTGGTGCTGACCTTTAAAGCCCTAAACGGCCTCAGCCCAGTATACCTGAAGGAGCGTCTCCACCTCCATCGTTCTGCCCAGACACTGAGGTCCGGTGCCAAGGGCCTTCTGGCAGTTCCCTCGCTACGAGAAGCCAAGTTACAGGGAACCAGGCAGAGGGCCTTCTCGGTAGTGGCACCCGCCCTGTGGAACGCCCTCCAACCAGATGTCAAAGCGAAAAATAGCTACCAAACTTTTAGAAGACATCTGAAGGCAGCCCTGTTTAGGGAAGCTTTTAATGTTTAATGGGTTATTGTATTTTAGTGTTCTGTTGGAAGCCGCCCAGAGTGGCTGGGGAAACCCAGCCAGATGGGCGCGGTATAAATAAAAAAAATGTTGTTGTTGTTGGGAAGAGTCTGCCAGGCCTAAATTGTCCTGTGCTCCATAGGATTCCCAGCACGGGCCTAAAAAGAAATCTTGCTCCTGACTCTTGTGAAGGTGTTTTCTCACCAAGGCTAAACATTTTCCTTCTTACAGTTTGGAGACAGATCTTGGAGTTTTCACAAACATGTTTTCCTCCAGCCTTTTGCACCTATGAATGGAGCTGTGTGAAGAGTTAAAGATATTGCAAAGCTGATGCTTCTTCCCTTCCCTTATTCATTCTTTTATTTATATTTTATACATTTATTACATTTTAAGCATATATATATATTGACAAAGTAATTTTGACACCTTCCATATCTCCTCAAAATAATTTTTCCTGCATATTCCCCATCTTACCTTAATGGCACATGCTAATTTATCATTAATAGATATATCCCACACCTCTGCATACCATTCTTCCATTTTATATTCTGCTTGCCCCTTCCACCTCCTAACTATCATAATTTGTGCAGCTGTCAATAAATTTGTGAGCAAATCCTTCATAGCCTGTGAACCTTCCACGCCCATCATAAATTGATAATAATGCTACCTCTTGACTTTTGGTCAGATTTAACCCAGTGATTTCTGTTATCTCTTTAAACACCCTTTGCTTTAAAAAAATTCACATATTTACACCCCTACCAGATGTGAACATAATTCCCTGTTTCCTGGCATCCCCTCCAACATAACACCAGATATTCCTTGTTTATTTGATTCAATCTGACTGGTGTTAAATACCATATCCAAATTAATTTATAATAATTTTCTTTTATTCTTATAGACAACATTTTCAATGTACGATTTTCCCATATTTTCCCCCCAGCTTTGACTATCAATCTGCCCTGTTGTCTCCTTTTCCCTTCTGAATGATCGAAATCATAGTGATTTTCCCCATCATCTTCTCAACAGAGCTCCAGAGATTTGTCCAATGAGCACTTACGAGTCCACTAAAATAAGCATCAGAATTGAGAAGAGCATGAGGCAATGTCTTGCGTCTGAGCTGGAAAGGACTGGTGATTCGGTGCCTTTGATGCCATTGAAAGCTTGGGCTGAGATTTGGGGCCAGGGAATTGGGCTGTGCAGGTGCTGGGGTTGATGTCCATCCACTTCAGATGTCAAGTCTTGGTGTGACTCGGTCAGTGCTCGGAAAGCCATTGCAAAAAGCGTTTGGCTTCATCTCATTGCTTCCTAATTGCAAGGCGCAGTAACAAGGGAGGGGGCTGTTCCAAGCAGACAAGGAATGCTGCGGCTGTTGCTGCCGTTGCTGCTACAACACCATTACGCAGAGTGCCGGATGAAGGCGAAATGCCACTTGTCTTTGGAGAGTGATAAGATAGGTCCATTCGGTTATTACAGGCCAGGAGATCACATCATCAGTGGGGTCATCTCTCCCACAAGAGGATTCTTCCATCCACACACCTTCAAGGAGTCTCCCTCAGCCAGCCTTTCCCTGTAAGCCATTTTATGGGGATGAGTTTGCTGACGCCCCACAAGCTACCAATTTCACGAGCCCCCCAATGATCAGGCTTTCTCCTGCTCCCCCTAAATCCCTGTTCTGTTATGTAATTGGGGAGAGACTCTGGGAAACCAGCAAGGGATTCGAACCCATGGCTTCAAGTTGCAGGAAGGGAGATTCCGACAAGACATATGGGGAAACGTTCAGACAGTAAGAGCTGTTTGACAGTGGAACAGCCTCCCTTCGGAGGTTGAGGACGATCTCCTTCCTTGGAGGTTTCTGGGCAAAAGTTGGAGGGCCACCTGTCAGGGATGCTTTCGCTGAGATTCCTGCATTGCAGGGGGTTGGACTAGATGACGCTCGGGGTCCCTTTGAGGTCCCTTCCAACTCTACAACTCTATGATTCTATGAACTGCCTAACCTGCCATTTGGACACTGACACAGAAAGGTCCCTTTTCAGTTGTAGAGCAGAGCAGCCTGGCGAGAAACATAGCTTTGACCTACAGAACAAGCGCCCAATTTTCTTTTTGAGACTTTGAGAAAAAGGCTGCTGCCTAAAGAGGTTCTTGCTTGACTTTCCAAGTGGAGAAGTCCAGGGCACCCTCTCCTTTTCTGTCCCCTCCCCCCAACCCATCTATTAAATAAGTAAATGTTCCCCCGATTGCAGCTTTTCTGAAGTAAATTAGCACCAGATCCACAATATAAACCCCAGCAACTTATGAGCTGTTCGTAAATTTCCAAAGAAGCAAAGAGTTGTACAGTAGGTCACTATGAGATTACCTTGTAAAGATAAGTAACTCTGCAACATTTAAAAGCTGTAATGAAGTCACATGTCTCAGACACAGACATGACTCCAGCTACTTTTGGCTTTTGTTTATTTAACCCAGAAATTCCAGGATGCGGTAGGAGTTTAGGTGAATGTGGTTTCTACAGCTGTGATGAATCCTAGCAGAGGGCCTTCTCGGTGGTGGTGCCCGCCCTGTGGAACGCCCTCCCGTCAGATGTCAAGGAAATAAACAACTATTTGACTCTTAGAAGACATCTGAAGACATCAGGAAAGTTTTTCGTGTTTGATGTATTGTGTTTGAATTTGTTGGAAGCCGCCCAGTTTTCAAATCAAGTGAAGAGGGCCAAATCTCAGAAAACATCCCAGAGCACAAGTCATAGAATCATAGAATCATAGAGTTGGAAGAGACCACAAGGGCCATCGAGTCCAACACCCTGCCAAGCAGGAAACACCATCAGAGCACTCCTGACATATGGTTGTCAAGCCTCTGCTCCAAAGAAGGAGACTCCACAACACTTCTTGGCAGCAAATTCCACTGTCGAACAGCTCTTACTGTCAGGAAGTTCTTCCTAATGTTTAGGTGGAATCTTCTTTCTTGTAGTTTGGATCCATTGCTCCGTGTCCGCTTCTCCGGAGCAGCAGAAAACAACCTTTCTCCCTCCTCTATGTGACATCCTTTTATATATTTGAACATGGCTATCATATCACCCCTTAACCTCCTCTTCTCCAGGCTAAACATGCCCAGCTCCCTTAGCCGTTCCTCATAAGGCATCGTTTCCAGGCCTTTGATCTGTAAACTAGAGCAATAATCCGCCAACGAATTTGGGATGTGGAACTGCAATGCCACGTGAGCGAGATGAATAAACACCCAGCAATAAAAGATAATGGGAGAGGATTTACCCAGCAAATTGTTTGTCAAAATTACAAATACCTAAATACAGACGGTCATTTACCCTCGCTAGATAAAATGTGCTGCCATCTGCCTTATTGCAGGGCAGATTTGAGGGTAAACCATACGCGGAACGAGTCTGCCCCTGCGGCTTGATGGAGGTAGAAACTCTCGTGCCTTGATATGCTGACATCTCTATGGGGATATACACTCGGTGTTTATTACCCCTGCTATGCAAAAATCTCCAAATGAATCCGAACTTCAATGTCTAAAATCCCTGGTAGAGGACAAGGATCCTGAGATCACATTAAAGGTAGCCAAATTCTGTGTGATTGCCATAAAACTTAGGGAACAAGCTGTGCTATCATAATGATTAAGGCCTTAAATGATAATCTTAGGTTATATGTTAGTGACTAAGTTTTAATTTATATATTTTTTAACTCTTGCTATATCTGTATTGTCCCTCTTATACCTAATTGCAAATTCAAATGTATCCCTATCGTGTTTTATGACTTCCTTGATATTGCATGTGGGCTGGAACTGGTCTGTGACCGAAATAATAAAATTCATTCCTTCACAAGTCACTGTGACTCAAATGAAGTAATCCCAATTCTTCCATGTAATCCACAAGACAGAGGGAGAGGGAGAGAGGTGACGCTGAATGTTGTTGTTGTTGTTGTTGTTTAGTCATGTCCAACTCTTTGTGACCCCATGGACCAGAGCATGCCAGGCACTCCTGTCTTCCACTGCCTCCCGCAGTTGGGTCAAACTCATGCTGGTAGCTTCGAGAACACTGTCCAACCATCTCGTCCTCTGTTGTCCCCTTCTCCTTGTGCCCTACATCTTTCCCAACACCAGAGTCTTTTCCAGGGAGTCTTCTCTTCATGAGGTGGCCAAAGTCTTGGAGCCTCAGCTTCACGATCTGTCCTTCCAGTGAGCACTCAGGGCTGATTTCCTTCAGAATGGATAGGTTTGATCTTCTTGCAGTCCATGGGACTCTCAAGAGTCTCCTCCAGCACCATAATTCAAAAGCATCCATTCTTCAGGGATCAGCCTTCTTTATGGTCCAGCTCTCACTTCCATACATCACTACTGGGAAAACCATGGCTTTAACTATATGGACCTTTGTTGGCAAGGTGATGTCTCTGCTTGACGCTTAACGCTGAATGTTACCTATCATTTAATGAAAGTTTTATCTGCTGTTATACTAATAAGTTTTGTTTTCCAAAGGGGAATGCCTGTGGATTGAACAAGGCTCTTCCACCTCCCACTCAGCGTTAAGTAAGGAGCAGTGTTAGCAAAAGCTCTGCAAACCGAATCCAGAATTTATCCATAAAAACTTGGGCGGGGGGAGGCAAAGATGAATCTGATATACTCACTGATTGCAGGATCATAGAATTGTAGAGTTGCAAGGGATTAACCCCCAGCAATGCAGGAATCTTTTGCCCAACATTGGGCTCCATCTCACGACCCTGAGATTAAGTGTCTCATGTTCTACCAAATGGCCTTGGATGATGCTGTTATGTGTATATTTTTTTGCAGGAGAGGGGGGACAAGGTACTGGCAATACCTGTCCTTCTTGCTTGCCATTCAAGAGGTCAACCAGAACTCCAGGCTCTTACCCAACATCACTCTGGGCTACAACATCCACCAGAACTTTTTTGATGGAAGGGTGACAATCGAAGCTTTGGTAGACTTGCTCTCTACTGGGCAGGCAAATGTTCCAAACTACAGCTGTGGAGGGCAGAATAATCTGCTCACTGTTCTCGAAGGAGCCGACTCTCCAAACTCCATCCAGATTTCAAGAATGTTGAGCATCTATAACATCCCACAGGTAGGGATGGAGAGGGGTGTAGCAGCTAGACTGGTGACTGGGAGCGGCCGCCAAGACCACATAACACCGGTCTTGAAAGACCTACACTGGCTCCCAGTACATTTTCGAGCACAATTCAAAGTTGGCCCAGTATACCTGAAGGAGCGTCTCCACCCCCATCGTTCTGCCTGGACACTGAGGTCCAGTGCCAAGGGCCTTCTGGCGGTTCCCTCACTGCGAGTAGCCAAGTTACAGGGAACCAGGGAGAGGGCCTTCTCGGTAGTGGCACACACACACACCCCTGCGGAATGTCCTTCCACCAGATGTCAAAGAGAAAAACAACTACCAGACTTTTTAAAGACTTCTGAAGGCAACCCTGTTTAGGGAAGCTTTTAATGTTTAATAGACTATTGTATTTTAATATTCTGCTGGAAGCTGCCCAGAGTGGCCAAGGAAACCCAGCCAGATGGGCAGGGTATAAATAATAAAAAGTTGTTGTTGTTGTTGTTGTTGTTGTTGTTGTTGTTGTTGTTGTTGTTATTTTGTGACTGAGCCCAATTCCAGAGAACTCAAAAATTGGGTGGGGTGGAAGTTATGTGAGATTGGAGACAGACCTTTGATTTTATAAGGACCAACACATGCCTTTCTTTTCTCATTCGATCATGGCTACTCATATCAGCTTTTCAGAATTTCAAAATAAATCTTCCTTTTCTTGCCAGATCAATTACGCTTTTGTCTCTCATGTGATGAATGACAAGAGACAGTTCCCTTTTCTCTACCCGATGGTCCCCAAAGAAGAAGCCCTGTACCCAGGGATTGTCAAGCTGCTCCATCACTTCAGATGGACGTTCATTGGCCTTCTTACTCAAGACACCGACAACGGAGAGAGGTTCATGAAGAATCTGATGCCTTTGCTCACCCAGAATGGCATTTGTGTTGCCATCTCACAAAGCATTCCACAAGTCAATACAATTTATATGATTGATATTCTTCCATTCGAAAAGTGGAGACAAGTCAATGTATTTTTTTACTATGTAGAAACATCTTATTTTGTAGCAGGAGTGGTACATGCAGAAAAAATATTCCACCGGTTGTTAAAACCCACTGCAGGGAAAGTCTTGATCACAACTATTATGTGGGACATTTCCTTCGAGTTAACATACAGAGGTTTCTCTTTCCAACACATCCATGGTATTTTTTCTTTCTTCCTTGGGACGAATAAATGGGCACAATATGATTACTCTCTTCCCTTTTTCTCCGCTATCACTAAGTTTTGGAAATATGCCTTTAATTGTTCATATTTAAAGCATGCCTTGTCAGTTAAAGGCTGGACAAGATGCAGAGAGAGAGAGAAACTGGAGATGTTGCCCCAAGATGATCTGGAAAGAATCCTCTCTCTAGACAGCTACAGGATTTTCAACGCCGTCCAAGCTGTGGCATCTGCCTTAAATGCGGCATATTCCTCTAGGTCAAACAGGAGGGTGATGGCCAGTCTGGAAGTTCAAAAGCTACAGTCATGGCAGGTATTTCCTTTTCCCACCACAGACATCTCTGCCAAACCTGACAATAGAGTGTAACCATTCCAGAATTGACAAAGAACATGTGAAATAGTGTCAGAAGGGGGAATTTTGCAAACCCATTGTGGAAGCATCCTGAACTAGCCCCTCTCCATGCCCCATACACTGACCTCAGGAATGGCCAGAGTAGGATAAGGTGGTAGGAGGAACCACCAAGGGCAGAAAACTCAGAGCCCGGGGATTGGTGGTGGGACAATGATGGGTGGTTACAGGGAGAAGATGTCACAGGGAGAAGACCGGGAAGAGGAGATGTCAGAAGCTGAAGGGGCAACAAGGCTTAGTGAACACAGGGAGTCTGTGGCAGAGAGAAGCCCAGAATCAGAGGCAGAAGCGGAGGCTGGAGAAGAGGGAGAGATAAGTCTGTCTGGTGAGGAAGCCAGGGAGTCTCCCCCTCCTGCTGCAACAGGCTCCCCTGACTCCCAGAACCAGAAGAGGTATGAAACGGGAGGAGCAAAGGCAGGCTGTTTGCTGGCACAGTCTCTGATTGCTCGGAAGAAACCCTAGAGAAGCGGCTGTGGGGAGGTTGGGACTTTTAGTCTCGGCAACTGGTTACATGGAGTAAGAACTTACAGTGCATGAGCTGCTGTGCTCATTAGGCATGAAACTCAGAAAAGCCTGTGAAGACCATGTTTTGCTAATATAAAGAGTTAACTCCAGCTTTGAACTGTGTGATTCACTGACCAGCTTGCTCTGTGACACCAGGGTATTATTTTGGCACCCACTGAGCTCCACTAAGTCCCAGCCTTTGTCCAAGGGACTGTGTTTGTGTTGCTGGACCTGTATTCAGTGTCCTGCACTAAGTTGTGCCAGCCCCATTCCTGTATAACAGGAATTAAAGGGGCATATCCTTGTTGGATCAGCACCTTCCACTGGCTAACCATGTCACAGGATGTGTCTTTGTATAGCCATGCCTTGAGTAGAGATATGTATTGTCTGCCGTGCCTTTGCTGAGTTGTATATGTACTAAAGTTATTTGAGCACTGAAGCTTTTGGAATTGGGGGGGGGATGCCAGGAAACAGGGAATTATGCTCACATGTGGTGGGGGTGTAAATATGTACAGTTTTTCTGGCAAAGGGTGTTTAAAGAGATAACAGAAATCACTGGGTTAAAGCTGACCGAAGGTCCAGACGTAGCATTATTATCAGTCTACGAGGGGGTGGAAGGTTCACAGGCCATGAAGGACTTGCTCACAAATTTATTGACAGCTGCGTGAATTATTGTAGCTAGGAAGTGGAAGGGGCAAGCGGAATATAAAATGGAAGAATGGTATAGAGAGGTGTGGGATATAGCTATTAATGATAAATTAACATGTGTCATTAAGGTAAGATGGGGGACATGCAGGAGAAATTATTTTGAGGAGATACAAAAGGTGTTTGTAGAATTTGTACTGTCAAAACGGAAAGGGGTAGCAAGAGATGTTGAAATTTTGGGAGGTTGGATAGTTACAATGGAATGGTCTCGGTGGTGGGATGCACATTTTTATTCTTATTTGTTTATGATTATTACTTTGTCAAAATGAAATTATAAAAAATAAAAAATAAAATAAACAGTGGCAGAGGGCGACTGGGGGAAAAAACCTTTTGGAAAGAATCAGCATCTGAGTTCTTGTGCTTCATTCAGGAGACAAACTGTTTAACACACACAACTACTTGAGCCTTAACTGTTAAGTTGTGGGTGAACATATCAGATTACACAGAGATTCTTCAAAACAGCTCTTGTTTATTCACAGGCCAGAACAGAACTGAACTGAAGGGTTCAGCCAGCCTGCTTATATAGAGATCCAGTACACTATAGAGCTCCATGCTACAGTAGCAACTTTCTGTAACTAGCCAATCACTGAACCTCACTTTCAATCCCCTATTTGCATATGTGGACCTCAGTGAAAACTATCTACAGTATCCCCCTGCTGGCCCAGGGTGAGAACTTCAGTACATAACATTAACCAAGCCCCAAATCAGAGGAGAGCCAGGCATGAAACAGGCAGAGCTGGATAGTCAGTGTCCTTTCCCATATCCTAAATGCTGCTGTTTTCTTTCCCTTCTAGCTCCACCCTTTCCTGGGAAACGCCCAGTTTTACAATTCTTCCATGGACAAAGTGTATTTGGATGAGAACGGGGAACTGGCAGCCGACCTGGACATTGTAAACTGGGTGGTGTTTCCCAATAAGTCCATCCTCAGGGTCAAGTTTGGGAGTATCAAGAGATGGGGGTCCCCAGACGTACAGTTCACAATTGATCAGGATGCCATTGTGTGGCCCAAATGGCTCAACCAGGTGGGAGAAATCATCTTTCATTCTACTGCATTTCCCAAACACCTGCCAACAACAAAGCTCAGCATTTATTGAAGATCTCATTGTGGGTCGCTGTAAAATTGTGTGTTGCACCAACACTTTGAATTGTGCTCAGAAATGTACCGGGAGCCAATGTAGGTCTTTCAGGACCGGTGTTATATGGTCTTGGTGGAAACTCCCAGTCACCAGTCTAGCTGCCAAATGAGTTGGCCAAAACTTCCCCCACCCTCTGCCATATTTAAACGATTAAAAGCCCTCATTATCTTGACCGAATTATGCTTTTAGCCCTTTTTCTGAAATGCTCATGAGAAGCCACATTGAACTGGCCATTTCCCAGCAACTTCCAGAAAGGCTGCGGTAGATTTGTGTGCTTGGATGAGAGATGACCTCCTCATCCAAACCCTTCGAGGAAATTTAACCATCCCTGAAAATTTGAAAGTAGTCTGTAATTTCAAGAAAGCCTCTCTCCCAGCTTTGCTTCAGAGAAAGGCTGGTTGGGGGAAGGAGCTTCCCCACCAAATTATTTATTTAAATTTTATGTGCCACCCAAGACTCCTATTTTTAAAAAATAAAAAATGATGTTGTTTTTAAAACATGTTTTTACTGAATGCGCCCAGGTGTCCACTGCTGTGATACAGTGATGGCAAAATTATGAAATACTTTATTGTCACTTGTACAACTTGTATACAATGAGATTACAGAAGTCCCCTGCCACAACAAGGGCGCCCTCTGGGTGGATTTGCTGCTGCCTAGAGATGACATCATATAGGTTAGAAAGTGCCACACTGACATTAGCATCAGGTGGAATATAAACGGCTATAATAATTATGACAGTTAATTCTCTAGACAGATAAAATGGCCGACATGTAACTGCCATCAATTCTACATCTGGAGAGCAATACGTGTAAGCTACTTTGCTGTTAACGCACCAACCATTGTGTATGTAAGTATAGACTCCTCTGCCCCTAGCTTTACCAGAATCACTGTTTCTATCAGAGCGATAAATTACTCGATTTATCAGCTCTACTGCTGCATCTGGTACTGCTGAATGTAGCCAAGTTTCTGTAATAATTATCATACAGCTCTCACAAAGAAGCTTGCTTGCCACCATCAGTAACTGTTATTCATCAATTTTATGGACGAGAGATCTGATGTTGGTCAGGAAGACGCTTGGCAGTGCTGGTCTGATGGGTCTTTCTTGAAGACGGGTTATCAGACCATCTCTGCAACCATGTTTTTGCTTTCTAGTGAACTAGTGAACCTGCCAGAACTGGAACTAGATACTCCATGCTACTGAATCTACATGGGCCTCTGGTACCTAGGTAAAGGGACCCCTGACCATTAGGTCCAGTTGTGACCGACTCTGGGGTTGCGGCGCTCATCTCGTTTTACTGGCAGTGTACAGCTTCCGGGTTATGTGGCCGGCATGACTAAGCCGATTCTGGCAAACCAGAGCAGTGCACGGAAACACCGTTTACCTTTCCGCCGGAGCAGTACCTATTTATCTACTTGCACTTTGACGTGCTTTCAAACTGCTAGGTGGGCAGGAGCAGGGACCAAGCAACGGGAGCTCACCCCGTTGCGGGGATTCCAACCGCCGACCTTCTGATCGGCAAGTCCTTTGCTCTGTGGTTTAACCCACAGCGCCACCTGCGTCCCTAGGTAGTTGCTACAGTTTTTCGGCCTTACACTCAGTCACAAGCTTCAAATGTAAAATGCCCTTCCCCAACCCTGTGCCCCATTTCCATAGAAAACACATTTTCCTTGTTTCCCCTGTCTTTGTGCTTAGACCCTGCCTCCCTCCAGGTGCGTGGAAAGTTGTCGCCCCGGATTTCTCAAGCTGGTTCAGGAAGGGAAGCCACTCTGCTGCTATGACTGCATGTCCTGCGCAGAAGGGATCATCTCCACTCAGGAAGGTGGGTGGCACCAGTGTCTTGAGCAAGGGGACAAAGACTCATAGAATCATAGAGCTGGACCCAGATGACCATCTAGTCTAGGGTTGCCATATTCCCCAGAGCAAAAACTCGAACTATATATATGTATAGCAGTACATGATTTTTTAAAAAAAAACACAATTTCAACATAACAATTTATCAATCAAAATATTCAATTACATTATTTTCCCCTCCCCCCTCCCTCTCCCCCCCCAGGACTCCCCTCAGCTCCCCTCTCTGGTTTCTTTGCACATATTGTTCTCTGCATATTATAAAATTGTACATGTCCTTGCCTTGTCTATCATATATTTAACTAATAAATTTGTAGGTGTTTATTCAAAACCTGCCAAGGAGTCCAAGTCATTTTTGTTGTCTTTTTAATTAGTTTGTAAAAAGTTCCCATTGTTCCAAAGTCATGATTCCCATTCTTCCAAAGTCATGATTGTCCTTGTCATGCAGTTTATATGTCAACTTGGCCAATTCCACATATCTCATCAATTTTTCTTGCCACTGTTACAGTGGGCTATGTGATTGATAATACTCCTGTTTTTCTACAGATGCGGAGCATTGCACCAGCTGCCCAGAAGAGCAACATCCAAACAAGGCCAGAGATCAATGTGTCCACAAGATTATCACCTTCCTGGTTTATGAAGAACCTTTGGGGGTCGTCCTAGCTTCCTTTTCCCTCTTCTTATTCTTAACTACAGGCTTTGTGTTAGGAACCTTCATTAAGTACAAAAAAACTCCCTTAGTCAAAGCCAACAACCAAGACCTCTCCTACATCCTCCTCATCTCCCTCCTGCTTTCCTTTTTGTCCTCCTTCCTCTTCATCGGGCAGCCAAGGAAAGCCACCTGTCTTCTCCAACAAGTGGCCTTCAGCACCATCTTCTCAGTTGCCATCTCTTCTTTGTTGGCAAAAACCATCACTGTGGTTCTAGCCTTCCTGGCCACAAAACCAGGAAACAATGTGAAGAAATGGCTGGGGAAGAGTCTGGCCTACTCCATTATCATTTCCTGCTCCAGTGTCCAAGTTGTCATCTGTACCATCTGGTTGGGAATCTCACCCCCATTCCCAGAGTCTGACATGAGCTCCCAGGCTGGAGAGATCATCCTGCAATGCAATGAAGGGTCTGTTGCCATGTTTTATGCTGCCCTTAGCTACATGGGCTTCCTGGCCTCCATCTGCTTCATGGTGGCTTTCCTAGCCAGGAACCTGCCTGGAGCCTTCAATGAAACCAAGCTGATCACCTTCAGCATGCTGGTCTTCTGCAGCGTTTGGGTCTCCTTTGTGCCCACCTACCAGAGCACCAAAGGGAAATACATGGTAGCCGTACAGGTCTTCTCTATCTTGGCTTCCAGTGCTGGGCTTCTGGGCTGCATCTTCATTCCTAAATGCTACATTATTGTACTGAGGCCAGATATGAATACAAAGGCATATTTAACCACAAAAACTAATTTGGAAACCTGATACTTCTGAAACCGTTTTCCAGAGGTGTCATTTATCAAGTTCAAGGCCAAAACTACTTTTTGTTTCAGATTATGTGGGAAGATTCTCATTCACATTTGGTTAGCCACTGTGAGAACAGGATGTCGTATGATGATGGGTCATACGACTGATTTAGCAGAAGGTTTCTCCTTATCACAGGAACCAACTGTGGTGAATCTATGTGCCATCTTCAACTCCTTGAATTATTCCATCAACGGTGCCTCCAAAAAATTGTACGTTATCACTTGGGAAGACAGGCGAACTAATGCCAGTGTACTGGAAGAACAAAGATCACCAGTGTCAAAGCAATGATTCTTCAACACCAACTTTATTGGACTGGTCATGTTGTGCCTGATGATCATCTTCCAAAGCAACTACAGTGGTACCTCAGGTTACATACGCTTCAGGTTACATACGCTTCAGGTTACAGACTCCGCTAACCCAGAAATAGTGAATCATAGAATCATAGAATCATAGAGTTGGAAGAGACCACAAGGGCCATCGAGTCCAACCCCCTGCCAAGCAGGAAACACCATCAGAGCACTCCTGACATATGGTTGTCAAGCCTCTGCTTAAAGACCTCCAAAGTAGGAGACTCCACCACACTCCTTGGCAGCAAATTTCACTGTCGAACAGCTCTCACTGTCAGGAAGTTCTTCCTAATGTTTAGGTGGAATCTTCTTTCTTGTAGTTTGGATCCATTGCTCCGTGTCCGCTTCTCCGGAGCAGCAGAAAACAACCTTTCTCCCTCCTCCATGTGACATCCTTTTATATATTTGAACATGGCTATCATATCACCCCTTAACCTCCTCTTCTCCAGGCTAAACATGCCCAGCTCCCTTAGCCGTTCCTCATAAGGCAACGTTTCCAGGCCTTTGACCATTTTGGTTGCCCTCCTCTGGACACGTTCCAGTTTGTCAGTGTCCTTCTTGAATTGTGGTGTCCAGAACTGGACACAGTACTCCAGGTGTGGTCTGACCAGAGCAGAATACAGTGGCACTATTACTTCCCTTGATCTAGATGCTATACTCCTATTGATGCAGCCCAGAATTGCATTGGCTTTTTTAGCTGCCGTGCCACACTGTTGGCTCATGTCAAGTTTGTGGTCAAGCAAGACTCCTAGATCCTTTTCACATGTACTGCTCTCAAGCCAGGTGTCACCCATCTTGTATTTGTGCCTCTCATTTTTTTTGCCCAAGTGCAATACTTTACATTTCTCCCTGTTAAAATTCATCTTGTTTATTTTTGCCCAGTTCTCTAATCTGTCAAGGTCGTTTTGAAGTGTGATCCTGTCCTCTGGGGTGTTAGCCACCCCTCCCAGTTTGGTGTCATCTGCAAATTTGATCAGGATGCCCTTGAGTCCATCATCCAAGTCGTTGATAAAGATGTTGAATAAGACCGGGCCCAAGACAGAACCCTGTGGCACCCCACTAGTCACTCTTCTCCAGGATGAAGAGGAACCATTGATGAGCACCCTTTGGGTTCGGTCAGCCAGCCAGTTACAAATCCACTGAGTGGTAGCATAGTCAAGACCGCATTTTACCAGCTTCTTTACAAGAATATCATGGGGCACCTTGTCAAATGCCTTGCTGAAATCAAGGTAGGCTACATCCACTGCGTTCCCTTCATCTACCAGGCTTGTAATTCTGTCAAAAAACGAGATCAGGTTAGTCTGACATGACTTATTTTTCAGAAATCCATGCTGACTATTGGTGATCACAGCATTCCTTTCTAGGTGCTCACAGACTGTTTGCTTAATGATCTGCTCCAGAATCTTCCCTGCTATTGATGTCAGACAGACTGGGTGGTAATTATTTGGGTCCTCTCTTTTCCCCTTTTTGAAAATAGGGACAACATTTGCCCTCCTCCAGTCTGCCGGGACTTCGCCTGTTCTCCAGGAATTCTCAAAGATGACTGCCAGTGGTTCTGAGATCACATCTGCCAGTTCTTTTAATACTCTTGGATGCAGTTCATCTGGCCCTGGAGACTTGAATACATCTAAACTAGCCAAATATTCTTGTACTATCTCCTTAGTTATTCTGGGCTGTGTTTCCTTTGCTGAATCATTTGCTCCAAATTCTTCAGGTCGGGCATTGTTTTCTTTATCGGAGAAGACTGAGGCAAAGAAGGCATTGAGTAGTTCAGCCCTTTCTGTGTCCCCTGTTTGCATTTCACCATCTTCTCCTCTGAGTGACCCCATTGTTTCTTTGTTCTTCCTTTTGCTACGAACATACCCATAAAAGCCTTTTTTGTTGCTTTTAACCTCTCTAGCAAGCCTGAGTTCATTCTGTGCTTTAGCTTTTCTGACTTTGTGTCTACACGTGCTGGCTATTTGTTTGAATTCCTCTTTGGTGGTTTCCCCCCTTTTCCATTTTTTGTACCCATCCTTTTTTAATCTTAATTCAGTTAAAAGTTCTTTAGATAGCCACCCTGGCTTCTTTAGGCACCTTCCATGTTTCCGTCTCATTGGTATTGCCTGACGTTGTGCTTTTAGTATCTCCCTCTTAACAAACTCCCAGCCATCATGAACTCCCTTTCCTTTTAGTATTGTTGTCCATGGGATCTCACCCAGCACTTCCCTAAGTTTTATGAAGTCGGCTTTCTTAAAGTCAAGAAATTGAGTCCTAGTATGCTTGGCTGCTCCTTTCCGCTGTATAGTAAACTTCAGAAGAGCATGATCACTCGCGCCTAATGATCCTTCCACTTCTACCCCACTAACCAGGTCATCAACATTGGTTAGGACCAGATCTAAAATGGCTGTTCCTCTTGTTGCTTCTCCCACTTTCTGGACAATGAAGTTGTCTGCAAGGCCAGTGAGGAATCTGTTTGACCTTATGCTCTTGGCTGAGTTTGACGTCCAACAAATATCCGGGTAATTGAAGTCCCCCATTACTACTATCTCCCTTCCTTTTGCATGCTTGGCCATCTGTTCCAGGAAGGCATCATCTATGTCCTCCGTTTGGCTTGGGGATCTATAGTAAACTCCCACAATGAGGTCTCTGTTATTCTTCTCTCCCTTAATTTTGACCCAAATGCTCTCACTTTGGCTTTGAGGTTCTAAATCTTGGATCTCTTCACAGGTATACACATCCCTGACATATAACGCTACTCCTCCTCCTTTCTTGTCTGGTCTGTTTCTCTGAAATAGATTGTATCCCCCCATTATTACATTCCAATCGTGGGACTTATCCCACCAGGTTTCAGTGATGCCTATTATGTCATATTTAGTTTGCTGTACCAAGAGCTCAAGCTCATCCTGTTTATTTCCCATGCTTTGTGCATTAGTGTACAGACATTGAAGTCCATTAATCATTCCCCCGTGTCTCTTATTTAAGGATTTTTTCCTCCCACCACTAGGTCCGCGTGCTGTTTGCTCCATTTGGTCTATGACATTTGGATGATCATCTTCATTAATTGATAGACTCCTACCTTCAGGAGCACTGTCTCCCTCCCCCACATTAGTCAGTTTAAAGCCCTCCTGATGAGGTTTCTGAGATTTTTGGCAAAAACATTTCTCCCAACCGTTGTGAGGTGCAGCCCATCACTTGCCAGAAGTCCATCTTCAAGAAACTGCAGTCCGTGATCTAAGAATCCAAACCGTTCCTGTTTACACCATTTGCGGAGCCAGCTGTTCACTTCCACTATTTTCCCCTCTCTCCCTGGGCCACGTCGTTCAACTGGGAGGACAGATGAGATGACAATTTGTGCATTTAGTTGCTTCAATTTCCTGCCGAGAGCCTCGTAGTCTCTTTTGATCTTCTGGAGGCTATTGCTTGCAGTGTCATTGGTTCCCACATGAACCAAGAGGAAGGGGTATTTGTCAGTGGGTTTTATGATTCCTTGCAGTCGTTCAGTTACATCTTGGATCTTAGCCCCGGGGAGACAGCACACTTCCCGAGACATCTTGTCAGGCCCACAGATCACTGCTTCTGTTCCCCTCAGTAGGGAATCCCCTATCACCACTACACGCCTCCTCTTGGGTTTGGTCTGGGTTCTTCCGTGAGCTGTCCGTTCCAAGGTCGCCTGCACATTCTCTGAGGACTGACTTTGCTGCTCGTCTTCATATACCTGATCGACTGTAATGAGGGAGAGATCCTCAAATGGAGTCTGCTCTTCGTCTTCCATGCTAGGGGAGAGGACCTCAAAGCGATTGTGTATTTCTAAGCAATCAGAGTGAACCCTGGGCCTCCTACTTCTTTGAGTCACGTTTCTCCATATATCTGGCTCCTGTGTTGGTGAACTAGACTCCTTCTCAGGGGAGTCCCCTGTCTCCTCCTTGGTGGAGACGGTGTGCTCTGTTGCTTCCAAGAAGAGCTCCAGCTCTCTAATTCTTTGGAGCGTAGCTACACGTTCCTCCAGTTGCTGGACTTTGTCTTTTAAGAGGGCAATCAACATGCAATTGCTGCAGGTAAAGCTGCCTGCAACCTTTGGCAAGATGGCAAACATTGCGCAGGAATCGCAGGCGACTGCAGCTGTTCCCTCCCCTTCCATCTTGAGATCGTGTCGTTGGGGTTGGCTACAGAGGTCCTCCATCATAAAAAGCTTGAAGACAGGACAAATAACTTCCCCCCCACAAAAAAAACACCTAGATCTCCCCAACAAACGTTTGAGACTAGCTCCCCTAAATCTAAAAGATGGATCTAACTGCGCGCGCCGCTGCCCTGCAAACTCTGATAAGCTCCTCCCACAGCTAATCCCCTGCCTCAACAGAAACCCTGCCCCCTCTGACCTTTACACAGGGAAAACAGCTAATCAGCCACAAGGAAACACACACAGACACAAGAAAACCCTTTTTGCTCCTTCTTCAACTGATGCCCTGCAAACTGCTTCAGGTTAAGAACTGTGCTTCAGGATGAGACCAGAAATCGTGCTCCGGCGGCGCGGTGGCAGCAGGAGGCCCCATTAGCTAAAGTGGTGCTTCAGGTTAAGAACAGTTTCAGGTTAAGTACGGACCTCCAGAACTAATTAAGTACTTAACCTGAGGTACCATTGTACTCTTCTTCCATTAAAAATGGAAAGTGTAATGCTGGTGGTCAATAAAAATGGTTCAAAGACTCTCTTTAGGCAAATCTTTAAAAATGTAGTATAAAGACCGACAACTGGCCTGCGAGCACTCAAATTGGTGAACAGCCTTTACCAAAGGTGTTGTGGGTTTTGAAAACGCTCAAACTCAGGACAAAAGGGAGAAATGTGCTAAGAGGAAGGCACACTTGGCAAACCCTCACCGTGACCAATTCCCGCCCAGAAACCTATGTCCCCACTGTGGAAGGATGTGTGTATCCCGAATTGGCCTCTACAGTCACTTATGGACTCACGGTTAAAACCATATTCATGGAAGGCAATCTTACTCAGCTACAAGTGATCGCCAAAGAATCACCTTCTCATCCAACTATAAATCCTAGAGACACTTAACCAGCCCAGTCTTTTTCACTGTACATGCAGACCCCTCCTTGCACCTTACCTGGACTTGTTTTTCACTCTAAGAGTCATTTTTAGCTTCCTCCTAAACTGGTTCTTACCAGTTCTTTGGTCAGGCCTCACTCCTGTGTAGCAACTCTGGCCTCCGGTAATGTGTTTTGCAGAATTTCTACTTCACCAACTGTAGCAGAGTTGACAGGTCTGCGGGTCTGTTTGTGACCCCCTGGTTTAAACTGTATATATGTGTCAGGGAACTGACATCGGAGCCAGAGGCGGAGGCTAGGCTCTCAAGCGATGCTGGAGAAGGGCCCAGCAGGGGGAGAGGCGGCTCACCAGCTGGGGAAGGAAATCAACGTAACACCAGGAATAAAGGGGGGCAGATGGGGGAATCGGCGAAGGGGCTCCAGGACTCCTCGCCGGAGATCAGCGAGGAGAGCACGGGTCCTCCGCTACCCACGCCCTCCCTGCGCAGAAGACTTCCGCGCAGGGAGAGTAGGAGGAGACTTGGAGTCAAACAACTTTTATGCTGGAAAAGGTTTACGAAACGCCCACTGACGGATTCTGCTAGCGACTGAACAGCCACAAAGTGTAGGGCTGTCCAGACAGAAAAGATAAAAAAATTCCTTCCAGTAGCACCTTAAAGACCAACTAAGTTAGTTCTTGGTATGAGCTTTCGTGTGCATGCACACTTCTTCAAATACACTTTCGTGCATGCACACGAAAGCTCATACCAAGAACTAACTTAGTTGGTCTTTAAGGTGCTACTGGAAGGAATTTTTTTATTTTGACTACGGCAGACCAACACGGCTACCTATCTGTAACCAGACAGAAAAGGTTTAACAAGGCAACTTAGCCAGGAGTGGCACCAACTTGCACACGAGCAACCCCTACATTTATTACAATATGTATATATATATAAGATACATCAATATACATCACTCGAGAAGCTTTTCCAAAACAACTTCAAAAGCTTTATAAAATCTTTTTTTTCCCCATTTGCAGCAAATGTAAACAATAAGAAACAATCCACAGCTCTGCTTGAAAAACCTGGAAGAAACCTTTATTTCAATGTAGTTTGCATAATGCTGACAAAAAGAAATATCTATCTAGGAAAAACTGCCCCCCAAAATTACTATCCTGTTTACATTTTAACTGACTGATGGAGAAACAATGGAAGTTGCTCAAACTATTGCCATCCCCCCTCAATTTTGTCCACTGTCACTCGTATGGTTTTCCAGGACTTATAACTTGACCTCCAGACATCTAGACATTTATGCAACCAGTGGCGTAGCGTGGGGGGTGCAGGGGGGCCCTGCTGCAACATCTGGGGGTTAGGGTTAGGGGGTGCAAATCCATGGGTTAGGGGGCGCAAATTACTTGCCTTGCCCCGGGTGCTGACAACCCATGCTACGCCACTGTATGCAACTTCTGTGTGTGAATATCTAATAAGATGGTAGCCGGATTTCTTCATGTGTAGAAAGTTTAATTTCTATGGTTTTCCCTATAGGTATACATCGAGGGCTCTTCCTACACTCCAAGCATTAATGCAACAATTTACTTATGCAGTTTTCCCACTGTGTGAGTTCTCTGATGTGAAATAAGATTTGTGTTTTTGCTATAGCTCTTTCCACATTCAGAACACTTATATGGTTTCTCCCCCGTGTGGATTCTCTTGTGTGCCGTGAGGCTAGAGCTCTGACTGAAGCTTTTAGCGCACACAAAGCATTTATAGGGCTTCTCCCCTGTGTGGATTCGCATGTGCTTAATAAGCGTCGAGTGATTGCAGAAGCTCTTGCTACAATCAGAGCATTTGAACGGTTTCTCCCCTGTGTGAATTCTCTGATGGGAGGTAAGGTTTGAATTCCAAGTGAAGCTCTTCCCACACTCTAGACATTTGTATGGTTTCTCCCCTGTGTGGATTCTCTGGTGCAGAGTAAGGTTGGTGTTCTTGCTAAAGTTTTTCCCACACTCCAAGCATTTATAGGGCTTCTCTCCTGTGTGAATTCTTTGGTGCGAGGTTAGGTGCCCACCCTGGCTAAAGCTCTTCCCGCACACAAAGCATTTGTACGGTTTCTCTCCTCTGTGAATTCTCTTATGCTTAATAAGATCCGACTGGCTAGAAAACCTCTTGCTACAGTCTGGGCAGCCATAGGGCTTCTCCCCTGTGTGGATTCTTTGATGTGAAGTAAGGTTGGTACTCCGTGTGAAGCACTTTCCACACACAAAGCATTTGTACGGTTTCTGCTCTTCACAGAGCATTTGAAATTCCGGAAGATTTCCGCCCTCAGTGAAGCTCTTCCCAAACACTAAAGTCTGTTCTGGTTTCTCTTCTGTGTGTATTCTCCAACAAATATCAAGGCCCTTGACCCTCCTGTTTTCTGCCTGTTCTTGTTGATCTGGGATGTCATAAAAGTTCCCATCCTGATAAGGAATGGATTGGTGTTTCTTTTTCCCTGTGTGGTTGCCTTCCTCCATCTGTGGTCCTTCTCGATTCCAAAGGATCTCCTTCAACTGTTCATGCCCATCTCTTCCGGACAATATCCCAGGTAATTCCCGTTCTTCCTCCCCCACATCATCTGCAAGAATAAAGAGAGAAACCCAGTAAGATATCAAGGGGGCGAAGGGGGGACAAAGTTCACTATTAGCTTGGGAAAGGCTTGGGACCTTCCACAAGGCACTACCACAACTCCCATAATCAGTGCAAAAGTCTGTGGGAGTCTTTTTGTCTGTGAACAAATATTACTGTATGCAACCTTGGGGGTGGCTTGGACAGTGGGAAGGAAGGATCCCCATTTCCCCCCCCCATAGTAATAAATTGGTGGTGAACAGGGCATTTTGGGTAGTGGTGCCCTACATGGGAGAGCCTTCTCAGTGGTGGCACCCGCCCTGTGGAACGCCCTCCCACCAGATGTCAAAGAGAAGAACAACTACTAGACCGGGGGTCGGCAACCTGCGGCTCCAGAGCCGCATGCGGCTCTTTAAAGCCTTTGCTGCGGCTCCGGGGCGGTGGCGAGGGGAGGAGGCGAGGAGCGGAGGCGAGGGGCGGGGGCGAGGGGCGGAGGTGAGCAGCCTGCCGCCCGGCGGGCGGGGCGCCCTAAAGCAGAGCGCCCCCCTCGCCAGGCAGACACCCGCAGCGTGGGGAGCCTTGCCGGACTTCCCGGCAAGGCTCCCCACGCTGCGGATAGCAGCCTGCCGCCCCGCAGGGGGGGCGCCCTGATGCAGAGCGTCCCTCGCGCGGGGCAGACATCGGCCAGCCCCACAAGCTCGGGGGACAGCAGGGAGGCGCAGCGCCGCCATCCCGCTGTTCCTCGACCTGGTTCGGTTTCCCCGACCTGCTTTGGGGGGGGGGGAAATAAAGGGAATTTTTTTTTCCTTTATTTCCCCCCAAAAAAACTAGGTGCGTCCTATGGGACGGAGCGTCCTATGGGGCGAAAAATACGGTATTTTTATAATGACGAATGCCTCATTATTAATTATTATTTACATCAGGCACTGATTATGATTTATGGTTCACTGGGGCCCTGGTTAATTTTCTTTGGCATTTTGTGGCATTGATTATGCAGTCGCGGTCGCATGGAATTCCACGTGGAGTTAGTTGCCTGAAGCCCCTTTTTAGTTGCTTGAAGCCCCTTTTTAAACTTAAGCAGGTGAAAGTTTGGTGAATTGCTGCCAAGGAGTGTGGTGGAGTCTCCTTCTTTGGAGGTCTTTAAGCAGAGGCTTGACAACCATATCTCAGGAGTGCTCTGATGGTGTTTCCTGCTTGGCAGGGGGTTGGACTCGATGGCCCTTGTGGTCTCTTCCACATATGTATGTGAGCAGGTCTTCTCCAACATGAACTATATTAAAAACAAACACCGATCACGCCTCACAGATGACAGCTTGCAAGCCTGTGTGAAAATGAAGGTGACGTCTTGCAGCCCTGATGTGCAGACACTGAGCACTGAGGTTCAGGAGCAAAAGTCCCATTAACCTGGTTACCTGGTTGTAAATTAAATATTTTAATTAGCTATTAATTTGTCCTTTTTTCTTGAGATTGACAGCTGACTGCACGATCCTATATATATAGCATTAAGGCCAGAAACAATATATGCAGTGTTATATTTGTTTTAAATGTTGCAATGTTTTTGCGGCTCCCAGTTGTTGTTGTTTTTTCGGAAACGGGTCCAAGTGGCTCTTTTTGTCTTAAAGGTTGCAGACCCCTGTACTAGACTTTTAGAAGACATCTGAAGGCAGCCCTGTTTAGGGAAGCTTTTAATGTTTAACAGACCACTGTATTTTAATACTCTGTTGGAAGCCGCCCAGAGTGGCTGGAGAGGCCCAGCCAGATAGGTGGGGTATAAATAATAAATTCTATTCTATTCTGTTTTGGTTTTTCAAATTAAAGTTTTACTATCACATATCCAACATAAAAACAAGATTCCATAGAATCTCCTGGATTTCCCTCCTCCCCTTTGCGGGTCCTATTGTTAGTCATTTCCTCCTGCATCTTTTATACTAATCCAAATAGTTTCAACTGTTTACAGTCGTACCTCGGCTCCCAAACGCCTTGTGAGTCGAATGTTTCAGCTCCTGAATGATCGAAAACCGGAAGTGAGTGTTCCGGTTTTCGAACGTTCTTTTGGAAGCCGAACATCCGACAGGGCTTCTGTGGCTTCCGATTGGTTCTATGCTTTTGAAATCAAACTTTTCGGAAGTCAAATGGACTTCCAGAACGGATTCTGATCGACTTTCAAGGTACAACTGTACAGTGGTACCTCAAGTTACAGACGCTTCAGGTTACAGACTCCGCTAACCCAGAAATAGTACCTCAGGTTAAGAACTTTGCTTCAGGATGAGAACAGAAATTGCGCAGCGGCAGGGCAACGGCAGCGGGAGGTTAAGAACAGTTTCAGGTTAAGAACGGACCTCCAGAACGAATTAAGTTATTAACCTGAGTTACCACTGTACAATGGGTTTTAAGATAAATTATAAATTTGCCCCATTCTTTATTTAAATTCTGTTCTTCCTGATTTCTGATTCTTCCAGTCATTTTTGCCATTTCGGCATAAATCCATCAACTAAAATCTGCCATTCTTCTCTGGTTCCATCACCCCCACACCCCTTTCTCAATGAATCATAAAGTTGTGGTGGTTGCTTCCCCTCCTGTAATGAGTGTGGGGTTGCTCGTGCGTAAGTTGCCGCCACTCCTGGCTGTGTTGCCTTGTTAAACCTTTCCTGTCTGGACAGCCCTTCACTTCGTGGCTGCCTCAGTCGCTAGCAGAGTCCGTCAGTGGGCGTTTCTTAAACCTTTTCCAACATCCAAGTCTCCTCCTACTCTCCCTGCGCGGAAGTCTTCTGCGCAGGGAGGGCATGGGTAGCGGAGGACCCGTGCTCTCCCCGCTGGTGTCCGGTGAAGAGTCCTGGAGCCCTCTCTCAGATTCCCCCATCTGCCCCCCTTTATCCCTGGTGTTGCGCTGATTTGCTTCCCCATCTGCTGAGCTGCTTCTCTCCCTGCTGGGCCCTTCTCCAGCATCATTTGAGAGCCTTCCCTCCACCTCTAGCTCCAATGTCAGTTCCCTGACACCTCCCATTGTTTTGTTTGATGTTTATCATCTCCAGTTACCTGTTTATCACTGTGTGTGGGTTTTTTTTAATCCATTTGCTCATTTGATAGTGGCATTATTTATTTAACATGAGCAAATCATGGAGAATAAATCTATCAATTGCTACTGGCCCTGATAGCTGCAATCTACCTCCAATGTGTCCCCCTGAATGCTAGTGTCCCCCCTGAATGCTAGTTGCTTGCAATCGCAAGACTGTCGATGCTGCACTCAGGTCCTGGCTTGGGGGCTTCCCACTGCAGCCTCCGGTGGGCCACTCTAGGAAGAGGGAGTCCGTGAAGTTTTGTCTGCTTTTGCCACAAGCACTTGAAGGGTTCTGTATCTTACCGGCATCAATCTCTATTTGGATCGTGGGTTCACTAGGGACCTGGGGACCTTCCCCACAGGAAATGGATAGTTCTGCTTCCTGTGCTGGGCAGATTTCCTGACAGCACTTCGTTCTTTCCTGACTTGCTGAAGAACTATTGAGCTCGTGAGACAAGGAAAAACTCTCTTTCCATGCTGAAGTCCCATCTGGCGCCACCGTGTCAGAATCTTCGGGCAAATATTTCTCCTCCTCATCTGCGGCCATCCATCCATTGCCTGCTGAAGACAAAAAAGTGGGAATCCCAAACAATTCCATACCTGTATTAGAGGAAACGGGGGTACAAAAGACAACCAAGCTTCTTGGATCAGAGAAAAGAAAAAGGCAACATTATCAAGTGCATAATTAAGAATGATGTGGAGAAGGTGGACAGCGGAAAGCTTTTTTCCCCCTCTCATAACTCAAGAACTCAGGAATGTCGAATGAAACTGGATTTTGGAAGATTCAGGAGAGTGGTGAAGATGGTTAAACTCTTCTCCCTTGCACATAAGACCTGAAGGAAGAAGTTGGAAGAGTGACGCTCTTTCCCACTTCCTCTTTCAGCTCTATGTGCTTTTAAAGCTTCAGAGTCGTTCTGTCAGAACGGACTTCGAAACATAATATTTTATAAATAAATAAATTGGCCGCTTTCTCTCCCGGGCAACTGATTTCCTGTGCATGCGTTTTCTCTTGGAGGAGAAAAGTGACCATGGCGCTCACTCAAAAATCTCAGGGTGCTCACACACCTAACAAAGAAGGAGCGAGTATAAATGATATTCTCTTTGCTTCTCTTTTTAAAATTATTAGTTTTTTTCAGATTTACAAGTAGTTCTCAGCTACCTCCTTTGGTAATCCTCACAGAACTCTAGCCCAATGGTTGCCATTAATTTGATTTTGAACTGATTTTAAAATGAATTGATTTTAGAATGCTGTGTTACTTTTATCGTTGTTAGCCGCTCTGAGCCCGGCTTCGGCTGGGGAGGGCGGGATATAAATTAAAAAAAATATTATTATTATCATTACAGTATATTGTCAAATGAAGAGTCCTTCTTATTCTTATACACTCCGTAAAGCACACAACATTTACTTCTTTAAACAAACAACACAAAAGAAGCCACAGGTATGTAAAAGCTTGAGAGGCTATAC
Source organism: Podarcis vaucheri (assembly GCF_965113315.1). Classification (NCBI taxonomy): domain Eukaryota; kingdom Metazoa; phylum Chordata; class Lepidosauria; order Squamata; family Lacertidae; genus Podarcis; species Podarcis vaucheri. Next base: position 125,948,015 of record NC_138760.1, read on the forward strand.
ATAGGGCTGCAAAGTGGGTGCTTAATCCAGATTCAGTCATCATAACTGAACTCAAAAGCAGAATTCTAAAACCCTACCACATTAAGGGAAACTGATCGGAACATTAACATAGACGTCATGTTTAACCCAATATGTTCATAAGCAAGAGGGAGCTTTTGGCTGGCTTCTCTTCCCCTTCTGACTCGGACTGCTCCTCTGGACTGCGGGAAGCTATGTCCACGACACTGTCTGATCTTGAGCCCAGCACAATAGCAGGCCATCCACCATGCTTACCCAATGGGCACGGATCCCCATCGTAGTGGCTGCCATCTTCCTGCTTGGTTTCCACGTTGGCCGCCCTCTGCACAGCATCAGGAGGAGTTTGGTCAACCTCAGACGAAACCTCTTCCTCCTCGTCCTCCTCAAACAATACCTGCAACAGCAGACAGGGAGCTGTTCACCTTTTTCAGCCTAAGGACCACAGCAGCCTGACAAGGGTCACATGTTGTTAGCAGGCAAGGACAGAGGCAAAAGTGTCAGGAGTGAGGAGCTGTGGGTTAAACCACTGAGCCTAGGACTTGCCGATCAGAAGGTCGGCGGTTCGAATCCCCGCGACGGGGTGAGCTCCCGTTGCTCGGCCCCAGCTCCTGCCCACCTAGCAGTTTGAAAGCACGTCAAAGTGCAAGTAGATAAATAGGTACCACTCTGGCGGGAAGGTAAACGGCATTTCCATAAGCTGCTCTGGCGACTTTCAGGCCTGCTCTGAAAACTTGCTCTGTTTCCAGATAGGCCTTTCACAATATGAATTTTCTCTTTTTTAAACCAAGTAGCACAGGTGGCTAGCAAGACAGTGCGCTCAAACCACAGTTTATTCCGGGAGTGAGGAACCTTCCAGACATTGCTGAACAACAACTCCCATCAGCACCAGGAAGCGTGGTCAATGGTGATGAGAGTCATAGATTAACAACATCTGGAAAGCCAGAGGTTATATAATAATATAATAATCATAATTTATTATTTGTACCCCGCCCATCTGGCTATGCTTCCCCAGCCACTCTGGGTGGCTTCCAACAAAGATTAAAAATACATTTAAATGTCATATATTGAAAACTTCCCTGAACAGGGCTGCCTTCAGATGTCTTCTAAAAGTCTGGTAGTTGTTTATCTCTTTGACATCTGATGGGAGGGTGTTCCACAGGGCGAGCGCCACTACTGAGAAGGCCCTCTGCCGGTTCCCTGTAGCTTTGCTTCTCGCTGTGAGGGAACCGCCAGAAGGCCCTTGGAGTTGGACCTCAGTGTCCAGGCTGAACGATGCGGGTGGAGACGCTCCTTCAGATATACTAGGCTGATACCATTTAGGGGTTTAAAGGTCAACACCAACACTTTGAATTGTGCTCGGAAACGTACTGGGAGCCAATGCAGGTCTTTCAAGACCAGTATTATGTGGTCTTGGCAGCTGCCCCCAGTCACCAGTCTAGCTGCCGCATTCTGGATTAGTTGTAGTTTCCGGGTCACCTTCAAAGGTAGCCCCACGGAGAGCGCATTGCAGTAGTCCAAGATAACTAGAGCATGTACCACTCTGGTGAGACAGGTAGGGTCTCAGCCTGCGTACCAGATGGAGCTGATAGACAGCTGCCCTGGATACAGAATTGACCTGCACCTCCATGAACATCTGGTTTGGTGTAACCTGCCAACCACAGTTTTATGGCAGCTCTCACCTGGTTATCCAGTCTCTCGGCCTCTCGCTGCCTCAACAAGAACTCCTCGGCCAGGGCCACCGCCTGAGAGCAGGTTTCCGGGCTGTGCTCCCTCACCCAGCTCTGGATCTCCGGCGGAAGGACGGTCAGGAACTGTTCCAGGATCAGCAGCTCCAGGATCTGCTCCTTGGAGTGCCTCTCCACCTTCAGCCACTGGCGGCAGAGCTCTTGGAGCTGCCCGCAAACCCCTCGCGGCCCCTCAGCCTCCTGGTAGCGGAAGCAGCGGAAGTGCTGGCGCCACCTCTCCCTCGTGAGGGCATCCCATCGCAGGATGATGGCCTTCACTTTCCCATAATTCTCCTTGTCTCCTGCCTCCAGGCTGCTGAAGGCTAGCTCGGCTTCCCCGCTGAGGGCCGGCAGCAGACGGACCGTCCACTCGGCCTTGGGCCACCGGCAGGCTTCGGCCACTCGCTCGAAGGAGGCCAAGAAGGCCTGGGCGTCGTCCCAGGGGGTGGGCTCCTCCGGCAACAGGGGGACCCCCCATTCTGAGTGAGGGGACTCTACCGTCTTCAAAAACTCCTGCCACTGGGCTTCCCAGGACTGGGCCAAACCATCTTCCGGCTCCTCCTTCACCTGGTGCAGAGTCGCTCTGCGGCGCAATCCCCCACAATGCACTGCTTCAGGGGATTCGCTTTCTCCCTCGAAGCCCATCCTGGGTTTGCGGCTTACATTGTCCCAGAGGAAGCGAATGGATTTCCCGGGGCTTTCCCTTTGCGTACTGCCGTCGGGAACATCCCTTTCCATTTTCATCCCGGGACAAACTCCCGGAAAACTCCAGAATAAGCTACCGTGATCGAGGTGGGTGCGTTGAGCTTCTGTCTGGGGGAGAGAGAAAAATACGCAGGTGAGATAAACCTTTCCAAACTCCTTCCCTGGTGGCATCCCTTTCCCCAGGCAAAGGGCCTTCTCGGTAGTGGCACCCGCCCTGTGGAACACCCTCCCACCAGATGTCAAGGAAATAAACAACTACCTGACTTTTAGAAGACATCTGCAGACAGCCCTGTTTAGAGAAGCTTTTCATGTTTGATGTTTTATTGTGCTTTTAATTCTGTTGGGAGCCGCCCAGAGTGGCATTGGCCTGGGCGGAACCAACTGCCATGTACCTCCTTCCCTCTCCGGAACATTCTACCTGGTTATTATGGAACCAGAATGTTTTAGGACCTAAATTTGCTCTCTTCCCCACCCCCTTCCTTCCACATTGCCAGGGATCGAACCTGTGACATTCTGCATACAAAAAAGATGCTTTTCCATTCATCCACGTTATGATTTGAGCCTCACACAAATTCCCAGAGTTTCCCAGAAAGAGGAGCCGATTGCTAAACCGCTTTGGGAATTGTCAATCAAGGGGAACATGGGACCTCTTAATTTCAACTTCTTCAACAAAGGTTCCCATGATTCTCTGGAGAAGCCACAACCGTGGAAAGTTGTATTAAAAGCGCTTTGAGTATAAGGTACACAGACATTTCTGTCTTGGGCCCGGTCTTATTCAACATCTTTATCAACGACTTGGATGATGGACTCAAGGGCATCCTGATCAAATTTGCAGATGACACCAAACTGGGAGGGGTGGCTAACACCCCAGAGGACAGGATCACACTTCAAAACGACCTTGACAGATTAGAGAACTGGGCCAAAACAAACAAAATGAACTTTAACAGGGAGAAATGTAAAGTATTGCACTTGGGCAAAAAAAATGAGAGGCACAAATACAAGATGGGTGACACCTGGCTTGAGAGCAGTACATGTGAAAAGGATCTAGGAGTCTTGGTTGACCACAAACTCGACATGAGCCAACAGTGTGACGCGGCAGCTAAAAAAGCCAATGCAATTCTGGGCTGCATCAATAGGAGTATAGCATCTAGATCAAGGGAAGTAATAGTGCCACTGTATTCTGCTCTGGTCAGACCTCACCTGGAGTACTGTGTCCAGTTCTGGGCACCACAGTTCAAGAAGGACACTGACAAACTGGAACGTGTCCAGAGGAGGGCAACCAAAATGGTCAAAGGCCTGGAAACGATGCCTTATGAGGAGCGGCTAAGGGAGCTGGGCATGTTTAGCCTGGAGAAGAGGAGGTTAAGGGGTGATATGATAACCATGTTCAAATATATAAAAGGATGTCACATAGAGGAGGGAGAAAGGTTGTTTTCTGCTGCTCCAGAGAAGCGGACACGGAGCAATGGATCCAAACTACAAGAAAGAAGATTCCACCTAAACATTAGGAAGAACTTCCTGACAGTAAGAGCTGTTCGACAGTGGAATTTGCTGCCAAGGAGTGTGGTGGAGTCTCCTACTTTGGAGGTCTTTAAGCAGAGGCTTGACAACCATATGTCAGGAGTGCTCTGATGGTGTTTCCTGCTTGGCAGGGGGTTGGACTCGATGGCCCTTGTGGTCTCTTCCAACTCTATGATTCTATGATTTGCACACACTTCAAACCTTAAAAGTTTAAGAGAGCCTCGCCTTCTCCTGTTGACAGCTACCTCAAGCTTCTCTCTCTTAGGCTGCAGTTGCACGACATATACAGTGGTACCTCAGGTTACATACGCTTCAGGTTACAGACTCCGCTAACCCAGAAATATTACCTCGGGTTAAGAACTTTGCTTCAGGATGAGAACAGAAATTGTGGTCCAGCGGTGCGGCAGCAGCAGGAGGCCCCATTAGCTAAAGTGGTCTTCAGGTTAAGAACAGTTTCAGGTTAAGTACGGACCTCTGGAATGAATGAAGTACTTATCTTGAGGTACCACTGTATTTTGCTTTCCTGACATTTCCCTGTTAATTTCTACATTACAGTTGGGCATTCACACAACATGAAAGCCACATCTGGGAATACAGTGCAAGCTTTACACTAATTTCTCAGTTACAGTGGAACCTCGGTTTTCAAACGTAATCCGTTCCGGAAGACCGTTCGACTTCCGAAACGTTTGGAAACCGAAAATCTAAGGGCTGTCTCCAATTTCAATGTGGGGGGGGGGAGAGAAATGTGCCTTGGAAGCCATTCGAGTTCCAAAAAACATTTGAAAACCAAAACACTTACTTCCAGGTTTTCAGCGTTGGGGCGCTGAAACGTTCGGCAATGGAGCCGTTCGAGAACCGAGGTTTGACTGTATTTTCTGGGCAGGGGGCGGGGGAATCTGTTTGCAAATGATACAGAAATGAACGCTAAACTTACATACCTTTCAACATTTCTCTGATGAAAATAGGGACATCCTCTTCCATAATAATAATAATAATGTTATTATTTATACCCCACCCATCTGCTGTCACTCTGGGCAGCTTCCAACATATATAAAAACGTAATAAAACATTTAAAAAACCTTCCATATGAACCCAAACCAATGGCTTTGAGTTACAAGAAAGGAGATCCCGGCTGTTAACGGAGAAATCTGAGGGCTCCCTTGGACAAAAAACAAGGACACCAGCCAGGATTACCAGAGCAAAGCAGCAGCCAGTAGGCTTGACCTTTATTGAAGACTGTCGCAGGACTCCCACCTGCCACAAGGTGGAACAAGATGGAAGCCCTGAACAAAAGAGAGCCCAAACTTTTATTAGCTGCCAATTCCCATGTTACACCCCCCCAAACTACATCACTAATACATCATGAAAGGGGAGGTCTGGTGGCAGTAATCTGAGCATCCTGGACCCTGCCCCATCCTGGATCCTTGCCCTCCACCAAACACCCATCAAGTGTAACAAAAGAGATATTTACCGTATTTTTTGCACCATAACACTCACTTTTTTCCTCCTAAAAAGTAAGGGGAAATGTCTGTGCGTGTTATGGAGGGAATGCCTACAGGTGGCATGCCTACAGATTTTCCTCCTCTAAAAACTATGTGCGTGTTATGGTCGGGTGCGTGTTATAGAGCGAAAAATACGGTACATTTGCCTGTTTCCCAGCCAAGTTAATCACACCCTTTTGTCTTCATCTGGATTTGTTATTTCTGGAATGGCTACCTGTCTGGCACTCAGGTATCAGGATCCAGGGATTATCACTCAGGCAGAGGTGCTGCTGAGTAGCTGAGCTCACATGTCTATATGAATTTCTGAAGTTTTCCCTGTGAGCCAGTACATAAGTACATTTATCAGTGAATTCTTACATTTGGTATCGTGCAGCAAAGGCCCTTTGAATAGATAGGAAGAAACTGTGATGAAGTGTTTTGTGGGGACAAATCACAAAAGTCACAAAGGCGATTGTGCTGATTTTGGTAGTGGGCTGCATGCGCATGATATCTGCTGGAGGGGCAACCCCCCCAAACTATACATAAATTCCTGCAACATCAGGAAGAACTTTCTGACAGGAAGAGCTGTTCAACAGTGGAATGGTCTCCCTCGGGAGGTTGTGGCCTCTTCTTCCTCAGAGGTTTTTAAGCAGAGGTTGGATGGCTATCTGTCACGGATGCTTGAGTTGAGATTCCTGTATTGCAGGGGGTTGGACTAGATGACCATGGGAGTCCCTCCCAATTCTCTGATTCTGTGATCTGTATACCTGCTAAGCATCCTAGACATGGAAGTGTTCTCTCTTACACACACACGCACACGCACACACACAGAGGAGTACCAACTTTGTCCTGCAACCTTGGGTGCCCGGGGCCATGGGTGCCATGGGGCATGGCCCTGACGCCAAAATTTGTGGGTGCCCGCCCCCTTCATAGGGAATTTTGTGGGAGGGTCCCATGGAGTTGGCACCTGTTCTCACACACACACACATTTAAGAGGAAGCGCTCTCTGGAAGCCAGTTTTGGGAAACTGCATTAAATTGCATTCATTTGGCAATGACGTGCAATAATTTAGGGACGCTTTTAATGTTTATTAGATTATTGTATTTTAATATTCGGTTTTTAATATTCGGTTGGAAGCCGCCCAGAGTGGCTGGGGAAACCCAGCCAGATGGGCGGGGTATAAATAAATTATTATTATTATTATTATTATTATTTAGAAAATCAATAAAAACAATTGGCAAAAAAAAGGAAGGAAGGAGGCGCTCTCACCTTCTGATCCGACTTGGTGTTTGAAGGGATGCGCGTCCCCAATCTTCCCCGCTCCTGCGTCCGTTCAGACGTGCGTCTCCCCCGTGACGCCACGTGCGCCCCAAGAGCACCCACCGGCCCCAGGAAAACTGCATGCATTCAAAAGGAATCGCGGAAGGAGCTCAGCTCTCCATGCGAACATTTAGATCTGCTGGCTCTCTCTTTCCCTCTCCCAGCTTCTCTAGCAGAGATCTTCCTGGCCCAGATCCAATTCTACAAGGGGAGTTTTGGATCCACACATAAACATAAACACACACACACACACACTTCTCTCTCTCTCTCTCTCTGATCCCCGATTCTAGGTGGGTATATTATTTTAAATTTTTGTGCAAAGGGCTCCCTCCTGCCTTCTTTGCATTGACTGGGGGGGGGCGGGGGGAGAAAGCTCCTCCTCTTTCTGCAGAGGAGAGGGGAGTCAGGCTCACGCCGGCTGGACTTTTCTGGGCAAAGGGGAATTCTGGGAGTTGTAGTCTTTCCCTGTCGGAGCTGCAATTCCCGCAGAGTCTTTCCGATCTCTCCAAAAAAGGGGGGGGGCGTCACTTAAGGGCGCTGCTGCGTTGATTTTCTCATTTGATCCCCCGGCTGTTCGCATCCCTGCGCCGCTTCCCATTCAAACGAATCCCAAGATAGCTTGAAAAGCACCAGCGGTGTTGTTTAAGCTCATGGCTCTAGCATGGCTCTTATGATGTTCTTATATACAAGAGCTACACACACTGCCCCTTAAAAAACGTGGTAACTGTTTGGGTATGGCTGAATTGCCTGAGAACTTTCTACACTGTACGATACCCCAACAAAACATGGAACCGACCAGTTAACAGCAACAGTTTAAAAACCATTTAATCACTTTTTTGCAAAAGAATTTTATTTATTGAAATGTTTATGGGGAAATGCATGCATAGTATGTAATTCTTAGTCCTCTGCCCATATACGTTCTTCTCTGCTGTTTTATCCTTTCTTTTCCTTTCCCTCCTCCCTGTCCCACAACCAATATCCACCTGAGTCTTTTTATGTGAAAATCTCTCGTGTGTGTGTGTGTTCTTGACTCTGGACACACCGCCTGTTTGTAAAGCTGATGCTAGCTAATAGTCCAGGATAAAGAGTTTAGGTTTCCTCAGTGGAAGCTTAAAAGGCTCCAGACCCGTCTCTTGATTGCTGGGCCTCTCCCTCTGGCTTTTGGAATGGGACACCCTTCAGAGCAAGGAGAATAGGAGGGGAACCAAGAAACAGCTGTAAGCTGCTTTGAATCTGAATACAGTCGTACCTTGGATCTCGAACGCCTTGGCTCCTGAACAAATCGGCTCCGAAACAATCGAAACCCAGAAGTAAGTGTCCCGGTTTTCAAAGGATTTTTGGAAACCTGGTTCTCTTAACTCTTTCTGTTAAGGTCATGCTGATTATAAATACAGGCCAGAAGGATCCTGGGTTTTACCTTCTATCTCTCTGTTCTAGTGTTTTGTTTCTGTATGCTCTGGTGTTAGGGTTTAGTCTTATTATAAGTTTGCAAGTTTTACTGTAAGCGCTGCAACTGGATTCCTATGGACTGTGCCAATCCTGAATGTGACCATTATGCTCATTTGCCTTCAGCAGCAAGTAAAGCTCTGCTGGATGAAGCACAATTGCCTCTGGTCTGATTTTTGGAAACACTGTATCGTGTTTTAAGTTTTTTCCTTCCCAGAAGAGGCGACAAATTCTGCCCCCTTACCCACTACAGAGCGGTTCAAAAAAGGGAGTTTATTTTCGGCCCCAGAGCCATTTAAAGGATGCCTGTTCCTAAGACAAAAACTGCAGAGCATCCCTTTGCCATGTTTTCTCCTCTTCCGAACAGAAAGCCCCCCAAAGAAGAAGAGTTTGGATTTCATATCCCACTTTATCACTACCCTAAAGGTAAAGGTAAAGGGACGCAAGACCATTAGGTCCAGTCATGGCCAACTCTGGTTGTGGCGCTCATCTCGCTTTATTGGCAGAGGGAGCCGGTGTACAGCTTCTGGGTCATGTGGCCAGCATGACTAAGCCGCTTCTGGCGAACCAGAGCAGCACATGGAAACGCCGTTTACCTTCCCGCCGGAGCGGTACCTATTTATCTACTTGCACTTTGACATGCTTTCGAACTGCTAGATTGGCAGGAGCAGGGAGCGAGCAACGGGAGCTCACCCCGTCGCGGGGATTCGAACCGCCGACCTTCTAATCAGCAAGCCCTAGGCTCTCAAAGCGGCTAACATTCTCCTTTCCCTTCCTCCCCCACAACAAACACTCTGTGAGGTGAGTGGGGCTGAGAGGAGTGTGACTAGCCCAAGGTCACCCAGCAGCTGCATGTGGAGGAGCGGGGAAGCGAACCTGGTTCACCAGATTACAAGTCCACTGCTCTCAACCACTACACCACACTGGCTCTCACTGGCTTGCCACCCGTCCCGGGGGGAAAGACAGGAGGGTCAGGTGCCCGCCTTGTCTTCACTGTGTACGCTCTGGTGCCTGGCAAGGTGCGCTTTGCGGATGAAGTCCCTCCCGCACTCAGCGCACTTGTAGGGCTTCACGCCGGCGTGGATCCTCTTGTGGTTGATGAGCCCCGATCCCGAGTGGAACCTACTCCCACACTGTGAGCACTTGTAGGGTTTCTCCCCCGTGTGGGTCCTCTCGTGGACGGTCAGCAGCGAGTTCCGGCTGAAGCACTTCCCGCAGGCAGGGCACTTGAAGGGCTTCTCCCCCGTGTGGCTCCTGCAATGGACCAGCAGGTGGGAGCTCTGGCTGAAGGTCTTTCCGCAGAAGGAGCACTTGTAGGGCTTCTCGCCCGCATGGCTCCGCTGGTGGTAGATGAGGCCCTGGCGCGAGTGGAAACTGCTCCCGCACTGGGTGCACTTGTATGGCTTCTCCACGTCGTGGGTCCTCTGGTGGAAGAGAAGGTGCGAGCTCTGGCCAAAGGTTTTTCCGCAGGTGGAGCACCTGTGATAGGGCCTCTCCGGAGCGTTTTCGCCCGAGTCCTCCCCAGACGCGACACACATCTTCTGTGTCTGGGGCAGCGGGCCTTCGACGAGGATTTTTCCATTTGCAGCAGGGGAAACGGACACCACCAATCTGTTCCGGACGTGGTTTCCCTGCGGGGTTTTGGGTCTGAGCTCCTTCGGGGAAGTTTGCCCCTGCTCAGGACCCCGGGGACTGCAATCAACGGACTTCCTTTGGGGTGCCCGATGCAACTCCACTGGCTTGGGCCTTGCCTGCAGATCGTTGTGCTCGTTCGTTTGCCTGTAATCTGTTGGAATCAAGAGAAAGAAGATTAGCCTGAGGGATCAAGCCAGCAAACCTGTCAAAGAGTGAGTCGGCAGTAAATCACACCACTCAAAGTTGGAGTTAACTGTTTGTTTGTGGTTTTTGACAAAGTAATAATCATAAATATGTAAGAATAACAATGTGCACCCCACCCCAAGACCATTCCACTGTAACTATCCAACCGCCCAAAATTTCAACTCCTCCTGCAACGGTTTGACCCCTTTCCGTTTTAACAGTACAAATTCTACAAACACCTTCCGTATCTCCTCAAAATCATTTCTCCTGCATATTCCCCTTCTTACCTTAATGACACATGTTAATTTATCATAAATAACTATATCCCACACCTCTTTATACCATTCTTCCATTTTGTATTCTGCTTGCCCCTTCGACTTCCTAGCTACAATAATTCGTGCAGCTGTCAAAAAAATTGTGAGCAAGTCCTTCATGGCCTGCGAACCTTCCACCCCCTTGTAAATTGATAATAATGCCACCTCTGTGTCAGGAAAAAGCAGCAATGCAAGAGCGAGCTGCAGCTGCCTGGAATGCAAAACAGGATGTTGATGTTTGGGACTGTACTGTTGGAAAAAAGGCGCAGTCTATTCACTGTACTGAGCACCGGATGTTAGCTCAGAGTGTCATCTGACCTGTACTGGAAGTACAGGGGTGGAGTTTCTCTGTCTACTGTTGGAGACAGGAAAGTGCAGACACGTTTCTCTGTACTGCTGCAATGACAGAAATAAAGACATGTAAATAGATTTCTGTCTGTCTCTTTTCCCCTCCCTGAGGGAAGCAGGGAGGAGGGAGAAGTTTGTGTGTCCCTCTCACGCTGAGTGGGATCGCAGATAGTGAACTTGCCTGTATCCTGCCGGGAGACGCAGACGGGGAGGTCAACAAGGATCTCAAGCCGAATGCCTGGAGTGTGGCCAGTTACCTCTGACTGCGGCTCAAGAATCTGACACTCTGGACTTTGGGTCAGCTTTAACCCAGTGATTTCTGTTACCTCTGTTATTTCTGTTAACTTTATTAGTGCCATGTCTAATGAGCTCAGCAGCTCACCCCTGGTAGGTCCTTTAGATGTGATTCCTGTACTGCAGCAGGTTGGACTAGATGACCCCTTGAAATCCCTTCTGATGCTACAATTCTGTGATTTTGTGCTTACCCAGCAGGCTGTCACTACAGTCATTCTCCTCCTTTGCTTCTCTGCGTGGCTGTGTCTGGGCTGGAAGCACAGAGGTTCGCTCTGTTCCTAAGAAACCAACAGCACCCTCCTCACCTGGCAGAGGCTCCTGAAACAAGAAACATGAATCAATTTTAGCCAAATAATAATAATAATAATAATTTATTATTTGTACCCCACCCATTTGGCTGGATTTCCCCCAGCCACTCTGGGCGGCTTCCAACAAAGATTAAAAATACATCAAAATGTCACACATTAAAAACTTCCCTGAACAGGGCTGCCTTCAGATGTTTTCTAAATGTCAGGTAGTTGTTTATTTCCTTGATGTCCGATGGGAGGGCGTTCCACAGGGCGGGTGCCACTACTGAGAAAGCCCTCTGCCTGGTTCCCTGTAACCTCACTTCTTGCAGTGAGGGAGCCACCAGAAGGGTCTCAGCACTGGGCCGAGGCCCGCAAATTCCTGGCTAGACCTAACTCGCAATGCTTTAGTGAAAATAAGGACACAGGAACAGCCCGCTGGATCAGGCCAATGCCCATCAAGTCCAGCATCCTATTTGGGCTGGATGTTCATCAGTATGCAGATGATAGCCAGCTCTACCTCTCCTTTAAATCAGAACCAGTGAAGGCGATGAAAGTCCTCTGTGAGTGTCTGGAGGTGGTTGGAGGATGGATGGCGGCTAACAGATTGAGGTTGAATCCTGACAAGACAGGGGTACTGTTTTGGTAGGACAGGGGGCAGGCAGGTGTGGAGGACCCCCTGGACCTGAATGGGTAACCTTGCCCCTGAAGGACCAGGTGTGCAGCCTGGGAGTCATTTTGGACACACAGCTGTCCATGGAGGCGCAGGTCAATTCTGTGTCCAGGGCAGCTGTCTACCAGCTCTATCTGGTACGCAGGCTGAGACCCTCCCTGCCCGCAGACTGTCTCTCCAGAGTGGTGCATGTTCTGCTTATCTCCCGCTTGGACTATTGCAATGCGCTCTACGTGGGGCTACCTTTGAAGGTCCCAGAAACTACAACTAATCCAGAATGCGACAGCAAGACTGGTGACTGGGAGCAGCCGCCGGGACCATATAAGACCGGTCCTGAAAGACTTGGTTCCCAGTACGTTTCCGGGCACAATCCAAAGTGTTGGTGCTAACCGTTAAAGCACTAAACAGCCTAGGCCCAGTATTTAGCGATTTAGCGCTTCTGTTCATGCGTGAGCGCCAAAACCCGGAAGTAACCCGTTCCAGGTTCGGCACGGTACGTAACCCGAAAATGCACAACACGCAGTGGTCACAACCCAAGGTATGACTATAGCTGAAGGAGCATCTCCTCCCCCATCGTTCCGCCCGGACACTGAGGTCCAGCTCTGAGGGCCTTCTGGCGGTTCTGCGAGAAGTGAAGTTACAGGGAACCAGGCAGAGGGCCTTCTCAGTAGTAGCACCTGCCTTGTGGAACGCCCTCCCATCAGATATCAAGGAAATAAAAAACTACCTGACTTTTAGAAGACATCTGAAGGCAGCCCTGTTTAGGGAACTTTTTAATATTTAGCGTTTTATTGTGCTTTTAATATTCTGTTGGGAGCCGCCCAGAGAGGCTGGGGAGACCTGGCCAGATGGGTGGGGTATAAGTAATAAATTATTATAACATTATTAATTGTCACCTCAGCCAGACAATAAACACTCAACGAGGGTCTGAAGCAGAGCTGGTTAGGGGTGTAGCCTGGGAAGTGTCCTGAGGGGAGCTGGGGGATCCATTTGGCCCACCGTGCCTGAGGTTCCTCCACCTGGATTAGACCTCCTCACCTTCTGCTGTTCCCATCTCTCTGTCTCCTTCTGCCTCTGTAGAAAATCCTCTGCCAGGGCCACTGCGTGGGAACAGCTGTCCGGGCCGCATTCCCTGACCCAGCTCTCGATCTCCGATGGTAGGATGGTCAGGAACTGCTCCAGGATTAGCAGCTCCAGGATCTGCTCCTTGGTGTGCCTCTCCACTTTCAGCCAGCGGTGGCAGAGCTCCTGGAGATGGCTGTAGGCCCCTCTCGGACCATCAGCCTCCTGGTAGCAGAAGCGCCGGAAGTGCTGGCGCTGCTTCTCCCTGCTGATGGCGTCCCCGCGCAAGATGGCCGCCTTCACTTTCCCATAATCCTCTCTGTCTCTGGCCTCCAAGCTGCCAAAAGCCCATTTGGCCTGTCCGCTGAGGGCCGGCAGGAGTCGAGCCGCCCACTCCTCTTTGGGCCACCGGCAGGCTTTGGCCACTTGCTCAAAGGAGGCGAAGAAGGCCTTGGCATCATCCCAGGGGGTGGGCTCCTCTGGCCACTGTGGGACCCCCCACGCCGAGTGAGGAGACTCCACTTCCTTCAGGAACTTCTGCCACTGGGCTTCCCAGCACTGAAGGATCCCTTCTTTTGGCTCCTGTTTCACCTTTTGCTGCCAATGTGGCGTCCTTCTTGGGTATTTCTGGGTAACATTAGCATTTTCCCCAGATCCCTCTGACCCTTCCAACAGTCTGAGGCCTAGTGGGTCTTCCATCTGCAGGCTGGTGGCAATACCTCCACAGGACACTGACAGTCTCCGAATATTTCCGCAAGTGCCCAGGAAAGGGGATTTCTTCTTCAGAGGATGGGGGAGAGGAAGAAAGGAACACAAATAAACATTTGTTTCAAGATCATCAGCAAACATTTTATGCCAGCTTATTTTCTTTCTTATTTATTTATTTCATTTATATCCCACCTTTTTCCTCCAAAGAGATCAAGGTGGCACAGATGTTTTGCTTCTTCCTCATATAAGGTTAGGGACGCGGGTGGTGCTGTGGGTTAAACCACAGAACCTAGGACTTGCCGATCAGAAGGTCGGCAGTTCGAATCCCTGTGACGGGGTGAGCTCCCGTTGCTCGGTCCCTGCTCCTGCCAACCTAGCAGTTCGAAAGTACATCAAAAGTGCAAGTAGATAAATAGGTACCACTCCGGCGGGAAGGTAAACGGCGTTTCCGTGCGCTGCTCTGGTTCGCCTTAGTCATGCTGGCCACATGACCCGGAAGCTGTACACACGCTCCCTCTGCCAATAAAGCAAGATGAGCGCCGCAACCCCAGAGTCGGCCACGACTGGACCTAATGGTCAGGGGTCCCTTTACCCTTTACCCTTTACCTTTTACATATAAGGTTGGTTAGGGCAAGAAGCAGGCGACTGGCCGTCAAAGTCACATAGTGAGCTTTACGGCCGATCGGGGATTTGAACCCATGTCCCAGCTCCTGGCCTAGCACTCTAACACAAATGCCACACTGTGGCCACGGATTTATCCTCTCATTGAGAATGAGACCTGTGGGGTGAGGATAACATAACCAAATCCCCCCCCCCGCCATGAGAGGATAGGAAGTCCCTGCATCACACACAGAGCCTCATAGTTTAGAAATCCACACACCTCAATAACAAACAATGCAAACACACATCTCAAATCCACAACCTTTACAAAAAGAAAAAGAAGGAATGCCATTGCTACTGCTATTCTGGTTTATAACCTGAAGATGAAAACTCGGGTCACTGAACATGCCCCCAACACCATATGGTGGCAACGGGAATATCTGCATGCGCAGAAGAGTTTGGACTTGATATCCCGCCTTTCACTCCCTTTAAGGAGTCTCAAAGTGGCCAACAATCTCCTTTCCCTTCCTCCCCCACAACAAACACTCTGTGAGGTGAGTGGGGCTGAGAGACTTCAGAGAAGTGTGACTAGTCCAAGGTCACCCAGCAGATGTATGTGGAGGAGCAGGGAATCGAACCCGGTTCACCAGATTACGAGACTACCGCTCTTAACCACTACACCATGCTGGCATGGCTGCCGTATTTCAAAAGTGAAAATCTGGACACAAAAGTTGAGCTTTTTCCGTTTTCCTGGACAGTTCAGTGATTTTACGCCCGGACATTGTTTACGAAGGCAGAATACCAGCTATGTCCGGGAAATTTAAGACACATGGCAGTCCAATGCATGCAGGAATATCGGAAGAGGCTCCCTACTGTGAGACCCAGCCAGCCAAGTACTGTGCACAGGAATGGGCAAAGTCATTTCAGGCAGGGGACATTCCCAACCCTACCTGGGGGTGCCAAAGACATAGACAGACAGACAGACAGACAGACAGACAGACACATAGATAGTGTCAGGGTTGCTTCCAGATCCTAGCTCACAGAGGATCACGCCAGCCAGCGATCATTAAATAAAAGTCTTTATTGAGTTACAGTCTCCATTCTCAAGCTGCTGCGCGCAACTCTACGTCTTATGCTTAGATCGGCGAAGCTCCGTCTGAGTCTCCGCCCCTTGTGCACCAACTTAATATCCTAGCCCTGCTCCACCTTTTCCGCCTGACAGTTCTCCTCTGGGTCCCTCTGCCCCCCGGGGTCTCTTCCTTCCGGGATTCTTCTGACGCTGACCCCCCTGACTCTCCTGTCTCCTTGCGCCGGGCTTTAGGACCTGGCTCCCTTTCCGGGCTGCCAACTGCGCCACCTTCCTGTGCATTTGAACTTGGCGCGCGCGCCCAACCTTCCACTTTCCGTCTAACCGTCTCTTCGCTCCCCGATGGAGGTGTGGCCACTCCTGACTCGTGCCCTCCCTCCTGTTGTGAGCTGCCAGCGCTTGATCCCTGGCGCCCTTCCTCATCCCTGCTCTCTGGCGGTGACGCTGGTCCCGATTTCCAACTGCTCCCCTCTGAGTCCCCTCTGGCTCTATCTTCCTGGGGTGTCCCCCTAGTCTCCCCCCTTGCCCTTGCCACTGGTGCTCCTTTTTGTGAATCTTCTGATTCACTGGAAAGACTCGGAGATCTCGGGTCGTCGTCATCACTCATCTTTTCTTCTGCCTCCTCCCCCTCGCTCTCTGTTTCCTCCCTTTCCCTCGCCTCTGCTCCTGAACCCCTGACAGATAGATAGATAGATAGATAGATGATAGATATCTGCATTGATATACTGCCCTCTCATAAAATAATCATGGTTGTGTACAGCAAAATTACAATCGTAGCGGGAGATTGTACCTGAGAACTTCTGCATGCAAAGCCCCCCTTTTGCTGCAAATCACTCTGAGCATATCCCCTTCACATCTTACCCTTCGGTGATTGAGCCTGGGGTCTTATGTACAGCTAATAATACACCAGGGAGAAGGTGGAGGCTAGAACCCTGAGCTGCTAGCTTTCTAGGTGCAAGGCATTACAGACCACTAGGAAGCATTCCATCGTGCAAGACCCACGTCAGTCAGCAGGAGAGTCTCAGGAACGCTGCAGTCCTGCCTGGGCTTCACCACCTGTCACCTGCCACACCTCCCTTTGCAGGTGCAATTCCTCCCCCCTCCCCCCCCCTTTGACCTGGTCTGCTCTCCTTCTCTTCCCAGAATCGGGCTTCTCCTTCAGGAGCTCCAGCCCCAACAACAAAACGAAGAGATTGTGTACTGATAACCTCACCTAAAGGCATAGCCCCACACCAAAAAAAGAGAATCGGTTTCCGGGGGGAGAAGGAAACAGGATGGAACAGGAAACGGGGCTTTCCAGTGTTTACATCCTGGGTTATGTTTTCACCACTTCCGTTTCCTCCTTTCTAGGAAGCTGGAGGGTCCTCCAAGGAACTCTCTCGTTTTAACTCCTCCATAGGCAGTGGGAAAATCCCCTTTTGCACACAGGGACAGGGTTTCTTCGGGCACCTTAATTGTACAGTATAGCTTTCATCATAGGCTGAAGAAGCATCTTTTTACCCTGGACTCTGACACCTGAGATATAAGGGTGTTTATTTTATTTTATTTTATTTTAAAGAACCCACCCTTTTCTTTTAACTGCAAACTCTTTTTCACATATAATTGTGTTTTCGCATTGCTGTTTCCTTCCTTTGTGAAGCATAGGTAAGGGTTAGAATCTAATAATAATTTTTTTAAAGATAATGATGCTTTTTGTTAGGACCAATAAAAAGGTGTGTTTTTTTTTCTGAGTAGTGAGCAAGTTTTCATATTCCACAAATTCTCCCTTGATTGAAGCGGATGGATGGAGAAAGGTCCCCCTCCCTCTCTTAACGTGACAACCTGTGGACATCAAAAGAAGCTGAACATTGGAAGATTTGGGATTCCCACTAGTGTTACTGAATGTAAAAGAGCATCTCTGATGTGATGGACATCACGTTATGATGCAAGAGTCAAGTTAACCTGACCTATCTTTTATAAACCTAATGAGAAGCAATAACCGGATGATTGCCCTCAGAGGTCTGGTTCCCCATCATTTAGAATGTACTGCAGCTAAGCAAATACCTTTCCCCCCAAGCTTGTTTGGCTCCAGCATGCAGAATTGGAGGGGGTCATGTACAGACTGGAGACTGCAATTTGTGTGATACAAGAATTCAGGCATCAGTGCCAGGCATTCAGAGCCAGTCTGGTGTAGTGGTTAAGAGCGGTGGACTCGTAATCTGGTGAACCAGGTCTGCTTCCCTGCTCCTCCACATGCAGCTGCCGGGTGACCTTGGGCCAGTCACACTTCTCTGAAGTCTCCCAGCCCCACTCACCTCACAGAGTGTTTGTTGTGGGGCAGGAAGGGAAAGGAGAATGTGAGCCGCTTTGAGACTCCTTCGGGTAGTGATAAAGCGGGATATCAAATCCAAACTCTTCTTGGGATAGGCAAAAGGAAAAGTCTTCTTTCCAGGACAGCAGAGCAAAACTGATTACGGAACTCTCTGCCACTGGAGGCAAAAGAAAATGCTTCTTCACACAGTGCATAGTTACATGGGACACGTTCCCAAAGGAGCCAGGGATGGCCACCAACATGGCTTTAAAAGATTGGTCTTGGAGGTTGAGGCTATCAATGGCTTCTATCCATGGACAAGAGGCCATAATGCTTTTCAATACCGCTTATGGGAGCTGCAGGAGGGGAGAAAGCATAGCTGTCAACTTACAGATTCAAAAATAAGGGACCAGCAGCCAAAATAAGGGACCTGCAGCCTCACCTGTTCCAGGCACTCCAGTCTTCCTGTCCTCCTGCAGTCTGGTCAAACTCATGCTGGTAGCTTCGAGAACACTGTCCAACCAACTTTGTAACCAGAGGTTCAACTGACTAGAATCTGAATCACATGCACCACAAGGCCTCTGCAGCCTCAACTTAAGATGGCTCCCCGGCCTGACTTTGCACTGCAAAGTTTGCAGCAGCACGTGCAACAAAATGGCGTCCAGCATTCAAAAACCTCCTCAGCTTGCATTAACTAGCCACACACAAGGCATGCAAGCTCCACCCCCCCAGTCATTCTTAGACTTCTTATTGGGTGAGCAACACAGCCAAGCAACACAGTTGGAGCCTCCCTCCTCCCTGGCCAGCAGGGAGGGAGGGAGAGGAGCTGCTTCCTTTGAAATTTAAGGGACATCATTTAAGGGACATTTAAGGGACATCCATCAATAAGGGACAGCAGCGGGACATGGCGCTGGAATAAGGGACTGTCCCTTCAAATAAGGGACACTTGACAGCTATGGGAGAAAGTGGTACTGTTCTCGGGTCCTACTTGCATGTTCCCCATGGGCACTGTTGTAAAATTTAAGTTGCACACAGAGGAAAATGCCTTGAGAGAAATGATACTTTATTTTAGCACACAGAACAATCCCAAAAAACCATTTTGACTCTTCCAAAATGACCTCAAATATTCATTTGCAGTTGGGGGAAGGAGATGGGGAGAGCTTCCCCATTGTCTTTTCAACTGCAAATCCCCACTAAGTTTCTGTTAAGCTGTCAATAGGTGTTAAGTTTGTAAGTAAAGAATTTAGAAACTAAAGTATTTACCATCTCGACCAGGAAATCCATTTTCAGATATCCAGGCAGACAGGAGTGAAGCCTCATGCTCAAATTTCTGTGGGAGATGTATGATGTTTTTAGGGTGGTCTTGGGCTAATTTCAAGTCTATATTTGTTTGTTCGGGGTCTCTCCTACATCCTTGCAAGGAGGGAAGGGAACTCTGTTGCAACAGAAAAATAAAGATCAGCCTTGCTTTTCACTGCCTCCTGCCTCCTCCATCCATTCTTCTGAAATAAATAAATTAAGGTCTTATATATATAATAAATGTTCATAAATGTACCAAGCAAACACGTACATAAATATGTGAACCATATGTCTGAAGCAGTGCAGGAGGGCAGTCCTGGAGCCATTTTGGCTCCCAAACTGACCAAATGTTTTCTCTGCAAGGTCAAAGGAAAATGGAAAAGCTCCCTGTTGTCTTTTCATTCACAAATCCTGTCTTGAGGGTATATCTGTGTATGAATGGGGTGAGCCTGTGGCCTGGCTCAGGAACTGGGTATTCGACACTGCAAAAGACTGGCCAGGCTCCCCAGGGGTAAGCATTAACAGGTAACCTGCCAGACAGGAGATAAACGACAAGAGATAAACAACGCACTCAGATTTCTGCTGTAGACCGCCCTTTCTGTGATGTATGTATGATGTTTCTGGCATGTATGTTTCTGGCCTTGGACTCCAAGGCGGGCAATTTAAAATGTCTATATAAGGGCAGGCACACCTGGGTTCTGGGTCCTCCTCCTTTCCTGCGGGTGAGGGGAGCACCCTGTTGCAACAGTTCAATAAAGATCAGGCTTACGAGCTGCTTTGCTTCTCAATGTCCTCTGGTTGGCCTCTGTTCTTTTCTCCGACCGATGCAGAATCTACAAAGGACTCTATAAGGACTCTTGTGTTCCCCATAAGGGAATAAGGGCAGATTTTCATTTATTACACTTCTCTGACCGATCATGGATTTAGGGGACTCAAAAGTCCCTTGGGGAGTTGGGCAGCAAATGCCAAACCCCGATTTTTTACATCAGCACAGCCACTGTGAGAACAGGGTGGGAACTTCTAACGTTCTTAAAAACAAGCTTTCTGAACAGGGAACAGTAGGAAAATGGGAAGTTGCTTAAACAGAGTCAGGTCCATCTATCTCAGTATTGCTCAAGACATACTGCCGCCTGAGTTCCCCTCATTGTCTGCAAGTCCTGGAAAAGCTGCCCCTGCCTTGAAGGTTTTTTCCCACCTGGTCTGAGAGGGCAGGCCCCGGACTGACTCCAGCTGCAAAAGCGGAGGCTGCCAAACAGACTCTTGAACCGGGGTACTGTTTAGTGGGGTCTGTATTGTGGGGAGTGTGTTGCTGTTAATTTTTTGTATCTCTTGTTTTGCACATACAGTTGTACCTTGGAAGTCGAATGCCTTGCAAGTCGAACGTTTTGGCTCCCAAACACTGCAAACCCGGGAATGAGTTTTCCGGTTTGCAAATGTTCTTTTGGAACCCAAACGTCCAATGCGGCTTCCGTGGCTTCCGATTGAATCGGAAGCCATGCCTTGGTTTCTGAACGTTTTGGAAGTCGGACGGACTTCCAGAACAGATTCTGTTCGACTTCCAAGGTATGACTGTATACCCAAGCAAATGATCTGGAGTGCTCTGATATCTTTTTTCAGAGGGACTTAAATTGTTTTCTGTGCACCTACACTGCACGTAAAAGAGCTTGCACACCATTTTTTGAAACGGAAGTTTTCAGTGTTCCTAAATCACAGAATCGTACAGTTGGCAGGGACCACAGTTTCTGCTCTGGTCAGACCTCACCTGGAGTACTGTGTCCAGTTCTGGGCACCACAATTCAAGAAGGACACTGACAAACTGGAACGTGTCCAGAGGAGGGCAACCAAAATGGTCAAAGGCCTGGAAACGATGCCTTATGAGGAACGGGTAAGGGAGCTGGGCATGTTTAGCCTGGAGAAGAGGAGGTTAAGGGGTGATATGATAGCCATGTTCAAATATATAAAAGGATGTCACATAGAGGAGGGAGAAAGGTTGTTTTCTGCTGCTCCGGAGAAGCGGACACGGAGCAATGGATCCAAACTACAAGAAAGAAGATTCCACCTAAACATTAGGAAGAACTTCCTGACAGTAAGAGCTGTTCGACAGTGGAATTTGCTGCCAAGGAGTGTGGTGGAGTCTCCTACTTTGGAGGTCTTTAAGCAGAGGCTTGACAACCATATGTCAGGAGTGCTCTGATGGTGTTTCCTGCTTGGCAGGGGGTTGGACTCGATGGCCCTTGTGGTCTCTTCCAACTCTATGATTCTATGATTCTATGACAGTGTTCACCAAGTCCCAACCCCCTGCAAGGCAGGAAACTTTTGCCCAACATGTAGCTCAAACCCTGAGATTAAGAGTCTCATGCTGAGATATCTCAGCTGATAAGGCTTAGCTTTGGGGCACACAGAACAACTCCTCCCTGGTGTCACCATCTCCAGGGTGGCCCTAAGAGGTGCACCTCTTTACTCTGTACCCCTCTGGTACCTGAGAGGAATGTTTGAAGGCCATACCCCATTCTTGCGATTGTAATCCAGTTTTGTTTTTTCTAAAAATTATTTATTAAATTTATATAGCGTCCTTCATCGGAGGATCACAGGTTTACAGCATAAAAACACAAAAATACATAACATAATAACAAACGAAACAATAACCCCCGCCCCAACACACACACACAAACACAGTTTCAAAGATAGGTTAATTAACCAAAGGCCTGGGAAAAGAGGAACATTTGAATTTGTAATTGTTGTAACCCACACTTGGACCTGCTGGCAAAGAGTAGGTAATAAATTTAATGATTAATTAAATTTAATGATGATCATGATAATGATAATAATCTGCGGTGCCTTTGTTTTCAAACAGCTTAGTTCTCGAATGTTTTGGCTCCCGGACACCGCAAACCCGGAAGTGACTGTTCTGGTTTGCAGACTATTTTTGGAAGTCGAACATCCGACGGGGCTTCCGATTGGCTGCAGGAGCAGCGCTTTGGTTTCCAAACGTTTTGGAAGTCGAACAGACTTCCGGAACGGATTCCATTCAACTTCCAAGGTACAACTGTACACTGGTACCTCTGGATGCGAACATGATCCATTCCAGAGCCCCGTTCACATCCTGAGTAAAACGTAAGATGCGTCTGCGCGTGCACAGGTCACGTTTTGACGTTTCCGCGCATGTGCGTGACGTCATTTGGCCATCTGCGCATGTGGCAAAACCCGGAAGTAAGGTTCCTGTGGTGCTTTTCCTCCGTTCATTCCAGGGAGCGTTCCGATTAACCAGCAAACCCCTACGAACAACCGAGGCAAAGTTTCTCCTCCGAGCAACGGCAACCAGCCAGAGACCCCCGCAACGACGAGCAGGCCAGCACCAGTTTACACGGCTTCCTCTGTGTGGGTTTTTCTCGCGAGATGCGAGTTCGAAACAAAGCTCTCCCCACAGTCAAGAGCGCTCATGGGGCTTCTCCCCGACGTGGACCCTGCCGTGCGCGAGGAGGAGCCGCTTGCGGCTGAAGCATTTCCCGCAGGCCGCGCATTTGTGGGGCTTCTCGCCCGTGTGGGTCCGCCGGTGCGAGGTGAGGCCCGCGCTCCAGCCAAAGGTCTTCCCGCACTCGAAGCAGCGGTACGGCTTCTCCCCCGTGTGGATCCTGCGGTGCGAGGCGAGCTCGGCGCTCCGTCGGAAGCTCTTCCCGCAGTCAGGGCACTTGTGGGGCTTGTCCCGCTGGTGGATCCTCGCGTGCTGGATGAGGTAGGAGACGCAGCTGAAGCGCTTGGCGCAGACGGAGCACTTGTGGAGCTTCTCCCCCGTGTGGCTCCTCTTGTGCTGCGCCAGCTGGGCGTTGCGCCCGAAGCTCTTCCCGCAGGCGAGGCACTGGAAGGGCTTCTCCTTGGTGTGGATCCTTTCGTGAAAGATCAGGTGAGACCTCTGGCGGAAAGTCTTGGGGCAGGAGGCGCACTCGTAGGGCCTCTCGCCCGTGTGGGTCCGCCTGTGAAGGATGAGGTTGGAGCTGCAGGCGAAGCGCTTCCCGCACGCGGCGCACTTGTAGGGCCGGTCGCCCGTGTGCATGCGCCGGTGGCGCAGGAGGTATGAGTTGCAGCTGAAGCTCTTGCCGCAGGCGGCGCAGACGTATGGCTTCTCGCCCGTGTGGATCCTCTCGTGCACCACCAGGTAGGAGTTGCAGCTGAAGCTCTTGCCGCAGGCGGCGCAGCGGAAGGGCTTCTCCCCCGTGTGGATCCTCTCGTGGCGGATCAGGTGAGACTTATCCCGGAAGGTCTTGGGGCAGGAGGAGCACTGGTGGGGCTTCTTCTTTCCCTCGTGCATCTGCTGGTGCCGGGTCAGGTTGTCCTTGCGGCTGAGGCTCTTCCCGCACTCGCCGCACCGGTAGGGCGCTTTCTGAGCCGGGGCTCTTTTGTGCCCTGAGAGCGGGGGGTCGTTTCCTTGGCGCCCGGGAGGGATCGGGTACCATTCCACTTGCTCCAGACTCCGCAGGCAACCGTGCTTCCCTTCAAATGCTCTCGCCTGCCTGCCATCTAACAGAACATGGAAAAAAGAAGGAAAGGAAAGAGGCATGTATGAGGACAGCGAGAACCAACCACCTAGAGTTCCCAGCAGCTGGTATTATGAGTATTTTTGCTTATTAATTTGCATGAAGCAAACGTAACATGAGGTATGACTGTATTTTCTCACAAGCAGTGGGCAATATTCAATCGCATTTTACTCCGAGTAGACCCGCTGATGAATGAAGCTAAGTTAGGTCCGTTAATTTCTACTTTGAGTGAAACTTAAGTCAAGTAGTGACACGGGTGGCGCTGTGGGTTAAACCACAGAGTCTAGGACTTGCCGATCAGAAGGTTGGCGGTTGAAATCCCCGCGACGGGGTGAGCTCCCGTTGCTCGGTCCCTGCTCCTGCCAACCTAGCAGTTCGAAAGCACGTCAAAGTGCAGGTAGATAAATAGGTACCGCTCCGGCGGGAAGGTAAACGGCGTTTCCGTGCGCTGCTCTGGTTCGCCAGAAGCGGCTTAGGCATGCTGGCCACATGACCCGGAAGCTGTACGCCAGCTCCCTCGGCCAATAAAGCGAGATGAGCGCTGCAACCCCAGAGTCGGCCACGACTGGACCTAACGGTCAGGGGTCCCTTTACCTTCACCTAAGTCAAGTAACACCCACTGAATGTGTGTCCCGTCTCTTACCGTTGGAGATTCTTTGCTGGACCGTGACATCACCAACCTCACTGAGATCTCCTCTAAAAGTAAGGGATCCACATGTGGTCTTCTCCAGGTTGATCTCCTGACGGCTCTCTCTCATGTGCCGATTCTCCTGCTTATTCCATGGGGAAATGCTCTGCTCTGCCCTCTCTGGAGACAGACCGTGGAGCCCCAACTGCTCCAGACCGCCTGGGGTGTATTTTGCTTCTTCGCAAGCGTCAACACAGCCTTCAGCGGCTAGGGAAAAAGAGAGTCATCCCAATCACAAACGTAGGGTCAGCCCAGTGAAGAGCAGGGGCCAGGGGCAATGAAACCAGAATTTGAAGTGAGAATATCAGAAAAGGACCTTCATACAATAATCTTTATTCTTATTGTCCCAATGTACGTAGATTTTTAATTTCATTGTTCTGTATGGGACAATGACAATAAAGATATCACATATCGTATATCAAAATTGAAAAAATCTACATCAGACATTAAAAAACCAACAAGCCTGCTATCCCAGCTATCCCAGTCTGGTTAACCCTCTAAAAATTCTGATACCCCATTATTAAATGCAATATATTCCCACAGAGACTACCTTACACTGCGTTTAAAACCCAAATCGCATTTGGATAGAAACTGCTTCTCAGGCGGCTAGTCCTAGTCTTTATAACCCTGTACCTTCTTCCAGAAGGCAGAAGCTGAAAGAGATAATTTCTGGGGTGCGCACTGTCCTGCGCTATCTCTGCCGCTTTCTTATGGCACCTGGAAGCATAGATTTGATCCAAGGTGGGAAGAGTGCATCCAATTATTCTCTCCGCAGTCTTTACAACCCTGGAGAGCACTGTTTTTCCCCGACCGTGCAGCTCCCAAACCACACACACAGACCATAAGTTAATACACTCTCCACAGTACAATGGTAAACTGATTTCTGTTCTCACCCTGAAGCAAAGTTCTTAACCCGAGGCACTATTTCTGGGTTAGTGGAGTCTGTAACCTGAAGCGTCTGTAACCCGAGGTACCACTGTACTCGCCCGAGCCCTATTTGTGATTCCCAGCAATAAAGAACCATACAGTTGTAAGGGGTCCTGGGGATCATCTAGTCCAACCCCCTGCAATGAGGGAATCTTTCTCCCAACGTGGGGCTTGAGCCCACAACCCTGAGATTAACATTCTCACGCTCTACTGACTGGAGCTCCCAGATGGGGCTAAGGAGAGCTGGGAACCTGACAGCGGCTTTCACTGTTGGAGCTGAGCCTACAGAGCCTCGAACCCGCAACCTCCCAAGTGCCACTGAGCTGCGCTGCCTGATCCTGGACTGAGCTCTGCAGGATTTTCTCCACTCCCGCCAGGAAGTCAGGCAGGTAACAATGCTCACCTATCAGACCGGCCTCTCCGCTGCCACAGTCCTCCTGCTTGGCTGCCATGCTGAGCTGTTTCTGCTCGGCATCTACAGGATCCTGGCTTGGCCCCGTGAAACTGACGGCCGCCTCCGCGAGGAGAGTGAGCACCTGGAAACGGGTGACAGCAACAATTGATAGCAGGGTGGACCAACCCATAGTGATGTATGGAAGTGATGTACAGTGGTGCCCCGCAAGACGAATGCCTCGCAAGACAAAAAACGCGCAGGACGAAAGAGTTTTCCGTTTTTGAGTCGTTCCGCAAGATGAATTTCCCTATGGGCTTGCTTTGCAAGACGAAACGTCTTGCGAGTTCTTGCGAGTTTGTTTCCTTTTTCTTAAAGCCGCTAAGCCGTTAATAGCCGCTAAGCCGCTAATAGCCGTGCTTCGCAAGACGAAAAAACCGCAAGACGAAGAGACTCGCGGAACGGGTTAATTTCTTCTTGCGAGGCACCACTGTATGGAAGTAGTGATGTATGGAAGTGAGAGCTGGACCATAAAGAAGGCTGATCACCAAAGAATTGATGCTTTTGAACTATGGTGCTGGAGAAGACTCTTGAGAGTCCCATGGACTGCAAAAAGATCAAACGTATCCATTCTGAAGGAAATCAGCCCTGAGTGCTCACTGGAAGGACAGATCCTGAAGCTGAGGCTCCAAGACTTTGGCCACCTCATGAGAAGAGAAGACTCCCTGGAAAAGACCCTGATGTTGGGAAAGATGGAGGGCACAAGGAGAAGGGGACGACAGAGGACGAGATGGTTGGACAGTGTTCTCGAAGCTACAAACATGAGTCTGACCAAACTGTGGGAGGCAGTGGAAGACAGGAGTGCCTGGTCCATGGGGTCACGAAGAGTCGGACACGACTAAATGACTAAACAACAACAAGGACCAACCCGTATCCCGCGAGGCCTCTTTCGGCAGTCCTTGGCAACGCTGGGGGGGGGGAACATCTTAAAGCCTGAAAAAGTTCATGCATGCCACCACAGCAGCAAGATTTCTTGTGGCGAGGAAGTGGAAAAACAAAACAATCACAGATTGGCAGATACTCATGTTGGAATATTTACAACTAGCAAAACTGACGGGAAGAGTTAGAGGAGCATTGAACCAGAAAATATTTGGAGAATGGAGAATATTTAAGGATTGTATATGATCATATTGTACCAACCACACCATATTAGCAGAACTTGAGTGATACTTGTAAACACAACAAATACCATTGGTGGAGTAGACGGGAACAATATTAAAGAATATAAAACTGGGCGGGGGAAACAACGACAGTATAAACAGTACAATGATTGGAAGACTTGTTTTGACAGAAGTCTTTTTTATTTAAGTGTTTATTTACGTATTAATTAGGAAGATTGAGTTTTTTTATGCACGTAAATCAGCTTTTTCTTCTTTCTTTTTTCTGTACTTCCTTCTTTTCTTTTTTCTTAATTTTTTTTCTTTAATTTTCTTTTTGTAGTATGCGATTGTAAATTCTTTGCATATGTGTGTAATTTAAATTAATAAAGATTATTTTTTAAAAAATAAAAAATAGATATTTTTGTGTCATAGGTTGTTAACACACACACATATTTTGTGTATTAAATTGGTTTAACATTTAAATACGGTATATTAAACCTGTTGTGCATTTAATACACACACAATTTCTCTCTCTATAAATGGCATATATTGTATGTTATGAAATATATTTTAATTTACATTACAGAAATTTAATTCAGGGTGCGGCCCACAAGTACAGTGGTACCTTCGTTCTCAAACACACATCTGCTCTGGAAGTCCGTTCGACTTCCAAAACGTTCGCAAACCAAGGCACGGCTTCTGACTGGCTGATTGGCCCTGGGAAGCTGCCTTCCGATGTCTTCCAAAAGTCAGATAGTTGTTTATTTCCTTGACATCCGATTCTTGCTACACACTTGGTCTGAGACGTTGAACCACCCTGCCAGTACACTGATCAAAAAGCCACATTTCCCTAACACAACAGGTGAATGGAACGTTAAGAGGATAGCATAATTATAAGAAGGAAAACTGATGCAACATACTCCCTGCCCGCCTGCAACCTGATTTAGATCATTGATCCATCTAGCTCAGTACTGTATCCCTGAAGGAGCGTCTCCACCCTCATCGTTCAGCCCGGACACTGAGATCCAGCGCCGAGGGCCTTCTGGCGGTTCCCTCATTGCGAGAAGTGAGGTTACAGGGAACCAGGCAGAGGGCCTTCTCGGTGGTGGCGCCCGCCCTGTGGAACACCCTCCCTTCAGATGTGAAGGAAATAAGCAGCTATCCTATCTTTAAAAGACATCTGAAAGCAGCCCTGTTTAGGGAAGTTTTTAATACTTAATGCTGTACTGTTTTTAACATTTCATTGGGAGCCGCCCAGAGTGGCTGGGGAAACTCAGCCAGATGGGAGGGGTATAAATAATAAATTATTATTATTATTATTATTATTATTATTATTATTACTCAAAAAAAAAAATCCTTCCAGTAGCACCTTAAAGACCAACGAAGTTAGTTCTTGGTATGAGCTTTCATGTGCACGCACACTTCTTCAGATACACTGAAACAGAAGTTGCCAGATCCTTCTATATAGTGAGAAGGTGGGGAGGGGTATTACTCAGAAGGGTGGTGGGAATGGGAGATTGGCAGATAGCTGAGATGAGCCTGTTGACGACTCTTAACGACTGCAATAGGTCTTACAGGAAAAGGCAAGGCGTGAAAAGGTGAGAAATGGCTTAGTCATGTATAATGAGATAAGAATCTAATGTCTCTGTTCAGACCAGGTCTCTCAAACCATGGGGGTCTGAATCTGGGACCTTCTGAAGGCAAGGCAGACGTTTTACCCCTGAGCTAGGGCCTTTCCCCTACACAAGCTCTGCATCTTCCCTCTTCTGCGCTGAGGTTTACATGACGTGCGCCATGTCCCTCTGCCAAACCAGGCCCACACATCCGCCTGAAACCTTCTCACCTGCTTCTCTTTCTTATTTATATATAATTTTCATTGAATTTTCTGTTTTACAATTTAAAATCCGCATTTAAACATCCTTAAAATTTCAGCGACTTCCCTTCTTCTCTTCCCATGGTTCATTTTGCATAACATAAGTCCCTGCATAAACCATTCAGTATTCCATTATTACATCCATCAAAATTTATTTACAAAATTTATCTGAATTCTGCCCACATTTTCAAGTGTACAGAATTCCCCACCACCACCATATATTCAATAAACATTTTCCAATCTTCTCTAAACGTATGTTCTTCTTCTTCTCTTATTCTTTATGTTAAGTCTGCAAGCTGCACATATTCCATCAGCTTAAGTTGCCATTCTTCTCTGGTTGGGACCTCGCTGGTTTTCCATTTTGGAGCTAACAAAACACAGGCCAGAGTAGTAGCATACATAAATAACATTTTCTGACACCTGGGAATTTCCACCTGAATTATCCCCAACAAAAAG
This sequence comes from Podarcis vaucheri, assembly GCF_965113315.1. NCBI lineage: Eukaryota > Metazoa > Chordata > Lepidosauria > Squamata > Lacertidae > Podarcis > Podarcis vaucheri. The sequence continues at coordinate 125,977,037 of NC_138760.1, forward strand.
GACTCTGGTTTTTTTGGGGGAAAGTGCTTTTGAACATTTTTTTCCAATTCATTATGGATCATTTCCCAATACTCTTTTACCCTTTTACATGTCCACCACATGTGGAAGAAAGTTCCCTCCACCTCTTTGCATCTCCAACACTTATCTGATTCAGCCTTAAAGATCTTAGCAAGCCTACTCAGAGTTAAATACCACCTGTAAATCATTTTTACAGATTTACAAAAGGAGCGTCTCCACCCCCACCATTCTGCCCGGACACTGAGGTCTAGCTCTGAGGGCCTTGCGGCGGTTCCCTCACTGCGAGAAGCCAAGTTACAGGGAACCAGGTAGAGGGCCTTCTCGGTGGTGGCACCCGTCCTGTGGAAAACCCTCCCACCAGATCTCAAAGAGAACAACAACTACCAGACTTTTAGAAGACATCTGAAGACAGCCCTGTTTAGGGAAGCTTTTAATGTTTAACAGACCACTGTATTTTAATACTTTGTTGGAAGCCGCCCAGGGTGGCTGGGGAGACCCAACCAGATGGACGGGGTATAAATAATAAATTATTATTACAGTGGTGCCTGGCAAGACGAAAAGAATCCGTTCTGTGATTCTCTTCGTCTAGCGGTTTTTTCGTCTTGCGAAGCAAGCCCATTGATGGATTAGCGGATTAGCGCTATTAGTGCTATTAGCGGCTTTTAGCGGCTTTTAGCGGCTTTTAGCGGCTTTTAGCGGCTTATCGGATCAGCTGATAAGCGGCTTAGCGGCTTAGAAAAAGGGGGGAGGAAAAAAACCCGCAGGAACTCGCAAGACATTTTCGTCTTGCAAAGCAAGCCCATAGGAGATTCGTTTTGCAAAGCACCTCCAAAACGGAAAACTCTTTCGTCTAGCGAGTTTTCCGTCTTGCGAGGCATTCGTCTTGCGGGGCACCACTGTATATTATTATTATTATATTTTCCTCCTCACCTGCTTCTCCATCCTTTCGGCATCCTTCTGGAGGAAGTCCTCGGCCAGGGCCACTGCCTGGGCGCATGTCTCTGGCCCCCACTGCCTGACCCAGCTCTGGACGTCGGCCGGAAGGATGGCCAGGAGCTGCTCCAGGACCAACAGCTCCAGGATCTGCTCCTTGGAGTGCCTCTCGATCTTCAGCCACGCCTGGCAAAGGTCCCGGAGCTGCCTATGGGCCCCTCTCGGTCCCTTGGCCTGCTGGTAGCAGAAGCCCCTGAAGCGCTGCCGCTGCTTCTCCTGCCTCAGGGCATCCCAGCGCAAGATGGCCGCCTTCACTTTCCCATAACCCTCTCTGTCTCGGGCTTCGAGTGCAAGGAAAGCCTGCTTGGCTCCACCGCCGAGGGCCGGCAGGAGCCGGGCTGCCCACTCCTCCCGGGGCCACCGGCAGGCTTCGGCCACTTGCTCAAAGGTGGCCAGGAAGGCCTTGGGGTCGCCCCATGGCTTGGGCTCCTCCGGCAACGGGCCAGTGGGGCTGAGGGGCTGAGGGGCCTCCACCATCTTCAGGAACTCCTGCCACTGGGCTTCCCAGTGTTGAAGCAAACCCTCGCAGGGCTCTTGTTTAACTAAGGTTGCGTCTGGTGTTTTTGGGACGACTTCTCCGACGGTCTCATGGGGATCCTTTCCGCTGCCGTCCAGCGCCTCCCCTTGCAGACAGCTTCCTGGGTCCATTTTCATGCCGGTTCCACCTCGGTTGGCAGCCCAAGGGACTCAGAGTAACCCAGAGAGTCGTGGCGGTTGATGCTGCCACATTCTAGGGGTAGCTCCCTGGGTATAGCAAAGAAAGATCACAGAATCGTAAAAAAAGGCAAGAATCTTTTGCCTGATGTGGGGCTCAAACCCACAACCCTGAGATTAAGAGCTTCCTGGTCTGATCCAGGTCTATTCAATTAAATGGATTTAGAAACCATTTAACCTTTCAGAAGTCCCTTAAGTGGTGTGTACCACGTACGATTAAATGAACAGGGTCTCTATTACAACGAAATTAGAACCTAAAAGCCAAAAATCCGGCAGAATTTAGAGCAAACCCATCAAAATAAATGGGCCCAAGTTACTCATGGCCAGTGCTTTTTTTCTAAAAAAAATGTTTAGGGGTACTCTCATTTTGACTCCATTTTATAGCTCAAATTGAGGAAAATAAATACAGTAAATGGACAAAAGTACAAAGATTCACAAAATGTTTAGGGGTATGTATACCCTTGTGTACCCCCAGAAAAAAAACACTGCTCATGGCCATAATTCCTGATAGATCGACTGACATTTATTTTATGCATTGTACAAAATCCTATCTTTTTTCGTTGCTGCTTCATGAAGTGCCAAGGCACTGTTAAAACATAAAACACTGTTTTTTTAAAAAAAAGTAAAGTGACCAGCTAATTCAGAATACAGTGGTACCTCTCGATACGAACCACCCACTTTGCGAATGCTTCGAGCTACGCACGTGGCAAACCCAGAAGTAAAGGAAAGGTTTCCACCGCCCGCGTCTGTGCAGATCAGCGCGCCTCTGGATATGAATGTTTCAGGGTAACTAAGTTCGTATCCAGAGGTACCACTGTAGAAGTCAAACAGCTACAAAGGCCTGTTAGCATTAAAAAAATGTCTTCAGGAAAAATCAGGAAGTCAAAAGTGAGGATGTTTGCCAGACCCCTGCCCCTGTACAGTGGTACCTCGCAAGACGAATGCCTCGCAAGACAAAAAACTCGCTAGACGAAAGGTTTTTTTGTTTTTTGAGCTGCTTCGCAAGACGATTTTCGCTATGGGCTTGCTTCGCAAGACGGAAACGTCTTGCAAGTTTGTTTCCTTTTTCTTAACACCGTTAATACAGTTGCGACTTGACTTCGAGGAGCAACTCATAGAACGTGGTGTGGTAGCCTTTTTTGAGGTTTTTAAAGACTTTGGTGATTTTTGAAGCTTTTCCAAAACTTTCCCGACACCGTGCTTCGCAAGACGAAAAAAATCGCAAGACGACAAAACTCGCGGAACGAATTAATTTCGTCTTGCGAGGCACCACTGTACACATATATATCAGGATCATGGACCATTTATAAACACCATCTCCAACTCCTTGAAAGATTCCAGCAACAGCGTCTCCGAAAAATTTTACACATCACTTGGGAAGACAGACGAACTAATCCCAGTGTACTGGAAGAAGCAAAGATCACCAGTGTTGAAGCAATGATTCTTCAACATCAACTTCGCTGGACTGGTCATGTTGTGCGGATGCCTGATGATCGTCTTCCAAAGCAACTACAGTGGAACCTCTGGTTACGTACTTAATTCATTCTGGAGGTCCGTTCTTAACCTGAAACTGTTCTTAACCTGAAGCACTACTTTAGCTAATGGGGCCTCCTGTTGCCACTGCACCGCCACAGCACGATTTCTGTTGTCATCCTGAAGCAAAGTTCTTAACCCGAGGTACTATTTCTGGGTTAGCAGAGTCTGTAACCTGAAGCGTATGTAACCTGAAGCGTATGTAACCCGAGGTACCACTTTACTCTATTCCAAACTTAAAAACGGAAAGCATAATGCTGGTGGTCAACAAAGAAGGTTCAAAGACTGTCTCAAGGCAAATCTTTAAAAATGTAGCATAAACACCGACAATGGGGAAACACTGGCCTGCGAGTGCTCCAGTTGGAGAACAGCCTTTACCAAAGGTGTCATGGGCTTTGAAGACACTCGAACTCAGAACGCAATGGAGAAATGTGCTAGGAGGAAGGCACGCTTGGCAAATCCACACCGTGATCAACTCCCACCTGGAAACCAATGTTCCCACTGTGGACGGACGTGTGGGTCCAGAATTGGCCTCCACAGTCACTTATGGACTCACTGTTAAGACTGTGTTCATGGAAGACAATCTTACTCGGCTACAAGTGATCACCGAAGAAGATATATCAGGATCAGACCGCTTCCCATGAAGTATCCTGGGAACTATAATTTGTTAGCGGTGCTGAGAGTTTTAGGGCATCCTCTATTCTCTCCTTGTTGTGCTACAGTCCCCAGAGTCGAAAGGGGCCCTGGGGGTCGTGCAGTAATTATAATTGCAGTGTTGTTGCCTCCAAAATAAGGAGCCAGGTCACAGGGCAGAAGAGGCTCTGCTAACATCACGGCAAAGGCCCCAAAATGCTGGCTAGTGATCCCTCCATGCCGCTTAATTGCCCAAACCTGTAAAACAACCTAAACAACATGTCACTAGATAAGGCAGGAGGCTGTTCTGTGCATTGTGTAAGCAACACAACCCTTTCAAGCTGCTGCAGTTTGCGAAGTCAACACAAAACAATTTTTCGCCTTCTCCTTGACAACTCATCATTTGAGGCCAGGACAACAGGGATGATTATCATACATAACAACAGCAACAACAATAACACAGCACCTTTTCAAGCAATAATAATAATAATACAACAACAACAAAGCACCTTTTCCAGCAATAATACAGCTGCATGGCTGTCTTCATAAGAATAAGTATGATTTGGATACAATGGAGGACTGTAAATTGGATTGACCTAAAATATGCAGCTAAAAAGGTTACTTAAAGAAAACCCATAGGGTGGGGGGAGTCCTAAGATTCGGAAGAATCTTGTGTAACATTCTAGCATGTGCAAGAATATTATTTGTGTGAACGAATTTGTAAAATCAAATGATACGCAGGAATAAATATGATTGTACAGCAGCACAGTCGTCAAATAAAACAGCGGTAATACAGCATCAACATGACAATATCGCAGCATTGCCTATTCCAACCTTTTCAAGTGAATTCTTCTAATAACAAGAATAATATGGCAGCAGAGTCGTCTGGCGCACCTTTTCAGCGGCGGTTTGCCGTGCAGAAATCTGCAAAGGAGCCTTTTCCCCAGCCCACCACTCTCCTCCCCAAACAGGAACACGCGACCCTCCCCTAGATGCTGGGAGCGGGGGAGGGAGGAACCCCCTGATTGTCTCTTTCGCTAATTAGCGGGGCCCCCCCGCACGCAGTCCCCCTCCCCCGAGCCCCGTTTCCTCCCCGAGAATCTCCGTGCACCAAACCAGGCGCGCAACGCGTGTGTATACACACACACACACACACACACCACACTTTTCCGGGCGCGGGAGGGGGAGAGGGGCTGCTGCGTTGAAAAGCATCCCGTGTTGCAGCGTCCTTGCTAGGAATCGCAGCCTCTTTCTGCTTTAACTCTTTCTGCATCTCTCTCTCCCTCTCACCCCTATTCACAGGTAGGTAGTCGTGTTGGTCTGCGGTAGTCGAAACAAACAAACAAAAAATTCCTTTACAGTAGCACCTTGTTGTCGTGTCCGACTCTTCATGACCCCATGGACCAGAGCACGCCAGGCCCTCCTGTCTTCCACTCCCTCCCGCAGTCTGCTCATACTCATGCTGGTCTCTTCGAGAACACTGTCCAACCATCTCGTCCTCTGTCATCCCCTTCTCCTTGTACCCTCCATCTTTCCCAACATCAGGGTCTTTTCCAGGGAGTCTTCTCTTCTCATGAGGTGGCCAAAGTCTTGGAGCCTCAGCTTCACGATCTGTCCTTCCAGTGAGCACTCAGGGCTGATTTCCTTCAGAATGGAGAGGTTTGATCTTCTTGCAGTCCGTGGGACCATAATTCAAAAGCATAAATTCTTTGGCGATCAGCCTTCTTTATGGTCCAGCTCTCCCTTCCATTCATCAGTACTGGGAAAACCATAGCTTTTACTATACGGACCTTTGTTGGCAAGGTGATGTCTCTGCTTTTTAAGATGCTGTCTAGGTTTGTCATTGCTTTTCTCCCAAGAAGCAGGCGTCTTTTAATTTTGTGACTGCTGTCACCACCCCTTTTATTTGCCAGGAGGTGATGGGCCCAGTGGCCATGATCTTCATTTTTTTGATGTTGAGCTTCAGACCATATTTTGCGCTCTCCTCTTTCACCCTCATTAAAAGGTTCTTTAATTCCTCCTCACTTTCTGCCATCAAGGTTGTGTCGTCTGCATATCTGAGGTTGTTGATATTACTTCCGTCAATCTTAATTCCGGCTTGGGATTCATCCAGCCCAGCCTTTCGCATGATGAATTCTGTATTGTACATTTGGAAGGGGGGTTCCCTGAGGGTCATCCAGCCTTACCCCGCCATGATGCAAAAATGCGGAGAAACCTCAAGTAGGGAGAGGGCTCTTGCACTTGAATCCTGCTAGATGGGCCCCTGGTCTGATCCAGCTGTCGGGCTTACCAGTTTTAAAACAGCAGCTTTTCAAAAGAAGCTTCAGTTTAAAAGCAGCTGTCATGAACGCTTTCCTGCATTGCAGGGGGTTGGACTAGATGACCCTTGGTGTCCCTCCAAGCTCTACAATTCTATGATTCTATGATTCCTATGATTTCAGGGTTGCCAGGAATAGTATTCAGCCACCAAATGCCTGGGTAAACTATTGTTATTGTTATTGTTGTTGTTGTTGTTATATGTTGCCCATCTGACTGGGTTGCCCCAGCCACTGTGGGCGGCTTCCAGCAAAATATGTTTTAATAATGATGTAGACAGGCTCACCTCACTAGGGAGGGTATTTCCACAGCTGGCGAGCCACCACCAAAAAGGCCCTGTCATGAGTCAGTGCCAACCTTTATGAGGAAACAACAGAGAACCCCATAGATAATTTCTGATACAGATTAAGCATGTGAAATAAGCTAGAAATGTGTGATTTTTGTATTCATCTACATTATATTTTTCTTTTTTAAAATTTTATTTATCCATTTCAGATTAATATATTTCATCAAATTTACAGTCATCTTAACATTTCGAAGCTTTACTTCCTACCCCCTCTTTCTGTGGTTCCTTAAAATTTATTTTTAAATATCTTCTGCATAACCAAATCAACTTAATTTGCTCATTTATTCATCCTTTTTAAATATATACCCTTATGAAACTGCAGGTTATCACAATAATCCTGCCAATGTTCTTAGGTAAAGGTAAAGGTACCCCTGCCCGTACGGGCCAGTCTTGACAGACTCTGGGGTTTGTGCGCCCATCTCACATCTATTGGCCGGGGGCCAGCGCTGTCCGGAGACACTTCCGGGTCACGTGGCCAGCGTGACAAAGCTGCATCTGGCGAGCCAGCGCAGCACACGGAACGCCGTTTACCTTCCCGCTGGTAAGCGGTACCTATTTATCTACTTGCACCCGGGGGTGCTTTCGAACTGCTAGGTTGGCAGGCGCTGGGACCGAGTAGCGGGAGCGCACCCCGCCGCGGGGATTCGAACCGCCGACCTTTCGATCGGCAAGTCCTAGGCGCTGAGGCTTTAACCCACAGCGCCACCCGCCACTTCCTTCTTCAGCGCCTCCACCAGGGCCAGGGCCTTTTCAGTGATGGCTCCAACCTGGTGGAATGCGCTGCCCTACGAAACCAGGGCCCTGCAGGATTTAACTTCCTTCCGCAGGGCCTGTAAGACAGAGTTATTCCGCCTGGCTTTCAATTTGAACTTAGCCTGATCTTTTATTCCCCTTCCTTCCCTCCCCCTCCCCTTTTTATGAAGATCACCTGCTCTGGGATCCCACAGCTAATTCTCCCCTGGTCTCCTCGCTGGCCCAATGTTCTTACCTGTTTACAATTTATCTGTAAATATTCCATAAACACTTTCCATTATTTTATAAAAGGTTTATTATCTTGATTCCTTATTCTTCCGGTAAGTTTCACCTCTTCTGCATATTCCCTAAGGTTCTGTGTCCATTCTTCCTTTGCGGGGACTTCTGCTGCTTTCCGTTTTGGGGCGAGTGAAATCAATCAGTCAAATCTTCATTACAGTCATAGACCAGCATATAGGCGGGTGACATTCTTGCCATTGTAGTAGCATACATAAATAAATATCTGTACAGTTTAGGTAGTTCTGTCCTTATAATTCCCAAAAGACTATCCGGTCGGTGTTTATCAACCCAACTTACTGACCATGCAGTCGGGAAATAAGTTTTATTCCAGAAAATAGGAATATGAGGAGTCCCATTTGCAGAACAACTTGTTCATTTTTCAGGCTTAGCATCCTCTCTCCTCCCTGTGCCCCCTCGTATTTACGGGACCGCCTCTCCTGGTATGCCCCGCAGAGGACCTTAAGGTCCATGAATAATCATAGTTTAGAGGTCCCAGGCCCTAAGGAAGTCAGGTTATCCTCCACCAGGGCCAGGGCCTTCTCAGTGATGGCTCCAACCTGGTGGAATGCGCTGCCCTACGAAACCAGGGCCCTGCAGGATTTAACTTCCTTCCGCAGGGCCTGTAAGACAGAGCTATTCCGCCTGGCTTTCAATTTGAACTTAGCCTGATCTTTTATTCCCCTTCCTTCCCTCCCCCTCCCCTTTTTATGAAGATCACCTGCTCTGGGATCCCACAGCTAATTCTCCCCTGGTCTCCTCGCTGGCCCAAATAGGACTAATTTAGCCAGCTAGCCCTGGGGATTAGCTAATGTCTATTGGATGGATTTCCCCCCTAAATTGATTTTTGAATACTTAATTCATTTTTATTCACGTTTTATATTGTATTTCATGCTGTTTTTTGTGTTGCATTAATTAAGTGTTTAAAATTTCTGAGCCCGTTTCTTTGAACCGGGAAGGGCGGGGTATAAAGAAAAAAATATTTATTTTATTTAACATACGCAGCCGGTCTTTGCCTTGAGGCAGAACCTGGCTGGAGAGGAAGGAGATCCTTCAGCCATGATGGGGACAGCCTTGGAGCAAAAGCGGAAGATGGAAGATGAAGAATCACCTGTCCCTTATCCAGGAAGAAGGCATGGTGCCGTCGGAGGCAGAAGCAGTGGGGGATTCTGGGACGGAATCAGGCAGGAGATCCCGGTCCAGGAGGAGACTCTCGTGTCAGAGACAGAACCTCACCTCTTCGAGTTGATCCACTACTGGAAAGCTGAGGGACCCCGAGAGGTTTGCAGCCGACTCCACCATCTTTGCCATCAGTGGCTGAAGCCGGAGAGACACACCAAGGTCTAGACCTGGTGATCCTGGAGCAGTTCCTGGCTGTCCTCGCCCCGGAGATAGAGAACTGGGTGAGGGAATGCGGAGCGGAGACCAGTTCCCAGGCGGTGGCCCTGGCCGAAGGTTTCCTCCTGAGCCGGGCAGAGGACCGGAAGCAGGAAGAGCAGCAGGTGAGAGCTGGGGCTATACAATGTATGCCTCTGCTCAAATGGTTAATGTCTGGGCTCATCTGAAACGAGAATTGGATGTTTACAAATAGTCAGCTATCAAACTCTGCAGGGAAAACTCTTTCCTTGGGAAGTAACCATAAATAGTGGTCCTTTTTTCTTGTCCTCACAGAGGTAAATAATAACAGTTTACAAAATGTTACATTGCAAGATAAATGCAAAGCACCCCAAACACAGATGTTATTTTCTTTCTGTCATTGGAAAGAAAGAAAGAAAGAAAGAGGTGAAGGAAGGCTGATTAGAATTTACTGTACACATCACTCTAAATAGTAGCACCTAGTATTTTTGCTTGCCGATCTTCCTATTGTATAAATGTTAGAGACATTTTGTTTCGGCAAAAGGATATTAATTATATATATTAATCTTATTCTATTCCTAATAAAGTGTGATCCCCGCCCCCGTGGAAAATAAATAAATAAATACAAATACAATGTTTTAAGTGCACTATACAAAAGTGACACTAGATGGTGATGGTGAGCTAATGGCAAATTCTATACAGTGGTACCTCTGGTTGCGAATGGGATCCGTTCCGGAGGCCCTTTCCGGTACTTCCGGGTCACCGCAGGACGTAACCTGAAAGAATGTAACATGAAGCAAATGTAACATAAGGTATGACTGTATATATTTTTTATAACTTTTTTTCCCTTTTTAAGGCATTTTTATATATGTCTAACCCAGTGACGGCCAAACTTGGCCCTCCAGCTGTTTTGGGACTACAGTTACCATCATCCCTGACCACTGGTCCTGTTAGCTAGGGTTGATGGGAGTTGTATTCTGGGTATCTTATTTAGAGAGTTGGGAGCAAATATTTTCCTCCCATATGAGCTCCCCCCCTTAAAAAAAAAAGTTTGGATATATGAATTCTTAAATGGTTGAAAGAAAACATTTGCTTGAACTCAGAATTCCCTCAGCCCAGCACCCAGCTCAAGGGAACATCAAAGCAGACCACAGACTCATTTATTTATTTATTGTTCCCTATATGTATATAGGAAACAATATGTAAATGTAGGAAACATTTATTTATTTATTGTTTCCTATATGTATATAGGGACGCGGGTGGCGCTGTGGGTAAAAGCCTCAGCGCCTAGGGCTTGCCGATCGAAAGGTCGGCGGTTCGAATCCCCGCGGCGGGGTGCGCTCCCGCTGCTCGGTCCCAGCGCCTGCCAACCTAGCAGTTCGAAAGCACCCCCGGGTGCAAGTAGATAAATAGGTACCGCTTACCAGCGGGAAGGTAAACGGCGTTCCGTGTGCTGCGCTGGCTCGCCAGATGCAGCTTGTCACGCTGGCCACGTGACCCGGAAGTGTCTCCGGACAGCGCTGGCCCCCGGCCTCTTGAGTGAGATGGGCGCACAAACCCCAGAGTCTGTCAAGACTGGCCCGTTCGGGCAGGGGTACCTTTACCACTTTATATGTATATACCACTTTTTTTATGTATATACCACTTTATATGTATATACCACTTTTTTGGCTAGGCTGAGACACAGGGACTGATCCATCGTGGCTGAGCGGGGATTCGAACTCAGGTCTCCCAGGTCCTGGTCCAACAGCCTAACCGCCTGAAGCATTATTAAACCTCAGAGGAGCCCCTGAAAGGTCTTGTCAAAGGTCCATCGGGTTCAGCATAATATTGTCACATCTGCCAACCACCAGATACTCAGCGGAAGCCTGCAACTAACCCCCAGCAATTTCCCCAGTTGCAATTCCCAAGAGAAAATATTCGGAGGAATGCGCCCCCTTTGACAGTGGAGGGAGAGTGGGGAGCCATCGTGGCGAGAGGGAGGCCAAGCCGAAATCTTATCCTGTCCGCCCTTACCCTGCAAGGTGGCGTCTTCATCGTCCTTCATGCTCTTGGACAGAAAACATGGCCGGCAATCCACCGGGGCTGCATTCTGCACCTCGGAGAAGTCAGTGGCTTCTTCAGTAAACAGGCCCTGCTATGCAAAGAGCCGGAATAATAATAATAATAATAATAATAATAATAATAATAATAATAATAATAATAATAATTTATACCCTGCCCATCTGGCTGGGTTTCCCCAGCCAATCTGGGTGGCTTCCAACAGAATATTAAAATACAATAGTCTATTAAACATTAAAATCTTCCCTGAACAGGGCTGCCTTCAGATGTCTTCTAAAAGTCTGGTAGTTGTTTTTCTCTTTGACATATTGTGGGAGGGCGTTCCACAGGGCGGGTGCAACCACCGAGAAGGCCCTCTGCCTGGTTCCCTGAACCTTGGCTTCTCGCAGGGAGGGAACTGCCAGAAGGCCCTCGGCGCTGGACCTCAGTGTCCGGGTAGAACGATGGGGGTGGAGACGCTCCTTCAGGTACACAGGACCGAGGCTGTTTAGGGCTTTAAAGGTCAGCACCAACGCTCTGAATTGTGCTCGGAAACGTACTGGGAGCCAAATGTACTGGAAGTTCTTTACTTTCTAAATCTTATTTTCTATCTTGCTCTTTAAACTTCTTTTCTATTTTTTATTTTCTAAATTTCTATATAAAAGTATCTATATAAAAGTCTTGGTTTGTTGTTTTTTAACAAGGAAAAAATATCAAGTTTGGTATTTTTCCTCTATAAGAAACAGAGAGAATCAGACCAGACTGGTGCTTTGGTATTGATGGGAGGTCTGGCTGAAGCTCCTGCAGCCAATCGGAAGCTGTGGAAGCCCTGTCAGACGTTCAGGTTCCAAAGAACGTTCACAAACCGGAACAGTAACTTCCAGGTTTGCAGCCAAAACATTCGTCTCACAAGGCGTTCAGGATCCGAGGTACGACTGTAATGTTATAGCTTCAATCTTTTCTCTCTCTCTATTTTTTTTTTTATTTTCTGTTTTCTGTATGTTCAATATGTGTTCTATGTTCTATGTTTGAAAAACCAATAAAATATTTAATAAAAAATGCCTCGCAAGACGGAAAACTCGCTAGACGAAAGAGTTATCCGTTTTGGAGGCGCTTCGCAAAACGAATTTTCTATGGGCTTGCTTCGCAAGACAACAATGTATTGCGAGTTCCTGCTGGTTCCCCCCCTTTTTCTAAGCCGCTAAGCCGCTTAACAGCTGATCCGATCAGCAGATAAGCCGCTAAAAGCCGCTAATAGCGCTAATCCGCTAATCTGTCAATGGGCTTGCTTCGCAAGACGAAAAAACCGCTAGGCGAAGAGAATCACAGAACAGATTCTTTTCGTCTTGCAAGGCACCACTGTACTGTTAAAATGGAAAAGGGTCAAACCATCGCAAGAGGTGTTGAAATTTTGGGAGGTTGGATGGTTACAATGGAATGGTCTCAGTGGTGGGGTGCACATTTTTATTCTTATTCATTTATGATTATTATTTTGTCAAAATATAACAACAACAACCACCACCACCACCACCACCACCACCAATCTGATCATGGGCAGGAATTCCCTTTGTGGAAGTCAGTATGCCAAATTCCCTGTAAGGATCATAGAATTGTAAAGTGGGAAAGGACCCTGAGGGTCATCTAGTCCAACCCCCTTGTAATGCAGAAATCCTTTGCCCAACGTGGGGCTCAAACCCATGACTCTGAAATTAAGAGTCTCCTGCTCTTCCGAGGGTATAGTAATGCGTTACAGAATGAAATCCAAAGATCCTTTGAGAGCTTTCCATTAGCTTTCCATCTTTGAGAGCTTTCCCTCTGTATTGGAAAAAAATGTACAGTGGTACCTCGGGTTACGCACTTCAAATTTGCTCATCAAATTTGCTCATCAAATTTGCAGATGACACCAAATTGGGAGGGGTAGCTAATCTACTAGGAGGGTAGTATTATAGTGTGTGTGCGTGTGTGTGTGTGTGTGTGTGTGTCTGCCTTCCACTGCCTCCCGCAGTTTGGTCAAACTCATGCTGGTATCTTCGAGAACACTGTCCAACCATCTCTGTCGTCCCCTTCTCCTTGTGCCCTCCATCTTTCCCAGCATCAGGGTCTTTTCCAGGGAGTCTTCTCTTCTCATAGGGTGGCCAAAGTCTTGGAGCCTCAGCTTCAGGATCTGTCCTTCCAGTGAGCACTCAGGGCTGATCTCCTTCAGAATGGATACGTTTGATCTTCTTCCAGTCCATGGGACTCTCAAGAGTCTCCTCCAGCACCATAATTCAAAAGCATCCATTCTTCGGCGATCAGCCTTCTTTATGGTCCAGCTCTCCCTTCCATTCATCAGTACTGGGAAAACCATGGCTTTAACTATACGGATCTTTGTTGGCAAGGTGATGTCTCTGCTTTTTAAGATGCTGTCTAGGTTTGTCACTGCTTTTCTCCCAAGAAGCAGGCGTCTTTTAATTTCCTGGCTACAAAGGGTTAAATGCACGGATGCTTGTAGGCAGCATCCTAGAGAGGAAGGAAGTTGGCGGGAGGAGGCTCTTGGTCCTCCGAGAGCGGAGGCCCCGCCCCCTCCAGCCTGGCCGCTCGCTCCTTGGAGACTGGTGCGCACGGAAGATGCAAAGGAGTGGTTTGCTGCTGCTCATTGCTTCGAGCCGGGATAAAGTTTCCCCAGCGCAGTGGAAAGAGTTTCCCTTGGCGTTTCCAGCTTCAGGAGGGGGTCTGGTGAGCCCCCTCCCCATTTTTCCCCATGCAGAGGCGCAGTGGAGGCTAGAAAGTGGGGAGGGGGCGGGTGGGAAGACCCCTCAGAAGGTTGACTTGGGGAGAAAGGGCTTAAAAGCTGCCTTGCACTGAGACAGAACAATGGGGCCACCTAATATTGTCGACACTGGCTGGCAGCAGCTCTCCAGGGTTTCAGGCGGGGGGCGGGGATGGGCATAGAATTGCAGAGTTGGGGGGAAGGAAATGCGTTCTCCCCATATTTAGTTCCCCGCTTGATTTATCCAGCTGCCCCATAGCAGAAGTACTGTAGGAAGGCAGTGCGGTGTAGTGGTGAGAGCAGAGCTTTCTAAATGGTGTCACTGGGCTGCAGTGTGTAGGTGTGTCTTGCGAACGCTTCTCACGTTCCTCCTGGGGCTGGAAAGGGTTTCATTTAACCTCTGGTTTGCTAGTAAAACTGAAGCAACATGTCGCGAAATGATACATGTCTTAAAAAGTGTGTCTGCGATGTGAAATGTTTGGAATGCTCTGGGTTAGCGTGTCAGACCAGGATAAGGGTTCAACCCCCCCCCCACTCCATCATGAAGCTCGCTGGGTGACCTTTGGCAGCCCCACAGGGCCGTTGTAGGGATTAACTGAGGAGGGGGGCAAACCATATGCCCCTTGGAGAAAAAGTTGGGATATAAATGCAGTAAATGAGATCTTCTGCTGACCTGCATAAGAAAGATGGTGTGGCCAGCCAGATGGAGATGTCAGTTGCCAACCATGGCATCCAGAGATCTCCACGTGGCCGAAACGTGCCCAGGGGGTTTTAGGGAAGCTTTTAATGTTTGATGTATCACAGTATTTTAATATTCTTTTGGAAGCCGCCCAGAGTGGCTGGGGAAACCCAGCCAGATGGGCGGGGTATAAATAATAAATTATTATTATTATTATAGCACTGAGGTGCGGGTAGGAAGACATCCCCACAAGGAGAGCGAAGGCACCCTTGGCTAAGAGCAGGGCCGGGGATGTGGGGAAGAAAAGGCAGGGGAGTGCCTGTGAGGAGGGGCTGAGGGAAATAATATTTCCATTAATATTTGTTGAAGACTGGTAAGACAGAAAGCAGGGCTGCCAGACAGTAAGTGGATCCACAACGAATTACAGGCAGATAATTCTAGTTGCGTCCCCATTTGATACCATTTTAAACGGCCACAGCTTCCCCCAGAGGATTCTGGGAGCTGACGTCTGTTAAGGGCTCTGGGAGCTGTTGGGAGATCCCCTATTTCCTCACAGAGCTGCAATTCCCAGAATTCACTGGGAAGGGGGTTGATTCCTGCATTTGCAGGGGGTTGGGCTAGATGACCCTCAGGGTCCCTTCCAGCCCTACACCTATGAATTTTAAGCCCCTCTGGGAGCTGTAGCTTTGTATATAATATAGCAAGAGTTTTCCCTTCACAGACCATCTCTTTCACTTTGCAGGGCTTGGCTTCCTCCCCACCACCACCACATGCTGTGAAACAGACTGTAGCAGAAGCGACCTTCAGCCATGTTGGAGCAGGAGCCGAAGTTGTGGGAGCAGGGAGCAACGGGCCCTGAAGCAGGAAGGAGCACCGACACTGTCGGATGTGGGCGCAGCGGGGACTTCTGGGACGGAAATGTGCGGAAGGTCATAATCAAGGAGGAGACCCTCTGCTCAGATGTGCCGTGCCAACACTTCAGGGGGTTCTGCTACCAGGAGGCTGAGGGACCCCGGGAAGCCTGCAGCCAACTCCACCATCTTTGCCGCAAGTGGCTGAAGCCAGAGAGACACACCAAGGCTCAGATGCTGGACTTGGTGGTCCTGGAGCAGTTCCTGGCTGTCCTCCCCCCGGAGATGGAGAACTGGGTGAGGAGATGCAGAGTGGAGACCAGTTCCCAGGCGGTGGCCTTGGCCGAAGGTTTCCTCCTCAGCCACCAAGAGGATGTGAAGCAGGAACGGCAGCAGGTGAGGTGTTCATACCCATGGGGTCCCAATTCAGGTTTGACCGGCTCCAGACCACCAGCCTTGGAATCTGGAACCCGGCCTTGCTCCAGTTCTGCAGCCCTTGTTCCTCTGGGATAAACCATAATCTCCAGATTCCCAGGTGTCATTTTTCTTAAACAAAGTAAATTCCTAGCGTTTTAAGAAACTGAGGCAAAAACATAAACACAGTTCTTCCATTTTTTGGGTGAGAAATTAGCCCGCTTCAGCCGTAACGGCGTTTTCCTTTGACTGCCCCACACTGGGGAAAATCTGCCCCAGAAAAATTTTCATGGACACGTTTGTTTGTTTGTGTGTGTGTGAGAGAGAGAGACAGAGACCGAGAGAAAAACAGAAAGAGAGAAGAGAGCAGAAGAGATGGATTTGGGGTGTGGGGGGGGAGGGATGAATATGTGAATCGTGAGAGGTTTGTGTGTGAGAGACCATGAGTATGGTGTGGTCACCTTGTAAAAGGGTAAAAGGTAAAGGACCCCTGGACAGTTAAGTCCAGTCAAAGGTAAGTGGTCTAAACCACTGAGCCTCTTGGGCTTGCCGATCGGAAGCACGGCAGTTCAGTTCCGCCGACGGGGTGAGCTCCCATTACTCTGTCCCCAGCTCCTTCCAACCTAGCAGTTTGAAAGCATGCCAGTACAAGTAGATAAATAGGTGCCACTGCATCAAGAAGGTTAGCGGTGTTTCTCTGCGCTCTGGCTTCCGTCACGGTGTTTCATTGCTCCCGGTATGCCCCACGTAGGACCTTAAGGTCCATAAATAACAACACCCTAGAGGTCCTGGGCCCTAAGGAAGTCAGATTAGCCGCAACCAGAGCCAGGGCCTTTTCAACACTGGCTTCGGCCTGGTGGAACGCTCTGCCTCATGAGACCAGGGCCCTGCAGGATCTGATTTCTTTCCGCAGGGCTGCCTGGCCTTTGGCTTGGAATCAATTTGATTCCCTTCCCCTCTTTCTTTTTTCCTTTCTCCTCCTATGATGGAACTCCTATTTGGGGACTTCCCTTGCTTTTTTCTGGCCATGGGGGACCAGTCTGGATAGATGACCTTGGTGAAGACTTGACGTTTTCATCCCCCAAAAACGGTTTTTGATTTGAGTTTCCATTGAAATGAGGCTGCATTTTAATGTTTTAAAGTTGTATTTTAATCTTGTTTTTTAAGTTGTATTTCAATCAATTTGTTTTTATATTGGTTGTTATAAGACCCTACCCGGTCTTTGTATTTCAGGGCCTGTTTGCAGAAGAAGCCACTGACTTCTCCGAGATACAGAATGCGGCCCCGGTGGACTCTCGGCAGAGGCTTCTGTCCAAGCTGATTAAGCAGGAGGAGGACGAAGGCGCCACTTTGCGGAGTAAGGGTTAACAGGATAAAATATCATCTTGGTCTCCCTCTCACCACAATGGCTCCATGCTCTCGCTCCACAATCTGAGGCAGTACATTCCACTGAATAACAATTGTTGGGGATCGCAAGCGAAGAGGATGCTGTTGTGCTTAGTTTCTGCTTGCGGGGGCGCTTCCTGTAGGTATCTAGTTAGCCACCTTGAGAACAGGATTTTGGGCCAGACCAGACCAACACATTTCACTAGACACGTGTTAGTAATTTGTTGTTGTTGTTGTTTTTAAAATAGTTTTTATTTGATTTTACAAGTTAAGAAAATAATAACAATACAACCATACACCACATCCACATTTACAGGTTCCTCCAAATCTCCAGACTTTCCAACTCCCCTTCACTGATCCTTTTCTACTGCATCTTTACCAATAATCTATATTTTATATAATTCCATTGTCTCCCTAGTACTTGCTATACTACAAGTGTTATTACAATCCTGCTAATGTTTTCATCTGCTTACAGTGGTCTCCAAGATAACTTAATCAATGTTCCCAATTCTTTTTTAAAGTTTTGGTCTTCTTGGTTTCTGAGCTTTCCAGTCAGTTTTGCCATTTCGGCCCAGTCCAACAGTTTAATTTGCCATTCTTCTCTGGTAGGGACTTTATCATTTCCATCTCTGGGCTAATAGCATCCATGCAGCTGTCGTTGCATACATAAAAAAGTCTTTTCTGCTCCCTTGGAATATCAGCACCTATAATTCCCAATTAAAAAAACTTCTGGGTTTTAAAAAAAATTTAATTTGAACATTTGTTTTATCTCATTATATATCATTTCCCAGAATGTTTTTATTACCTTACAAGACCACCACATATGATAAAAGTTGCCTTCTTTTTCTTTACATTTCCAACAGCTATTTGTTAGTAATTTCTTGATCATCCTTATATCTTTGTACCCCTCATAGGAGATGTGCCAAGTATGCCAGTTATATGTTCTACCTCATCTCTCCCTTCCGGTCCATTGGAAATGGTTTCTGGGCAACCGGATCAGGTAAGAGGCGGGATCTCTGGAGTGACAGCCCTGGGATTCTCTGACTTCCTCTGCCTGCTGCCCGTCTCCCTCTTCCTGAAAGAATCTGCGTCTTTCCCTTTCCATCTGTCAGAGTTGCCCACTGCAATGCCGCTCCCTAAAGGCCCAATTCCCCCATTATTCCCCTGGAGGAATCAGCTGTTGGACCACACTTAGCAGCGGGAGAACTGGCAAGGGACACATACAAAGAGTTAATGCTTTGCTTATTGTTTTATTTATTAAATTTATATACAGCCCTGCATCTGAAGTTCCCTGGGCGGTTCGCAAGAGAAAACTTTCTTATCTATTTAGAGCCTCCTTGTATCTTTGTACTTTTGTTCTTCCAGGCTGCAACACCGTATCGTTTAAAACTTTTGATTATTTCCCCCCTGTTCTAACATTTGCCCTTTTGTTGTTGTTGTTGTTAATAAAATAAATGTTATTACAAATCATTTGAAAAAAGAAACTGGAAAAACCTCGCACCAAACCCTGGTTCATGCTAACCATACTTTAGAAACAAAGCTATGATTCGATACAGGCTAACCATTGTCTAGAGCAGTGGTTCCCAACCTTTTTTTTGACCATGCCCCACCTAAGCATCCCTAAAATCCTGATCCGCCCCCCCCCCATCCCATATAATTCTTATTACAGTGGTACCTCGGGTTAAGAACTTAATTCGTTCTGGAGGTCCATTCTTAACCTGAAACTGTTCTTAACCTGAAGCACCACTTTAGCTAATGGGGCCTCCTGCTGCCGCCGTGTGATTTCTGTTCTCATCCTGAAGCAAAATTCTTAACCCGAGGTACTATTTCTGGGTTAGCGGAGTCTGTAACCTGAGGCGTCTGTAACCCGAGGTACCACTGTATTCAAAAGGTGAACTCCTATTCATGTGGAGGAAGGCTAAAAGCCCATTAACTGTTAATAACTCATTCTCAAATTGCCCCCCTTAAAAATCAAATCGCCCCCCCTGTGGGAGGTGTGCCCCACATTGGGAACCACAGGTCTAGAGAGTTGCTGTTGCATTAACTGTTAAGAGAATAAGAACTGTTGCATTCTCTCTCTCTCTCTCTCCCTCTTTCTCGCTTTGTTTTCCTTCCTTCCTTCCTTCCTTCCTTCCTTCCTTCCTTCCTTCCTTCCCAGGTTTCTTTTGAGGAAGTGCCTGTACATTTCACCGAAAAGGAGCGTGCCCTGCTTCATCCAGGAAAAATCAACGTGCACCGCAAAGAATCCATGGCTGAGAATTCTGGGGTTGTGGCCTCTCAGCCTAAGTGCCCGAAAATCTCCAGCGGGAAGAGGACTTTAACCGACCACCACCAAGGAAATCACGCGGGGAAGAAACCGTACACCTGCCTGGAGTGCGGGAAAAGCTTCACGCGCAAGAGGAGCCTCACTATCCACCAGAGAAATCACACGGGGGAAAAGCTGTACAACTGCTTGGAGTGCGGAAAGGGCTTCACGCAGAAGGGGCACTTCATTACACACCAGAGATCTCACACGGGGGAGAAGCCCTTCCAATGCTTGGAGTGCGGGAAAAGCTTCGCGCAGAAGGGGCACTTCACGGCCCATCTAAGATCCCACACGGGGGAAAAGCCGTACACGTGCCCCGAGTGCGGGAAGAGCTTCACGCAGACGACGCACCTCTCCACACACCTGAGATCTCACACGGGGGTAAAACCGTACACTTGCTTGGAGTGCGGGAAAAGCTTCAGCGTCAAGGCGACGCTTCGATCCCACCAGAGATCTCACACGGGGGAGAAGCCCTACAAATGCCCGGCGTGCGGGAAAAGCTTCAGCATGCTGGCGAACCTTAGGAGACACGAGAGAATCCACGCCGGGGTGAAGCCGTACCAATGCTTTGAGTGCGGGAGGAGCTACTGTAAGAAGGCCAGCCTAACTGACCATCAAGTAAGTCACACAAAGGAAGAACAAGCGGTGTACAAATTCTTTTAAATAAAATGAAACCTCCACGCCCAGAGGGGAGAGCTTTGCGCAGAAGAAAACCCTTGCCGTACGTCAGATGAGTCGCACAAGGGGGAAAGCCACATAAATGCCAGCTGTTTGGGGAAAGTATAAATAATTACAGGAAGTGCATCGCTCCTCATTGATGAATCAACACAATGTAGAAAGCGCACAAATGCACAGAGTGTGGAAAAAGCTTTCCTTGGAAGACGAGCCTCACTGCACATCAGAGAATCCACCTTAGAAAGTCAAGAGGGTAGAATGACCTTCAGGTCTAATAAGGCCCTTGAATCAGTTTCCAAATGGCTGGTGGGGTGAATGAACTAACAATATGGGGGATACTATTGGTGGGAGTTAGGAACGTAAGAAGACATTGCTGGATCAAGCCAATTGCCCCTCTAATCTGGCATCCCATTCTCACGGTGGCCAACTAGATGCCTTGGAGAAACCAGCAAGCAGGATTCGAACACGAGCACTCTCCCCTCCTGTGGCCTGTAGCATTGTGGCATTCAGAGGCATTCCAGGCTCAGTTCAAAGTGTGGCCATTGACCTTTTAAAAGGCCAAACAGCCTAGGAAACAGAGTATTGCCTCCGTGCCCACAAATGTCGTGACACTTTGGGCACGAGCATGAAAAATACGAGTCGATTCCTGTCAGGGCGGGTGTTAGGACCAGGTCCACAATAGCTCACTAGGTTTCAGTGAAGTTAAACAGAAACAAAACAGTCCAGGACTAGTGAGCCACAGCTGCTCTTCCTGGTAGATCTTGACCCAAGGAGGCTGTTGCGAGGACTGAAGGTTTCTTCCAAGCAATCGGAGACTGCGCCAGCAACCAGCCTGCCTTTGCTCTTCCCATTTCATACCTCTTCTGGTTCTGGGAGTCAGGGGAGCCTGTCGTAGCAGGAGGGGGAGACTCCCTGGCTTCCTCACCAGCCACACTCATCTCTCCCTCTTCTCCAGCCTCTGCTTCTGCCTCTGATTCTGGGCTTCTCTCTGCCACAGATTCTCCCCGCTCACTAAGCCCTGTTGCCTCTTCAGCTTCTGGCACCTCCACTTCTACCGTCTTCTCCCTGTGATCATTTACTGTCGTCCCACCACCAATCCCCGGGCTTTGAGCCTTCTTCCCTTGGGAGTTCCCCAGCTGGTTCCTCTCCCCGTTCCTCTGCGTCCAACCAGCCCATGACATTCCTCAACCGAGAGAACTTGTAGCTCTTTATTGAATTACTAAATACTGACTAGTTTTTGCCTTATTTCCCCTTTGATATGTGAATAATAATTAGCAAATCCTGAAATGAACATTCCTCTCTCTCCCCCTGATTTTTTTTTTATAATCTTTTTATTGATTTTCAAAGATATAAACACACAACATAAAACAGTACAAAATCCAAATATCGAGATTGCTGTGAATCTCCTGACTTCTCATCCGATGGGTCCTTTTAATTCTATTTTCAGCTGCATATCAGTACTTCTCCAATTTTTCACCTTCCTAAGTTATCTATACGTTCTGTTACATTACAAGTGTATTTAGAATCCTGCTAACGTTTTGACCAGTTTACGATTTTGCATATACATTATACGAATTTCTCATTCTTTTTTAAATTTCTTGTCTTTTTGATTCCTGAGCGTCCCAGTTAATTTTGTCATATTGGCCTAGTCCATCAACTTGATTTGCCATTCTTCTCTGGTCAGAGCTGTCTCTTCCTTCTCTCCCTCCGATCTTTTCTTTCTGCTTTCTGTTCCGTAACTTTATATGCAAGGTGGTGGTTTTTTAAGTTTTTATGATGGTGTTTTAATGGTGGGTCTTTGGGGTGGTTGTCATTGTTATTGTTGTTTGGTAAGTTGTATCGCTGTATGTTTGTATAGTTCTTTTGAATATGCTTGTAAGCAACCCTGGAATTGGGAGCTGGAGGATACATTTCCTGAATAAACAAACCTTCCATCCTTCATTGATTCTCCAAACTGACATCCCCACACCACCTAAGCTTCTGAACTTGGAACGTAAGAAGTTGTCGGATTGGTAGTTCATTAAGGGACTTCAAAACTCCTGATCGGCTGATGTCAGGTGATTGACAGGCAGGCAACTCTGCTCCCCCTCTGAATTTTTGCCTGTCTTGGTGCTGGGCTCTGATAAGGATTTTGCACCCTCTGGCAAAAAATGGGTTCCCAACCCTTGGTTCAGAACCGTTTCTCTGTCGCTGTGAGCAAACACTTGCCTACCCAGCTATACTTTCCACAAAACCTCCGGAGGGCCCCAGCTGAACAGAGGGCTGTCTTGGGTGCGAGATCAGCTTGCCTGAGTTTTCGAAAGAGGTGCACAGAGGCAGCTGACCAGATGCTCGTCTGGATTGGTAGAACCCACGTTCCAGTGGGGGACACGACTCAGAAGGCAGCATGGCGCTGTAGTTAGAGCTGGGAGGGGAGTCCTCAAGCACAGAGCCCTCAAATCCCCACCCAGCTCCCTTGGTTCCTACAAAAGCTTCCTGCCCCTCTTAGCATTCTCCATGAAAACATTTTATTATCAATACCGCCCCCCCCGGGACATCCAGAAGACCAATGAAGAAAGCGGGGGGGGGGGTGTTTAGATACTGACCAAGTGAAAAAAGGAAATCTTTGTATAATACCAGGGCCCCCAAATACTGTGGGGCCACTGCCCCCTTGGTTTCTTAAATTCATCCCCAGTGCCCCATACTGTATAAAAAGAATTATTCAGAATAGCGGCACTAACGAAGACGATACAGCTGTACCTTGGTTTTCGAACAGCTTAGTTCTCGAACATTTTGGCTCCCAAACGCCACAAACCTGAAAGTGAGTGTTCTGGTTTACGAACTATTTTTGGAAGCCGAACATACGATGGGGCTTCTGCGGCTTCCGATTGGCTGCAGGAGCTTCCTGCAGCCAATCAGAAGCCACGATTTGGTTTCCAAATGTTTTGGAAGTCGAACGGACTTCCGGAACGGATTCCGTTCGATTTCCATTTATTTATTTATTTATTTAATAAAACTCATACATTTACATTTACACAATACATATATAAACATACTACCTTATTTTCATAGCATAAAACATACCTACATTACTCTACATATAATACCTACCTATACTATACATATCAACAGACCTACAAACCTACCTCACATAGACCCCCACCAAGTGACTTTGACGTCCAGCCGTTCTTGTTACTCTACTCAATTTTTCCAAGTAGCTTAAACGCATTATGTCTTTGATCTCTTTTTCTATCTTAACTTTACTCTCCTTTCACTCTAATCATTTTCTGGATTCACTCAGTATCTGTCAAAAATTCTACTTTTCCCCACATAGATTTTGATGTGTTCCTTAAAGATAGCCCACTCCTTATTCACTTTTTGTACCATATCTCCTCTTATCCTCCCTCTTAATTCGGCAGTATGGAAGTATTCCATCATTTTAGATAGCCAGTCTGTTTTAGTTGGGGTGCTGCTGCTTTCCATTCGATTTCCAAGGTATGACTAATGCAAAAAATAATAATAATAAAATTCAAATCAGTAACAATTCTTGGCATCATCTTGAGAGACTTGTTAGAAAGCATGCCACAAAATTCTTTTAAGCTAATAACGGGAAATGGAAGACTGACAGTTGTCCTAAAAAGCCTAGAGAAGATTCATATGTTTCTTGACGGCCTTGCAGTCTGTATACTGGTACCAAAGACTCCAATGCAACAGAAAAATGAATTTAAGGCTTAGCTTTAAGGCTCATAAAGTGTGCATTTAGGAGCCAACTAGGACAAGCCTCTGTCATGCTAGGCCCCGGCACACTAGCAGTTTTCATCTTACCCAGCACATGTACGCCTTAGGGGGGAAGATGATAAAGCGGTTTACAATATACATAAAACCAAACAGGAATCAAAATACAAGCCAGACACCAGTTAACTACTGTATATTTCTTTTTGTGTGCCTCCTGTAGAGGTCCAGAGGATGGCAACGCAAGAACAGGGCCTTCTCTGTAGTGGCTCCCCTTCTGTGGAATTCTCCCCCCAGGGAAATTCGCCTGGCGCCTTCATTATACACCTTTAGGCACCAGGCAAAAAATGTTCCTTTTTAAACAGGCCTTTGATTGATCTGATTTACATCCTATGCCATTTTAAAATGTGTTTTTTGGGGAGAAAGGAAGCACTACTGGGTTGTTGTTTTTATTTTTATTATGTATTTTGTGGTTTTATATCTTGATTTTATTCTGTGAACCACCCTGAGACCCCCAGGTATAGGGCGGTATATAAATTCATATGATGATGATGTTAATTCATGACGAGGTGGGGGGATTTGAACCCAGGTTTCCGAGTCCCTGGTCACAGAACTGTAGAATTGTAAGGGACCCAAGGGTCATCGGAGCAGGAATCCTTTGCCTGAGGAGGGACTCGAATCCACAACCCTGAGATTAAGAGCCTCATGCTCTACCAGCCGAGCTATCCCAGACCAATGGGTCTGAGTTGGTACAAGGCGGCTTCCTAAATTCCTAACACCAGGTGCCCCTAATCCATTTTTTGTAAGTGAAGGAACTGGCTGAGAGAGATGGCACTGTGTCATTCAGTCCCGCTCCGCAGGATTTCCAGTAGGGGACAGTTCTACCTCGATCTGAAGATGCCATCTGGGGCTGAACCCGAGTCTTTCTGCAGGCAACGCGGCTGTTCTGCCTCCGAGATATGGTCCCTGCCCTTAGAGATGAAGTAAGATTTCGGTCGCAGAGGTTGAATGGCCATCTGTCATGGATGCTTTAGCTGAGATTTTTGCATTGAAAGGGGTTGGACTAGATGACCCCAGGGTCCCTTCCGCTTCTATGAAGAGCTGCTTAAATAGGAAGCAAGGAAGCCGTTTTCTGCAATTGCTCCACCCGCCACACTATTACAGTGGTACTTCGGGTTAAGAACTTAATTCGTTCTGGAGGTCCGTTCTTAACCTGAAACTGTTCTTAACCTGAAGCACCACTTTAGCTAATGGGGGCTCATCCTGAAGCAAAGTTCTTAACCCGAGGTAATATTTCTGGGTTAGCGGAGTCTGTAACCTGAAGCGTATGTAACCCGAGGTACCACTGTATTCAAAAAGTGAACTCCTATTCATGTGGTAAAGGTAAAGGGACCCCTGACCGTTAGGTCCAGTCGCGGACGACTCTGGGGTTGGGGTGCTCATCTCGCTTTACTGGCCGAGGGAGCTGGTGCACAGCTTCTGGGTCATGTGGCCAGCATGACTAAGCCACTTCTGGCGAACCAGAGCAGCGCACGGAAACGCCGTTTACCTTCCCGCCGGAGTGGTACCTATTTATCTACTTGCACTTTGACGTGCTTTCGAACTGCTAGGTTGGCACTACACTTCGGCTGCCAAGTCGCTGAGCCACCACTCACTGAGCTGCGTGGCCCCTTGTAGATAATGTAAGGTGCCAGTCCTCATTGATTCCAGTTACAGATAGGTAGCCGTGTTGGTCTGCCATAGTCAAAATAAAAAAATTCCTTCCAGTAGCACCTTAAAGACCAACTAAGTTAGTTCTTGGTATGAGCTTTCGTGTGCATGCACACTTCTTCAGATACACTGAAAGAGAAGTTGCCAGATCCTTCTATATAGTGTGAAGGTGGGGAGGGGTATTACTCAGAAGGGTGGTGGGAATGGGAGATTGGCAGATAGCTGAGATGAGCCTGTTGACGACTCTTAACGACTGCAATAGGTCTTACAGGAAAAGGCAAGGGGTGAGAAGGTGAAAAATGTCTTAGTCATGTATAATGAGATAAGAATCCAATGTCTCTGTTCAGACCAGGTCTCTCCATGGTTTTAAGTTTGGTAATGAAGTCCTCATTGAGGAAGAGCTGCTTAAGCAGGAACAAAGGCTCAGGTTGGTGAGAACCATCGTAGGTTCAATCGCCAATTGGGCCACCTCGAAGTCTTGCGTTGCAGGCGGTTGGACTAATAGCGGTCCCACAAATAGCTTCTATGACCCCTTTCTGCATGCAAAGCAGCCCTTCCTTGCTGACCCACACATAGGAGCCAACTCCTAGGGGCTGAGGGAACTCCCCCCCCCATAAAATATATGACGGGGCTGTCCCTCTAAGTTGATGGGCACTGCCAGTGCTTTTTTGTTCTTAAAAAAACGTTTAGGGGTACTCTCATTTTGACTCAAGAAAATCACCATGTTGGGAAAAATGAATACAGTACAGTAAATGGACCAAAGTACAAAAGATTCACAAAATGTTTAGGGGGGTGCGTACCCTGAGTACCCCCAGAAAAAAAAGCACTGGGCATTGCCATTCAAATACTGTGCGTGCACACTGTCATGTGATCGATTATGTGGGGCGGGGCTTACCCCCCCTGCCCCCCAATTTCATTCAAGTTGAAATCCCTGGACCAACAGCAAGGGTTAAATGGCAGAGATGGATTCCTAGACAGGAAGGTAATTTTTTGGGGAGGGGGGTCTCCTCTAGAACAACAAGGCTCCTCCCTATCCTTCTTTGGAGAGGTGCTGGAGGTTGCAGAGAGCGGGGACAAAGGAGGTTTGCTAGGCTGCTGCTCCAGCCTCCGTTGGGCTTTGCAAGATTTTGCAGCAGCGGGGAGGAAAATTGCTCTCTTTCTGGCCATGTCGGGGGATGTCTTGAAGGATGATGTCAAACTGCAAGATCGACCCCAGCCAGTGCAGGCTGGGGGCGGCGAGGGATCCTGGGGAGGGATCCTGCGGTGGATCCTGGGTGAGGGGGGCACCCTCAGCTCAGAGGCGCAGCGCCAGCGTTTCAGGCAATCCCGCTACCGAGACCCCGAGGGACCCCGAGAGGTTTGCAGCCGACTCCACCACCTTTGCCGTCTGTGGCTGGAGCCAGAGAGACACACCAAGGCTCAGATCCTGGATTTAGTGGTCCTGGAGCAACTCCTGGCCGTCCTCCCTGCGGAGACAGAGAACTGGGTCAGGGAATGCGGAGCGGAGACCAGTTCCCAGGCGGTGGCCCTGGCAGAAGGCTTTCCCTGGAGTCAGGCAGAGGAGAAGCAAGGAGAGCAGCAGGTAAGAAGCATAGCATCCTAGAATTGTAGAGTTGGAAGGGACCACAAGAGGCATCTAGTCCAACCCCAGCCAACATGGTAAAAGGTAAAGGGACCCCTGACCATTAGGTCCAGTCGTGGCCGACTCGGGGGTTGCGGCGCTCATCTCACTTTATTGGCCGAGGGAGCTTCCGGGTCATGTGGCCAGCATGACTAAGCCGCTTCTGGCGAACCAGAGCAGCGCACGGAAACGCCGTTTACCTTCCCGCCAGAGCGGTACCTATTTATCTACTTGCACTTTGACGTGCTTTCAAACTGCTAGGTTGGCAGGAGCAGGGACCAAGCAACGGGAGCTCACCTCATCGCGGGGATTCAAACCGCTGACCTTCTGATCGGCAAGTCCTAGGCTCTGTGGTTTAACCCACAGCACCACCCACGTCCCTTTTGCCCAACATGGTACTTGAACCCATAACCCTGAAATTAAGAGTCTTTTGCTCTACCTACTGAGCTATCAATGAGGAGTTGTTGTTCTTGTCCTTTTTGTTCTTGTTGTTGTTATCATCATCATTAAAACTTATTAGTCGCTTGCCACATTGTTATTATTATTATTATTATTATTATTATCATTGAAATTTATTAGTTGCTTGTCACATTTTAAGTAGTAGTGGTAGTTTCTTGTCATCAAAGGTCTGCAAACGACTAACAGCAAAGAAAAATACACAGTACATAATACCATGGGAGGGGGGGAGAATGGGGGAACATATAATACATTAATATTTCCTATAGTGTTACATTTAATGCTCGCTATAATGAATTGAAAAAAACGTTTAAAAGTACTTTCCAAAAATACAGAGTCCTTTCTGTTGGGGATAATTCAGACTGAAATTCCCAGGTGTCAAAAGAAGTTATTTATGTATGCTACTACTGTGACCCTTGGGACGCTAAAACCTCAGCGCCTAGGACTTGCTGATCGCATGGTCGGCGGTTCGAATCCCCGCGGCGGGGTGAGCTCCCGTCTTTCGGTCCCAGCTCCTGCCCACCTAGCAGTTCAAAAGCACGTCAAAGCGCAAGTAGATTAATAGGTACCGCTTTATAGCGGGAAGGTAAACGGCGTTTCCGTGTGCTGCGCTGGTGCTGGCTCACCAGAGCAGCTTCGTCACGCTGGCCACGTGACCTGGAAGTGTCTCCGGACAGCGCTGGCTCCCGGCCTCTTAAGTGAGATGAGCACACAACCCTAGAGTCGGACACGACTGGCCCTTAGGGACAGGAGTCCCTTTACCTTTACTACTGTGGCCCATGTTTCGTTAGCCCAAAAATGGAAAATGAGCAAGGTCCCAACTAATGAAGAATGGCAACTTAAATGGAATACACACAGCTTGCAGACTTAACATATAGAATAAGAGAACAAGAAGAACATAC
Source organism: Podarcis vaucheri (assembly GCF_965113315.1). NCBI lineage: Eukaryota > Metazoa > Chordata > Lepidosauria > Squamata > Lacertidae > Podarcis > Podarcis vaucheri. The sequence continues at coordinate 126,005,474 of NC_138760.1, forward strand.
GTTTAGAGAAGATTGGAAAATGTTTATTGAATATAAACACTTGAAAATGTTGGCAGCATTAAGATAATTTCAACAGTGTAAATAAGTTTTGGTGGATGTAATAATGGAATACTAAATAGTAAAGTTTTTGTAAAATATGCAGGGATTTATGATATGCAAAATGAACCATGGAAAGAGAAGAAGGGACGTCATTGATATTTTAAGGATGTTTAAATGAGTCTTTTAAATTGTAAAACAGAAAATTTCCCATTGGGCTCTCTGCTTTTTTTCTACAGGGGAAGGACTCGGTCACGATCTGGAATCTGATTGCAAAACACCACCTGGCCTCCAGACAGAATCTCGTGGAACTTTCAGGGGATACTTCGGCCATCTTGGGAGCCGCCTCAGATCACAAGTCCAAGATGGCCAAGCAAGACTCGGTTGGCTCTCAGGCAGGGGGAGAACCTAGTGCAACCCATGCTGGGAGCAGTGGCGGATCCTGGGAAAGGACCGCGCAGGAGATCCTGGATGAGGAATATGCCCTCAGCGTCGATGCACGGAGACAGCATTTCAGGGAGTTCCAGTACAGGGAAGCTGAGGGACCACGGGAAGTTTGCAGCCGACTCCACCATCTTTGCCACGAGTGGCTGAAGCCAGAGAGACACACCAAGGCTCAGATCCTGGACCTGGTGATCCTGGAGCAGTTCCTGGCTGTCCTCCCCCCAGAGATGGAGAACTGGGTCAGGGAATGTGGAGCAGAGACCAGCTCCCAGGTGGTGGCCCTGGCCGAAGGTTTCCTCCTGAGCCGGGCAGAGGACCGGAAGCAGGAAGGGCTGCAGGTGAGAGAGACGGTTTTCATCCTGATAGTTTTCAGGGGCTCAGAATATTCCCCATGTTCATTTTCTGGAAATCCTCGAAGGAAGGGACAACCCACCAAGGCCTGATTCTGCCCCATTCCTTCCCCAGTCCCTCTCTGTTTCTGATCTCTGCTGTTATTTCACCTACAGGACCTATTTTCGGAAGAGGCCGTGGACTTTGCTGAGGCAGAGAGGGATCCGTCAGACTCCAAGCAGATCAAACAGGAGGAAGGTAGAGGTGTCACATTACTGGGTAAGGCTTAGCGTGGCATCATTGCCCATCTTGGTCTTCTCTCTCAGGTATGCCTGAAATAAGCAGGCCTCGGTCCAGTATACCTGAAGGAGTGCCTCCACCCCCATCGTTCTGCCCGGACACTGAGGTCCAGCACCGAGGGCCTTCTGGCAGTTCCCTCACCGCGAGAAGCCAAGTTACAGGGAACCAGGCAGAAGGCCTTCTCAGTAGTGGCACCTGCCCTGTGGAACGCCCTTCCACCAGATGTCAAAGAGAAAAACAACTACCAGACTTTTAGAAGACATCCGAAGGCAGCCCTGTTTAGGGAAGCTTTTAATGTTTAATAGGTTATTGTATTTTAATATTCTGTTGGAAGCCGCCCAGAGTGGCTGGGGAAACCAGCCAGATGGGCAGGGTATAAATAATAAATTATTATTATTATTATTATTATTATTATTATTAATCTCAATCCCATGTTGGGGACAAGCTGATGGCAATAAAAAAACGCTGAGTTTCAACACTTAACTTCAACACTGGCTTGAAAGAGCCAAGCTTTTTATTCTTGTAAATCGTTCTGGGACTGTTATGGGAAGCAAGTAATAAATTCAATATACAGTGGTACCTTGGTTGTTGAACGTAATCCGTTCCGGAACACTGTTTGACTTCCAAAACGTTCGACAACCAAGGCACAAAGGGCAGTCTGCAAAGTCAATGGAGAAAATTGGAAAAAAAACCTCAGCAGAAGTCGTCTTCCGATGTGCATTAAAAAACGGAAGCATTTACTCCGGGTTTTTGGCGTTCGAAAACTGAAACGTTTGGCTTCAGAGAAAAATCGAGGTACCACTGTACTAGCTACCTAACCTGGGGGGGGGGAGAAAGGAAGGAAGGAAGGAAGGAAGGAAGGAAGGAAGGAAGGAAGGAGAAAGAGAGGGAGAGAGAGAAAGGAAGAAGAAAGAAATAGAAATTGAATTGAATTGAAATACAGTGGTGCCTCGCAAGACGAAAAGAATCCGTTCTGTGATTTTCTTCGTCTAGCGGTTTTTTCGTCTTGCGAAGCAAGCCCATTGACGGATTAGCGGATTAGCGCTATTAGCGGCTTTTAGCGTCTTATCAGCTTATCGGATCAGCTGATAAGCGGCTTAGCGGCTTAGAAAAAGGGGGGAGGGGGGGAAACCCGCAGGAACTCGCAAGACATTGTCGTCTTGCGAAGCAAGCCCATAGGAGATTCGTTTTGCGAAGCACCTCCAAAACGGAAAACTCTTTCGTCTAGCGAGTTTTCCGTCTTGCGAGGCATTCGTCTCGCGGGGCAACACTGTACTTTATTGCCACTTGTACAACTTGTATACAGTGAGGCAACGTTCCCTCCTGGTAGAAGGAGATCATCAAATGTTAACTGACATCGTTCTTCCGCAATACTCTGAGGAGATGGAGTCTCTGCTGGGCTTTCTTAACCACCTGGGTTGTATTGATTTTCCAAGTATGGTCTTCACTGAGATAAACTCCTAGGAACTTAAAGGAAGAGACTCTCTCCACATAGCCCTTCCTAATGTACAGCGGAAGGAAAGAAAGAAAGAAAGAAAGAAAGAAAGAAAGAAAGAGAAGGAAGGAAGGAAGGAAGGAAGGAAGGAAGGAAGGAAGGAAGGAAGGAAGGAAGGAAGGAAGGAAGAAAGAAAGAAAGAAAGAAAGAAAGAAAGAAAGAAAGAAAGAAAGAAAGAAAGAAAGAAAGAAAGAAACGAACCCTTGGGTATTTTTGCCCTCTTGCATGAAACTGAAATGCTTCAAGATTGAATCACTGCAATGCTAACTATGTGAGGCTTCCCTTACACTTAATTTGGAAACTTCAGTTAGTACAGAATGCTGCAGCATAGTTGCTGACAGGAGTTGTCGGCACATAACAGCCGTGCTCAAGGATCTGCGCCGCTTGCTCATTTGCTACCCAGCCAGATTCAAGGTGGTACTATTAGCATATAAAGTTTTTTTGACAGCTTGGGATCAGTTTGCTTGCAAGATACCAGTGGTGCCGTTCGGTTACACGGTTTTGGCCGTCCAAATGGGTGGTACTATTTTGGCTGCCCAGGAGCAGTTTGATTTGGAAATGCAAGGAATGGCAAGTAAATCTCCCCCCTTTTTGTGTCCCTCTCAGGAGATGGACGCAGCAGGATGCGGGCAATATGTTGCGGTTCGTTTCTTCCTTGCGGTGGAGTGGAAATTGCATCTGTGCGGCTGGATCAGGTAAATATAGGGATCGACCGAGAGCCTGAAATGGAAACCCAGGGTGCCTCTGGACCCGGAAGAATCTGCACCTTCCCTCTCTGCTTCCATCAAAGTTGTGTTCACAGAAACCAGTGTGAATGCCCATTCAGACAGCTTAAACCCTGAAGTGCAACACCCAGCTAAATAATTTTAAGTTTAGTCTTACCAGCGTACCCCTTCTTGGGCGAATATAATTTTGGGGTAGTTTGCATAAAACAATTTTATTTATTTATTTGAATTTGGGTACTGCCCTATACTCGTAGATCTTAGGGCTGTTCACAACATAAATCTTATATACATATACATATACATATACATATACATATACATACATATATATACATATATATATATACAGGTTTTGGTGTCTTCGGGTGTCTTCCCGTGTAAGAGTCGGGGTGTCTGTGCGACGTTTCGACGAGGTCTCACTCGTCATCTTCAGGCTGGTGCTTTCGGCTTCTTGTTACTGGAACAGAGCAGAGTCTGGTGTTTGAGTTCCTATAAATACTGTTGAGGGGTGTGGTGTATAGCCTCCAACGTTCTGGGCAGAGAGGAAGTTCCTAGATTAGTGTGCCTTTTCTTCTTTTGTTCCTTAATTACTTGAGGGATATCTTGAGTGATTTCATGAGTGATATTCTGAATACCACTGGGTGGGTCATTAAGTGTAGATTAGTTGCTAAAGCTTTCGTGTCTTGACCTCTTGAGCTTGTGAAGAGTTTTTCTGAGAAGATGGCTGTGCTGCATTTAGGTCAAGACAGCCATCTTCTCAGAAAAACTCTTCACAAGCTCAAGAGGTCAAGACACGAAAGCTTTAGCAACTAATCTACACTTAATGACCCACCCAGTGGTATTCAGAATATCACTCATGAAATCACCCAAGATATCCCTCAAGTAATTAAGGAACAAAAGAAGAAAAGGCACACTAATCTAGGAACTTCCTCTCTGCCCAGAACGTTGGAGGCTATACACCACACCCCTCAACAGTATTTATAGGAACTCAAACACCAGACTCTGCTCTGTTCCAGTAAGGATGGTGCCAGGCGAGTCTCCCTGGGGAGAGCATTCCACAAATGGGAGCTAAAAAATAAAAATGACAAGAAAATGAAATAAAAGTTTCTGCTGTGTGCCCTTTGAAACCCTTTCACATATCCCTGGTGGGTACGTGAGAGAAGAGAATGTATATTAGATCAATTTGTAAAGGGAATAGAATCGTGCCAAACAGCATGGTCCTAGATAAAGTTTATTTCCCCCCACCCCAGGTGACTTTTGAGGATGTGGCTGTATACTTCGCAGAGGAGGAGTGGAGACTGCTGGATCCAGACCAAAGGGTCCTGCACAAGGAAGTCATGGAGGAGAACTGGGGGGTTGTTGCTTCTCTGGAGCGACAAGACTCTGGTGACCCCCAGGCTTCAGGAGACCTTCATGCCACTCAGGCTGGGAGCAGTGAGGAATTCTGGGAAAGAACCGTGCAGAAGATCCTAGGTGAGGATCTCTCTTTTTAATTGGCTAAGACTCCTTTGTCTTTGTGGCTGATAAAATTAGTTGGCAGGTGCTAAATACACTGAACTTTGGCATGCAGAGTATGTCAACCGCGCACCTGTAGCAAATCGTACACAGAGAAATATTGGTAGAGAAATTATTATTATTATTATTATTATTATTATTATTATTATTATTAATTTATTTATACCCCACCCATCTGGCTGGGTTTCCCCAGCCACTCTGGGCAGCTTTCAACAGAATATTAAAATACAATAGTCTATTAAACATTAAAAGCTTCCCTAAACAGGGCTGCCTTCAGATGTCTTCTAAAAGTCTGGTAGTTGTTTCTCTCTTTGACATCTGGTGGGAGGGCGTTCCACAGGTTGGTGCCACCACCGAGAAGACCCTCTGCCTGGTTCCCTGTAACTTGGCTTCTCGCAGTGAGGGAACCGCCAGAAGGCCCTTGGAGCTGGACATCAGTGTCCAGGCAGAATGATGGAGGTGGAGACGCTCCTTCAGGAAGTTTCTCTGCCATAGCAAGAGCCCCAGATGGACCTACGCTAGTGGCCAAAATTGTGGAAACCTTTTGGGAAAAGAGTATTTTCGAGGTTTGATGGCTCATAACACCTGGTTGGCTCTCTAAACATTCATGCTCACTGGCTACATTCAAATGAAGGAAAGCTACTGCATAGCAACCTAAGCAAGTTGTGCTTCCTTTTTCTGGTTATTTGGCTATACAGTGGTACCTCGGGTTAAGAACTTAATTCGTTCTGGAGGTCCGTTCTTAACCTGAAACTCTTCTTAACCTGAAGCACCACTTTAGCTAATGGGGCCTCCTGCTGCCGCCACGCCGCCGCTGCGCGATTTCTGTTCTCATCCTGAAGCAAAGTTCTTAACCTGAGGTACTATTTCTGGGTTAGCGGAGTCTGTAACCTGAAGAGTCTGTAACCTGAAGCGTCTGTAACCTGCGGTACTACTGTAACTTATAGAATACAGATTATTGAACAAACTTTGTTGCATTACAGGCTTCATAAAATTATATTTCCATTGATATATAATGTTATGGTATTACTCCCCCCCAAAAAAAGTGGTGTTGTGAGCCATCAAACCTCATAAATACACTTTTTCCAAACGGTTTCCACAATTTTGTCCACTAGTGTGCAACATACATTGGTCATCTGTCATGGATGCTTTAGTTGAGGTTCCTGCGTTGAAAGAGGGCTGGACTAGATGGCCCTCAGAGTCCCTTCCAACTCTACAGTTCTGTGATTCTGTGAAATTTCATGTTAGAGATCATTAAAAAAAGATGCCAACAGTTTAAACCTCTTCTTTCCTTCTCACAAAGTATCCCTCTTGTTTCTCAAGGTGAAAAGCAGGATGGAGGAGAATCAAACATGGCGCTGTTGGAAAGTTATGGATGCAAAGAGGAGGAAGAACAGAGAGCAAGACCTGAGCTAAAACAGAAGAGCAGGAACGAATTCTCTGCTTCTCAGGAAGGTGACATCTGTGAGATCCCAGCTGAAGAGAACCTTAACAACAGAAAAGAAAGCAGTCAGTGTCCCGTGTGTGGCAAAATGTTCAAATGGAAATCGAGCCTTTATACCCACTCTAAGCTCCACACAGGGGAGAAGCCATTCAAGTGTTCTGAGTGTGGAAAGAGCTTCAGTCAGAAGTCAACCCTCACTACTCATCAAAGAATCCACACCGGGGTGAAACCATTTCAATGTTCCGAATGTGGAAAGAGCTACAGTAGAAATTCAAGCCTTACTGCTCATCAGAGAATCCACACAGGGGAGAAACCGTATATGTGCCCGGAGTGTGGAGAAAGCTTCAGTGAGAAGAGAAATCTCACTGTTCATCAAGGAACTCACACAGGGGGGAAGCCATTTCAGTGCTTGGATTGTGGAAAGAGCTTCAGTCAGATATCAAGTGTAAGCAGACATCAAAGAATACACACTGGTGAGAAACCCTATATATGCTCAGAGTGTGGGAAAAGCTTCAATCAGAAAAGAAATTTGACTGTTCATCAAGGAACTCATACAGGGGAGAAACTATTTAAATGCTCGGAGTGTGGAAAGAGCTTTAATAGGAGAGACCGGCTTATTTTACATAATAAAATCCACAGAGGGGAGAAACCATTTAAATGCTTGGAGTGCGGAAAGAGCTTCAATCAAAGCTCAAGCTTTACTTCACACCAAAGAATTCACACCGGGGAAAAACCTTTTAAATGCTTAGAGTGTGGAAAAAGCTTCCGTTGGCCTAGCGTCTTGACTTTACACCAACGAATTCACACAGATAAGAAACCGTATAGCTGCTTGGAGTGCGGAAAAAGCTTCAGGCAGAAGAGCAGTCTCACAGCGCACGAAGGAATCCATACTGGGCAGAAACCATTTAAATGTTTGGAGTGCGGAAAGAGCTTCAGTCAAAAGATTCACCTCACTTGCCATCAGGGAATGCACACAGGAGAGAAACCATTTAAATGCTTGAAATGTGGAAAGAGCTTTCGTTGGGCTACCTCTCTTACTTTACATCAGAGAACCCACACAAGGGAGAGACCGTACACATGCTTGGAGTGCGGAAAGAGCTTCAGTCAAAAAACCCATCTCACTTATCATCAAGGGACTCACACAGGGGAGAAACTATTTAAATGCCTGGAATGTGGAAAGAGCTTTTGCTGGGCTATTTCTCTTACTTTACACCAACAAATGCACACAGGGAAGAAAGCGTATACTTGCCTGAAGTGCGGAAAGAGCTTCAGGAAGAACTCCAACCTTAGATCACACCAAATAACTCACACAGCAGAGAAACCATTCAAATGCTTGGAGTGTGGAAAAAGTTTCCGTTGGAACAACTCTCTTACATTACATCAACGTGTTCACACCGGGGAGAAGCCATATGAGTGCTTGGAGTGTGGAAGGAGCTTCAATAGGAAATCCACCTTTATATTACATCAGAGAATCCACACAGGGGAGAAGCCCTTTAAATGCCCGGACTGTGGAAAGAGTTTTATTCGGAGAGACTCCCTCATTTCACATCAACACATCCACACAGGACAGAAGCCCTTTAAATGCTTGGAGTGCGGAAAGAGTTTCAATCACAGCTCAAGCTTCACTTTACACCAAAGAATTCACACAGGTGAGAGACCACATAAATGCTTGGAGTGTGGAAGGAGTTTTAACAGGAGTGGAACACTTAAATTACATCAAAGAATCCACACAGGGGAGAAACCTTTTAAATGTCTGGAGTGTGGAAAGAGCTATATTAGGAAAGACTCCCTTATTTTACATCAGAGAATCCACTCGGGGGGAAAGCCCTTTAGATGCCTGGAGTGTGGAAATAGCTTTATTAGAAAGGACTGCCTTATTTCACATCAGCATGTCCACACGGGGGAGAAGGCTTTTAAATGTTTAGCGTGTGGAAAGAGCTTCAATCACAGCTCAAGCTTCACCTTACACCAAAGACGTCACACCAGAGAGAGACCACATAAATGCTTGGAATGTGGAAAGAGCTTTAACAGGAAAGGGATCCTTAGATTACATCAGAGAATCCACACAGGGGAGAAACCTTTTAAATGCTTGGAGTGTGGAAAGAGCTATATTAGGAAAAGCTCCCTTGTTTCACATCAAAGCATTCACACAGTGGAGAAGCCATTTAAGTGCCTTGAGTGTGGGAAGAGCTTTAGTCAGAGAGATGCTTTTATTTCACATCAAAACATTCACACAGGTGAGAAACCCTTTAAATGCCTGGCGTGTGGAAAGAGCTATATTAGGGAAAGCTCCCTTATTTCACATCAGAGAATCCACACAGAGGAGAAACTTTGAATGTTTGGAGCGCAGAAAGAGCTTCAATCACGGGTCAAGCTTTTTATCACACCAAAGAATTCAAACGTGTGGAATACATAAAGAGCTTCAGGGAGAGCAGGGACCTCAGTAGATGTATGCTTAGACTGTAGCATGATTTGTCACCACAGAGACAGCCTTAGAAATCATCAGAGACCTCGCATAGAGGAGCAACTATATACGTACAGGCTTCGAATGTAGGAGTGTCATCTATGAGCAAGAAGAATAAAAGGGTCAAATCACATCGAAGAGTCCACCCAATGGTGAAACCACGAAACTGAAGTGTGGAAAGAAAATGTAAATAAATCTTCACACAGGGAGGAAGTGTCTAAAGAAAGAAGACTACAGCTTTTCTGACCAATCACACTTTTATAGCACACACAAACATGAGATTGACAGTATAAATGTTCAGATATCTACAATTCCAAACATGGTATGTGGGGGAAGTGATTAGGGCCATCATCTTAACTAGTACAATGTTGTAATTAGGCATTTTCCATGCCACATTTTGTGAATGAATCATGATGCAGTAGTCATAAGGGTCTTCACCATCATGGGGATAAATCACTCATAAGGAACTGTGGGATACTCGGCCGGGGGGTGGTGACTAAATGGGGCTTTGATAGAAGCTTATGAAGGTATGAATATTGGTGAGAGGGATAGAGGGAAAGTATCCTTCCTTTCAAGGGACACGGGTGGCGCTGTGGGTTAAAACCACAGAGCCTAGGGCTTGCCAATCAGAAGGTCAGCGGTTCGAATTCCCACGATGGGGTGAGCTCCCGTTGCTCAGTCCCTGCTCCTGCCAACCTAGCAGTTGGAAAGCACATCAAAGTGCAAGTAGATAAATAGGTACCACTCTGGCGGGAAGGTAAACATTTCCGTGCGCTGCTCTGGTTTGCCAGAAGCGGCTTAGTCATGCTGGCCACATGACCCAGAAGCTGTACGCCGGCTCCCTCGGCCAATAAAGCAAGATGAGCGCCGCAACCCCAGAGTCGTCCGTTGTGTTGTGTACAAAAAGCAAGTTTCACTTGATATTGACATGATTATATAGATTGCTGCTCAGAATGGCATATGGGGAAATGTTACCTTTCTGTTAAGAAACGGGTTTTAAGAATATGAGGTTTGATATATATGATTAAATTCTCAAAGATAAGGGAAGCGAACTTAACACTTATTGGGGGTTTTTAAACAAAGTTTGGATGATTCTATTCAATCTCTGTGTTGAAATGTGGAGTTTATTATGTGTTAGATGGAGTTCAAGATGCAGCACAACAGTATTTGGTTTTCAGAATATTACAGGGCAACTGTTGTAAATATTAATTGTTTGATATACACTCCATTTTTTACTATTTTTTTAAATTGAATTTATAGACTGCCCCATACCTGCAGGTTTCAGGGCGATTCACATAAAAGATCACAATATATAAAATAAAAATACAAACAATAACCTAATAACACCCCACCCCCAGGAGAGCCACATTTTAAAAGGGCATAGGATGTCAATCAAATCAACCAAAGGCTTGGTTAAAAAGGAGCGTTTTTGCCTGGTGCCTAAAGGTGTATAAGGAAGGCGCCAGGCAAACTTTCCTGGGGAGAGTTACAGATGGGTAGCCGTGTTGGTCTGCCATAGTCCAAATAAAAAAATTCCTTCCTGTAGCACCTTAAAGACCAACTAAGTTAGTTCTTGGTATAAGCTTTCGTGTGTGTATCTGAAGAAGTGTGCATGCACACGAAAGCTTATACCAAGAACTAACTTAGTTGGTCTTTAAGGTGCTACAGGAAGGAATTTTCCTGGGGAGAGCATTCCATAGACAGGGAGCCACTGCAGAGAAGGCCCTGTTCTCGTGATCTGTGTAATATGCTCAAAGCATCTTGCTCTGGTGAGCAACCTGGCCACTGAAATCTGTACTAGCTGAAGTTTCCAAACCGTCTTCAGAGGCAGCCCTACATATAACACATTGCAGCAATCTAACCTTGAAGTTACCAGCGCATAGACAACAGTAGTTAGGCTATCCCTGTCCAGATAGGGGTGTAGCTGGGCTACTAGCCAAAGATGATGAAAGGCACTCCAGGTCATCTGAGCCTCGAGCAACAGCAAAGGATCCAGGATTACCCCCAAGCTATGAACCTGCTCCTCCAGAGGAAGTGTAACCCCATCAAGAGCAGGCAAGCTTCCAGCCATCTGCTCTAGGGAACCTGTCGAGTTGCAGCTCGGCATCCAAAGAAAAATCAGTCTCACACCATGATAGGTTCCGAAATATGGCTGCTCTTAGGGCTAATGCAGCACAGCTTTTATTGTGTGAAATCAGAAAGATACAAAATACAAGCAAGCAATTTGTTCTAAGCCAGAAGATAAGGACCTTCGCACTAGCATCAGGCCATGCTACGTTAGCCAATCATATAGGACAGCACGAGCTGTTCACGCGCTGTTCATGCTCCAAGGATGCTTCTAGCTATGAAATCACCCTGCAACAATAAGAACTTTGCTCATGCTCTCATGTACAAGCAATCATTTTCCCACATGTCCCCTTTTCTTGTTTATATTATTAGAGGAAAAGAGGGACCATCATTCCAAATCGTACACTTCATTGCCTAAGCGTCTACACTTTGCAACATAAATTCCTCTTGTAACCCCTGTGGTGGGCCGTGGTCGGTACCACCATGCAGTGCATTGGGAAATCAAAGAGGGTATACATTGAATGCAACAACACACCATGATGAAGCCAGCAATACATGCAATTACAATCAATAATATTTTTCTTAACCATAATCCATTAGGCAACTGTCAGGGCTGCTACCCAGTCCCAGCTCACATAGGACCACGCTACCAGCGTTCACGTTATACAGGTTCCATTTTCAAACTGCAATGTGCAGCCCTACGTCTTCTATGTCAGGCCGGCGAAGATCCGTCTGAGTTTCCGCCTCTAGCACACCAGCTTAATACCCTAGCCTTGCTCCATCTCCTGCGCCTCTCCTTAACGTCTCTGGGTCCTTCTGCCTGGGGTTTCCCCCTGCTCTCCCCCCTTGCTCTGACCGCTGGCGCTCCCTTCTGGGAATCCCCGGACTCACTGGACAGGCTCGGGGATCTCGGGTCGTCATCCCCACTCATCCCTCCTTCGTATTCCTCCCCCTCGCTCTCTGTTTCCTCCCTTCTCTGCGTCTCTGCTCCTGAACCCCTGACAGCAACCAAGAAAATAAGCAATCCCATGGATCAAAACCTTCAGGTGGATTCAAAGGATTATGGGCTATCATTTGTTCCATATAATCAATAGTAGCAGAGATATTGGTCGATTGATCAGTTATATACATACAGCAATGAGAATGAATTAAGGCACAAATTCCACCTTTAGAAGCAAGGATCACATCTAAAGCATAATGATGTTGAAGAACTACATTTCTTATTTCTGATATTTCTTTGTTAATAGCTTTTTTAAAATCATTTTTCTCAGCAGCTAAAAGGCACTAGCCAAGCATATTTTTTTCGCTTCAAGCATATTCCACTTGCTGTAACCAAAAAGATTGCAACAAGGTCGAGAACAGAGCCCATTGTCGCAGGCCTTGCTAAAGAACCATATTGCAACTTTCTGTCCGGGAACCATGCCAAAGCACAAAAATGAAACAAACTGGAACACATTGAAATTCCCTCACCCCCTCCCTTGCCAAGAGTCCACAATAGTGCCAAGACAGCCCTCTGTACATGTTCAGGGGAACACATCATAGGGCAGGACTCCTGAGGGAGGAGAAAAAAAAATATCTGGGGGGTAAAATCCAAGTGATGTCAATAAGGATGAGAATGGTAAATTAGTCCAATGGCTGTTTCTGAGCAACCTGTGTGATATTTCGTAGCTCGATTATTGGCATGTAAAAACCACAATCCAGAAGAAGTCACACAACCATTTCTGCAGATACAGGAGCCCATTTGCTGTAAATAAGTCTGATGTATTGCTCCTTGTACTTCTGAGTCAAAAGTCCAAGCCCAACGAAACGTGATGACACAGATGGGATGGTTGCTATTAGGAGGCAAAACTGTAATGATGTTTGGTGGTTGAAGTGGCTTCCCAGGGAAAAGGGGGGCCAATGCAGTAGGGGTGAAGATGGCCTTTCAGCGTGCCAAGAAACACTGGAACAGCTGTGGAAGAGCCTCTTCCATTGCAGAGGTGATTGTGATCTTGTCCGCTGGATCCTTATGTCCTTTAAGGGCAGAAAATAGTGGAGACAAAGTAGAGGTGGGCAGGTCCAAATAACTCTTTATCCAATTCAGCTGTCCAAGGATTTGTTGTAAATCCACCAGTCTAAGATAACCAGGAAACTGTAGTTGAGGTGTAACTGGAATGGCTGCAGATGCTGTCAGCTTGTGTCCCAGGTACGTAATAGGTAAAGTCCGCTGGATTTTTTCTTTAGCCACTGTCAATCCAACAGGTTGTAGCCTTTGCAGGATTTTGGGACACGGCGGAGGACAAGGCCGTGGCTAGCAGGCTGTGGCTAGCAGTGCCCACTGACTGGCAGGCTTTAAGCATATCAGCAATGGCTATATTTGATGTTGCCATTAGAAGGCGCAGCTCTTGCGTACAGTGCTCATTTGCAGTATCAAACACAAGCTGGCGTACAATCGGTTCTTGTGCTGCCAGGTCCTGAACTTGCCACTTGAAGGTATTATACAACCGATCAACAAATTGTCCATAGAGCTTTGCAGGGCCCTGTCTGACGCTCCCCAATCGGCCATTGCGCTCAGTCATGTCATCAGGGACAGAGGCCAAAGCCTCGTGAGCTGAGGCTGTGGTGGCTGCCCAATACATAGGATCAAGGACCAACTGTTGGGCAATAGGAAGAAAATTTCCTCCTCCCGTCAGCCCATCGAGAACATCGGTTTGGCTCAGCATGACGGGGGCTGAGGGTGCAGGAGCAATCACAGGAAAGAGATTTGGAGTATCAGAATCAAAAGGCAGCAACGGAGCGGTGGCACAGAGAGATCTTTGAAGAGGAATTGTAGGAGCGGTGCCAAATGCCTTGGGTGGAGGAGGTAGAAGAGCGGGGGGTGCTGCAGAATTTGAAGGATGCAGGGGAGTGACAGGAGGAGCCGAAGGGAAAATGTCCGGCGGTTTAGGAGGTAGGTTTGAGGCAGGCAAAGCAGGAGCGGGGAGGGCGGGCGAAGAAGCTGTTGCAGCAGCCAGAAGAATGTTTGAAGGAGTTAAACACGACATAGCTTTGTAGACGTTACTCCAGGCATGCAAAACCTTGACATCAATCTGAGGATGATTTTGAAAGAAGTGTCCAATTTTTTTCCAATCGTCTAACTCCCAATTTCCATCCTGGGGGAACCAGGGGCAGTGAGTGTCCAGGGCTTTTATAAGGGACTTAAGGTCAGCTTTCCGAACAGCAAGGTTGTTACTGGCCAAAAGGAATTTAAGGTCTTTAAAAATTTTTTTCTGTGGTGCAGAGAGAGACTTTCCCATGATTGCAAGAGTTGCAAAAAGAGCAGGGAGCACTTACCGGAGGGATCCTTAGAAGGATGAGGGAGGCGCCTTTTTGCCCTGTCCGGGCGGAAGTAAGTGCTGATAAGTCCGTAACGTAGTCCAGAATCACATTCACACGGGAGCTCTCACCAGGGATCCACTACGTGGATGAACGACGCGTCTGCAGCCCTTGCCAGGCGAGGTGAGGCTGAACGTTGTTTAACAGCATGAAATCCAAAAGAAATCACACGGGAGCACTCACCAGGGATCCACTACGTGGATGAACGACGTGTTGGTGAGTGCTGAATAATGAAAAACAACGTGAAATCCGAAGGCAGTCACACGGGGCACCAATTGTCGAGTTGCAGCTCGGCATCCAAAGAAAAATCAGTCTCACACCATGATAGGTTCCGAAATATGGCTGCTCTTAGGGCTAATGCAGCACAGCTTTTATTGTGTGAAATCAGAAAGATACAAAATACAAGCAAGCAATTTGTTCTAAGCCAGAAGATAAGGACCTTCGCACTAGCATCAGGCCATGCTACGTTAGCCAATCATATAGGACAGCACGAGCTGTTCACGCGCTGTTCATGCTCCAAGGATGCTTCTAGCTATGAAATCACCCTGCAACAATAAGAACTTTGCTCATGCTCTCATGTACAAGCAATCATTTTCCCACAGGAACCACCCACTAACTGAGCCTCACTCTTATCTGGATTGAGCTTCAGTTTGTTGGCTCTCATCCAGTCCATTACGAAGACACTGGTCCAGCACTTCCACTGCCTCACCTGCAGATAGAAAGGAGAAATAGAGCTGTGTCATCAGCACACTGCTGATGACATACTCCGAAACTCCAAGCTTTTGCATACTTGTTGATCATGGGTATCTTATTGATATTCTCCTTTTCTGAGATACAATAGCTGTCTTCAAATATCTAAAAGTCTGTCACATGGAAGATGGAGCAAGCTTGTTTTCTGCTCCAGAGAGCAGGACCAGAACAAATTATTTCACGTTACAAGAAAGGAAGAAGAGGAGGAGTTTGGATTTGATATCCCGCTTTATCACCACCCTAAGAAGTCTCAAAGCGACTAACATTCTCCTTTCCCTTCTTCCCCCACAACAAACACTCTGTGAGGTGAGTGGGGCTGAGAGACTTCAGAGAAGTGTGACTGGCCCAAGGTCACCCAGCAGCTGCATGTGGAGGAGCGGGGAAGCGAACCCGGTTCCCCAGATTACGAGACTATCGCTCTTAACCACTATATCAGGAAGAACTTTAGTTGAGATTCCTGCATTGCAGGGGGTGAGACTAGATGACCCTCGGGGTCCCTTCCAACTCTACAATTCTATGGTTCTGTGGTTCCCAGGAAATGCATAAAAAACACAATAATAAACAAAATTAAGGATTAGACGAATTCATGGTCTCCCAGTAGCTCTTATCCATGATAAATGGAACCAAATAGATTATGATCAAAAGGGAGGCAACAGCACAATACAGTACAGTTATTGAAAATTATATATGATTTATCATGGCTAGGAGGAATAGCTTGGCTTCTGTTGTTCATGCTCTCCTCCTTTCTGGCCTACTGTAATGAGCTCCCCTTGAAGATTATCAGAAATCTGAAGCTAGTGCAGAATTATTTATTGTATTTATTTATTACATATTTATTCTGCCCTTCATCTGAAGATCTTGGGGCAGTTCACAGCATAAAAGTACAAAACAAAAACACAAAATACAGAATAAAAACAAGAACATATCCATAAGCCGCACCTCCCAAAAACATATTTAAATGACATAGAATGTCAATCAGCCATAGGTCTGGTTGAAGAACGGCGTTTTCTGCCTGGCCCCTAAAAGTATATAATGAAGGTGCCAGTTGAGCATTCCTCAAGCGGGGAGCCACCACAGAAAAGGCCTGTTCTTGTGTTGCCACCCTTTGGGCGTCTCATGGAGGCGCATGAAGAAAGGCCTCAGCGGATGGTCTCAGGGTTTGGGTCAGTTCATATGAGAAGTGGTCCTTGAGGTATTGAGGTCTCAAGCCACAAAGCCCTGATATTGCCAACTTCCTGCTTCCCTTGTAAAGAAGAGTAGCTCTGCTGCTCCTGAGCCACTGGAGGAGCTTATAGGCGTGTGTTTTTCAGCCTGGGGTCCCCAGATGTTGCTGGACTACAACTCCCATCACCCCCAAGTCTCCGGGAACCAAGCCATATGAGGAACGGTTGAAGGAGCTGGGTATGTTTACCCTGGAGGAGACAGAGGAGATATGATAGCCACTTTCAAATATCTAAAAGGCTGTGTACAAATAATAAATTGTTGTTGTGCAGATGGAGCCTAAGTTTCGTTAATTCTTTATGTTTGCATTGTTTTCGTATGTGAACTGCCTTGAGTTTTTAACAGAAATGCAAAGTGGACATTCCTTTCTTTTCCATTTCATTTCATTTCTCTTCCCAACCCTCACTTCTGCTTAAGTGCTTAAAGGCCACTTATATCCACGAAAGCTTTAAACTTGAATTAAAAGGAAACCAGGAGAAACATACACACATGCCAGAAGAAACCAATAATTTAATATAATGGTTTATTGTAACAAATGGCGACTTAGATTAGAGCATTTAAACAAAACTGAAAGGCTATGTTACTACTGTCTGTAAAGCAGCCTTCATCAACCTGGTGCAAAACATGGGTTTTGTAGTATAGTTGCCATCGGCACAACTGGTGGTCAAGGATGGTGGGTTTTGTACTCCCAAGAAACCTGGAAAGCACCAGGCTAGCAAAGGCTAATGTGAAGGAAGAGGGTGACAGTACTTGCCAGCATAGTCATAGGATCCCCAAATATCCTGGGTTGTATTCAACTAAGTGCTCCTCAGAGTAGACCCACTGAGATTAATGAATAGGGGTCCTTTACCTACTTTAATCTTTCAATGGCTACTGGCAATGATGGAAGCTGAGCACTGCCTTCACAGCTGGGGGCAGCAACGCTGCTGAATGCCAATTTCTGGAAACTGCAGGAGGGGAGAATGCTCTTGTATTCGGTTACTGCTTGCCAGTTTCCCCACAAGAATCTGGCTGGCCACCTTGAGAACAGGATGCTGATCCTGGCCTGATCCAGCAGCCAGGCTTTCCTTACGTTCTTGCTGTGGGATGTGAAACAGAAGTACAGCATCCCTAAAGTGGACATAAAAGGGGATGTCTGCACCAGCCAGTTGGAACTTTCTCTTAGGCTGGGGCAGACTTCCTCTGCATGTGACTAAAGGTGGGCGTAACCTCACCTGCTCAGGTGACAAAAGAGCAAGACTGGTCATCCATCTCTCTCTCTCTCTGACAATATCCATCGAAGAAGCAACATCTGCTTAGCCTAACATGCTCTCTTGGTTTCCAAAGGGGCTATCTCCTTAAAGGATAGTTTCCAGGTATATTACTTTTCTAACTTAAGTCTGCTTTCTGGGATCCAATTGTGAACAGAATGTGTGAGTAAACTCTTTTTATACTTTTATAGAAGACTGTGTCATGTCTTATCTTTTTATGAGGGACTACATGGGGAATTGGGACGCGGGTGGCGCTGTGGGTAAAAGCCTCAGCGCCTAGGGCTTGCCGATCGAAAGGTCGGCGGTTCGAATCCCCGCGGCGGGGTGCGCTCCCGCTGCTCGGTCCCAGCGCCTGCCAACCTAGCAGTTCGAAAGCACCCCCGGGTGCAAGTAGATAAATAGGTACCGCTTACCAGCGGGAAGGTAAACGGCGTTCCGTGTGCTGCGCTGGCTCGCCAGATGCAGCTTTGTCACGCTGGCCACGTGACCCGGAAGTGTCTCCGGACAGCGCTGGCCCCTGGCCTCTTGAGTGAGATGGGCACACAAACCCCAGAGTCTGTCAAGACTGGCCCGTTCGGGCAGGGGTACCTTTACCTTTACATGGGGAATTATCAACAAAACTTATTTTAGAGACTTTAGCGAGCCTGAGCAAATGCATCCGCTGTGCAAGTTTTAAAAGGGGAATGTTACTCTGCTAAACTGTATAAATTGTTAACACAAGTTGGAAAGGATATAATCAAACAATATAGCCTCTCCTGCATCCCTGAACATTCCCACACTTGCTTCCAACACTTCTACATGAAATTCCCGTGCAGATTCTCCGATGTGGTGTTAGGCCTGTTCCGGCCAAAGCTTTTTCCACACCTCGAGCATCCGTACCGTTTCTCCTGTGTGGCTCCTCTCGTGGGCACGGAGGCTCGAGTTCTGACTGAACTTTTTCCCACATATCAAGCACTTGTAGGGCTTCTCCCCTGTGTGGACCCTCTGGTGCCTAGCAAGGTCCCCGTTCCTCCGGAAGTAGTTCCCGCACTGCAAGCACTGAAATGGCTTCTCCCCCGTGTGGCTTCTCTGATGTGAAAGGAGGTTCGTGCTGTTGACGTAGTTCTTCCCGCACTCGGCGCATTTAAAGGGCTGCTCCCCTGTGTGCAGCCTCTGATGGTTCCTAAGGTTCCACTTGTGGCGGAAATTTATGCCGCACTCGGAGCAGGCGTAGGGTTTCTCCCCGGTGTGGATCCTTTGGTGCCGTGTGAGGTCCGTGTTCTTGATGAAGCTCTTTCCACACTCGGAGCATCTGAACGGTTTTTCTCCCGTGTGGATTTTCTGATGGGAATGGAGGTTGATTTTCTGAGTGAAGCTCTTTCCGCACTCGGAGCACTGAAACGGCTTCTCCCCTATGTGGATTCTCTGGTGGGTCCTGAGGCTCGAATGCCCACTGAAGTTCTTCCCACACTCCAAGCAGTGAAACACTTTCTCCTCTAGGAGGACTCTCTTACGGGTCTTGAGTTCTGAACGGTGGCTTAAGCCCTTTCCGTACTCGGAGCACTGAAGTGGTTTCTCCAGTGTTTGCATTCTCCGTTGAACATTAAAACTTGGTTTCAAACCGAAGGTCTTCTTGCACACAGGATGCCTATTCCTTTCTTTTCCTTCCGCCATTTTGTCTTGGGTTGGGATTTCCTGGAAGTCACAGGGTTGATAAACCACAGAACTTTTCCTTCCCTTCTGTTTTGCTTCCGTTTTCCGCCTCCACTCTTTCCTCTCTCTGCTTCTGTCTCTTTTCAGTGACGCGCCACACAGTTCTTGCTCAGTCTCACTCTTCCACGTGAGTCTATCACATGCTGGAAAAGAGAAGTGGCACAATGTAGTAAGGCTACAAGAGAGTAAGGGAATTAGTTTACAGCTGTAAGACAACAGACACACCTTTTCATAATCCACTACATTGTGTTGAGGATGTTAATAATAATAATAATAATAATAATAATAATAATAATAATAAATTTATACCCCAGCCACTCTGGGCGGCTCCCAAAGAATATTAAAAACACAATAAAACAACAAACATTAAAAACTTCCCTAAACAGGGCTGCCATCAAATGTCTTCTAAAAGTCAGATAGTTGTTTATTTCCTTGACATCTGGCGGGAGGGCGTTCTACATGGTGGGCGCCACTACTGAGAAGGCCCTCTGCCTGGTTCCCTGTAACCTCACTTCTCGCAAGGAGGGAACCGCCATAAGGCCCTCGGCGCTGGACCTCAGTGTCCGGGCTGAACAGTGGGGGTGGAGATGCTCCTTCAGGTATACTGGGGCTGAGGCCGTTTAGGGCTTTAGAGGTCAGCACCAGCACTTTGAATTGTGCTCGGAAACATATTATTTGTTTCCTAATGTTTACAGTCTGCTTCTGACCCCGGAGGTGAAAAAGGAGGAAAGCTTACACAGAGAAGACACGTTCCAAAAGTTCTCTTCCGTGACTTCCCTGTGCAGGTCTCTCTGATACGGATCCAGCACTGCCAGCTCCTCCTCATTGAAGTACACAGTCACGTCCTCAAAGGTCACCAGGCCCTAGAAGACATAGGGTTCAAACAGGCAACAAGTCATGCTTCTTCCCCTTCTACTTACTGCAAGTAAGTCAGTAAAAGTGGGGCAGCCAAGCAGGCGTTTCTCCGCAGGAGGATTTAAGCCGCCCGACCTCAACTTCCATCAGCTCCAGCTACCATGGCCAATAGTCAGGGATGATGGGAGTTGGGAGTCCAGCTGGAGGGTCGCCAGATCCCACCCTCAGATCAATCCGATTTCTTAAATTTATAGCCCAGACTTCTTCCCCAAACAGCCCAGGGCAGCAAGCAGCAAATGATAAAGCAGTAAAAACGTCTTAGAAACTGGGAAAGCTTTCAGCTTGAAAGGCTTGTTGGAAGTCCTGAAAGTCGGCTATAATGGAGGAAATTACACATTGATGTAGGATTTAGACAAGGCTTGGAGCCACCAGGTGCTTTTTATCTGATTTGGACTGCCTCTCCCCAATCTGGGCCCTGTGATCGTCCTCTGAGGCCCTTCTCTGTGCGCCCCCTCTCCACAAGGGGCCCAGAGGGTGGCAACACGAGAACGGGCCTTTTCCGTGGTGGCTCCCTCTCTGGACACAACTTGTTTCCTTTCACAGCTTGAGCTTTGATACTTAGCCCAAATACAAATGTATTACAAGCAGCCCCCCCATTTAGGCGGGGGGTTACATTCTGAGGCACCGTGCGTGGTGGCAAAATTTCATTTAATTGAAACCCATTGAAAAAGCCTGCAAGCACCTCATTCCGCCCTTCCAGTGACATCTTCATGACATTTATCACTTCCAGGTTGGCGCAATGCACGTATACTCAGCTATGTACATATTGAATACGTGTTAATGGGGGGCTGCCTGTCATCTTATATGCCATTTTATTTTTATTATATGTTTTGCTTTTTAAAAATATTGTTTAATCATTTTTTCGATACAAACATCAACCGCAAAAGACACATACAACAATAACAATAATAACACAATTTGACAAATTCAGATTTGAATACACTGATATACCTATGACTACACCTTTTTAAACAGTATTTTATCTCCTCCACCTACTTCCCACCACTATCCGCCTTATCGCTTAAATATGCGTTCCAGATTTCTTCACATTTATCTATTCTTATTTTGCGTCGACATGCAATTCATTCGTATGTAACTAATCTGTCCATATTATCAA
The DNA here is from genome assembly GCF_965113315.1 of Podarcis vaucheri. Lineage (NCBI taxonomy): Eukaryota > Metazoa > Chordata > Lepidosauria > Squamata > Lacertidae > Podarcis > Podarcis vaucheri. Next base: position 126,026,593 of record NC_138760.1, read on the forward strand.
TCCATGTGCTCAGTGGATCTTTTTGCGGCTCTTCCAATTCATCAAAACAAGTTTTTTTGCTTCTAATATATATGTTTATGTTTTGCTCTTTATATGCTGTCAAATGCTGTTTTGCATGTTTCTTGTACAAATAAAAGTGAAGAAAAGTAAATAAAGATTACCCCCCCAAAGAGAGAGAGAGAGAGAGAGAGAGAGAGAGAGAGAGAGAGAGAGAGAGAAAAGAAAGTCTTTAAAGAAGCTGCATTATACTGAGTCTACACTGACCGGCAGAGGCCCTCCAGGGTTTCTGGAGTCTCCCAGCTCTACATGGAGATGCTGGGAACTGAACCCAAGAACTTGTGCATAGAAAGCAGATGTTCTGCAACAGAGCTATGGAGCTTGCAATCTCCTCAGTGGGCAAATTGACAGAAGCAAAGGTGATGGTTCAGGCCCAGGAAGATGAGGAGAGGACAGAGACCTGTTCACACTCATCACTGAAGCATGAAGGTGGAATGGGCACTGAAGGTCACTGAAGGATCTGGGATGATCAACCCCTTACCTTGTCTGGTTGCGTGGAATCCGTTCCCACTCCATCCTGAAGAACAGGCGGCCCCGAACTGATGGCTGCTGTTATTTCACTGCCTGGAATGGCAGGAAGATATTGGATTATTTATACCCTTTTTCTGTCGTTATGTTCCCTATTTTTTGCACCATAACACTCACTTTTTTCCTCCTAGAAAGTAAGGGGAAATATCTGTGCGTGTTATGGAGCGAATGCCTACGGATGGCGGGGGGGATCTGCTGCAGTTGTGAGCAGAGGATCCATGGTTCCCCTTCCTTCCCTCCTCCGTGGTGCTTGCTTTGAAACAGCAAAGCGGGAGAAGAGCCACTGAGTGGGGAGGAGAGAGGGACAGAGAGCCTGCTTGCTTTAAAGGAGCAAAGCAGGAGAGGAGAGGAGCCTTCTCCTCTTATACCCCTCTTCTGCATTATTAACAGCATCCTTCTCCACCCACCCCACGTGTGGTCCTTGTTCCTTGAGTGCTTTTCCTTCCCTCCCCACTTAAAACATGGTTACAAAGCACGGATGCACATGGATCCTCAGGATTTTTGCACTGGGTCACCCCAAATTCACCATCAGATCACATAGCATGTCCATGGCTACAGCTTGCACCAAAATAATCACGCACCCACTGTTGCCTGGGGCCGCAGTGGTGCAAAAACGTGGTTACAAAGCATGGATCCACATGGATCCTCAGGATTTTTGCATTGGCTACCCCAAACTCACCGTCAGATCACATGTCTGTGGCCACAGCATGAACCACAAAAATCATACATCCGCTGTTTTGTTTAGAATATTTTTTTTCTTGTTTTCCTCCTCTAAAAACTATGTGCGTGTTATGGTCGGGTGCGTGTTATAGAGAGAAAAATACGGTATTTAGATTATTTACATCTGGCTTTTTCTCTGGCCAAGTCACACTAAGTTAGAGCTTCAGAAGAGGTTTGCTTCTCAATACCAGCTGCTCTGAAGTAAGAATCACAGAGGGCTTATGCCTTTACACCCTGCTGATGGAAGCATCTGGCTGGCCACTGAAGGAAGCAGGGTGCTAGATGACAGCAGCGAGCCAGCAGTAAATCACTCCAAGCAAGCTAGAGTTACCGTATTTTTCGCTCTATAGGACACACTTTTTCCCCTCCAAAAATTAAGGGGAAATGTGTGTGCTCCGGAGGCTACGCATTGCTTCCGTGGAAGCCTGGAGAGCGAGAGGGGTCGGTGCGCACCGACCCCTCTCGCTCTCCAGGCTTCAGGGATACTCGCGCTGCGCTCCGAAGGCTTCGGGTTCCTTTTGCTGAAGCCGGGAGAGCAAGACTCTCCTGGCTTCAGCAGAGAGGGAGAGCTGCGCAACGCCCCTTCAGCGAAGCGGGAGGAGAAATGGAAGGGGCTCCGTTTCTCCTGCCGCTTCGCCGAAGGGGCGCTGAGCAGACAGGGGGAGATTTTTTTTTCTTGTTCTCCCCCTCTAAAACAAGGTGTGTCCTATGGTAAGATGCGTCCTATAGAGTGAAAGATGTGGTAACTCTTTATTAGCAAAACACAAGTGTCAGGCCTAATGAGAACTCAGGTCTTGTCCCCATGAAGCAGTTGCCAAGACTAGAGGTCCCCACCTCCCTACAGCTGGCTGGATCTCCTCCTCTCCTTCCCAAGCAATCAGAGACTATGCCAGTGTGGCTGTCTTTGCTCCTCCTGCTTCAGGCCTCTCTTGGTTCAGGGAGACCAGGAGGGAGGGGAGCTGGTCTCAGCAGGAGGGGGAGACACCCATGCCTCTTCACCAGCCTGCCCCATCTTTGCCTTTTGGCCTCCCTCCTCTCCTGCTTCAGCTTCTGCCTGTGATTCTGGGCTTCTCTCTGTCACATGCTCTCCCCGCTCACTAAACCCTGTTACCTCTTCAGCTTCCAACACCTCCTCCTCCCAGTCTTCTCCCTCTGACTACTCATCGTTGTCCTACCACCAATCCCCAAGCCGTGAGCCTTCTTCCCTTGGGGGTTCACCATCTGGTTCCTCCACCATTCCTCTGCGTCTGACCATTCCCTGACCGTAGACAAGGTGGACCTTTGGCTTGATCAAAACTTATGTTCTGATGCACACATATGAGGTTGCAGCCTTAAGGCATCAAACCACTTCCTCCAGAAGCAAGTGGGGAACGCAGCCTCTGACAGTCACACCCGACATCACTGAATGGCTTTGGCAAATATCTGCCAGCCCAGGGCTTCCTGGGAAGAGACCCCCAGAAGCCAGCTGGACTGGAAGAGGAAGACTCAAGGTGGTGATCTTAGATTTAATACTTGCATTCTGCTTTTCCAACAACAAATGTTGAGCTGAAAGCATCTCATGATAACAATAGCGTTGAAAATTAACAAACATTATGGTCACTATAATGCAGTGGTACCTCTGGTTACGTACTTAATTCGTTCCGGAGGTCCGTTCTTAACCTGAAACTGTTCTTAACCTGAAGCACCACTTTAGCTAATTGGGGCCTCCTGCTGCTGCCGCACCGCCTAGCACGATTTCTGTTCTCATCCTGAAGCAAAGTTCTTAACCCGAGGTACTATTTCTGGGTTAGCGGAGTGTGTAACCTGAAGCGTATGTAACCTGAGGTACCACTATATAAAAAATACAGTCACATTCTAAATAAAGCACAAACAAGTTTATCAAAACAGTTCAATACAAACTCATATGAATTAAAAATATCAGAAATAACTACTGAGCCCTCTGCCAGTAGATAAGAATGGAAAAAGAAAAAAGGTTCCAATAATTTATTAGAACTTGGACACTGATTTTTATCAAACTTTAAACAGAAGGAACTTTACCTAGAGAGGTCATGATCCCACATTTCTTCATGACCTCCCTGTGCAGGGTCCTTTGGTTTGAATCCAGCAGCGCCCACTTCTCCCCAGTGAAGTAAACACCCACTTCCTCAAATACCAAAAGATCCTGAAAGAGAAAGATACATTTCACCCTGCTGCAATTCTCCCCCCTTCCAAGTGCAATCAGACAAAACAATTAAGGGTGAGGTTGGTGGGTATCTCCTTATAGGATTTAAACCTTCATGAGGGCCATTGGGAAAATAAGGAGCTAGATCTAAGTTAGGGAACGAGGAAGACTGACAGAGAAGCATTCTGCCTGTCACATCGGAAACCTCTACTCAAGACACGCCTTATTGTGGAGCTGCTTCTGGTACCTTCTATCAGCAAAGAGCCTCCCACTTGAGGTAGAGATTCTGCAAAAACTATTATCAGTGAGGCCGGGGTCACTACACCAGAGTGAGGCCTGACCACAGAACTGGTAAGAACTATTACAAAGTGCAATGTGTTGTATGTAGGGCTGCCTCTGAAAACAGTTCGGAAACTTCAGCTAGTGCAGAATTCAGTGGCCATGTTGCTCACTGGAGCAAGACGGTTTGAGCATATTACACCGATCCTGGTCTGACTGCACTGGCTACCAGTTAGTTTCTGGGCCCAATTCAAAGTGCTAGTTTTGACCTATAAAGCCTTAAACGGCTCAGGACCGCAATACCTCAAGGACCGCCTCTTTACATATGCACCTGAGATCATCTTCTGAGGCCCTCCTTCATGTGCCTCCGCCTCGAGAGGTCTGGAGGGTGGCAACACAAGAACAGGACCTTTTCTGCAGTGGCTCCCCATCTGTGGAATGCTCTCCCCTGGGAAGTTCGCCTGGTGCCTTCATTATACAACTTTAGGCGCCAGGCAAAAATGTTCCTTTTTAACCAGGCCTTTGATTGACCTGACTGACATCCTACACCCTTTTAAAATGTGGCTCTTTTGGGGGCGTGGTGTGGTGTTATTGGGTTATTGTTTTTATTTTGGTTTTATTTATGAACCGCCCTGGTTTTCTGTGAACCACCCTGAGACCTCCGGGTATAGGGTGGTGTATAAATTAAATGAATAGGAGAAACCCAGCCCTGACTGTTAGTGTGAAAGACAACTCCAGATAAGGGATATGGAGGGCTCTGAACAGAGAGCAAAAAACTTGGGTCCAGTGTTTTCAAGGACTGCAGTTGGATGAAGAGACGGTGGGGCGTTGAGGTGGCAGAAAGTGGTTGGCTAGAGAAGAAACAGCCTTGACGATGCACATTTGCTAATGGATATGCTCTCACAGACTCTTTCGTCTGGTAATGCATTACTGAATGAAGCCGGACTAATTGGGGGGTTTGGTGTGAGCCTTTGAACCCCCATCCTCCACCAAGGGAATTTTCTCCCACAGACTTTTGGGGAGGTCACTGAAAGCATATTCGGATGCTGAGCCAGGACCAACTCCACTTCTCTGCAAACCAACTTCACAGGCTCCAGCCCACAAGAAGGCACGCCCACTTTCTTGCCAATCCTTGGACTTCAGCTGCTGCCCGCCCTGCTCATCAAAAGGAAGACACACTGGACATGACATCTGCTGGATCAACACCTTAGCTAGTGCAAAAATACCTGTCTTGTACCTGCTATACTTTTACAGATAGGTAGCCGTGTTGGTCTGCCATAGTCAAAATAAAAAAAATTCCTTCCTGTAGCACCTTAAAGACCAACTAAGTTAGTTCTTGGTATGAGCTTTCGTGTGCATGCACACTTCTTCAGATACACTGAAACAGAAGTTGCCAGATCCTTCTATATAGTGAGAAGGTGGGGAGGGGTATTACTCAGAAAGGGTGGTGAGAATGGGAGATTGGCAGATAGCTGAGATGAGCCTGTTGACGACTCTTAACGACTGTAATAGGTCTTACAGGAAAAGGCAAGGGGTGAGAAGGTGAGAAATGGCTTAGTCATGTATAATGAGATAAGAATCCAATGTCTCTGTTCAGACCAGGTCTCTCCATGGTTTTAAGTTTGGTAATGAGTTGCAATTCAGCAGCTTCTCTTTCCAGTATACTTTGTAAGCCACACCTTGTACCAATCCGACTGATGCAGCAAAGGCTTTGTCAGAAAAAGAATCTGGAGCTTGAGTTCGTCTGGCAACGAGGGCCAGGATCCTGTCCCCACTTGGCTACCCAGTGATCATTCCCCGCCGCCTGCTTACCTGATACAGTTTTACTGAGGCGGCTTCTGCCCCACCACAAGGAAGAGAAGGTATTTTCGGCATCCATGGAGTCTCCTCTGCCTCGGGGAGATCAGCATCTGCTTCCTGCTCGTGAAACTAGAATATGCAGGGAGTAAAGAGAGAAATGGATGAGAAAAAGCATATACATGGAATACATGTTAGGAGATGTCCTAATGTAACATGTCACTCAATAAAACTTCAGACACTGAATACCTGGGTAAACATAGATAGATGGATAGATGATAGATAGATAGATAGATGATAGATAGATAGATAGAGATATACAGTGGTACCTCAGGTTAAGTACTTAATTCGTTCTGGAGGTCCGTTCTTAACCTGAAACTGTTCTTAGCTTGAAGCACCACTTTAGCTAATGGGGCCTCCCGCCGCCACCGCGTGATTTCTGTTCTCATCCTGAAGCAAAGTTCTTAACCCAAGGTACTATTTCTGGGTTGGTGGACTCTGTAACCAGAAGCGTATGTAACCCGAGGGACCACTGTATATGGGATTTTTAAACATTTATATTCTAAATACCTAAACAATAGAAGAAAAGGAATAATGGATGACTGGCACATAGGTTGTAATATAGCAGTTAAAATTTAACAAGTAAGTTATTTTTGCAGCAGCCTCTAATATCCAAAACAATAAAAATGTTTTTGTTTATTTTAAGTTTATGAAAATACAGCCATCAGCACAAACCTATTAAGATTAAAGTGTCTCACCTGCTGCTCTGCCTGCTTCTTCTCCTCTGCCTGACTCAGGAGGAAACCTTCTGCCAGGGCCACCGCTTGGGAACTGGTTTCCGCTCCACATTCCCTGACCCAGCTCTCCATCTCCGGGGGAAGGACAGCCAGGAATTGCTCCAGGATCACCAGGTCCAAGATCTGAGCTTTCGTGTATCGCTCCGGCTTCAGCCACTGATGGCAGAGATAGTGGAGTCGACTGCAAACTGCTCTGGGTCCTTCGGCCTCGTGGTAGCAGAAATGCCTGAAGCTCTGGCTTGGAGCATCTGAACAGAGGATGTTGCTTTCCTGACCCAGGTTCTTCTTCACACTGCCTTCCCAGAATTTCCCACTGCTCTCAGCCTGGGCAGCTTGAGGGCTTCTTCCTGTATCCTCCAACATGGTCTCTCGTATCTGGGAACCAGCGCTAGCAGGCTGGCCACCTGTCCTGTATAATGCCGGATTGTCCTGTATTTCAATGTGAAACGCTACGTAAAACGTACAGATACAGTTGTAGGGAAGTTTTTAATGTTTGATGTTTTATTGTGTTTTTAATATTCTGATGTTTGATGTTTTATTGTGTTTTTAATATTCTGTTGGGAGCCGCCCAGAGTGGCTGGGGAAATCCCCAGCCAGATGGGCGGGGCATAAATAATTAAATTATTATTACTGCTATTATTTTGTCCTGAATTTCAGGTCTTCTGCCTGCTTGCCAAGTTAGGGCTCCTCTCCCAAAAACGCATGTGTTTGGAAGGGTGTGTGGAAGGCCGTGCATTATTATTATTATTATTAATTGAATTATACCGGGGGGGGGGTCTCAGGGGGTCTCCAATCATCATGAAGTGTTTTGAGAAACTGGTGCGCCGTCACATTATCTCCTGTCTTCCATCAACTTTTGACAACTACCAGTTTGCATACAGAGCAAATAGATCCACAGAAGACGCCATCAATACCACTCTCCATGCTGCTCTGTCCCATCTGGAGCAGCCGGGGAGTTATGTGAGGCTGCTGTTTGTGGATTTTAGCTCTGCTTTTAACACTATCCTCCCCCATAGACTGGTGTCCAAGCTAGAGGCGATTGGACTCTCCAACTCCACCTGTCTCTGGGTTTTGGATTTTTTGTCAGAACATTCCCAGAGGGTTAGAGTAGGGTCACACATGTCCACAGCCCTTAGCCTTAACACCGGCTCACCACAGGGTTGTGTGTTGAGTCCCCTGCTCTACACTATCTATACGTATGACTGTACAGCCATCTATTCCAGCAACAAAATCATCAAGTTTGCTGATGACACTACGGTGGTAGGGCTCATTTCAGGAGGGGATGAGTCCGCCTATCGGGATGAGGTGGAGCGGCTCTGTGTTTGGTGTGGAGAGAACAATCTGGCTCTTAATACGGCTAAGACCAAGGAATTGGTGGTGGATTACAGGGAAAAAAAGGCGGACATTCAGCCCTTGTATATCAACGGGGAACGGGTGGAGAGGGTGGCGGAATTCAGGTTTTTGGGAGTAGCTATCGATCAGGGCATGACTTGGAGCGCACATACCACTGCTCTGGTGAAGAAGGCCCAGCAGAGAATTTATTTCCTCAGACTTTTAAAGAAGAACAATCTGAGTGAGAGACTGCTGGTGTCCTTCTACCGAGGCTCCATAGAGAGCATTCTTACATACTGTATTTGTGCTTGGTTCTCCAGTTGTACAGCTAGGGAGAGGAAGGTGCTCCAGAAGGTCATAACCACAGCCCAAAGGATTATTGGTCATCCTCTCCCATCTTTGGAAGAACTGTACGGTTCCCGTTGTCTTAGGAAAGCAAATAACATCCTGCAGGATTCATCTCACCCGGGACACTGTCTGTTTGCACTACTGCCTTCTGGCAGAAGATATAGAAACATCAAGTCAAAGACAAATAGACTGAAAAACAGTTTCTATCCAAGAGCTGTGGCCCTTTTGAATGCTGTAACTCGTTAGTGTGACCTGGGAGTTTGATGGGTGTGGTGTGGGTGTGGCTGGAATGTGGTTTGTTTGGTTGTTGTTGTTGTCTTGCTTTTGTTGTTTTAAGGGATGGCATCCAATTTCGTTGCACTTTGTGCAATGTTGCACTTGTGTAATGACAATAAAGAATCTATCTATCTATCTAATCCAGAATGCGGCAGCTAGACTGGTGACTGGGGGTGGCCGCCGAGACCACATAACACCGGTCTTGAAAGGCCTACGTTGGCTCCCAGTACGTTTCCGAGCACAATTCAAAGTGCTGGTGTTGACCTTTAAAGCCCTAAACGGCCTCGGTCCAGTATCCCTGAAGGAGCGTCTCCACCCCCATCGTTCTGCCCAGACACTGAGGTCCAGCGCCGAGGGCCTTCTGGCGGTTCCCTCATTGCGAGAAGCGAAGCTACAGGGAACCAGGCAGAGGGCCTTTTCGGTGGTGGCTCCCGCCCTGTGGAATGCCCTCCCATTGGATGTCAAGGTGATGGACAACTACCTGACATTCAGAAGACATCTTAAGGCGGCCCTATTCAGGGAAGCTTTTAATGTATGATATTTTAGTGTTTTTTGGTTTCTGTGGAAGCCGCCCAGAGTGGCTGGGGAGGCCCAGCCAGATGGGCGGGGTACAAATAATAAATAATAATAATAATAATAATAATAATAATAATAATTATAATCAATCGCCCCCAATCAAAGCCGGCCGCCCTCAGCCCTGGCATCTGGGCTCAGGCAATGGAGTGGGGTCTCTGGAGCTCCTTAAGCTCAGGGGAGAAAATGGCCCTGATGAAAAAAAAGAATCTTAAGGTTGACAGGCAGGTGCTGCTCCTCCCCCAGATGCCTTAATATCGTCGCAGAGAAATCTCCCCCCCTCTCCCCGTTGCCATGGTTACCTGTGGGTCGCGGTGAGCCTGGCTCCCTTCCGGCCGCGAGCGCAGCTCCGCCCGGCCTCATCCGGGTCCCTTTCCCCGCCTCACTTCCGCCTCCTCGCGTCGCCTCGGCCGGCTCCGCCCCTTAGCAACCGGGCCTGCTGCTGGCTGCTTAGCAACCGGGCGCCCCCCCCCCTAGCAACCGCGGCCTGGTTCAGGGACGCCCGTGTTAAATATTCATATGGATTTTTGGCTGCATTCCTTTTCTTTTCTTTTTTATAAATATTTTATTCAGTTTTCAAGCATAGAATAGAAAATCACATAGCAAACACACACAATCCCTTCACCAAAGAAATAACAAAAGAAAGAACAAATACAATTACACCAACGAACAGTATAAAAAAGAAAAAAAGAAGAAAAACACAACTGTTCATAACATTTTTTATGTAACTAACTGGACTTCCTCACATCTCCCTTACCCTGCATTCTCTGTAATAAAAATATCAGCAAATTATTACCTTGTTTCATTTCTTATTTTCTACTTCTCAAATGTTATATTTCTAGACTTAAAGTAATTTTTGTCAATTATTTGTAGCTTAGGTTAAACATAGTATTGCTTTAAATTTCGACCTTTTCTTACATATCACTTAATTTTCTATATCTCACAGTCAAGTTACTGGAACCATATTTTTCTGGGTCGTGCAATTTCTTAACATTCATACAGTTTGTACTGTTTTTGTAGATAGTCCTTAAACTTTTTCCAATCCTCCTCCACTGTTTCTTCTCCCAAATCTCGGATTCTGCCAGTCATTTCGGCCAGTTCCATATAGTCCATCAATTGCGTCTGCCACTCTTCCAGTGTGGGCAAATCTTGTGTCTTATTCCTTTTCACCTCTTCTTTTATTTCTCACATTGTATTTTATCGCGACCCCAATGCAAATCGTCATTCTCTTAAAAGTCATGCAGCACCTAGCACACTGTGTTAACAATTGCTACAATGGGCAGTGGAGAGGAGGGGGCTGAATTAATGAAATGGTCTCAAACTACACCTGCACACCTCTGGTTCTGCTCGCCTAAATATCATAGCATCATAGAATGGTAGAGTTGAAAGGGACCCCCAGAGTCATCTAGACCAACCCCCTGCAATGCATGAATCTCAACTGGAGCATCCATGACTGAGGGCCATTGAGCCTCTGCTTATAAACCTATGTAATAAACGTAAACCTGCCCTTATTCCCTTATGGGGGACACAAGAGCCCTTATAGAGTCCTTTGTAGGTTCTCCATCGCTTGGAGAAAACAACAGAGGCCAATCAGAGAATATTGAGAAGCAAAGCAGCTCGTAAGCCTGATCTTTATTGAACTGTTGCAACAGGGTGCCCCTTTCACACGCAGGAAAGGAGGACCCAGGTGTGTCCGCCCTTATATAGATATTTTAAATTGTCCGCCTTGGAGTCCAAGACAACCCCCAGATACATCATACCTACATCACAGAAAGGGCGGTCTACAACAGAAATCTGGGTGCGTTATTTCCTGTCTGGCAGGTTACCTGTTAATGCTTACTTGATTGGATACCCTGGGGCGCCTGGCCAGTCTTTTGTAATGATAAATACTTAAAATAAAAAATTCCTTCCAGTAGCACCTTAAAGACCAACTAAGTTAGTTCTTGGTATGAGCTTTCGTGTGCATGCACACTTCTTCAGATACACTGAAACAGAAGTTGCCAGATTAGTGTTTCAGTGCATCTGAAGAAGTGTGCATGCACACGAAAGCTCATACCAAGAACTAACTTAGTTGGTCTTTAAGGTGCTACTGGAAGGAATTTTTTTATTTTGACTATGGCAGACCAACACGGCTACCTATCTGTAACTGATAAATACTTAGTTCCTGAGCCAGGTCACAGGCTCACCCTATTCATACACAGACATACCCTTAAGACAGGATTTGTGAACAAAAAGACAATGGGGTGGCTCCCCCACCTCCTCCCTCCTTGAAGCAAACATTTGGTCAGTTTGGAAGTGAAAATGGTTTCACGGCGGTCCTCCTGTACTGCTCCAGACATGTGGTCCACACATCTATGTACAGTGGTACCTCGGGTTAAGTACTTAATTTGTTCCAGAGGTCCGTACTTAACCTGAAACTGCTCTTAACCTGAAGCACCACTTTAGCTAATGGGGCCTCCTGCTGCTGCCGCGCCGCCAGAGCACGATTTCTGTTCTCATCCTGAAGCAAAGTTCTTCACCTGAAGCACTATTTCTGGGTTAGCGGAGTCTGTAACCGGAAGCGTACGTAACCCGAGGTACCACTGTATGCGCTTGGTTGGTACATTTATGAACATTTATTATATATAATTCCTGCACTGCAGAGGGCTGGAGTAGGTGGTCCCTTGCCAACTTTCCCATTCTCTGGTTCTAGGATGGCGTTTCCTCCTTCTTGCAGAGCCTTTTCACTGCTCCGTCTTTAAATAGCCAACAAAAGGAACAGCTCACAAGGATGCCAGCTGAAAGGATCCCCAAAATAAAGCATCTTGGGGAGGGGTGCGCAATGCACATGGTCTCACTCCTGCTTTCAAGAGAGAAATTTCAGAGAGGGCTGAGCTGAGCACGTTTGGCTTGCCAATGGTTAAAAAGCACTGAGCAGCATCCCTGGAAAGGACAGGAAGTAAAAGCCAGAGGTGGGGAGACCCCCAAGAGCAAAATCCCTTCCCTCCTCCCTCTGTTTCTGCAAGGGGGGGGTGGCGGCTTCTGTCTCTGCTCTGCACATTTTGCCTCTGTGCCATAGGAGTCAACTCATAGGGGTAGAGGTCCCTTCACCACCACCCCATAAAATATTTTAAGGTTTCTGACTACCCCTAAAATATTTTATTGGTGGGGGCGGGAGAAACCAGGAAGAGAAGAACTTTAAGAAAGAATGGGGAAATTTACAATGTATTTAAGAGAACACTGTAAACAACTAAAACCTTTGGCAGGATTTCGAGTAATGCTTGTAATGTACTAAAAATTATGGTAAAAATGGATTAAGGAAAATAGAGAAGAGAAGCAGTTGAAAAAAGATTGATAATGGTAACCACTGAAGGGCTGAGGGGAGTCAAAGGGTTCAGGGAATCCTAAATGTCGGTGCTGATGTTTAATGTTTGAATTTAAATTGAAATAAAAAAGATTTGACCAATAAAAATATTTTTTAGGAGGCCGGGCTCCCCAAAAGTTGATGGGTATTGGCATTCAAATGGTGTGTGCTCACCATGTCATGTGATTTTTTGATATTTGTATTGGGAAAAAATCAATTATAAAGAAATAAAGAGGGGAAGAAGGGGGAAAGCGAACAAAGATATGCATGAGAGAAAAAAGAGGGGGGAAGTGTTCAAAAATGCAATGTGCTATCCCATACATTTTTACATAAATTGATATAGTGTTATTATCCCAATACATTTTTAGATGTGAATATCCTGCTGCATTCTGCATAAACTCATTCCAAATGATGACATATTTATTATGTGGCAGGACTTACCTCCCCCCCCCAAAAAAAAAAAAATTATTCAAGTTGGCACCCCTGCTCAGTGCCCCTTCTGGGATCTGCCAAGTCTCTCTCTTCCCCATAGGGTGTATTGGGAAGAAGGGGGAAAGTCCCAGGGCTGCAGGGGAGGATGCATAGAGGATCTGCTCAGCTCATGCGTGGGGAGACCCCCAAGTCAGGGAGCAGAGAGAGACCTCTTCCCTTCTCTGCAAAGCCAGGAAGAGGGCAAGTGTACAGGAGGTCTGCAACACCTTTGCGTAAGAGGCTCTCTGTCAGTAGGAGCTATTGTTTGAACCCAGCTCCCCACCAATCCCAGGCTTTGCAGATCAACTTTGGCAGGTGAGTGGCAGCAGCCGCCTGTCAAATCGTATGACGCCATAATTCTGCCAGGTGACATCATCAGACACACAGTGGGTCCAAACTCTTTTCTTACAGGGATACAGACAGAACCAGGTCCAGAAACGCCAGTTGATTGACAACCTGTCATGGAGAGGGAGAGAAAGAGAGAGACGGAGGGAGAGGGGGAGACAGAGGGGGGGGGAGAGAGGGAGAGAGAGAGAGAGAGAGAGAGAGAGAGAGAGAAGTGCATTTCAGGGATTCATGCCTCTTTGTTCAACAATGGAAAGGACTTTATTTACTTTAATTTATGAATCACTTCCTACGAGGCATCAAGGAGAAAACCATATAGGAGTTTCAAATCTAATACAGATGCAGACTGGGATAAAGATCTCTACTTTAAAAGGGCTACGTGGTCGATCCTTGCGAAATAAAAAGCATAATGGGGTGGGGTGAGGAATCATCCAATTTAAAGTCCCACAAAATACAAGTCCATTGGAAGATGTCGACCTGGAAGTAAACTTCCAGGGAGTTCGAGGCAGTTGTATTCCCAGGTGTGTATGGGGACCTATTCCTTTCAATGGCCTTGCTTCTCATTCACCTTGAGTGTGTTTGCTTGGCTGGCAGGATTGCGACCTCCAACTCTGGATAAATGCCTCTCGTACGCTTGGATTGAGAATATAGGGAGAGATGTGGTCGCCATCAACTTTGGGGGGGGGGGCCAATGAATACCCTTGGAATTTTGATGACGATGTCATGGGCGCTAGCCACAAAATGGTTCATTCACAAAAAAGTGAAGCAGTTAACTACCTGACCACAACATTATATCGATGTGTAAGATGATGATCCTAATCGTCCTTTTTCTCTCTCTCACTAAACATCGCTGCTTGTTTTCACTAGGTAAACTTGAGTTCTCATAAAATGAGAGAGGGAGTCCATTTCTCCCTCTGTGTCTCAATAGTAGCTTTATCAGCCACTATCACTGCCCCATCTAGCCATCACCCCACTGAAGCATCCCAAATTCTCTTTTGAGTCCCCAGCCGGTGGCCACTCTAGGTCACTATGAGTGATCTTTCATTCACAAAAGGCGACGAGGTTAAATGCTTACTCAAAACACTTTGTAAGATTCTGACTCTATTCATTTCCCTAAGTACAGTACAGGGTTTGTAGAGATTTGAACATTTGTAGACCATCAGTCTCACATGTGGACTCTCTGTTGGCTGCAAAGGTCCAATTGGTCACTAGAGTTCTATTCCAGGGGTTCCCAGTGGTCCACAAGCTTCGTTCAGGTATGCCATGGCACGTCCGTGTTAAATATTCCTATTGATTTTTAGCTGTATTTTCCATTGCTTCTTTTATTTCTTATATTGTCTTTTATTGCGATCCAAATGCAAATTGTCCTTCTATGAAATAGCATTTAAAATACCATTTAAAATCATACAGCACCTAGCACAGTGTGTTACAATTCGTACAACGGGCAAGGGGAGGGGAATACAGTGGTATCTCTGGTTGCGAACGGGATCCGTTCCGGAGTCCCGTTCACAACATGAGCAGAACACAACCCGCGTCTGCACAGGTCGCGATCCGCCGCTTCTGCGCATGGGCGTGACGTCACTTTGCACGTCTGCGCATGTGGCGAAACCCGCAAGTAACCCTTTCTGGTACTTCCGGGTCGCTGCGGGACACAACCTGAAAATGCTCAACCTGAAGCAAACGTAACAAGAGGTATTAACTGTCATTAAATGGTTTGTCAAGACCATCAAGTGGTCCATGGGGGGGGGGGATTCTCTAATCTACTTCATCGACTGCTCTAATCTACTTTGTTACATATGCTTCCTTTGGATGTGAATTGCAAAACGACAGAATCATAGAACGGTAGAGCTGGAAGGGACCCAGGGGTCATCTAGTCCAACCCCCTGCAATATAGGGAATCTAAAGAAGATTGGCACTTTCCCCTCATGCTGTGCGCACTTCTAGGATTCCCCCATGGGTGGGTTCTTCAATGTGACGTGATCCTTATATTCTGGCCGAAGCTCGTCCCACATCCGAAGCATTTGGATGGCTCCTCCCCTGTGGACCGGAGTCGCCATGGGAGCTATTTCCATGTTCCAAGGCAGCTGTTCCAGGTGCAGCCTCTGGTGCTTCTTCAGGCTCTCGTTCCGCCGGAAGCTTTTCCCGCACTCCAGGCAGCTGTAAGGTTTCTCCCCGGTGTGGGTTCCCTCGTGAGCGGTGAGGTTGCTCTTCTGGCGGAAGCTCTTCCCGCACTCGGGGCACGTGTAGGGCTTCTCTCCCGTGTGGATATTCTGGTGCGAGATGAGGGAGTCTCTCCTCATGAAGCTCTTCCCGCACTCCTGGCACTGGAAGGGCTTCTCACCCGTGTGGATCCTCTGGTGCGAAACGAGGGACCCTTTCACAATGAAGCTCTTCCCGCACTCCAGGCATTTGAACGGCTTCTCGCCCGTGTGGAGAAGCTGGTGCAAGTTGAGCGTGCCTCTGCGCGTGAAGCTCCTCCCGCACTCAAAGCACTGGAACCGCTTCTCGCCCGTGTGGATGCTCTGGTGAGAAACGAGGTTCGAGTTCTTCCGGAAGCACTTCCCGCACTCGGAGCACTTGAAGGGCTTCTCCTCGGTGTGGATGCTCTGATGTGAGATAAGGGCGCCTTTCCGGATGAAGCTCTGCCCGCACTCCAGGCACCGGAACGGCTTCTCACCGGAGTGGATCCGCTGGTGCAAATTGAGGTTGCCTTTGCTGTTGAAGCTCTGCCCGCACTCAAAGCACTTGAAGGGCTTTTCGCCCGTGTGAGTTCCCTGATGAGCGGTGAGGCTTTTCTTCTCTCTGAAACTCTGTCCGCACTCCAGGCACTGAAACGGCTTCTCGCCGGTGTGGATTCTCCGGTGAGAGATGAGGCTCGAATTCCTGCAGTAGCTCTTGCCGCACTCCGAGCACTTGTAGGGCTTGTCCCTCGCGTGGATTCTCTGGTGGAAAATAAGGCTCCCTTTCCGGTTGAACCTCCTCCCGCACTCCAGACACTTGTACGGCTTCTCCCCCGTGTGGATCCTCTGGTGCGAGATGAGGGAGTCCCGGCGAATGAAGCTCTTGCCGCAATCGGCGCACTCGTACGGCTTCTCCCCTCTGTGGATCTTCTCGTGCGACGTCACGCTGGAGCTCCGGCTGAAGCCCTTCCCACACTCCAGGCATTTGAACGGCTTCTCCCCAGTGTGGACTTTGGAGTGAGCATCGAGGCTAGATTTCCATTTGAACATTTTGCCGCACACCGGACACCTTTCCTTCCTCTTGTCCTGTTTCTCTTCGGCTGGGATTGCGCAGGCGCCGCTGCCTCGACGGGCAGACGACTCCTTGCTCTTCTGTTTAGCTTCCGCTTTCCTCCTCGGCTCTCTGCCTTCTTTGCGTCGGGCTCTTGGCAAGGACGCCGCGCTGCGTTCCCCTTCGCCCTGACTCCCTGCTCCTGGAACAAAAGGAAGCTTCGTAAGTACTGAAGTGAGAAAGGGAGTACAGTGGTGCCTCGCAAGACGAAAAGAATCCGTTCTGTGATTCTCTTCGACTAGCGGTTTTTTTGTCTTGCAAAGCAAGCCCATTGACGGATTAAAGGATTAGCGCTATTAGCGGCTTTTAGCGGCTTATCTGCTGATTGGATCAGCTGATAAGCAGTTTAGCGGCTTAGAGAAGGGGGGGGGAGGGGAAAAAACCAGCAGGAACTCGCAAGACATTGTTGTCTTGCGAAGCAAGCCCATAGGAAATTTGTTTTGCGAAGCACCTCCAAAACGGAAAACTCTTTCGTCTAGCGAGTTTTCCGTCTTGCGAGGCATTCGTCTTGCGGGGCACCACTGTATTCACTGCAGATCACAAATGGGAGGGTGACTTTACCAGCTACGAGGAAAAGGGAGCCTTAGCCACCGCAAAAAGGGAGATGCTCACCTATGAGCTTTTGCACAGTCCTTTCCCAGAGTTCCTCACTGCTCCCAGCCTGCACTGCTGCTTCGTGGGCAGCCAAGCCTTGCTGTTCCAGGGAGGTGACCATTTTCCAGTTCTCCTCCATGACCTCCCTGTGCAGGGCCCTTTGGTCCGGATCCAGCGAGCTCCATTCCTCCGCGGTGAAACATACAGCCACATCCTCAAACGTCACCTGAGCGGGGGATAAAAAGAAATGTGATCTCTGCGTGGAGAATGGCAATGAAGAGGAAGAAGGAAAAGCTTGTTTATGCCGCTGCCTTTCAAGATTTAAATCATCAGAAACAACATTCGCAGCTTCCTTGCTGGGCAGCTACGATGAGAGCAGATGGGGAAGAGGTTGATTTTTGCGGGAATGTTGTGGACAGTAGAAGAGGATATATTGATTAAATATTATCCTTCCTTAACCCACCTACTCTCAGCAACCATAACGTGGTGGAATGCTCTGTCACAAGAGACTAGGGCCCTGCGGGACTTGACGTCTTTCCGCAGGGCCTGCAAGACAGAGCTGTTCCGCCTGGCCTTTGGTTTGGACTCAGTCTGACCCTTATGTTTCCCTCCCCTTATGATCTTGATTTATCAGCTACTTTAAAATGAGGCTGCATTTTAAATTGCATTTTAACCTGTATTTTTCTTTTCTCTCCCCCCCCCCCCTCTTTTCCCCCTATTATGTTTCTACTGTGATTTTATTGGTGTTAGCCGCCCTGAGCCCGGCTCTGGCCAGGGAGGGCGGGGTATAAATAATAATAATAATAATAATAATAATTATTATTATTATTATTATTATTATTATTATTATTATTACCACCACCAGACACTGGAGAGACCTGTCAGAAGCAAGCATGGAGCAATGGTACCAAATAGTATGGGAAACAGCCTTACCAGAAAAATTAACCAATAAATTGAAACTGACACGAGGACAAATAGAAGAAGACGCCTTCACCCTGGTATGCTCCCCTTTATCACACACACAGCCCAACAAGACAATGACAAAAACCCACCAACAGCATACAAATCAATATGGCTAACCTGATCCAAAACACCCACCCACCCCACTCACACATGAAAACAAAGACCACCACAGCCAACCACCAATGAATGACCACACCAGGCCAACCCCAACCCCTCTCACCACCAAAGGAACACAAGTGAACAGCAAAGAACCTGCACTAGCAACGCTGACACAAAACCCCACATGTATTAAATAAAATAGAAACATCGCCACCCGACCACACCGCCACTCATCTTTCTCCCACTCCACCTCTTTCCCCCTTTTCTTCCTAATGGCTCAACAAATGAAACCGATTTGTTAAAAAAAAATGTTACATGGGGGAAAAATACGAGAGGGAGACATTGCACATACCTTTGTAAATCAAGAAAATCTTTAATAAAAATACATTTTAAAAAAATATGATCCTTCCTCACTCACGCTAGTCACGCAGCGGTTCTCAAGCTGTGGGTCCCCAGATGTAGTTGGACTACAACTCCCATCATCCCTGAGCTCTGGCCTTGCTAGCAAGGGGTGATGGGAGTTGTAGTTCAACAACATCTGGGGCCCCAAAGGTTGAGAAAGGCTGCGCTAGTGAGTCAGTAGCAGAGTACATTCCCCCATATATAGTGGGAAACTAGTTGGTAGATTCGTTTGAATCTTTTTACTTAAGGAATCCATTCCGGCTTTGTCCAGATGGGGTTTTGTTCCTCTTAATTCCCCTTTAATCCCTCCTGAAAAGAATAAAGACAAAGCAGTCTTCTCTTAAAATAATGATAAGAAGTTTACTTACGTTCAGTAATTAAACTGAACGCAGACTTTAGCTCAGTGTTTCCCAAACGTTTTTGGGCAACGGCACACCTGTTTACCGGAAAAAAATCTCGCGGCACACCACCATTAAAGCCCCGCCCCGTGACGTCAGCGCGCAGCGTCACGCCGGGAGGGACGCACAAAAGTGAACGTTTTTTCCCTTCCCCTTGCCGGGGTGGGAGGAGGCAGCAGAGCGAGGGACTGAGGGACGGCGGCAGCTGAGGCGGCGGCGGCTGTTGTGGTGGTGGCGGCGATAGCGGGCGGAGGAGGAGCCGTCGCCGGGAGTTGCTGCTGCTGCTGTTGCTGTTGCTGCCCGGACATGCCGGCCTCCTCCTCCTCCGCTGTCTCGCGCTCCTCCCTTTTGCGCGCGCTGCCCCGCCGCTCGGCACCACCACCGCGGAGCCGCCCCCGGCTCGACGCGGATCCTCGCCGCCGCCGCCTCTCGCCGCCCGACTCGCCCGCCTCCCTCCCACGGCACACCAGCCGGTGTCTCACGGCACACTAGTGTGCCGCGGAACACCGGTTGGGAAACACTGCTTTAGCTTATAGTTGCAGAACAGAGTTTGAGTTCATCCCATATGGGAATGAGCCCATGTGCTGCTGGCTGAGAGCAGATAACGCAATACATCAAGATGGAATAAAACAAAGAAGAAGAGGGAATTTACCAGGAACAAAACCCAATCTGGACAACCTAGATTGGATTGCTTAAGTAAAGAGATTCAAACGAATCTACCAACTAGCTTCCTGCAATATACTGGAGAATGTACTCTGCTACTGGCTCACTAGCATGAGTGAGGAAGGATAATATTTCATCAATATATCCCCTCCTGCTATCCACAACATTCCCACAATTTTTCCAGGCCCAGTGAGTTGTGCAGGACACAGAGGCAGCCAGACTCACCTGCAGCCTCTTCTCTTACCTGCTCCAGAGGCACAGAAGGTGCTTCCACTCCGCCATCAGGAAGGGGCGAGGGAGGACACACCACAATAATCCTCAGTCCTTCTCCTGCAAGGGGAACAAAGATGACAGGAAGACTGGTTTCTTAATTATTTAGACCAGTGGCGTGCAGTCAATGGACTAAAGGGGACTAGGCTAGTCCCCTAAATGTTCCCCATGTGCCTTCTTCCCCAAGACCACAAAGTTTCTGCCCGGCTTAGGGAGGGAGGCGTGATTCTCAAGCATGGGACATCAGGACGTCAAGATACTGAAATGGCTAAAATGTCCGGAAGAATCAGAAATCAGGAAGACCAAAAGTTTAATAAGGAATGGGGAAATTTATAATTTATCTTAAAAACCACTGTAAACAGCAAAAATTGTTAGCAGGATTGGAATAACACTTCTACAGTGGTACTTTGGTTACCGAACGTTGTTGAACAAATCGGCTCCCAAACGCCACAAACCCAGAAGTGAGTGTTCCGGTTTGCAAACATTTTTCAGAAGCCGAACGTCCGACACAGCTTCTGCGGCTTCCGACTGAGTGCAGGAAGCTCCTGCAGCCAACCGGAAGCTGTGACTTGATTTTTGAACAGTTTCCGGAGTCGAACAGACTCCTGGAATGGATTCAGTTCGGGAACCAAGGTACCACCATAGTTTAATGGTGAATTTTGGATACAATGGAGATGTAAAAGATGTGATTGACATAAAAGATGCAGGAGGAAATGATTAATAGGACCCACAAAGGAGAGGAACGAAGTCCAGGAGGTTCTTTGGAATCTTGTTTTTAAGTTGTATGTTGGATATGCAATTGTAAAATTTTAATCTGAAAAACCTAACTAATTATTTTAAAAAGATGTCATGCACGTGACGTCTGTCCCCCACCCCCGCAATCGTCCTCGCAAGCTGGCGCCTCTAGGCTTTACGCTCCCCTATGAAAAATAATCACAGCACACCACTGATTTTAGGCCCTGCTTTGCGACAGAAACCAAAACAACCAGACAACATGTTTAGAGGTTCCTTAGTGGGATGGTTGCATGGGCAGAGCTAGTGATGCAGCCTGGTCCCCAGCCACAAATTCATGGAGGATTAAGAGTGCAAGATGAGCCTTCAAGATCAGGCCTAAGGGGGCCCATCTGGTTCAAAATCCAGTTCCGATAGTGGCCAACATTCATAGTGGAGTAGGAGAGCTTAGTTTGGTCGGAATAGAGGATACACTTCCAGAGTGAACACTAAATACATTACTTAGAATCATAGAGTTGGAAGAGACCACAAGGGCCATCGAGTCCAACCCCCTGCCAAGCAGGAAACACCATCAGAACACTCCTGACATATGGTTGTCAAGCCTCTGCTTAAAGACCTCCAAAGTAGGAGACTCCACCACACTCCTTGGCAGCAAATTCCACTGTCGAACAGCTCTTACTGTCAGGAAGTCCTTCCTAATGTTTAGGTGGAATCTTCTTTCTTGTAGTTTGGATCCATTGCTCCGTGTCCGCTTCTCTGGAGCAGCAGAAAACAACCTTTCTCCCTCCTTTTATATATTTGAACATGGCTATCATATCACCCCTTAACCTCCTCTTCTCCAGGCTAAACATGCCCAGCTCCCTTAGCCGTTCCTCATAAGGCATCGTTTCCAGGCCTTTCAAAAGAAGAAGAAGAAGAAGAAGAGTTTGGATTTGATATCCCGCCTTTCACTCCCCTTCAGGAGTCTCAAAGCGGCCAACAATCTCCTTTCCCTTCCTCCCCCACAACAAACACTCTGTGAGGTGAGTGGGGCTGAGAGACTTCAAAGAAGTGTGACTGGCCCAAGGTCACCCAGCAGCTGCATGTGGAGGAGCGGAGACGCGAACCCGGTTACCCAGATTACATGACTACCGCTCTTAACCACTACACCACACTGGCTCACCATTTTGGTTGCCCTCCTCTGGACACGTTCCAGTTTGTCAGTGTCCTTCTTGAATTGTGGTGCCCAGAACTGGACACAGTACTCCAGGTGTGGTCTGACCAGAGCAGAATACAGTGGCACTATTACTTCCCTTGATCTAGATGCTATACTCCTATTGATGCAGCCCAGAATTGCATTGGCTTTTTTAGCTGCCGCGTCACACTGTTGGCTCATGTCAAGTTTGTGGTCAACCAAGACTCCTAGATCCTTTTCACATGTACTGCTCTCAAGCCAGGTGTCACCTATCTTGTATTTGTGCCTCTCATTTTTTTTTCATTACTTCTGGTAAATGAGTCAGAGGCCCCTGAAAATTTGGGTCCCAGGCATCTTATACCTTATCCATGCACTGAGGTCCAGCTCCAAGGGCCTTCTGGCGGTTCCCTCACTGCGAGAAGCCAAGTTACAGGGAACCAGGCAGAGGGCCTTCTTGGTGGTGGTGCCCGCCCTGTGGAACGCCCTCCCATCAAATGACAAGGAAATAAACAACTGTCTAACTTTTAGAAGACATCTGAAGGCAGACCTGCTTAGGGAAGTTTTTAATGTTTGGTGTTTTTAATATTCTGTTGGGAGCCGCCCAGAGTGGCTGTAGAAACCCAACCAGATGGGTGGGGTATAAATAATAAAATTATCATTATTATTACTATCTGAAACCAGGGTGAAACACATTGGCATTATTTTCATCTCTCCTGCCCCCTTATTAGATGAACTGTCAGTTCACAGTCTTAACAGTTAAAGCAGCAAGTTAGAACTGCAAGCACACTAAGTAAAAATTTTATGTTATTTTAACTTTAAATGGCAAAACTAACTGGGAAGCTCAGGAATCAAGAAGACATTTTTTTAAAAAAATAATGTGAAATGTTTATAATTTATATACAAAATCATTGTGAACAGGTCAAAACATTAGCAGGATTTTAAACACAGTTGAAATGTAACAAAATAGATAATCTAGGAAGATGAAAAATTGGAGAAGTATTGATATACAGTTGAAAGAGAATCAATAGGACCCGTGGAAAGGATGGGGCGAAGTCAGGCAGTTCAGAGTAATCTCAATCATTAGATTTGGAAGTCATTTTGTTGTATGTTTATATTTTGGAAAATCAAAATATATACCGTCTTTTTCGCTCCTTAAGACACACCTGACCATAAGACGCACCTAGTTTTTAGAGGAGGAAAACAAGAAAAAAATATTCTGAACGAAACAGTGGATGCATGATTTTTGTGGTTCATGCTATGGCCGCAGACATGTGATCTGATGGTGAATTTGGGGTGACCCAGTGCAAAAATCCTGAGGATCCATGTGGATCCGTGCTTTGTAACCACATTTTTGCACCATTGCAGCCCCAGGAAACAGTGGATGCGTGATTTTTTTGGTGTAGGCTGTAGCCATGGACATGCTATGTGATCTGATGGTGAATTTGGGGTGACCCAATGTAAAAATCCTGAGGATCCATGGGCTTTTACCTCCCTCATTCCAGGCAGCCTCCACTAGCGTCCCTTATTTGTCCCTTATTTGGATTTGTAACTGGCTGACTGACCGAACCCAAAGGGTGCTCATCAATGGTTCCTCTTCATCCTGGAGAAGAGTGACTAGTGGGGTGCCACAGGGTTCTGTCTTGGGCCCGGTCTTATTCAACATCTTTATCAACGACTTGGGTGATGGACTCAAGGGCATCCTGATCAAATTTGCAGATGACACCAAACTGGGAGGGGTGGCTAACACCCCAGAGGACAGGATCACACTTCAAAACGACCTTGACAGATTAGAGAACTGGGCAAAAACAAACAAGATGAATTTTAACAGGGAGAAATGTAAAGTATTGCACTTGGGCAAAAAAAATGAGAGGCACAAATACAAGATGGGGGACACCTGGCTTGAGAGCAGTACATGTGAAAAGGATCTAGGAGTCTTGGTTGACCACAAACTTGACATGAGCCAACAGTGTGACGCGGCAGCTAAAAAAGCCAATGCAATTCTGGGCTGCATCAATAGGAGTATAGCATCTAGATCAAGGGAAGTAATAGTGCCACTGTATTCTGCTCTGGTCAGACCTCATCTGGAGTACTGTGTCCAGTTCTGGGCACCACAATTCAAGAAGGACACTGACAAACTGGAACGTGTCCAGAGGAGGGCAACCAAAATGGTCAAAGGCCTGGAAACGATGCCTTATGAGGAACGGCTAAGGGAGCTGGGCATGTTTAGCCTGGAGAAGAGGAGGTTAAGGGGTGATATGATAGCCATGTTCAAATATATAAAAGGATGTCACATAGAGGAGGGAGAAAGGTTGTTTTCTGCTGCTCCAGAGAAGCGGACACGGAGCAATGGATCCAAACTACAAGAAAGAAGATTCCACCTAAACATTAGGAAGAACTTCCTGACAGTAAGAGCTGTTCGACAGTGGAATTTGCTGCCAAGGAGTGTGGTGGAGTCTCCTACTTTGGAGGTCTTTAAGCAGAGGCTTGACAGCCATATGTCAGGAGTGCTCTGATGGTGTTTCCTGCTTGGCAGGGGGTTGGACTCGATGGCCCTTGTGGTCTCTTCCAACTCTATGATTCTATGATTCTATGATTATCTTTCTTCCGATCCCACCGATCAGCTGTTTCCTTCCAACACTCCCTTCCTTCTTTTTTGCCTTAGTGTCTTTTCCTTAGCTGGAGCAGTTTCTTGCTCTTCCTTTTATTCTAATTTCTCTCCTTATTGCTTTAGTCTTCCTGTTTTCCCCCTTTGCAAGTTTGCTGTCTTTACCTCCCCCCTCTCAGGCAGCCTCCTTTATCTCTAGCATTCCTTATCTCTCTCCTGATCAGCAAGCGATCAGCGGCTTTGTTTCAACACCCACTTCCCTCTTTCAAAAAAAAAGCAAAAAAGCACGACCTGCTTTTTGCCCCTGGGCAATTCGGCTCCAGGGACCACACATTCGCTCCATAAGACGCACAGATATTTCCCCTAACATTTTAGGAAGAAAAAAGTGTGTCTTATGGAGCGAAAAATATGGTATATACTTCAACAACAACAAAACTTTAAAAGAGAGTGTCTTGTGTAGTTTTTATAGGAGGGAAAAGATAAATAGCTAAATGGTCAAATAACCCAGGGCTGTCTTCCACAAAAGCCTGCTACTATGGGAACTAGAGTTTAATTCCCACAAAATCGCCCTTCCAGAAAATACTGTATTAATTCCCGAACGACGGAAGCTAAGAATTTGGTGGAGTCAGCTCCTCCCCGACACAGGCTCAAGGGAAAACAAGAGAGACCTGCTCAAGAAGGGAAGACCCAAGCTGGGAAATGTCTTGTGAATCCTTACCCAAGGAAGGAGCGCCTTCGTCTTCTTCCTCCTGCTTGATCCACCACTTGGAGAGAGGCATCTGCCTGGGGTCTGACAGGTCCTCCTCTGCCTCAGGAAAGTTCGCGGCTTCTTCTGCAAATAGTCCCTGCAGTTGAAAGAGCATCAAGGATCAGAAAGAGAAAAGAGGGGAGAGAGAGAGAGAGAGAGAGAGAGAGAGAGAGAGAGAGAGAGAGAGATTAGGAAAGAAATGAGCGGTCCTCTCCTTGGAGGACTTCCAGAACGGGTGAAAAGTGGACAACCGTTGCACACTTTGGCAATGTCCTTAGAAAATATTCTCAGCCCCCTGGAACCACCAAGATGAAGCAAAGACCTGATGAAGAGAGCACAGCAGAGGTTATATTTTCTGAAAAGCCTCCACAAAAACAATCTCTCAAAGGACCTGTTGATGGCATTTTACCATTGTACTGTGGAGAGTGTCTTAACTTATGGTCTGTGTGTGTGGTTTGGGAGCTGCACGGTCAGGGGAAAAACAATGCTGTCCAGGGTTGTAAAGACTGCGGAGAGAATAATTGGGTGCACTCTTCCCACCTTGGATCAAATTATGCTTCCAGGTGTCACAAGAAAGCTGCAGAGATAGCGCAGGATAGTGCGCACCCCGGAAATGATCTCTTTCGGCTTCTGCCTTCTGGAAGAAGGTACAGGGTTATAAAGACTAGGACTAGCTGCCTGAGAAACAGTTTCTATCCAATGCGATTTTGTTTTTTAAACCCAGTGTAAGGTAGTCTCGCTCACTGGAAGGACAGATCATGAAGCTGAGGCTCCAATACTTTGGCCACCTCATGAGAAGAGAAGACTCCCTGGAAAAGACACTGACGTTGGGAAAGATGGAGGGCACAAGGAGAAGGGGACGACAGAGGACGAGATGGTTGAAGCTACCAGCATGAGTTTGACCAAACTGCGGGAGGCAGTGGAAGACAGGAGTGCCTGGCGTGCTCTGGTTCATGGCGTCACGAAGAGTCGGACACGACTAAACGACTAAACAACAACAAGGTAGTCTCTATGTGAGTATATTGTATTCAATTATGGGGTATCAGAGTTTTTAGGGGCTAACTAGGCTGGGATAGTTGGGATAGCAGGCTTGTTGGTTTTCAAATGTCTGATGTAGATTTTTTCAATTTCCTTGTTCTGTATGCGACAATGACAATAAAGATTATCATACCTGCTGTTCCTCCTCCTGCTTCACATCTTCTGCTCGGCTCAAGAGGAAACCTTCGGCCAGGGCCACCGCCTGGGAACTGGTCTCTGCTCCATGTTCCCTCACCCAGTTCTCCATCTCTGTGGAGAGGACAGCCAAAAACTGTTCTAGGAGAACCAGATAGGGCTTTCCGTGTCTATCGCTCTGGCCGCAGTCACTCAGGGCAAAGATGGTGGAGTCAGCCACAAACCTTTCGGCAGGCCGTGGCAGAGAAACCGTCTGAAGTGCTGGGGCTGAGCATCTGAGCTGAGGGCGTCCTCCTCGTTCAGGATCTTCTGCACGGTTCCTTCCCAAAATCCTCTGCTTCTCACCGTCTACCTATCCCATCTGTGCTCCAAGGCGGGGCCACCAAGGTGGTTCAAAGAACTGCTCTGCCAGTTTCGGTCATAAAGCAAAATCTGCCTCCTAAAATGTGGGTCCTGCAAAACCAACAAGAAGAACAACACATTTCTGCAATGCAGAACCTACTCAGAGACCTCCACCAGTTGCTGAATTACTACCAGGCCCGAGTTCAAATTGTTACCATAAGGCCTTTAATAATCTGGGACCGTTTTACCCAAATTAACGTTATTAAGGGTGCCCAGCATTGACAGGAGAGATTCCGGTTCTCCATCACACAGCTACAGTTTAACTGTCAATCCCACTTCACAGAAAACTCTGGGAATTGTAGCTCTGCAAGGGGAATTTGGGGTGGAGGGTGTCTCTCCTCTAGCTCTCAGCACCCTTATAACAAACTACAGCTCCCAGATTTCTGGGAACAAGAGCTGTTCGAACCGGCATCATGGTGCTTCAACGTATGATGTGGCCAGAAAAAGAGGCTCCCGTTGCATCATCTTTAGCTGGGGATGTTGGGGAAATTAAGATGCTCCAAAGCAGGCATGATCAATCACGGATTATTATGGCTGTTATTTCTTGGTTGTCTGGAGATATTAGCCAGCCATCTTGCTAACGAAAGAGAAGATGCCGACAGAAGGAAGGAGGGGGAGGGAGTTTGTCCAGTGTGCAACACCAAGGGGTCCTGGTGGCATCTTAACTAATAATAATAATAATATTTCTGCCCCAGCCAAGTGACTGGGATGCCCCATCCACTCTGGGCAGCTTCCAACATATATAAAAACATAATAAAACATTACATATTAAAAAATTGTCCCTAGGCAGGGCTGCCTTCAGATGTCTTCTAAAGGTTGTATGGCTACTCATCTCCTTGACATCTGATGGGAGGGAGTTCCACAGGCTGGGTGCCACCACCGAGAAGGCCAAACCCTCAGAATGCCAGACAGCAAAGCTGCTCAACGTAAAAAAAGAATATCCTGGATCAGCGGCACGTGAAATTGGGGATCTGAGAGGAGCCCTGCTGCAGAATCACGTCAAAGTGGTAGGACCGGAGTACAAGATCCCTCTCTCCCCTCCTCTCCTGTGTTTTCCTTCAGAAGCACTGGCCGAGGATTTCACAGAATCACTGAACTGTCGTGTCGGGAGGGACCCCCAAAGGCCATCTAGCCCAGCCCCCCCATCCTGCAATGCCGACATCACAGCTCAATGATCCCTGACAGGTGGCTCACCCAAGCCCTGCCAAGGAAGGAGAGACCACACGCTTCTCATACATGAACATACATACCCAACTCCCTCTTGCCTAAGGAAACTGATGATGCACACCAGGAAAGGGTGCTGTTTTGGGGGGGGGCTTGCCTCGCTCTTCTGTGCTCCCCAGGCCTTCCCCCACCCCCAAGGCGCTGTCTGATCCCCACTTGGGGGGGGGTAAAAGGAGGGCATCCAGCCCCTTCCTTCCCCAGCCCCACACGTTGCACCCAAAGGCTGAAAGGAGGGAGGGGGGGAGATACTCACGTGATTGGGAAGGACAAAGGACAGTTTCCCTCTGCAAGAAACCCCTGCAGGGATGTGCGGGGAGGGCTTGGGGGGGAATGCGACCTCCCGGTTCAAGCAGCAGTGGGGCAGGAGCAGGAACCAGCTGTCAGCTTTGCAGCGAATAAATGCATCCGTGCAATGCAACCTCCGGCTGCAATCCAAGGCTGGCTTTTTTTTCCCTTTTTTGCAAAGCAGGATGGGGGAGCCGCCTTCGCTCCGGAGGACTCCTCCTCCCCTCCACCCCCACGCATCCACCCCCTCCCCCAAAAAATATGTCCTTCCTCTCTAGGAATCCGCCCTCTCTTGCATCGGCATCGTTTTCACCCTTGCATGGCTGGAGGAGCAGCAGCAGCAGCAGGAGCGCGAAATCCGCGCGCAGGGAATCGACCCTGGCAAACAATTGCGCTTTGGAAGGTCCGCTGCCGGCCGGGTTGGCCGACCGTGGCTTCCTCTGAAAAGGAGGGCTGTCCCGGCCGGCTTGCATGCTGGCTCCGTAGCAAAGCAACAACCCTGCGAGGTTGACCCGATCGGACCAGTTTCGTCTAGGGCAGGGAGGTCTGTCCCGCGAGGCGTTTCTGGGCGACCCTCGACAGCATTCCAGAAAAAATAGAATCATAGGATTGTAAAGTAGGAAAAGGGACCCGAGGGTCATCCAGTCCAACCCCCAGCAATACAGAAATAAAGCCTTAAGAAAAATATATTTGTGTGTCATGCGATCTTGTCTTGTTTGTATATTAAATTTTGTATATTAATTTTGTATTGTATATTAAATTTGCTGGATTTAACCCATTATTTGTGTGTGTGTGTGTGTGTGCACGCACACACCCACACCCATATAAACATTATTAAGTTTGCAGATGTCAGTAAGACAAAGGAGATGGACTTTTGGAGGAACAGAGGAGAACTAGCCCCACTGTACATCGGGGAGGGCTGTGTGGAGAGAGTCTCTTCCTTTAAATTCCTTTTTTTAAAAATAAATATTTATTAAATTTTCACAGATTATAAAAACACATACAATACACACAAAACACCTTACACATACAAAAACAAACAAACACATATAATTTCAACTCCTTTTTTTCCTTAAACTTACTTCATCAACTTCCCCATACCTCCCCTTTCTGCATTCCAATACCCAAATTTTTTTCAGCAAATCCTTCCCCTTAATTTTATCCATTTGTTCCTTTTCTTTTCTTTTACTTAATCTTTACCAGCTGTAATCCCTTACTTTATATAACCATCTTCCTTTAAATTCCTAGGCGTTTATCTCAGTGAAGAGGAGTCTGGAGTTTGGATTTGATATCCCGCCTTTCACTCCCTTTAAGGAGTCTCAAAGCGGCTAACATTCTCCTTTCCCTTCCTCCCCCACAACAAACACTCTGTGAGGTGAGTGGGGCTGAGAGACTTCAGAGAAGTGTGACTGGCCCAAGGTCACCCAGCAGCTGCATGTGGAGGAGCGGGGAAGCAAACCCGGTTCACCAGATTACGAGTCCACCGCTCTTAACCACTACACCACACTTGGAAAATAAATACTACCCAGGTGGTTAAGAAAGCCCAACAGAGACTCCATCTCTTCAGAGTATTGCAGAAGAACGATGTCAATCAACATTTGATTATCTCCTTCTACCGGTCCACAATAGAAAGTGTCCTTTCATACTGCATCACGGTGTGGTACGCTGGTTTGACATCATCTGATAGGAAGTGCCTACAGAAGGTGGTGAATACAGCACAAGATATTATGGGCTGTCCCGTGAATCCGCTGGATGAAATACACACCCTGGCCAGCACTTTCTTGATCTCCTGCCGTCAGTTTCTATCCGTGGGCTAAAATAAAAAAATTCCTTCCTGTAGCACCTTAAAGACCAACTAAGTTAGTTCTTGGTATAAGCTTTCGTGTGCATGCACACTTCTTCAGATACACTGAAACAGAAGTTGCCAGATCCTTCTATATAGAGAGAAGGTGGGGAGGGGTATAACTCAGAAGGGTGGTGGGAATGGGAGATTGGCAGATCCGTGGGCTGTTAGGCTGCTGAATGAAAAGATAACAACAGGGCAACTGACTTTCGGGTTTGCTGTGTGTGTGTCAGTAAACGAGGGGAATTAAGACTAAGAGAGCTGACTGGGGGGTGCTCATGTAATCTCACTGTATACAAGTTGTACAAGTGACAATAAAGTATTTCAAAATTATACACACACACACACACACACACACACACACACACACACACACTACACTTTCTGCTTTACAATTTAGAGTATTCATTCAAACCACCTTAAAATATCAATGACTTCCCTTCTCTTTCCATGTTTCATTTTACATAGCATAAATCCCTGCGTATTTTATATAAACTAAACCATTCAGTATTCCAATATTGCATCCACCAAAACCTACTTACACTGTTGAATTTATCCTAATGCTGCCAATGTTTTCAAGTGTGCAGCAATTTCCCCCCAAAATTAAACCCACTATTGGTTGTGCATAGGGTCACCTAGTCGCAGCTCCCTACAACGCGGGAATCTTTTGCCCAACGTGGGGCTCTCAAACCCACAACCCAGAGATTAAGAGCTTTATGCTCTCCTGACATGAGCTATCCCAGCGGACGAATTTAGTCTTCGAACATCAAAGCATACACACAGCCCCAAAGGTGCAAATTTTCAAAGGTTTATTAAAGGGAAAGCGGGGGGGACGGACAAAAAGAAATAAGTCACTTCGCACTAGATCACTGTTTCCCAAAGTGGGTTATGCCGCCCCCTCTCCGGGGGTGCTGGAACAATCCAGGGCCTTGTGTGTAACCAGGGGGGATTTAATAAAAATAAGGGGGCAGTGGAAGCGTAAAGAAAGAAGAACATTTTGAAGAACTGTACATTTCATCTGTTGTGTAGCAATGCTTACTGCCAGCAATATGTAGATAGAAATAAAGGTAAAGGGACCCCTGACCATTAGGTCCAGTCGTGGCCGACTCTGGGGTTGCGGCGCTCATCTCACTTTACTGGCCGAGGGAGCCGACGATTGTCCACAGACAGTTTTCCGTGTCATGTGGCCAGCATGACTAAGCCGCTTCTGGCAAACCAGAGGAGCACACGGAAACGCTGTTTACCTTCCCACCAGAGAGGTACCTATTTATCTACCTGCACTTTTGATGTGCTTTCGAACTGCTAGGTTGGCAGGAGCAGGGTCTGAGCAACGGGAGCTCACCCCATCGCAGGGATTCGAACCGCCGACCTTCTGATCAGCAAGTCCTAGGCTCTGTGGTTTAACCCACAGCGCCGTCCGCATCCCATGTAGATAGAAATACAGATATCTAAAAGAGCAGAAATTTGCCACTGCATCTTTCTGTTTGTTTGCTTAAAGAAGGTAGATTTCCAGGGGGCACTGAGTAATATATTTTTTTCTGGAAAGGGGGCAGTAGGCCAAATAAGTTTGGGAACGTTTGCACCATACAGACTTTGTGAGAAGTTCCAAAACATGCAAGGAATAACCTTGCAGTGCGAGACGGCAGAGGGATGTTGAAAGGGATGACAAATTTCACAGGGGAAGGGTCCTACTTTTAGCCCTGGAACTCTGGGCACAAGGGGAAGGAAATTTGCAAAACAGGGTGGGCTTATGAGTCGCCCTGAGTGGCATGACCCTTTGGCACCAAGGCAAAGAGCAAAAGATGTTTCCTCCAGGAGCAAAAGAAGTTTCCTCCAGGCGCCTGGCAAAAAGGACTCTAGGTGGGTATGGCGGGGGTGACTCCATCTTGCGGCTTTTGTTACGTAACTGGACAAAAACCATAGAAGAGATTCCAGATCATTGGCATAGAAAAATTGAGACGGACATTTTTTCTTCTCCAGCTTCTTCGCAGCTCATGGAACAATCTGGGTATTGATAGGGTTTCGCCATCTGCAGTTGATTTGAGACGTGGCCGTGTTTCTGTTCCGAGTAAAGCTCTCTTGACATTTCGACAGTTTCTCCCGTGTGGATGGTCTGATGACAACTTAGGCTTTTCCTCCAAGAAAATCTCTTTCCGCACTCCAGGCATTCGTACGGCTTCTCCCCGGTGTGGATTCTCTGATGACAGCTAAGGCTAGTGTTCCTGGTGAAGCTCTTGCCGCACTCCAAGCATTTATATGGCGTCTCCCCCCTGTGAGTCAGTTGATGCACGGTGAGGTAATTTTTCTGAGTAAAGCTTTTCCCGCACTTGGGGCATTTAAATGGTTTCTGCCCTCTGTGCTTCATCTGATGTAAACTGAGGTTCTTCTTCTCTGTGAAGTTTTTCCCGCACTCCAAACATTGATACGGCTTTGCCCCGGTGTGACTCCTCTGATGCCTGTTGAGGTCCGTTTTCCGAATAAAGCTCTTCCCGCACTCCAAACAGGTATACGGTTTCTCCCCGGTGTGAATCCGGAGGTGATTTTTAAGGTGGCCTTCGTACCAAAAGCCCTGGCCACACGCCAGGCATTTATACGGCTTCTCCCCAAAATGAACCCTTCTGTGTCTGTTGAGATCTTTGAGCTGGCCAAAGCTCTTTCCGCACTCCAAGCACCTATACGGCTTCTCCTCCCTGTGAGTCAGCTGGTGGATCGTGAGGTAATTTTTCTGAGCAAAGTTTTTCCCGCACTCGGGGCATTTAAACGGTTTCTCCCCTCTGTGATTCATCTGATGTGTGCTGAGGCTCCTCTTCTGGGTGAAGCTTTTTTCGCACTCGAGACATTTATACGGCTTCTCCACCTTGTGGATCCACTGGTGTCTCTTGAGGTCTGTCCTCTGACTGAAGCTCTTTCCGCACTCGGCGCATTTGTACGGCTTCTGCCCTGTGTGGATACGGAGGTGTTTCCGAAGGTAGGAACTTTTGGAAAAGCTCTTGCTGCAATTCATGCATTCGAAGAGCTTTCCCCCTGCGCTGCTTGCCGTGCAGATGAAATTGTCCTCGCACAAAGAGCACTGGCCGCTCTGTTTTCCATCCTCCATTTCCTCTCCCACTGGGATTTCAGCAACGTCGCCCCTTTGGGAGGAAGAAGATTTCTCCCTCCTCGTCTCCGGTTTTCCTACTGGTTTTCTCCCCTGCTGTTCCTTCTCTTTACACCTGGCTCTTTCGTCTCCTGAGAAGAAGAGAGACAACATGTAAAGCCTGAAATTGAAGAAGTACGCTAACTAAGAATTGATTGCTGTTGTGGGAAATAGGGGAAAGGAGAAAAAATTGCTATACCAGGCACGATTAAGATGGTTGCCTCCCCCCCCACCAGAGAAAAAAAGACAGTCACGGAACCAAGAAATTACACAAAACAAAACAAAAGAATTGCTGTCAAAATCCCTGAAACGAGAAGTAATCGACTATAGAATTGAATTAAATAACAACCTGAAGCATTTCCCAATATAGCACCCCACTATTTCAATAATAATAATAATAATAATAATAATAATAATAATTTATTTATACCCCACTCATCTGGCTGGGTTTCCGCAGCCACTCTGGGCGGCTCCCAACAGAACGTAATATTAATAATAATAATAATAATAATAATAATAATAATAATAATAATAATAATAATAATAAATATGCTATGTTCCGGGTGCAGAGAACACATTTCCTCCTTTTGTCTCTTTTTTTGAGAGAAATGTAGAGGGGGTGGTCATCCTACTGCTTAGCATTCTAAGGGATAAAACAAACTGGATTCCTCAAGAGGAAGGAAATTTGGATTTGAGAAGAGATGATGATGATGATGATAATTTATTTATACCCCGCCCATCTGGCTGGGTTTCCCCAGCCATTCTGGGCGCCTCCCAACAAAATATTAAAAACAAAATAAAACATCAAACATTAAAAACTTCCCTAAGCGGTGCTGCCTTCAGATGTCTTCTAAAAGTCAGATGGTTGTTTATTTCCTTGACATCTGATGGGAGGGCGTTCCATAGGGTGGGTGCCACTACCGAGAAGGCCCTCTGACTGGTATGTGTTCAAATAAAGGAATACATTAGATAAGCTGCCAGAAAACATGCCTTGAGGCAAATAGGGTTGCCATACGTCGGGGCTTCGGCCGTCGGAAACAGCTCCCCTTCAGAAAGTGCCTTAATGTCCCGCAACCCGTGTCAAAGGTGTAGACTTTGGCAAATTTCTTTTAAAAATAGCTCATAAAATTTTTTAATGGACTTCATGGACTTCCACTAGTTATCATATCATAGCACTTGCAGAAAATAGGCAGAAAATATCTTATTCTCAGATGAGACCACCAGGGGGAAAACACATCTTGATAGTTAGGAAGAAAAGGAACAGCCAACCTTCCCTGCCTTGTAATCTATTAAAAGGAAAAGCTTCACAAGGGTCTTATCATCCCCAAACCAAGGGCAAGTGCAGGGGGCAAGGGGCCTTACCCAAAAAGGCCACAATGCCACCATTCTCCTCCATGACTTCCTTGTACAAGGCTCTTTGGCTCAGATCCAGCAGGTCCCACTCCTCCTCAGTGAAACGCACAGCCACCTCCTCAAGCGTCACCAGACCCTGAAAGGAAAGAGACCATTTCCCGCTCACAGTTAATGCAACAGATAACAACAACAACAATTTATTTATACCCCAGCTACTCTGGGCAGCTCCCAACAGAATATTAAAAACACAATAAAACATCAAACATTAAAAAGTTCCCTAAACAGGGCTGCCTTCAGATGTCTGCTAAAAGTCGGATAGTTCCTTGATATCTGATGGGAGGGTGTATCACAGGGCAGGTGCCACCACCGAGAAGGCCCTCTGCCTGGTTCCCTGTAACCTCACTTCTCGCAGTGAGGGAACCGCCAGAAGGCCCTTGGAAGAGACCTCAGTGTCCGGGCTGAACGATGGGGGTGGAGACGCTCCTTCAGGTATACTGGGCTGAGGCCGTTTAGGGCTCTAAAGCTCAGCACCAACACCTTGAATTGTGCTCAGAAACTTACTGGGAGCCAATGTAGGTCTTTCAGGACCAGTGTTATATGGTCTCGGTGGCCACTCCCAGTCACCAGTCTCGCTGCCGCATTCTGGATTAATTACAATTTCTGGGTCACCTTCAAAGGTAGCCCGACGTAGAGCGAATTGCAGTAGTCCAAGCGAGAAAGAACTAGAGCATGCAGCATATAATACACTCGGAGCATTCTGACTTAGCTCCTTCCTCTTTCTTATCAGACGGCAAAGAGAAAGAAACAAAGGACAATAGACCCATTTTCCAGAACACAGTAACACAAAACATCCTGTCTCCATCAGTGGAATGAAAACATACACTGTCATGTGATAGACAACAATCTCATGACTGCAAACACGGAGCAGGAATCCTAACATTAACGTGCTGTAAACCGCTTTGAGATTTTTTTTTTTCCTTTCAAAATATAAAGAGGTATAGAAATGAAATTAATACTACTATACTACTACTACTAATATAGGAGCCTAGACATTCAGTTGTAGCAACTGTAACTTAGGTTTAAGGTGCCATTTGGCGATTAGCTTATATTTCTGAGCTTCTGGCACTGGGCCTTCTTAGTGGCAGCCCCTAACCTGTGTCACTCCCTCCCCCACAGAGATGCATCTGGCACCTTTATTGTAGAGCTCCCAGAAAATGCTGAAGATGCACCTCTTTACCCTGGCTTTTGGCACTTGAAGTGTGTGTTTTTAGGGGATCCACTTCATTTTTATGTTTGCAAGCTGTTTTAAATTGCTTTTGGCACTGTTCTTGATGCTGTCACCCTCCCTGGGACCTTAGGGTGAAGGGCAGGTGACAAATTTATTATTTCCTTTTACTTATTTAATTTTTATACCACCCTTCACCCAGTGGTTCACAAGATAATAATAAAAGGTAAAAACACATAATAAAAACAGGAACAAAACAGGAACACCATAAACCAATAACGCACTCACCCCTCACATTTTAAAATTAAACATATGAATTACTTAATTAATTAATACTGTTTCCAGAGACAGAGTTGTGAAGAACCAGGGTAGCTTAGTTGGCTAGAGCATGGCGCTGATAATGCCAGGGTTGCAGGTTCTATCCCCACATGGGAAGGCTGTATTATTATTATTATTATTATTATTATTTGAATTTATATACCACCCTAAACCCGGAGGTCTCAGGCCAGTTCACAGAAAAGATCACAATATATAAAATCAAAATTAAAAACAACCCAATAACACCCCCCCCAAAAAAAGAGCCACATTTTAAAAGACTATAGGATGTCCTGGTTAAAAAGGGACATTTTTGCCTGGTTCCTAAAGGTGTTTAAGGAAGGTGCCAGGCGAATTTCCCTGGGGAGAGCATTTCACAGACAGTGAGCCACTACAGAGAAGGCATATTGCTGTTGACATTTCCATTCCACCTTAAGGAACAGACATGGGATTGTTACATGTCACACGTCTGTTTACATTCCAGCACAGTATGCTGGGAACTTCCGTTGTGTGTGTAGCTTTTGCTTTTGCTGCTCTCTCTGAGACGACGAGAGAGACGACATGTTTCTTTGTCCTGATTTATGATTAATAAATCCGTAGTTATAGTATGCTTCCACAAGCCTCATGCCTATTCTGTGTGCTCTGTTCAATCTGCTGATAGTGTGCCCTGGCTCAGAAGCCCGGGTCGCTGATTTACGTCAGAGCAGAGGTGATGGTCTTTGCACTGGGCCCCTGGAAGGAGGCGGCCCAGCCGGGGCTAGCCAGCTGGCCTCCCGGCCCTCTGCATGTCAACAATTCCTGCATTGCAAGGGGGTTCGACTAGATGACCTGCAGGTCCCCTTCCAACTCTATGATCCTATGCCTCCTCTTACTTGATCTGTATGCTGAGAAGGAGCTCCAGCACAAAAATATGATCTTTCCAGCATCGGTGGAGCCTCCTTTGCCTCAGGAACATCAGTGGCCACTGCTTCAAACAGGCCCTGTAAGGAAAACAGGGATTAAAGACAGACAGACAGACAGACAGACAGACAGAGAGAGAAACGCCCTAGGTCCGGAGTGGAATGTCACCTCTGAAGAGGATTTGTAGGGAAAGTGGGCCAACTGGCAGGGTTTTGCAATATTATTCGAAATCTCTGGGTTATCAGGATGAAACTGTCTCTCACCAGATTCTGGGAGTAAAGAGAGAAATGGATGAGAAAAAGGATATACATGGAATACCATATTTTTCGCCCTACAGGACGCACCTTTCCCCTCCAAAAATGAAGGGGAAATGTGTGTGCGTCCTATGGGGCGAATGCAGGCTTTCGCTGAAGCTTGGAGAGCGAGAGGGGTCGGTGCGCACCAACCCCTCTTGCTCTCCAGGCTTCAGGAAGCTATCAGCAAGCCTGGGGAGCTCGCGGGAGTTCCCGCAGGGCTCCCCACGCTGCGGATAGCAGGCTGCTGCCCGGAGCGCGGGGCGCGCTGAAGCCGCGGCTGGGGGGGGATAATTTTTTTTCTTTATCCCCCCCCCAAAAAAACTAGGTCCTATAGGGCAAAAAATACGGTACATGTTAGGAGATGCCCTAATGTAACATGTCACTCAATAAAACTTCTTCAGACACTGAATACCTGGGTAAAGATAGATAGATGATAGATAGATAGATAGATAGATAGATGGATGATAGATGATAGATAGATGATAGATAGATAGATAGATAGATAGATAGATAGATAGATAGATGGATGGATAGATAGATAGATGATAGATAGATATGGGATTTTTAAACATTTATATTCTAAATACCTAAACAATAGAAGAAAAGGGATAACGGAATGACCGGTTGTAATATAGCAGTTAAAGTTTAACAAATACGTTATTTTTGCTGCAGCCTCTAATATCCAAAACAATAAAAATGTTTTTGTTTATTTTATGAAAATACAGCCATCAGCACAAAACTATGAAACTCTCTCACCTGCTGCTCTTCCTGCTTCTTCTCCTCTGCCTGACTCAGGAGGAAACCTTCGGCCAGGGCCACCGCCTGGGAACTGGTCTCCGCTCCACATTCCCTGACCCAGTTCTCCATCTCCGGGGGGAGGACAGCCAGGAACTGCTCCAGGATCACTAAATCCAGGATCTGAGCTTTCGTGTATTGCTCTGGCTTCAGCCACTGACAACAGAGATGGTGGAGTCGGCTGCAAACTTTTCTGGGTTCCTTGGCCTCCTGGTAGCGAAAGTGCCTGAAACGCTGGCGCTGAGCATCCGAGCTGAGTGGGTCCTCCTCGCCCAGGACCTTTTGCCGGGTGTTTTCCCAGCATCCTTTGCTGCCTGTGGCTTGAATGGCATGGTAGCCTCTCCCTGCCACTGGGCCAGCCAATGCTGCCTCTTCCACCTTCACCGCATGATCTGATGGAGCCTCCGACATGGCTGAAAAAGTGTCCCTTTCCCTACTCGGTCAGATG
The DNA here is from genome assembly GCF_965113315.1 of Podarcis vaucheri. Classification (NCBI taxonomy): domain Eukaryota; kingdom Metazoa; phylum Chordata; class Lepidosauria; order Squamata; family Lacertidae; genus Podarcis; species Podarcis vaucheri. The sequence continues at coordinate 126,064,954 of NC_138760.1, forward strand.
CCCTCTTAAGGAAAAAGCTGGCCAAAGAAGCGAGGACCCGGAGACCTTCACAGCCGAGAAAGATACCTAGGAATAAGAACATTTTGAAAATATTTCATTTTATCGATTGCAGGGAGATAAATAAGATAAATAAAAAGTAAAGGGGAAATTAAAAAGGATACCTTAAAAAAAATTTTAAAAGGCCAAGGAGAACAGCAATAACAAAATACAGTGGTACCTCAGGTTACAGACACTTCAGGTTACAGACTCTGCTAACCCAGAAATAGTACCTTGGGTTAAGAACTTTGCTTCAGGATGAGAACAGAAATCGAGCGGCAGCGGGAGGCCTCATTAGCTAAAGTGGTACCTCGGGTTAAGAACAGACATCTGGAAAAAATTAAGTTCTTAACCCGAGGTACCACTGTAAACCATATACATTACAGAACTATATACAGTCATACCTGATGTTATGTCTGCTTCATGTTACGTTCTTTCAGGTTACGTCCCACAGCGACCCGGAAGTACTGGAAAGAGTTACTTCCAGGTTTCGCCACTCGCGCATGCGCAGAAGCGCAAAATGACGTCACAGGCAGAAGCGGTGGATCGAAACCCGCGCCTGTGCAGATGCGCCGCTGCGGGTTGCACTCTTTTCATGTTGCGAACGGGCTTCCGGAATGGATCCCGTTCGCAAAAAGAGATACCACTGTATTGTATTTATGTAGATAAAGTCATTGTTTTCTGCCAGTGTACTCTAGCTCAGTCGGTAGAGCAGGAGACTCTTAATCTCAGGGTTGTGGGTTTGAACCCCATGTTTGGTGAAAGATTCCTGCATTGCAGGGGGCTGGACTAGATGGCTCTTGGGGTCCCTTTCAATGCCTGCCGTTCTACGATTCTAAGCAGGCTCCCCATGGAAGCTTTTAATGTTTGATGATGTTGTTGCTGCTGCTGTTTTTCCTGTACAGTATTTCTGTTGTAGTGGCAGGGGCAACGCAGCCAGATGAGTGGGGTATTAGAAATATATGGTGGTGGTGACGAATGTCTGCTTGTCTTTTCTCCCCAGTGCCTCATAGAATCTTAAGAGTGGGAAGGGGTCCCAGGGTCATCTAGTCCAACCCCCTGCAATGCAAGAATCTCAGCTAAAGCATCCCTGACAGTTGGCCATCTAAACCTCCAAGGAGGGAAAGTCCACCACCTCCCGAGGGTGGCCGTTCCACTGTCGAACAGCCCTGACTGTCAGAATGCTTGTTCGGAATCTCCTTGCTTGTAACTTGAAGCCATGGGTTTGAGTCCTACCCTCTGGAACAGAAGAAAACAAGCTTGCTCCATCTTTTCAACATCCACATGCAGCCGCTGGGAGAGATCATCAGGGGATTTGGGCTGGGTGTTCATCAGTATGCGGATGATACCCAGCTCTACCTCTCTTTCAAATTAGAACCAGTGAAGGCGGTGAAGGTCCTGTGTGAGTGTCTGGAGGCGGTTGGAGGATGGATGGCGGCTAACAGATTGAGGTTCTGACAAGACAGAAGTACTGTTTTTGGGGGACAGGAGGCGGGCAGGTGTGGAGGATTCTCTGGTCCTGAATGGGGTAACTGTGCCCCTGAAGGACCAGGTGCGCAGCCTGGGAGTCATTTTGAACTCACAGCTGTCCATGGAGGCACAGGTCAAATCTGTGTCCAGGGCGGCTGTCTGCCAGCTCCATCTGGTACGCAGGCTGAGACCCTACCTGCCTGCGAACTGTCTTGCCAGAGTGGTGCATGCTCTAGTTATCTCCCGCTTGGACTACTGCAATGCGCTCTATGTGGGGCTACCTTTGAAGGTGACCCGGAAACTACAACTAATCCAGAACGCGGCAGCTAGACTGGTGACTGGGAGCGGCCGCAGAGACCACATAACACCGGTCTTGAAAGACCTACATTGGCTCCCAGTACGTTTCCAAGCACAACTGAAAGTGTTGGTGCTGACCTTTAAAGCCCTAAAAGGCCTCAGTCCAGTATATCTGAAGGAGCGTCTCCACCCCCATCATTCTGCCCGGACACTGAGGTCCAGCGCCGAGGGCCTTCTGGCGGTTCCCTTACTGCAAGAAGCCAAGTTACAGGGAACCAGGCAGAGGGCCTTCTCGGTAGTGACACCCGCCCTGTGGAACGCCCTCCCATCAGATGTCAAAGAGAAAAACAACTACCAGGCTTTTAGAAGACATCTGAAGGCAGCCCTGTTTAGGGAAGCTTTTAATGTTTGATGTATTTTAATATTCTTTTGGAAGCCGCCCAGAGTGGCTGGGGAAGCCCAGCCATATGGGCGGGGTACAAATAAATTATTATTATTATTATTATTATTATTATTATTATTATTATTATTGCTTCTCCTGGGGGGGGGTGGACACAGGGGTACGTATACCCCTAAACACATAGCTGTCAACTTTTCCCTTTTCTTGCGAGGAATCCTATTCGGAATAAGGGAATTTCCCTTAAAAATTGGGGAACGTTGATAGCTATGCCTAAACATTTTGTGAATTTATGTACTTTTGTCCATTTACTGTATTTATTTGAGCTATAAAATGGTGGTTTTCTTGAGTCAAAATGAGAGTACCCCCTTAACCTTTTTTTTAAAGAAAAAAACACTGATCATTATTATTATTTTTATTCAGATTTTCACACCGCCCTTCATCCAAAGAACACGGGGCAATTCTGCAATTCTGCAACGTGAAAACACAAACATGCATAACAGAACAATCATAATAATAAATAGCAGTGACACCCCAAGGCCACCCTTCACCAAATGCAAGAGGAGAGAGACTCACCAGATTTCCCTGCTACCCCGATTTAAGGTCCTCCTTATGCAGGATCAGGGCGCAGCCTCGCCGCAAAGCCCCCTCTGCTCTCCACGGGATCTCCTCTCCAGCTTCCCCGATCTGCAAGGCAGGATGGGGAGGGGCCTTGGCTAGGGAGGCTTTTGCCCTCCCCCCTCCAGCTCCCCAGATTTCGCTCCTCTCTAGGAACCGGCCTCCAGTTAACCCTCTGAGGACCGGGGAGGAAGATCGCTGCCTTCTGCAATCCTATGGCCGCCTGCGCGCTGCTTCCCGCGCCTGGAAAGCTTGGAAATTGCGGAGAGCTCTGACGCACCGCTGGATCCCTTTTTTTCTGCTTGTTGCAGCAAGCTGTAACTCTCCGGACTAGCGTGCTGCATGGATCTTAATTGGATTCTTATTTTTATTTTTTACGCGCACACACAGGAGACTAGGAATAAATGGACAATCGATTTGGTAAAGCTCGGTTGGTAAAGCATGAGACTCTTCCCAAAAAAAATTATTTTCAAGTTTATACATTTCACAATCATCTTAACATTTCGAAACTTGACTCCCCCCCCCCTCTTTCCGCGGTTGCTTAAATTTATTCTTAATATCTTCTGCATATCCAAATCAACTTAATTTGCTCATTTATTCATCCACTTTAAATATATACTCTTACAAAACTGCAGGCCATTACAATAATCGTGCCAATGTTCTTACCTGTTTTACAATTTATCTGTAAATATTCAATAAACCATTTCCATTCTTTTATAAAATGTTTGTCATCTTGATTTTTCTTATTCTTCCAGTAAGTTTAGCCATTTCTGCATATTCCGTAAGTTTTGGATCCATTCTTCCTTTGCTGGGACTTCTGCTTCATTCCATTTTCAGGCAAGTAACATCCTTCCCACTGTAGTAGCATACATGAATAAGTTTCTATACTGTTTAGGTAGTTCTATCCCTATAATTCCCAAAAGAATTGCTGCATGGTTTTTAATTGGGGGGGGGGATTAACACACACACATTAGAGACTAGGAATAAATGGATGGGATAACTCGGTTGGTAAAGCATGAGATTCTTCATCTCAGGGTTCTGGGTTCGAGTCCCATGTTGGGCAAACGATTCCTGCATTGCAGGGGGTTGGACTAGATGACCGTTGGGGTCCCATTCCCATTCTATGATACATTATTTGTTCTCCCCCAATGGGGGGGTATGGAAAGTCGAGTCCACCAAGCCAGGGTCAGTATTGAGACCTGCGATTCTTCACTTGCAAATAAAAAAACAAAGTAAGAGTTAGGAATGTGCAGTGAGGTGGCCCAAGTTTGCTGATGGCAATAAATCGTTTGGGGTCAGCTCAGTCGGCAGAGCATGAGGCTTTTAATCTCAGCGTCGTGGGGGTTTGAGCCCCATGTTGGCCAAAAAGATCCCTGCGTTGGGCTTGATGAAACCAGGGATCCCTTCCCGCTCCACGATTCTACATGATTCTATGCTTCCAAAACAAACAGAGGTTGCAAAGAGCTCCGAAAGGACCTCTTCAGACTGGGTGAATGGGTGGTAAAATGTGTGCATGTGTGTATGCCTATCACACTGATCCTGGTCTGACTGCACTGGCTGCCAATTACGTAATTTCCAGTCCCAAATCAAAGTGCTGGTTTTGACCTACAAAGCCTTAAAACAGCTCAGGACCGCAATACCTCAAGGACCGCCTCTCCCAGTACGATCCAGACTCTGTGATCATCACCTGAAGCCCTGCTTCGTGTGAAGTCTGGAGGGTAGCAACATGAGAACGGGGCCTTTTTTGCAGTGGCTCCCCATTTGAGTAATGCTCTCCCCAGGGAGGCTCACCTGGTGCCTTCATAATATATCTTTAAGCACCAGGTGGAAATGTTCCATTTCTCCCTGGCCTTTGGCTAAGTAAACAATATATGGGCTTTTAAATGTGTTTGTGGGAGGGAGGATTATTGGTTTGTTTTTGTTTTATTATGTATTTTGTGTTCTCATTTTTGTATTTCTATGTATTTTATTTATGCTTTTCAGGTTTATACATTTCACTAATTTTACAGTCCTTTTAATATTTCAAACCTTGACTTCCTTCCCCCTCTTTCTGCGGTTCCTTAAAAAAGTTTGCTATCTTGATTTCATATTCTTCTGGTAAGTTTTGCCATTTCTGCATATTTCATAAATTTTTGCATCCGTTTCCTCCTTTGCTGGGATCGTGTGTTTTGTTTTGTATTTTGTATTTTTAGGTTGCGAACCTCCCTGTGATCTTCAGATGAAGGGCAGAATACAAATTTAATAAAAACTGATAAATAATAATAATGTGTGTGTGTTTAATCTCTCTCTCCCAAAACAAAAAACACACATAAGTGCAACACATGGCCCAGGCCTCCGATTCCAAAGGGGGCCTCAGTCAGCATATTCACAATTGTATATCTATATTTTCCATTTTGTCTTTATATGCAGATACGGTTCAAGCCTTGAAATAAAATTATTTGTCAGCATAACTTTAGTGAAAATTATTTATATACTTATTTATCCCCAGGGTAAAAAGGGGGGGCACATTATCTACCTGACCCAGGCCTCTGCCTGGCACTGCAAGGCCCTGCACATGACATGAAAAAAGTGGACAGAGGATTCCCCCCCCACACCATCTCATAATTCATATGGCTAAGGCAATCCCGCAGGTAAACCGGTCCCAAGCTGTTATGTACTGAGAACAATAGGATCCAAATTGCAGCAGTCTGATTAGTCCTAGAACAATAGGATTCAGAATGCAGCAGTCTGATTGGTCCTAGAACAATGCAGCAGTATGATTGGTTGGCAGGAACCACCCAATCCTGCTCCAGATTGAAGTGAATCCACAACCTGATTGGCTTACAGTAGAATTCCGGAATTAGCCAATCATGTGCAACCCATTGTGTAAATAATGTATATAAAGCAGATACTGTGAGGGGACTTTCATTCATTCCTCCTCACCACTATGAGCTGAATAAAGAGCATGAAATCACTTTGCGACTCTGAGTATATTTCACTGACGACGAAGGTGGGATCCCGCTGAGCTGACTGCCACACACAGCACCGCAGCACCGCCACCTGCCGCACCGCTGCCTCGCACCGTGTATCCAGGCTTCAGCTCCGGGACACAAGGAACTCAGAATGGCAGCCAACAGCAGCTTCTCGCCATTCAACCCAGCATCTGGAGACTGGGAAGCATACGCCTCCCGTTTCACCTTCCTCCTAGAAGCCAAAGGGGTCACCGACGAAGAAGACGCCAAGAAGAGGGCGATATTCTTCAGCGTCTGCGGAGAGGAGACGTTTGAAATCGCCCGGGCTCTCCTTGCGCCTGAAGATGTTGCTACTGTTCCATACAAAACAATAATGGAACAGCTGAAGGGGCACTTTTCGCCGCAGCCCTCAGTGGTGGCTCGTCGAAATGCCTTCTACGCAAAGCGACAAGCCCCTGGGGAAACCATAACTGGGTTTGTGACCTCTCTCCGCCAAGCCGCCCGGTTCTGCAACTTCTCAGAGCTGGAGAACATGCTTCGTGACCGCCTCGTCGGTGGCCTGAAGGATGAGAAGCTGCAACGACGCCTCTACACTAAGAAGGACCTAACGTTCCAGGTCGCTCTGGAGGAGGCCCTGGCAACGGAAGCTGCCGAGAGGTCGACGCAAGAGGCACGGCCGAGCCTGCCATCCCAACCGAGGGTCCACCACGAAGACCTCACTGACGACTCAGGATCCGACAGGGAGGAGGTGCACCGAGTACAGCAGCGCACTCAAGCAGCGCACAGACCACAGCTGCCTCGGCGAGAAGGAGGAAACTGCGCAAGCTGCGGGGAGAGTCACGAGAGGAGGACCTGCCGTTTCCGCAACGCAGAGTGCAGGCAGTGCAGAAAATCGGGACACATCGCCCGGGTGTGTCGGGCTCGGCCCACCCGACACCAGGCATCAGATGACCAACCCAAGAGCCCCAGGTCCCGGGGCCCAACGCACCAAGGCAACTCGACGGAGCTCACGGACTGCCAGGTATACCAGTTGCCCCACCCCAACGTAGAGAAAATTTATGTAGAGGTACAGATAGAGGGGGCCCCATGCCGCATGGAGCTTGACACGGGTTCAACTCTATCCATAATCTCGGCAAAGACCTTAAGGGGACTGTGTCCTACTGGGGGTCCCAAACTCAGGCCGGCCCCATTCACCCTACGGGACTTCCAGAAACGTAAGGTCCCCACAATGGGGGTGGGGACCTTCAGGGTGCAATACCGAGGGCGGACGCGGCAACTGGACTTGCTTGTGGTCAAGGGCCCCTACATTAGCTTACTGGGATTGGCATGGTTTGGACCACTGGGGCTAGCTGTCACCGGGGTGAACCACACTAGCTTACAAGTGGACGTGGACGCCATATGCAAGGAATTTCCAGGCGTTTTCGATGGGAAATTGGGACAGTATACGGGGCCCCCCATTGCGCTACAGCTTGACCCCGCAGTACGACCGGTCAGGCTCAAGGCCCGCCGGGTCCCGTTCGCCTTGAAACCCCGTATAGACGAGGAATTGGACCGACTCGTGGAGCAAGGAGTGCTGGAGCCGGTGCCTAATGCCCCCTGGGAAACTCCAATCGTTACACCCGTCAAGCCTAATGGTTCGGTCCGCATCTGCGCAGACTACAAATGTACCATAAACAAGGCCCTCACGGCCCACGCATACCCAGTGCCAGTGGTCAGCCATGTCCTTGCCACCCTGGCTGGGTCGAAAATTTTTGGCAAGCTGGACTTGGCCCAAGCATATCAACAGCTGCCAGTAGATGAGGCCACAGCAGAGGCACAGACGATTGTGACGCACAGAGGAGCGTTCAGGGTAAAGCGGCTGCAATTCGGGGTCAGCGTGGCACCAGGCATATTCCAGAATCTAATGGACTCTCTCCTTAAAGGGATTCCTGGTGTCACCCCCTTCTTCGATGATGTGTTGATTGCTGGGCCCACACCAGAGGAGTTTGAGGACCGCCTCCGCACTGTTCTACACCGTTTCCAGACGGCGGGTCTCAAGGTGAAGCGGGAAAAATGTCTACTAGGAGTGCCTCAGGTGGACTTTCTGGGATTTATGGTGGACGCAGAAGGGGTCCACCCGACTGGGGACAAGGTACGGGCTATTTGTGATGCCCCAGCGCCCAAGAGCAAGACTGAACTTCAGGCCTTCTTAGGACTATTGAACTTTTACCATTCCTTCCTTCCCCACAAGGCGGCGGTAGCGGAGCCCCTACACAGACTCCTAGACAAGCGGGCCCCTTGGGTGTGGGGCCAGCGCCAGGAGGCCGCATTCCAGGCAGTCAAGGACTTGCTTGTCTCAAACTCTGTCTTGGCACACTTCGACGAGAGGCTGCCGGTGGTGCTAGCATGCGACGCCTCACCCTAGGGCATTGGCGCTGTCCTGGGGCACCAACTCCCGGATGGAAGAGAGGTGCCGGTGGCGTACTTTTCCCAGACACTCAACGCAACCGAGCGGAACTACTCGCAAATTGACAAGGAGGGTCTGGCAATCGTGAAGGGAGTAAAAAAATTCCATGATTTCTTGTACGGGCGGCCCTTCACCGTGGTGACTGACCACAAGCCGTTGCTTGGCTTGTTTGCCCCCGAAAAGCAGACCCCCCAAGTGCTGTCTCCTCGCGTCCTCAGGTGGTCAATTTTCCTTGCCAGCTACCAGTATGCACTGATTCACCGACCTGGGAAGGCGATGGGCCATGCGGACGCCCTCAGCAGGCTACCACTACCGGAAACAGGCCCTGACCCAGCACCTCCACAAGAGGTTATGAGCCTGGAGCTGCTTCCCGACCGCCCCATTCAGGCACAAGAAGTTGCACACCATTCCAAGAAGGATAGGGTCATCTCCCGGGTCCTGGACTGGGTGTGGAGGGGATGGCCCAGCAGCAGCCCCGGGCCAGAATTCGCCGGCTACACAACCCGCAAACATGAACTGTCGGCCCACAAGGGGTGCCTGTTATGGGGAAGCAGAGTCGTTGTTCCCCAGCCCCTCCGCAGAAGGGTCCTCACAGCCCTACATGAGACACACCCAGGGGTAGTAAGAATGAAGGCCCTTGCCAGGAGTTATGTGTGGTGGCCAGGGATCGACGGAGAGATAGAGGCCTGGGTCAAACACTGCCAGGCCTGCCAAGAATCCCGCCCAGATCCCCCAAGGGCCCCAGTCCAGACCTGGGAGTCCGCCCGAGCACCATGGTCACGCCTGCATGTGGATTTCGCTGGCCCCTTTCAGGGGAAAACATTCTTCATAGTGGTGGACTCCTACACCAAATGGCTGGAAGTCGCACTGGTACCGTCCACTTCCACGTCCGCAGCCATCCGGATACTACGCAGGCTGTTTGCAACCCACGGGCTCCCTGACACTCTCGTCTCAGACAACGGGACTGCATTTACGTCAGGAGAATTCCAAACCTTCACAGCACAGAACGCCATCCGCCACATCCGTTCGGCGCCATTCCACCCTGCCACCAATGGCCAAGCAGAACGCATGGTGCGGACCACCAAGGACACCCTTCGCCGCATGACGCAAGGGGACTGGGAGTACCGCCTTGCCACATTCCTGCTAGCACAGCACAGCACCCCCAGCTCAACGACTGGCCGGAGCCCCGCTGAACTACTAATGGGTCGGCGCCTTGCAATCAGATTGGACCGCCTTCACCCCGATAGAGCTCAGGATGAGGTAGTGGTGGGGGAAGGCAGGAACCCCCGGACCTTCGAAGCCCAGGACCCAGTGTATGCAAAGAATTTTGGGGCAGGCCCAGCATGGGTACCCGCCACGGTCACCAGGGTCACTGGCCCAGTGTCGTACGAGGTGCTAACGGATGGGGGGCAATGCTGGCGCCGCCACTGCGACCAGATACGGCGACGATTCCCGGGAGAAACCCAGGAGGAGGACAGGTCAGAGGAGTCCCAAGGGAACAGCGGGGCAGTGAGGCCCATAGAGCAGGAGGGGCCAGCAGGAGAGGCAGAATCAGTAAATACAGAGAGGACCCGTGAGGCCGAAAGGACACCAGAACCAGAACCACGACTGAGCGAGCCTGTTGCGCCAGACCAAACAACCCCATCACAGCCAGCATCCTTGGAACACGAGCCAGAACCTGGAGCCCGGACCAGGGAACACCCCAGGCCGCAACGCACACGTAGGCCGCCGGCATACCTTGAGGACTATGAATGCGACCTCCCGGGCAGGACTGGAACTTAGAGGGGAGGGGTGTTATGTACTGAGAACAATAGGATCCAAATTGCAGCAGTCTGATTAGTCCTAGAACAATAGGATTCAGAATGCAGCAGTCTGATTGGTCCTAGAACAATGCAGCAGTATGATTGGTTGGCAGGAACCACCCAATCCTGCTCCAGATTGAAGTGAATCCACAACCTGATTGGCTTACAGTAGAATTCCGGAATTAGCCAATCATGTGCAACCCATTGTGTAAATAATGTATATAAAGCAGATACTGTGAGGGGACTTTCATTCATTCCTCCTCACCACTATGAGCTGAATAAAGAGCATGAAATCACTTTGCGACTCTGAGTATATTTCACAAGCTATTAAGGGACTTTGCAAGATGTTTCTGTCCTTGCAGCCAGAGACATCACCTTGCCAACAAAGGTCCGTATAGTTAAAGCTATGGTTTTCCCAGTAGTGATGTATGGAAGTGAGAGCTGGACCATAAAGAAGGCTGATCGCCGAAGAATTGATGCTTTTGAATTATGGTGCTGGGGGAGACTCTTGAGAGTCCCATGGACTGCAAGAAGAACAAACCGATCCATTCTTAAGGAAATCAGCCCTGAGTGCTCACTGGAAGGACAGATCCTGAAGCTGAGGCTCCAAGACTTTGGCCACCTCTTGAGAAGAGAAGACTCCCTGGAAAAGACCCTGATGTTGGGAAAGATGGAGGGCGCAAGGAGAAGGGGACGACAGAGGACAAGATGGCTGGACAGTGTTCTCGAAGCTACCAGCATGAGTTTGACCAAACTGCGGGAGGCAGTGGAAGACAGGAGTGCCTGGCGTGCTCTGGTCCATGGGGTCATGAAGAGTCGGACACGACTAAACGACTAAACAACACCACAGAGCTGGGTGACAGACGTGGGTGCAAGAGATCAGAAGGCACCCTTTGCGCAATTGCGCACGCAGCTTGCAACAGCGCGTTTTATTTTTATTCTTATTCTTGCTCAAGGAGTTAAAGGCAAAGAGTCGGTGCTTGCTAGAAAGAACCCAGTTGTTTTATTTATTTTTCAAAGTGAGCACCGGATGTCAGCTGCATGCAAGCCGCTTCCTCTGCTGGCCCCGCCCGGAGGTGCGATTTCCAAATGTTGCTTCTTGGCAGGCGCTGGAGGAGCAGGAAGATTTGGCTGGGCTTGCAGGAGGGGGAAGGCTCGGAGGGCAACCGTTGCCTGCGGGGCGCCTGGGCCACGGAAGGGGAGGAAAAGGCACAAGGTGACTCAGAGGGAAAGGGGAGGAGGGAAATGGATTTGCACCTTCGTCCCGCTGAGTTTTAAGGCTGGACGGCAGCTACTCTGGTTAACAAGGCGCCCTGGACCTGCAAGATCTCAGAAAATGTGCATTTCAGTGGCTTCAGTAGCTTGCAGTTGAGCTCAGTTACAGCTATTCCTGCATTCATAGAATCATAGTATTGCAGAGTTGGAAAGGGACCCCCGGGGGTCATCTAGTCCAACCCCCGGCAATACAGGAAACTCAGCGAAAACATCCAGAACAGATGGCCACCCAACCCCCTGGAGTGCAGGCGGTTGGACTATGATTCTGAAGGAGGGCTGAGTGGTTGTGGGGCTGGCTGGGAGGGAGGGAGAGAGTTTGAGTTGCTGCCAACTTGGAGGGCTTAAAGGTAAAGGGACCCCTGACCATTAGGTCCAGTCGTGGCCGACTCTGGGGTTGCGGTGCTCATCTCGCTTTATTGTCTGAGGGAGCCAGCGTACAGCTTCCTGGTCATGTGGCCAGCAGGACTAAGCCGCTTCTGGCAAACCAGAGCAGCGCACAGAAACGCCGTTTACCTTCCCGCCATAGCGGTACCTATTTATCTACTTGCACTTTGACGTGCTTTTGAACTGCTAGGTTGGCAGGAGCAGGGACCGAGCAACGGGAGCTCACCCCGTTGCGGGGATTCGAACCGCCAACCTTCTGATCGGCAAGTCCTAGGCTCTGTGGTTTAACCCACAGCGCCAGCCGTGTCCCCTTGGAGGGTTTACAAAGTGGGTTAGGAGAGTTCATGGAGGAGAGCTCTGTCAATGGCTACCAGCCAGGATGGCTGTGTCTTGCACCCACGGTCAGTGCTTCTGGAAGCCGCAGGAAGGGAGAGGGCTCTTACGCTCAGATCCTGCTTGCATCCGGTCAGCCACTGTGAGAACAGGATGCTGGACTCGATGGGCCCCTGGCCTGATCCAGATTCAGGGCCCTTCTTACGTTTCCAGAAGGGGCAGCAAGGCAGAAAGGATGGGTGGGGAGTCTGAATTCTGGCAATCCCAACTGGGGAGAATATAATATTTTACGTTCCTGTTACTTCTGCTGCTTTGAATGCGTCGCTTGTATGTGGCTTCCTTCTGTCATTTTTTTGGATTGCGGTGGTGCTGTGGGTTAAAGCACAGAGCCTAGGACTTGCCGATCAGAAGGTTGGCGGTTCGAATCCCCGCGACGGGGTGAGCTCCTGTTGCTCGGTCCCTGCTCCTGCCAACTTAGCAGTTCAAAAGCATGTCTAAGTGCAAGTAGATAAATAGGTACCACTCCGGCGGGAAGGTAAACGGCGTTTCCGTGCGCTGCTCTGGTTTGCCAGAAGCGGCTTAGTCATGCTGGCCACATGACCTGGAAGCTGTAAGGCGGCTCCCTCGGCCAGTAAAGCGAGATGAGCGCTGCAACCCCAGAGTCAGCCACGACTGGACCTAATGGTCAGGGGTCCCTTTACCTTTACCTGATCATAGAATCACAGAGTTGGAAGGGACCCAAAAGGTCCTCTAGCCCAGTGTTTCCCAACCTTTTTTGGGCAAAGGCACACTTGTTTCATGAAAAAAATCTCGAGGCACACCACCATTACAGCCCCGTGACGTCAGCACGCAGCGTCACGCCGGGAGGGACATGAATTGCTAGCAAATTACATAATCACCTCCTTGAGGGCTGGCTCATCTTCTCCGAAGGCAGAACTCCATTAATTAACAGCACAGACTCACACCATAGCCAAGACGAGGGGGGAAAACCTCAGTCATGCACAGTCATGCACATGTGGGGGCTAAATGAGGATGAAGACCGGGCAGAGAGCAGGGTTCAAATCACCCCACCTGGCCAGGACAATCCCTGGGTGCTCCCTTGGGCCACTCGCCTGACCCACCTCGCAGGGCTGTTGTTGCGAGGATAACACGGGGAGAACCACGCGCGCCCCCGGGAGCTCCTTGGAGGAGAAAGCGGGCGATGAATGCAATGCACGAAATATATGAGAGGCGACCAGGTTTTGCAGGTGAGGGGCCCCCGCCAGCCTCCGCTTCCAACACCCGGCGCAACGACGCCGAAGTTTCCCCCCGGGCTCGGCTCGGGGAGCAGCGCTGCTCCCCCCCGGCTCCCCTTCGCCCTCCCGGCTCTCTCTGCCACCCTCACCTGCCAAGTCCGGAGCGCCGGTGGAAGTTGCATGCATGCATGCAGGGCGCCGCGTTGCCATTGCATTGCACTGCACTCCATGCAACGCCTGCACACATGCATTGCCTTGCACGCCCGCCAAGGGGTCTCCCCGCGGTCCGATGCGTCCCCTCCGGCGCGGATGCAGCATTTCAAAAATAAACACCCCCCGACGCAGCCCTACCTGGGGGGCAGCCTCCGCCGCTCCGCCTCCGCGGGGATCCCCGGGCTCCATCCTGCCGCCCAATCTCCGCGGGGGCGCAGGCAGGCTGCGCGGGGTCTGCGCGGAAGAGCCCCTGCCCGCCCGGCCGCCGGCGCTGAGCTCATTCCATGGCCGGGAGAAGAGCGCTTCAAACAAAACGCCCGGCCCGCCAGGCCACGCTGGGAAACGTAGTTCGCGCACCCCGCGCGGGCACGGAGCCCAAGGGCGAGGGGACTACGGATCCCGGCAGCCCCCGCGCCGGGGACGGAGGGGGAGAGGCCGGGTGCAGGGATGGAGGGACGGGTGGGCGAGCGAGTGAGTGAGTGGCAGCCACCAAGCCTTGGCCGAGAGCCAGGAAGGGCCTCCCCGGAGGAGGAGGAGGAGGAGGAGGGAGGCGCAGAGCGGGAGGGAGGGAGGGAAGGAACCCCAGGGGTCATCTAGTGACGGCGCCCCAATCGAAAATTTGACTTTTTTAAAAAAAAAATCTTTCGAATTTTTTAATTTTTCCCGCGGCACACCAGGCAACATCTCGCGGCACACTAGTGTGCCACGGAACAGTGGTTGGGAAACACTGCTCTAGCCCAACCCTCTGCAGTGCATGTTGCCTGATGCGGGGCTCGAACCCACAACCTGGATATGAAGAGTCTCATGCTCTACCAACGATCCCGACTGATATTTTGAGATTCCCCCCCCCCTTTAAGAATATAAAGTGGTATAGAAATGAAATTACAATGATAAAGCGCTTTTGTTCTCAGGTTCTGCTTGTGAGTTTCAGCAGAAAGTTCACCTGGCAAAAATGTTCCTCTTCAACGAGGCCTTTGGCTGATTCATATTCTATAGCCTATGAAATGCGTTTGTGAGAAGGGAGGGAGTTTTTGTTTTGAACTATTTACTTGTGTTTTTATCTCGTATTTTTATCCTGTGAACAGTCCTGCCAGCCTGTGAGGAATGGTGGTATTTAAATCTAACAGATAAATAAATAAAAAGTTAAAAGTTGCTCAGGAAGTTGGACTGATCTTGTACAGTGGTACCTCAGGTTTCCGACACTTCAGGTTACAGATGCTTCAGGTTACAGACTCCGCTAACCTAGAAATATTACCTCAGGTTAAGAACTTTGCTTCAGGATAAGAACAGAAATCATGCTTCAGCGGCGTAGCAGCAGCGGGAGGCCCCATTGGCTAAAGTGGTGCTTCGGGTTAAGAACAGTTTCAGGTTAAGAACGGACCTCCAGAACGAATTAAGTTCTTAACCGGAGGTACCACTGTAGTGCTCTTCTTCTGTTCTTGTTGGGGTACAAAGCACAATTCCTCAAAACAGCCCATGTGAGGAATGAGCATGCTCAGTGGCTGCAGAATGCTGAGCGGCTCTGGGGGTGGAATCCCAGGTGGAAGCATTTCATGGAGCAACACTTTGTTGCAGTCCTGTTTGCTCTCATATTTCTGTTCCCAGCTCTCTTTCCTCTCTCTGCTCCCCTCCCTCTTCTCTTCCGCGATCACTCATAGCCAAGTAAGATTGTCTTCCATAAACACAGTCTTAACAGTGAGTCTGTAAGGGACTGTGGAGGCCAGTTCAGGGTCCACACATCCTTCCACAGTGGGGACATAGGTTTCTGGGAGGGAGTTGATCATGGTGAGGGTTTGCCAAGCGTGCCTTCCTCTTAGCGCGTTTCTTCCCTTTGTCCTGAGTTCGAGCGTCATCAAAGTCCATGACACCTTTGGTAAAGGCTGTTCTCCCATTGGAGCGCTCGCAGGCCAGTGTTTCTCACTTGTCACTGTTTCTACAACATTTTTTAAGACTTGTCTTGAGAGAGTCTTTAAACCTCTTTTGAAGACCACCAGCATTACGCTTTCTATTTGTAAATTCGGAATAAAGTACAGTGGTACCTCGGATTACATATGCTTCAGGTTACAGACGCTTCAGGTTACAGACTCCACTAACCGAGAAATAGTACCTCGGGTTAAGAACTTTGCTTCAGGATGAGAACAGAAATGACAGCGCGGTGGCAGTGGGAGGCCCCATTAGCTAAAGTGGTGCTTCATGTTAAGAACAGTTTCAGGTTAAGAATGGACCTCCAGAGAACACAAGCAAGGAGACTATTGGATTAAGTCCATTTTAAGCCTACGAAAGATACAGAAGACGAAAGCGGAGGCCCCGGGAGTTTATGGAATTCAGGAACTTGAAATAAAGAAGTACAATTGGGGCCTCCACACAGACTTTGATTTTGATTATCATCAAGACTCAGGCCTTGTGGAAATTCTTCAACAGTTGTCTCTAAATATGGGAAGAGACTATGGACTGATTGGATTGATTGTGAAGGAGCTCTTTCGAGACTCGATGACCGACAAAAAGGACTACCAACAAAACCAGCGGAGAGGGACTGAAAGAGATTTGAGAGCCTCGGACGTGCGGAACCCAGGCTAAAAACTGTTATTTTGGACATGTCTTGGGAAAGGACGCAAACCGGGGATGGGAGGGAGGGAAGCATTTTAATTCAAACAACACTCAAGACCAGGGGGTTTAGTTAATAAGAAAATCATTCAAGAAAAAATGAGAAATCGACGGAAGAGAATTGGGGTCCAACTTAGGGAAAATTTATTTTTGTCTTTCTTTATAAAAGGATTAATATTAAGATGGAAAAGGAAATGCTAACTTGCTGACATAAATTTGGGAATAGGGAGGCAAGGGTGGGGGTGGGGGGAAGTCAAGGACTAGGGTTAGAAAATAAGATGTTAGGGAATTGTACATGTTTGTCGTCTTTTATGTTTGTTTTGGTGTTTTGTGTTTTGTTTCTGTCTATAAAAAATGTGAAAACCCAATAAAAATATTTTAAAAAAAAAAAAGAATGGACCTCCAGAACGAATTAAGTTCTTAACCCGAGGTACCACTGTAGTTGCTTTGGGAGACAATAATCCGCACAACATGACCAGTCCAATGAAGTTGATGTTGTTGAATCATTGCTCCGACACTGGTGATCTTTGCTTCTTCCAGTACAAGGGCATTAATTCGCCTGTCTTCCCAAGTATTGTGCAAAAAATTTTCAAGGAGTTGGAGATGGCATTTTTAACTCTCTCTTCCCTCTCTGCTCCCCTCCAGGAACAACCCTGCCCCACCACTGGTGGATATCCTTGCTTCCCTCTCGTCACCCATTGAATCCCCGAAGATCTGCACTCTGGAGAAAGGCAGTGGCTTTGTGGGATAGGCCAGGGGTTCCGAGAGAGACCTGCAGGACCAAAATGTCTCTCTTTGCTGTGAATGCATTGGGAGGACGTGTCTCTGAACCGTGGAAGGACATGGCAGGGTTGGAGCTGAAGGGCGCGGAGGTTGGCATCTGGGTCCCGGCTGCTACTGAGCCGAGAGAGCACTTGGGGATAAAAACAGAAGACCCAGATCCATCGGAGGTGACAGACCATTTGGGAGATGGGCAAGACGGGGGCCCCCACGTCGTTCAGGCTGGGAGTATCGGGGAATTCCTGCAGGGGTCCACAGAACCGCCTGTCGCACTGAACTCAAAAGAGGACTTGTTGCAGTGCTGGGAGGCCCAGTGGCAGGAGTTCCTGAGGAAACTGGAGCCCCCTAGCCCGGAACGGGGGACCCCCCAGTCACCAGGGGAGCCCAGTGTCTGGGACGACGCTAAGTCCTTCCTGGCCTCCTTCGAGCAAGTGGCCGAAGCCTGCCGCTGGCCGCATGAGGAGTGGGTGGCCCGTCTCCTGCCGGCCCTCGGCGGCGATGTGCAGCAGACTTTCGTCAAGCTGGAGTCTCGGGACTGGAAGAACTACCAGAAGGTGAAGGCTGCCATCTTGCGGGCCGCAGCCCTGAGGACGGAGAAGCAGAGGCAGCGCTTCCAGCGCTTCTGCTACCAGGAGGCCGGCGGCCCCCGAGAGGCTTACAGCCGGCTCCAGGAGCGCTGCCGGCAGTGGCTGAAGGCCGAGAAGACGACCAAGGAGCAGATCCTGGAGCTGCTGGTCCTGGAGCAGTTCCTGGCCATCCTGCCGCCCGAAGTCCAGGGCTGGGTGAAAGAGCGGGGCCCTGAGACCTGCGCCCAGGCCGTGATCCTGGCTGAGTTTTTCCTCCAGAGGAAGGAACAGTTGGAGTGGGGCCCACGCCGAGCGAGGGAGGTTGGTTTGTGCCTCGTAAGAGCAGGGCATTGTGGCGATCGGACAGGGTCCCCGGATGTTTCACCTTCTACTGATCCCTGTGCCACCACTTTATTTCTCACTGCTGCCACCGAGGCCCTACCTGGTACAATACTGAATCCAGTCAGGGTTAAGTTGGAACATAAACTTCTATTTATTTATTGCAGTTTAAGGAAGGGACGCGGGTGGCGCTGTGGGTTAAACCACAGAGCTTAGGACTTGCCGATCAGAAGGTCGGCGGTTTGAATCCCCATGACAGGGTGAGCTCCCGTTGCTCAGTCCCTGCTCCTGCCCACCTAGCAGTTCGAAAACACGTCAAAGTGCAAGTAGATAAATAGGTACCGCTCTGGCGGGAAGGTAAACGGCGTTTCCGTGTGCGGCGCTGGTGCTGGCTCGCCAGCTGCAGCTTCGTCACGCTAGCCACATGACCCGGAAGCTGTACGCCAGCTCCCTCGGCCAATAAAGCGAGATGAGCGCCACAACCCCAGAGTCGGTCACGACTGGACCTAATGGTCAGGAGTCCCTTTACCTTTACCTAACAAGTGTGTGGTTTCATAAACTGTCTCAGTCAGTTACCGACATACCTCGGGATGAATACGCTTCGGGTTAGGCAAATTTGGGTTGCACTCAGCGGCGACCCAGAAGTAACAGAGCTCGTTACTTCCGGGTTTCGCCGCGCGTGCATGCGCAAACCGTCAAAATGCCGTCATGCACAGAAGCGCCGAACCGTGACCTGCGCACATGCAGATGCATGGACACGGGTTACATTCGCTTCGGGATGCGAACCATCTCGTCCTCTGTCGTCCCCTTCTTCTTGTGCCCTCCATCTTTCCCAACATCAGGGTCTTTTCCAGGGAGTCTTCTCTTCTCATGAGGTGGCCTCAGCTCAGGATCTGTCCTTCTAGTGAGCACTCAGGGCTGGTTTCCTTATAGGATTATAGAGTTGTAGATTAATGTTCATCTTCTCCTTCTAGCAAAGGAAGGTGGGTGAATCTCATCAAATCTCAGAGGGGGCCATTGATGTCAGCACTTGGGAAAGATGGAGGCTCCTTCCCCACAAATGGGGGCTTTGATAGGGGGAGCCTTTGCTCTTGCCGTCATGCGGCAGCCAGACTGGTGACCAGGAGTGACCACCGATACCACATAACCGATACCAGGTCTTGAAAGACCTACATTGGCTCCCAGTACGTTTCTGAGCACAATTCAAAGTGTTGGTGCTGACCTTTAAAGCCCTAAACGGCCTCGGTCCTGTAAACCTGAAGGAGCGTCTCCACCCCCATCGTTCAGCCTGGACATTGAGGTCCAGCGCTGAGGGGCTTCTGTTAGTTCCCTCCCTGCGAATAGTGAGGATACAGGGAACCAGGCAGAGGGCCTTCTTGGTGGTGGTGCCCACCCTGTGGAACGCCCTCTCACCAGATGTCAAGGAAATAAAGAACTACTTGACTTTTAGAAGACATCTGAAGGCAGCCCTGTTTGGGGAAATTTTTAATGTTTGATGTTTTATTGTGTTTTTAATATTTTGCTGGGAGCCGCCCAGAGTGGCTGGGGAGACCTGGCCAGATGGGTGGAGTATAAATAAATTATTATTACTATTATCATCATCTCTTCTCAAATCTGAATTTCCTTCCTCTTGAGGAATCCAGTTCATTTTATCCCTTAGAATGCTAAACAGTAGGATGACCAGCCTCTCTGAATTTCTCTCAAAAAAGGAGGCGAAAGGAGGAAATGTGCTCTCTGCACCCAGAACATAGCAACATCTGAGGGGAATCGTAGAATTGTAGGGCTGGAAGGGACCACAAGGGTCATTTAGTCTGACCACATGCAGTGTAGGAGTCTCAACAAGCATCCATGGCAGAAATCTAACCTTGATCAAACATGGCAGGCGGCCATCCGACCTCTGCTTAAAAACCTCCAAGGAAGGAGATTATGTG
This sequence comes from Podarcis vaucheri, assembly GCF_965113315.1. Taxonomy (NCBI): domain Eukaryota; kingdom Metazoa; phylum Chordata; class Lepidosauria; order Squamata; family Lacertidae; genus Podarcis; species Podarcis vaucheri. The sequence goes on from NC_138760.1 coordinate 126,084,631, forward strand.
AGCGTACGCAGAAAAACAGCCACCTGGGCACAGGTGCAGAAATAAATGAGTGCAAAAGGTTCCCTACCCCATGTGCCAGTATGGAGCTGTTTAGCATCTCTGGCGTTTTCCCTCCTCCCCTGCTCAGTGTTCTTCAACCTGGAGACCCCAGGTGTAAGTGGACTACAAAGCCCATCATCCAGTGTTTAGCCCAGCAGTCAAGGGCGATGGGATTTGTAGTCCACCCACATCTGGGGACTCATGGCTGAAGAACACTGTGCCCGGTGACCCTTTTTTATTTTAAACAAGAGAAGCCGGGGATTGAACCTGTGGCATTCTGCTTGCCCAGCTGATCTCAAGGGCTCTTCTAATCTCATCCCCTTCCTGCTCAAGGCTGAAGGGCCTCTTTGCTGTCATTTCAGCCACCATTTGTGGACCCGTCTGTGAGCTCCCCAGTGGCAGACTCTAGGCCGGGGCAGCTGTGTCGCGAAGTCAAGCGAGAGGAAGAGGGACAGGAGGGTGCTGTCATTGTGACCTCACATGGTAAGCAATGGTCTTCATTTCTGGGATGCTTCAGATCTCCTGGAGAGCCCTCAGTGGTTCGTTTCTTTATTTGTCAACTCTGCACGACTTCCCCTCCTCTCCCGGTGTGACAGAGAAGGGGAAACGGGGGTTCTTGCAGCTTTTTCCTGTTTCGCAAGGCTCGTTGAATTACCGTATTTTTCCCTCTATAGGGACGCACCGGACCACAAGACGCACCTAGTTTTTAGAGGGGGAAATCAAGAAAAAAAATATTATTTCCCCCCCCCCCAGCCCCAAAGAGCAGCGGACAGGCTGCGCGCAACCTGTCCACTTCTCCTAGAGCTTCTCGGGGCTGCGGGGGAAGCCCCTTTAAGGAGTGTGCGGCTCCTGTGAGCTTTTCTACGAGGAGGAAGAAGGGACTGACTGGCCCCGTCAGTCCCTTCTCCCTCCTGGGGAAAAGCCCGCAAGAGCCGCGCGAAGCTTGTGTGCGGCTCTTGGGGGCTTTTTCTGCCTGCCTCCCCCCCTGCATTCGCTCCATAAGACGCACAGACTTTCCCCCTTAGTTTTTAAGAGGGGAAAAGTGCAACCTATGGAGTGAAAAATACGGTGCCACCTTCGGAAGACGTCTGGTGCACCTTGCACTATTTTCCGTCTTTCTCCTTTTTCAAGCAGGTAGAAAGCAGAGGAGACTAAGCTTGGAGGGCAGAGAGACCCCAGAGCAGTCAGTGGCTGTGGGGCAATACGAGGCCTTGAGGTGGAGGGAAGAAGACGACATCTCCCAGTCTTGCTACAGTCGTCATGGAGGCGAGATTTGGCCCAGGCCTGACTTCCAGCAGGAACCTGACGGAGAGGAGACACTGGAAGAATCTGTGCCTCACAGGAGAAGCAGGCTGAGAGAGAGCCAGGAGAGAGGTCAGGAGACATTTTCAAGTCCATCAGTGAGCAGGAGGTTCCCAGTTTGATCCCAGGCATTGCCAGTTATTTCTTATACAGTGGTAAAGGTAAAGGGAACCCTGACCATTAGGTCCAGTCGTGGCCGACTCTGGGGTTGCAACGCTCATCTCGCTTTATTGGCTGAAGGAGCCGGTGTACAGCTTCCGGGTCATGTGGCCAGCATGACTGAGCCGCTTCTGGTGAACCAGAGCAGCACACAGAAACGCCGTTTACCTTCCCACCGGAGCAGTACCTATTTATCTACTTGCACTTTGACGTGCTTTCGAACTGCTAGGTTGGCAGGAGCAGGGACCGAGCAACGGGAGCTCACCCCTCGGCGCTGGATCTCAGTGTCCGGGCTGAGCGATGGGGGTGGAGATGCTCCTTCAGGTATACAGGACCGAGGCTGTTTAGGGCTTTAAAGGTCAGCACCAACACTTTGAATTGTGCTCGGAAACGTACTGGGAGCCAATGCAGATCTCTCAGGACCGGTGTTATGTGGTCTCGGCGGCCGCTCCCAGTCACCAGTCTAGCTGCCACATTCTGGATTAATTGCAGTTTCCGGGTCACCTTCAAAGGTAGCCCCACATAGAGCGCATTGCAGTAGTCCAAGCAGGAGATATTTATTTGTGATTATTACTTTGTAAAAATAAAATGTAAAAAATGTAAATAAATGTATAAAATATAGGAGAAGAAGAAGAAGATAGACACTGGTTGTCCATCCACTACTGGGGAAAAAATATATGTGGGGAATATTGTGCCCCTTTTCCTGATTATATTGTGTCCTGTTTTCTAGTGCCCCTGCCACACTGTGTTATAGGGCTCCACCATTACATTAACAAGGATATGGACAGCCCGGGTGGGTGGGAAGCTTTAAGCATGCTGAGAAGGCATGGAATGGAGTATCCCCAAGAGGGGCTCTCCACATACAGCGTCTGTCTACTAGCCATCCAGGTTCACCCAAGCAGGCATCTCTTCCCTTCTTCCTCTCAACAGGTTACGGAGCAGAAAACGAGTGTGGGAGGAGGAGCCAACTGTGGGAAGGCCCTGCACTAGTGGAACATTCCGGAAAGGGGCCGAGAGAGACGGCTTCCGAGAGTGAGGACCAGGAGGTCGATGAGCAACTGCTCCGGCGGAAGAGGCGGAGGAGGAACCGCTGGGTGGGCCAGGTGTGCACGGACAAACTTCCGTGCCAGCAGAGCACAGAGGCGGTCAACGGAAACCTTTCCGCCATGCACCTCAGGCCTGCCTTTTGCTTGCTGGACGTCATGGAAGGGGACCTTCCTGAACCAGGGACCCCAAAGAAGCGGCGGCGGAAGCCCAACTGGAACATGGAGGAGAAGACGCTGCTGTACAAGCTGGTGGTGGCGAACAAGGAGGCGGCGCTGGGCCTCGTTCCCGGGAGCAGGGCGGCCGCACGGCAGGCGGCGTTCTTTGCGGCCGCGGGCAAGAGGGTGTCTGCGCTGGGCTACTACGAGAGGTCAGGCCTCGCCACCCGCAAGAGGTGGAACGACACGTATGGGAACCTCCGGAAGAGGGTCAGGGCCTACCGGCGGCAGGGCCTGCCATTCGACAAAGCGGTGGAGAAAGCTGTGAGGCCTGAAGAGGCGGTCATCCGCCCGCTTCTCTACCGGAAGCGGGTCAAGGCCGCCGGATCGGGTGTTGCAAACCGTGAATGTCTGCCACACAGTGGTGAGTTGGAAGAGGGTGCTGTCGTGCTTTTAACTTTTTAGTATTTTTATCGTCTGGCTTTATGTTTTAGTTGCTGAAACTATATCTATCTATATATGATATATGAAATTAAATTTTATATTCACATAGCAGCGTAATATATAAAAGCTCCTGGACTTCACTCCTCCCCTTTGTGGGTCTTATTGTTAATCCTTTCCATCTGCATCTTTTATAATACAGCCGTAGCTTGGTTTTCAAATTTAATCCATTCCGGGAGTCCATCTGACTCCCGGAACTGTTCGGAAACAAAGGCGCAGCTTCCGATTGGCTGCAGGAGCTTCCTGCACTCAATCAGAAGCCGTGTAAGCCACGTCAGATGTTTGGCTTCCGAAAATTGTTCAAAAACCAGAACACAGGTTATCTCCCCCTCCTGCTGCAACCAGCTCCCATCCTCCCTGTTCTCCCAGAACCAGAAGAGGCATGAAAAGGGCAGAGGAGGGGTTGGCTGTCTGCAGGTGCAGTCTCAGATTGCTTGGGAAAACCCCTGGAGAAGAGGAGCCATAGCCAGCTGAGGGAAGGCAGGGACCAGCTTCATGAGAGCAACACCTGAGTTGCTGTGCTCTCTAGGCCTGACACTCCTGTGCGGATCCTGTTTTGCTAATAAAGAGTTGTTCTTTAATTTTATTTGTACTTTTCAGATATATACATTTCACTGATTTTACATTCATGTTGACATTTTAAAACTTGACTTCCTCCCCCCCCCTTTCTGCGGTTCCTTAAATTTACTTTTAATATCTTCTGCATATCCAAATTAACTTAACTTACTCATTTATTTATCTTCTTTAAATATATAGATGCAGGTTATTATAGTAATCCTGCCAGTGCTTTTAATCTGTTTACAATTTATCTGTACATATTTAACAAACCATTTCCATTCTTTTATAAAAAGCTTATCTTGATTTCTTATTCTTCCGGTAAGTTTCGCCATTTCTGCATATTCCGTAAGTTTTTGTATCCATTCTTCCTTTGCTGGGACTTCTTTCCATTTTTCGGCAAGTAACATTCTTGCCGCTGTAGTCACATACATGAATAACTTTCTATACAATTTAGGTAGTTCTATCCCTATAATTAAAGCTACCAACATTAGTTTGACCAAACTGCGGGAGGCAGTGGAAGACAGGAGTACCTGGCGTGCTCTGGTCCATGGGTTCACAAAGAGTCGGACACGACTAAACAACAACAACAACAACAACAACAATCCCTATAATTCCCAAAAGAAAAGTTTCTGGGCTTTTTTACAAACTTATTTTAAACATCCTTTTCATTTCATTGTTCAGTGGTACCTTGGGTTAAGAACGTAATTCATTTTGGAGGTCCGTTCTTAACCTGAGACTGTTCTTAACCTGAAGCACCACTTTAGCTAATGGGGCCTCCCGCTGCTGCCGCACAATTTCTGTTCTCATCCTGAAGCAAAGTTCTTAACCTGAGGTACTATTTCTGGGTTAGTGGAGTCTGTAACCTGAAGCGTCTGTAACCCGAGGTACCACTGTATATCATTCCCCAGTAAGCCTTAACCTAGTAACAAGACCACCACATATGATAAAAAGAACCTTGCTAATAAAGAGTTAACTCTCGCTTGCTGGGTGTGATTTACTGCTGGTTGGCTCCTGCAAAGACTTTGTGCATCTTTACAATCTGAGGCAGGGTGGGTGTGTAGCTTGGCCCCCACCTAACCAGGCCCTCCTCTTTCGTTCCAGCCTTGCCAGAGGACCCCACAGACTCGGAGGACGACTCCACGCCCCCCACCTCAGACGGAGAACACTCGCCAGCTACAAAGGGGCTGCTGGGGGCTTTGTCAGGAGCCGGCCTTCGTCTTAGAGGCAGCTTGCCGGCACAGCCACATTCTCCAGCCGCCCAGGAGGAAATAGCAGTGGCATGGAAAGATGAACGCTCAGCAGACGTCCAGCAGGTGTCTGAAGTGTCCGGCAGCAGCTGCCGTTGGGAAGACCGGGGCCGGATAGGGACCTTCAGCAGTCGGCTGACCCTGTGACAAATTTTGGGTGCTCCTAGCTTGCTGCTCTGCAAGGAAATCTCAGTTGGATGTTTTTGGTGCAATCCTGCCACCGAGTTAACTGTCCGCAGCAGAGGCTAGGGACCTTTACCCCAGCAAACGCTGCTGCAGCATTGCACCTTTTCAGCAGCACTTCTGCGGCTGGTGGGATCATTCCTGCATTGCAGGGGGTCGGACTAGATGGCCTTTGGGCTCCCTCCCAAATCCGCACTTCTAGAGTTATTATTCCCAGGGATTGTGAATGCAAGAACCCTGATTTCTCCCTCCTTGTTTTTTCTTCGTACGTTGAATTTTTATTTACTTTTCTTCCTGTTTCCTTATTTGCTACATGTCACTGAACTGTGGTTTCGATCAAATAAAAAGAACTTTTTTAAAAAAAAACAAAAAACCTACATAAATCACTGCCAGCTTGGATATTTAAATATCCGTTGTAATTTGAGAAAATGTGCATGGAGCGAACTATGCAACACCCAACAGGAATTGGGGAAGGAAATGAATCGGTTTTAAATCTCTCGGGTAAGAATAAATGTAATTTAACCAATTTTGTTTGTTTGTTTAACAGGCTTCTGTTTGATCTGTGTTAAATGAAATGTTCCTATTTTGTCATTTAGATTTTTAGGGGTTGCAATCCTGTGGGATAGATTTTCAAGCACTTTATCTACTTGGCTGTAACAGATCATTTTCTATACTTCTCAAATCTTTATATACATAAAGAAAAGTTGAAAAAGAAATAGAGTTGGGTATCATTAGCAGACAGGCGTCTCACTCAGCGGTTTTAAGGTAGACTTTCCAATACAGCCCTCAATCCAGATCAGTCCAGTGGCCAATGTAGGCCAGCATACTGTTTTCACAGTGGCCAACTAGATCCCTGAGGGAAACCCGGAAGCAGGATTCGAACACAGGAGCACACTCTCCTCTTGTGGTTTCCAGCAATAGCCCTCTCCCCCAGAAATTTGTCTAATTCTCTTTTATTTATTATTATTCTCTTATTATTACCGAGTTTCAGTATTACAAAAACGGTTCCGAAATTGCTGTGCCGAATACAAATCCAGTTGCTTGTAGGCCAAGAGAAAACAAAAGTAGGCAAGTTTAAACAACGGAAACCATAAGCAGTGTTGCAACAGGGCAGAAAGTGATTAAGTGCTTTACTTATGTTTTCTGAGACAGGTGGGTGCAAAAGGTAAATGTCAAAATATAAAAAGCAAAATATTATTATTATTTTTTTAAAAAATAAACCTTACAGATTCTTGTATTTTAAAGCCACCCTTACTACCGGTGATCACTGCCTCCTGTGGCAGTGAGTTCCACAGTTTAACTGGCATTCAGAGTATTCCAAATGCGATTAAACTACTGCATTTTTCGCCCCACAGGGCGCACCGGCCCCCCAGGTGCGGGGCTGGGGCGGGGGAAGCCCGAGCCTCCCCCAACCCGGGCCCCCAGAACAGGCTGCTATCCGCAAGCCTAGGGAGCCCGGAGGGAAGTCGCGCCAGTCTCCCCAGGTTTGCGGATATCTGCCTGAAGCGCGCTTCTCAGCGCGCCCCGGACTTCGGGATGCAGGCAGCTCTCCGCAAGCCTGCAACTTCGCGGCGGGCTCCCACGGCTTGCGGAGCTTCCTGAAGCCTGGGGAACGAGAGGGGTCGGTGCGCACTGACCCCCCTCACTCTCCAAGCTTCAGCGAAAGCCTGCATTCGCCCCATAGGACGCACACACATTTCCCCTTCATTTTTGGAAGGGAAAAAGTGGGTCCTATAGGGCGAAAAATACGGTAATTCATGGAGGATAATGTTAGCAGTGGCCGGTAGGCATGGTAGCTATGTCCTGCCTCCACTGTGCCCCACCCAGTTTTGGCCACCACTGGCATGGTAACACCACCCCACCTGGGAATCTGTTTAGGTTATGCCAGGGCTGAGGAACAAGCAGGTTTCAAGGACCCCCTCTCCCCCATATGAACCAACATGGGCCCTGCGACCATCATCTGAGGGCCTTCTTCATGTGCCTCCTCCACGAGATGTCCAGAGAGTGGCAACGCGAGAACAGGGCCTTTTCTGTGATGGCTCCCCATTTGTGGCATGCTCTCCTCAGGGAGGCTTAGCTGGGGCCTTCTTTACATCAGCGCCAGGCAAAAACATTCCTCTTCTCCCAGGCCTTTGCTTCACAAGCCAACCCATGGCCATTGTAAGAGGGCTTATTGTTTTTGATCATAGGATGCTGGCAGCAGTCATACCTCAGGTTACAGACGCTTCAGGTTGTGTTTCGGGTTACGGACCCACCAAAACCTGGAAGTACCGGAACGGGTTACTTCCGGGTTTCGGCGGTCACGCATGCGCAGAAGCGCTAAACCACGCTTTGCACATGCGCAGAAGCGCCAAATAGCAACCTGCGCAGACGCGCCGCGGCAGGTTGCGAATGTGCATCCCGCATGGATCACATTCGCAACCAGAGCGTCCACTGTACAGTGGTACCTCGGATTACATACGCTTCAGGTTACAGACTCCGCTAACCCAGAAATAGTACCTCGGGTTAAGAACTTTGCTTCAGGATGAGAACAGAAATCGTGCGGCGGCGGCGCGGAGGCAGCAGGAGGCCCCATTAGCTAAAGTGGTGCTTCAGGTTAAGAACAGTTTCAGGTTAAGAACGGATCTCCAGAACGAATTAAATTCTTAACCCGAGGTACCACTGTATAGAAATTTAATAAATGAACAAATAAACAGCGTCCACTGTATAGAAATTTAATAAATGAACAACTAAACGTTAATGCCCATCATCTCTTGCCAATGGTCAGGGATGATGAAAATTGTAGTTCATCATCTGGATGAGGCAAAGGCTACCGACCCTTGGATTATATCTTCTACAGGAAAAAAATACAAGATCCCTGGTCCCGACCTAAGTAAGGCGTTGACAAGGGTCTGCAGATTTGCTCCACATTTACATGCACTAGTAAATAGAGGCATTTGCAAAGTATAGAAATACTGCTAGCACATTTGCAAAGCTAAGCAGGGTCTGATATGGTTTCAAATTGGATGGGCGTCAGCGTGTTGAGATTCCTGCATTGCAGGGGGTTGGACTAGATTACCCTCGGGATCCCTTCGAACTCAACGATTCGACTGTAATTTAAATAGAGAACACAAGACAATCTTCAGCATGTCTTTGCCTCCAGGGTTATGCAGACCATCAAAGAAAAGTGTTTTCTTTAATAGCTGGCGATCTGTGTCAATTTTTTGTATTGTTCTTTATTGTGCTCTAATTGTTGCAAACCACGTCAATATTTTAAAAAAATGAAATGGTGATATACAAATATATTTTATCAATCAGTCAGTCTTGTAGCAACGGGGAGATGCTCCACAGGTCGACCTGCCGGCCTACTCAGGCCTGTGGCCCGGGTGCGAAATGCCAGTGGGCAATTTTACAGCCAAACCTCACTCCTAAATTAATTGTAGGGATGTGAATTTCTGGAACATGTATGAATAAAGGGAGAAAGGCATTAATCCATTTAAATGGCAGGGGGAATTTGTGCCATGATAGATGTGGGATCTTAAAACAGCTTCTTTAAAATGATGGATTTTCACCAAAAAGTGTTGTGGGGAGGGGAGAGTGTTTGGGGAGATCTGTCAAGACCATGGGTAGGCAAACTAAGGCCCGAGGCCCAGATCCGGCCCAATCACCTTCTAAATTTGGCCCATGGATGGTTCAGGAATCAGCGTGTTTCTACAGGAGTAGAATGTGTCCTTTTATTTAAAATGCATCTCTGGGTTATTTGTGGGGCATAGGAATTCGTTCATTTCCCCCCCAGAAAAAATATAGTCCGGCCCCCTACAAGGTCTGAGGGACAGTGGACCGGCCCCCCTGCTGAAAAAGTTTGCTGACCCCTGGTCAAGACCCTCATCAATTTCCAAGTGGTCCATGGGGGAAAAGGTTTAGGGACCACTGACTTGAGAGACTTTTCTGATTACCGTATTTTTCGCTCTATAACACGCACCAGACCATAACACGCACATAGTTTTTAGAGGAGGAAAGCAAGAAAAAAAATATTCTAAACGAAATAGTGGATATATGATTTTTGTGGTTCATGCTGTGGCCACAGACATGTGATCTGACAGTGAGTTTGGAGTAGCCCAATGCAAAATTCCTGAGGATCCATGTGGATCCTTGCTTTGTAACCACGGAGGAGGGAAGGAAGGGGAACCATGGATCCTCTGCTCACAGAGGCAGCAGATCCCACCCGCCACCCGCAGGCATTCCCTCCATAACACGCAGACATTTCCCCTTACTTTCTAGGAGGAAAAAAGTGAGTGTTATGGTGCAAAAAATACGGTAATCCCCACCCCACCCCCAAAAGGCAATACTCTTTGCCCTGGCTTTCGACACCTCAAATGTTTATTTTTAGGACCCATCTTATTCTGTGATTCATAAGTTGCTTTAAAGTCTCACGGGCCAATAAGTGAGTGTTTCTGACTGTTAACCAAAAGGTTGGTGGTTCGAGCCCACCTAAGGACGGCTTGGGACAGAATTCCTGAGCGAGAAGACCCTTGCGATTCTATGATTCTAACTGTGTTTTATTTGTTATAATCCGCACTGGGACTCCCGACGCCTCTCGCAGAGCCACAGTTCCCAGAGGGATTTAACAATCAGTTCTTCTTTACAGGGACCTCCAAGACTGGCAGCTCTGTAAGGAGAATTTTGGGTCTCCTAACAACTTTCAGCTAGATGCATTAATTTGCCTATTACTAAACGGTAACGACGACAACACATTTTCAGTAAGTTCAGTAACACATTTCAGTTAAGTGTACACATCAATTATGAGAGGCGTTTAGAGCTGCGCCCTCGCAGAACTACAATTCCCAGACTGGTTTCACGGTCAGTCTTCACAGGGAACTCTGGGAATTGTAGCTCTCTGATGGGAACAGACGCTCTCCTAACAACTCTCTGCCACGAATTTTAAAAGTGGCATACATTAAATGTATGGTGTGGACTCCATTCAAAGGAGGGGGAACCCCACAAGAATCTCAGCCAATAGCAGCTCTCTCATGTCCATTAGAATTCAATACAGTCAATACTGGCCACTCCAGAATTAACTCGGGGATTGTGCTGTGACTATAGTTCAGCTGTCCTCCAACCTGGTGCCCTCAGATTACAACTTCCAGCAGCCCCAACCAAGGAGCATGTAGTTTAAGAAAACCAGAAGGAAACCAGTTCAGCTCCGAGTCATTCTGCACCCCTGGCTTTTCTGTCGTTTCTCTGCTGTGTGGATTCTTTGATGTTTAGTGACAATGGTCTTCCAAGAAAAGTTCCCTCTATACACCAGGCTTTTATACGGTTTTTCCCTGGCGTAGCGCTTTCTGTAATAATAATAACAATTTATTATTTGTACCCCGCCCATCTGGCTGGGTTTCCCCAGCCGCTCTGGGCGGCTTCCACAAAGACCAAAAATACACTAAGATGTCATACATTAAAAACTTCCCTGAACAGGGCTGCCTTCAGATGTCTGTTGAATGTCAGGTAGTTGCTTATTGCCTTGACATCTGGTGGGAGGGCGTTCCACCTGGCGGGCGCCACTACCGAGAAGGCCCTCTGCCTGGTTCCCTGTAACTTGGCTTCTTGCAGTGAGGGAACTGCCAGAAGGCCCTCGGCGCTGGACCTGTGTCCGGGCAGAACGAGGGGGGTGGAGACGCTCCTTTAGGTATACTGGGCCGAGGCCGTTTAGGGCTTTAAAAGTCAACACCAAAACTTTGAATTGTGCTTGGAAACATGCTGGGAGCCAATGTAGGTCTTTCAAGACTGGTGTTATGTAGTCTCGGCGGCCGCTCCCAGTCACCAGTCTAGCTGCCGCATTCTGGATTAGTTGTAGTTTCCGGGTCACCTTCAAAGGTAGCCCCACGTAGAGTGCATTGCAGTAGTCCAAGCGGGAGATAACTAGAGCATGCACCACTCTGGTGAGACAGTCTGTGGGCAGGTAGGGTCTCAGCCTGCGTACCAGGTGGAGCTGGTAGACAGCTGCCCTGGATACAAATTGACCTGTGCCTCCATGGACAGCTGTGAGTCCAAAATGACTCCCAGGCTGCGCACCTGGTCCTTCAGGGGCACAGTTACCCCATTCAGGACCAGGGAATCCTCGACACCTGCCCGCCTCCTGTCCCCCAGAAACAGTACTTCTGTCTTGTCAGTATTCAACCTCAATCCATTAGCCGCCATCCATCCTCCAACAGCCTCCAGGCACTCACACAGGACCTTCTCCGCCTTCACTGGTTCTGATTTGAAACTCAGATCAGTTATCTCATTTCTCTCCTGAGTGAATTTGTGGATGAGAATTGAGGATGCGTTGCGTTGCCTAACCCAACAATTCAGGAATTTTTGTTTTCCTTTTCCGTGATGTGTAGTGAGGTTTATCTTGAAAGGGTACAGCAAGGGAGAGTAAGCCTTATCTTCAGCTGCAAAACCTAGGAGCTGAAGGAGTATCCCTAAGGAGTATCCCTAAACCAGTCTCAAAGTCGCCAGCACCCCTAGCAATAGTGCCTCCATCTTGGATTAAGATTCAGTACATTCACCAACAGCAATTCCAAAACAGACCTCAGGATTAGATGAAACAAATTCTGCATTCCTTAACAGTTCTGTGGTTTATCTGCTCTGTGGATTCTCTGATGTTTGGTGAGATTTGTCTTGTGTGTGAAGTTCTTACCACACTCTGAGCATGTATATGGTTTCTCCCCGCTGTGAATCCGTTGGTGGGAAGCGAGGTATTTGCTAGTACTGAACCTCTTTCCACACTCCAGACATTTGTACGGTTTCTCCCCTGTGTGGGTTCTCTGATGAGAAGTGAAGTCTGAACTCTGACGGAAGCTCTTTCCGCACTCTGAGCACTTAAATGGCTTCCCCCTCGTGTGGATTCGTTGGTGAGCTGTGAGGTATTTGTTGCTACTGAAGCTCTTCCCACATTCCAAACAATTATACGGTTTCTCCCCTGTGTGGAGAGTTTGGTGCGAAATCAGACTGGTGCTGAAAAAGAAACTCTTTCCACACTCTAAGCATTTAAAAGATTTTTCCCCTGTGTGGATTTTCTGATGTGAACTGTAGTTGGTTCTATGACTAAACCTCTTTCCACACTCCAAGCACACATACGGCTTCTCCCCTGTATGGATTCTCTGATGTGAACGGAGGTTTCTGCGATCGCTAAACCGCTTTCCACACTCCAGACATTTATAGGGTTTCTCCCCTGTGTGGATAATTTGATGTGACGTAAGGCTGGCGCTCGTACTGAAGCTCTTCCCGCACTCCACACACTTATAGGGTTTCTCTCCCGTGTGAAGTTGTTGATGGTGAGTGAGGCTTGTGCTATGATTAAACCTCTTTCCGCACTCCAAACATTTATAGGGTTTCTCCCCTGTGTGGATTTTCTGATGTGCAGTGAGGTTAGTCTGCTGGCTAAAACTTTTTCCACACCTCAAGCACGGATACGGTTTCTCCCCTGTGTGAGTTCGTTGATGGGTAGTGAGATTTATCTTCTGCCTGAAACTCTTTCCGCACTCCACACATTTAAAAGGTTTTTCTCCCGTGTGGACTCTTTGATGAGAAGTCAGGTACTTGCTGCTACTGAAGCTCTTCCCACACTCCAAACACTTATATGGTTTTTCCCCTCTGTGAATATTTTGGTGTGCAACAAGGCCATCCCTCTTATTAAAACACTTCCCACACTCCAAACATTTAAACGGTTTCTCCCCTGTGTGGATTCTCTGATGTGAAGTGAGATACTTGCTGTTGCTGAAGCACTTTCCGCACTCCAAGCATTTGTATGGTTTCTCCCCTGTGTGGATTTTTTGATGTGAAGTAAGAGCATCTCTCCTGTTAAAGCTCTTTCCACACTCCAGGCATTTAAATGGTTTCTCTCCTGTGTGGATTCTCTGATGAATCGTGAGATATTTACAAGTGCTGAAACACTTTCCACACTCCAAGCATTTATAGGGCTTCTCCCCTGTGTGGATTCTGTGATGGGAAGTGAGGCTTGTGCTCTGACTGAAGCTCTGTCCACACTCCATGCATTTATATGGTTTCTCACCCGTGTGGATTCTCTGGTGTTTTCTAAGGGTTGACTTATCGCTGAAGCTTTTGTTACAGTCCGAACATTTAAATGGTTTCTCCCCTGTGTGGATTTTCCAATGAGCAATGTGGCTCAATTTGCAGGTAAAGCTTTCCCCACACACAAGGCACTGGGTCGTTTCTTCTCCTTCACCTATGTTTTCTTGGACTGGGATTTCAGAAATCTCAGCGCTCTGAGAAGCAGAGGATTCGCTTAGTGTGTGTTTCACTTCGGGTTTTGTTCTCCCTTCTTCCTCCTCTTCACATCCGGTTCTGTCTAACAACACCCTGTGTGGTTCATCTTCATTCTCCCTCTCTCTCCTGTCATGTCCTGGAAAAAGGAGAGACAATTAATTAGTAACAGCCCAAGTGGGAAATAAGAGTCTGATATCAAAGAAGGAAAACAGGGGCGGACAACCTTTTCGTGGCAAGGGTCAGAACAGTGAGTACCTCTTTGTAATTTTGACAAATGACAGGGCCTTTTCGGTGGTGGCTCCCTCCCTAGTGCCCTCCCTAGTGAGGTGAGCCTGCCTCTATCATTATTATCTTTCAGGAGGAATCCGAAAACATTCCTGTTTTGCAAAACAACAACGGATGGGACAGAGTGAGGGAGATATTTATGGAACAACAATGGGATATCTGCTCCGCCCAAGGCAACAGCAACAACCAGGAAAAGATGGACATGACATTTTACAGGGACAGGAAGAAACACCGTGCACAGAGTAACTGCCACACACAGGAAGAACAAGGATATAGTTTGAGTGCTTCACTTGTAGTTTTATAAATCATTTAAGGTGTCAATACAAATATAAGTTATTAATATTGCAGTTGTTGTATAAGGGATTATTATGACGACCGGAATGTAATTGATATTTATAAGATTTTGGAACGCAGAAAAAAAAAATCATCAAACCATCAATTCTAACACACCTTATCTAAATTACATAATTCGGTATTTGAACGATTGGTATTAGTAATTGTATTATAAATTGGTATTGTTATAATGAGGCTATTATTGAATTATAATTGAAAACTAATAAAAATTATTATCAAAAAAGAAAAGAAACGATTCCTGTCCACCCAGGCATTTGGTGGCTGAAAAATGTTGCTCCGGGCAACCTTGAGATCACTGAAGTAGGTTTTAATTGTAATTCAGGCGTTTGCCTCCTAGGGTGGGTCAGAAGGAAAGGGTTAAAATAGGTGTGATGTGTTTGGCCAGTGAGAATGCAAGGGGGGAGTAAAAGTTAGAGTGGGAGGTTTTGAAAGTCAGTTGAGTTGAGGTTTGGGTTGTTGAGAGTTGAGGTTTGGGAGTGAGTTGAGGTTTGGGAGTTGAAGAAGGAAGAGGGAGGTTTAGATGTGGGTTGGTAGAGTTGTATTGTGAGAGAGTGAGAGGACTTGTGAGGTGGAGTCAGATAGATAGTTGGGAATAATCAGTTTGAAGTTAAAATAAAAAAATTCCTTCCAGTAGCACCTTAAAGACCAACTAAGTTAGTTCTTGGTATGAGCTTTCGTGTGCATGCACACTTCTTCAGATACCTTAGTTGGTCTTTAAGGTGCTACTGGAAGGAATTTTTTTATTTTGACTATGGCAGACCAACATGGCTACCTATCTGTAACTGGAACCAGTTTGAAGTTGTTAGGAACTAAGAATAAGAAAGTGCCAAGTAAAATTAACTGAAACCATAAGCTTGTTCCTGCATTTTAAAATAAACTTGATTATTTGTTTATGTTAACAACTGACAGGACTCCATGTGTCCCCGTGAGATATGGGGTGGTGGCAGCGGAAAAAGCAATGGCAGAGGTGGCACAGGGTCAATAGACCATCAAACGTCCGGGGGCCCTGTGTGTGATCGCCACGAGGCGGTCCCTGAGGTAGCCTGGACCTAAGTTGTTTGGGGCTTTGCAAACTAATACAAGGTCCTTAAAACCTGGTTCGGAATCAGATGGGCATGTACAGGATTACGCTGTTAAGTTGCTAAAATTCATGCCAGCATGCCATGCAGGTGTTGTTGAGACTACAGCTCCCATCATCTTTGATTGCTGGCCATGCTGGCTAAGGATGATGGGGATTGTAGTCCGACAAGAGAAGGACTCAAGATTGAGGGAAGTTTGCTTTTAGGCAAACCTCTCTCCTTGCCCTTTTAGAATACAGAGGAGAAGCAAGGAAATTGAG
This sequence comes from Podarcis vaucheri, assembly GCF_965113315.1. Classification (NCBI taxonomy): domain Eukaryota; kingdom Metazoa; phylum Chordata; class Lepidosauria; order Squamata; family Lacertidae; genus Podarcis; species Podarcis vaucheri. The sequence goes on from NC_138760.1 coordinate 126,100,047, forward strand.
GGAACGTTCTTTCATATGTGGTGGACCTGTAAAAGGGTAAAAAAACGTATTGGGAAACAATCCACAATGAATTTGGGGGGGGGGGATGTTTAAAAGCACTTTCACCCAAAAAACCAGAGTCCTTTTTGTTGGGGATAATTCAGACAGAAATTCCCAGGTGTCAAAAAAGGTTATTTATGTATGCCACTACTCCGGCTTGTGTTTCGTTTGCCCAAAAATGGAAAACAAGCAAGGTCTCAACTAAAGAAGAATGGCAACATAAACTGATGGAATACGCGCAGCTTGCAGACTTAACATATAGAATAAGAGAACAAGAAGAACATACATTTAGAGAAGATTTGAAAATGTTTATTGAATATAGGAAGGGAAATTGTGCACACCTGAAAACGTTGGCAGCATTAAGGTAAATTCAAGAGTGTAAATAAGTTTTGATGGATGTAATAATGGAATACTGAATGGTACAGTTTCTGTAAAACATGCAGGGATTTATGATTAGCAAAATGAACCACGGAAAGAGAAGAAGGGAAGTCACTGATATCCTAAGGATGTTTGAATGAGTACGTATTCAAAATTGTAAAACAGAAAATTTTAATAAAAAATAGAATAGAATAGAATAGAATAGAATAGAATAGAATAGAATAGAATAGAATCTCTTATTCTTTCTTGAACACCATTCTCTAGGGTTGAGATTTTGGAGCATCAGGGAGGGAGAATGTGATGTGAAACTAAGAGGATGAGGGGGGAAGACTAAGTGCAGGGGAAGGATTTGTGAGTAAGGAGGGGGAAGGTGGAAAGTCTGGAATTTATTATTATTATTTAATCACCTCCCACATACAGGAAAAGATTGAGGCTGGGGATTAGGTCTTATGGGGGCAAGGGAAGGATTTGGGGGCAAGAAGCAAAAGAGTGCAGGGGTGCCAACTTATAAAAAATATTGGGGGAGCCCGCGAAAGCTCATGAATAATAAATAAGCTCATGAATATGCAGATAAAGTGGCGCTGCCTCCTCGTGAGCGAATAGGGGAGAGCGTGCTGCGCCTATTAATCAGCTCCGAAGGAAATTGGGTGGAGCTTTTGCTCGGGAGGGAGGGCAGGAGGCATGCAGCCCGATCCTGTGCATTTTGGGCTGGGGGAGGGGCGGCGGTGGCGCTCTGCTGGAGGGATGCCGGAGATTATTGGGGGGCGGAGCCCCCCAAACGAATTTTTGAGGGGGCTCGGGCCCTCTCAGGCCCCATGGAGTCGGCGCCTATGAAAGAGTGCGACTAATAATAAAAAATAATTTAATCTCCTTCCTTTCCCTGATCAAAAACAGGGCATGTCTGATGCTCTTATGTGTCCATATGAGACTGCAACCTTGGGGCACCCTCCAGCTTCTTCTAAAATCAAGGAAGGCGGTGAACATCCAACATCCAAGCCTGCCACCATCTGTTGTGGCTTTGACAAAGGTCTGCCAGCTTAAGAGATTCCTGGAAAGGAACCCCGGAAGTCCAGCCAGGCTGGAAGGCAAAGATGCAGGGTGACGAAATGTAATAATAATAATAAATAATATTTTTTATTTATACCCCACCCTTCCCAGCCAAGGCCGGGCTCAGGGCTGCTAACAAGCAATAATAAAAACAAGTTGAATGAATACAACTTAAAAACAAGATTAAAATACAACATTAAAACATTAAAATGCAGCCTCATCGCAGGAGGAGAAAGGAAAAAAGAAAGAGGGGGAGGGAATCAAACTGACTCCAAGCCAAAGGCCAGGTGGAACAACTCTGTCTTACAGGCCCTGCGGAAAGAAATCAGATCCTGCAAGGCCCTGGTCTCATGAGAAAGAGCGTTCCACCAGGCCGGAGCCAGTGTTGAAAAGGCCCTGGCTCTGGTTGAAGCTAATCTGACTTCCTTAGGGCCTGGGACCTCTAGGGTGTTGCTATTTATGTAGCAAGGATACATACAAGAAAAGGGGCAAAAATAGTCTGTGATTATTGTTTTTCGCCATCAACCAAGGAGAAAGGGGGCTCTTACCCAGAAAGGCCACGATTCCAGGCTTCTCCTCCTCCAGGGCTTCCCTTGGGTCCGGATCCATCAGGGTATTTTCGGTGAAATGTACAGCCTCCGCTTCAAAGGCACAGGATCCTGGAAGAGAAGGGGAAATATCCTCCAGTTAGTTAATATTTACAACTTGCCATCTCTTTTTCTAGGCAAGCCCTAGAAAAATGATGTCATAGAATCATAAAACTGCACAGCTGGAAGAGATACCAAGAGAAATTTCGTCTAACCTCCTGCAATGCAGGAATCTCAGCTAAAGCAACTGAAATAAAAAATTTAAGGTCTTATATATATATAATAAATGTTCATAAATGTACCAAGCAAACCCATACATAGATATATAAACCACATGTCTGAAGCAGCACAGGAAAAAGCCCCGGATGCATTTTGACTCCCAAACTGACCAAATGATTTCTCTGCAAGGTCAAGGAAAATGGAAAAGCCTCCCCATTGTCTTTTCCTTCACAAATCCCGTCTTAAGGGTATGTCTGTGTATGAATAGGGTGAGCCTGTGACCTGGCTCAGGAACTAAGTATTTATCGTTACAAAAGACTGGACAGGCTCCCCAGGGTATCCAATCAAGTAAGCATTAACAGGTAAGCTGCCAGACAGGAGGTAAACAACGCACTCAGATTTCTGTTGTAGACCACCCTTTCTGTGATGTGGGCATGATGTGTCTGGGGGTGAGCTTGGACTCCAGGGCAGGCAATTTAAAATGTCTATATAAGGGAGGGAACACCTTTGTTCTGGGTCCTCCTCCTTTCCTGCAGGTGAGGAGAGCAACCTTTTGCAACAGTTCAGTAAAGATCAGGCTTACGAGCTGCTTTGCTTCTCCATATTCTCTGGTTGGCCTCTGTTCTTTTCTCTGACTGATGGAGAACCTGCAAACGACTCTATAAGGGTTCTTGTGTCCCCCATAAGGGAATAAGGGCAGATTTATGTTTACGTTTCTTACACATCCGTGACGGACGGAACCTCTGATTAAAAACCTCCAAGGAAGGAGAGTCCACAATTTCCCCACAATTTCCCGGGGGAAAGCGTTCCACTGTCCAACAGCTCTTACCATCAGAAAGTTTTCCAAAATGTTGAGTTGGAATCCTGAAATACACTCAGAGTCGACAGCTCATAGTGGTGAGGAGGAATGGAAGTTCCCCCAGAATGTCTGCTTTATATACATTATTTACACAATGGGCCTCACGTGATTGGCTAATTCCAGGATTCACCTGTAGGCCAATCTGGTTGCGGATTCACTTCTACCTGGGGCTGGATTGGGTGGCTCCTGTGGACCAATCAGACTGCTGCATTCGGAATCCTATTGTTCTAGGACCTGCCTTTTGGATCCTATTCAACTCAGTACATAATAAATCCCCTTTCTTGTAACCTGAAGCCATTGGTTCGAATCCTGCCCTCCAGAGCAGGAGAAAACAAGCCTGCTCCCTCTTCCACGTGACAGCCCTCCTAAGGCTAGGTTTCCAGACCCTTCATGCTTGGAGCTCAATCAATGCAATATATATTAAGATATACTTTCTTGGGCTCCATGATCACTGCAGATGGTGACAGCAGTCACAAAATTAAAAGACGCCTGCTTCTTGGAAGAAAAACAATGAAAACCTAGACAGCATCCTAAAAAGCTCACTGGAAGGACAGATCCTGAAGCTGAGGCTCCAAGACTTTGGCCACCTCATGAGAAGAGAAGACTCTCTGGAAAAGACCCTGATGTTGGGAAAGATGGAGGGCACAAGGAGAAGGGGACGACAGAGGACGAGATGGTGGGACAGTGTTCTTGAAGCTACCAGCATGAGTTTGACCAAACTGGGAGGCAGTGGAAGACAGGAGGGCCTGGCGTGCTCTGGTCCAGGGGGTCACGAAGAGGCGGACGCGACTAAACAACAACAACAAAATTAAGGCACCGATGCAAGGCCAATGTAGTTGATATCCCTGCATTGCAGAGGGTTGGGGCCCCTTCCAACTCTACAATGCTATTATTTTAAGGCACCTGCTCTGCTCAACCCCTTGCCTCTTGCCCGTTTTCTCTCCAGTCACTGTCCAGCTACTCTGCGTCTCTGCAACCCGCCTCTCGCTTTTCTCCCTTGCATTTCCCCCCTCCCCATATTCTCTGTGGGTCTCCTTCACCCAAATGCAAGAGGAGGGGGCTCACCAGATCCACACACCCCCGGGTGGAAAGGACAAAGGCCACTTTCCCCAGGTGGAGGCGCACCACCTTCCAGGAACCGGCTTCCGGCTTGCAAAAAAAAATCTTCTCTTTGCGCTCCTTGCGCGCACCAAACCTCCGACTTCTCTCCAAGGTTCCCTTTGCAAAGCTGGAGGGGTGAAGTCTTTTGCTTTAGAGGACACGCTCCCCCCCTCTCCTTTCCCAATTTCCTTCCTCTCTAGGAATCGCTCTCCTCCGCTTCGCTTTAACCCTTCCTTCCTCAGCTTCTGCCTTCTGGAAGAAGGTACAGTATAGGGTTATAAAAGCCAGGACTGGCCGCCTGAGAAACAGTTTCTACGCAAATGCAATTCTGGTTCTAAACGCAGCATAAGGAGTCTCTATAGTATATTGTATTTTAAAATGGGGTTTCAGAGTTTTTAGGGGTTTTTGAATGTTTTATGTAGTTTTTCAATTTCATTGTTCTGTATGGGACAATGACAATAAAGATAGCGTATATCGTCCAGGCAGCAGTCACGAAATTAAAAGATGCCTGCTTCTTGGGAGAAAAGCAATGACAAACCTAGACAGCATCTTAAAAAGCAGAGACATCACCTTGCCAACAAAGGTCCGTATAGTTAAAGCTACGGTTTTCCCAGTAGTGATGTATGGAAGTGAGAGCTGGACCATAAAGAAGGCTGATCGCCGAAGAATTGATGCTTTTGAATTCTGGTGCTGGAGGAGACTCTTGAGAGTCCCATGGACTGCAAGAAGATCAAACCTCTCCATTCTGAAGGAAATCAGCCCTGAGTGCTCACTGGAAGGACAGATCGTGAAGCTGAGGCTCCAGTACTTTGGCCACCTCATGAGAAGAGAAGACTCCCTGGAAAAGACCCTGATGTTGGGAAAGATGGAGGGCACAAGGAGAGGGGGACAACAGAGGACGAGATGGTGGGACAGTGTTCTCGAACCATTGTATAAATGGTTTCTAGAAAAGAAGAACCGCGGCTCTTGCAAATTCTGCCTCTCCCGGAGATGCGCAAAGGCCCGGTCTTGCGGCTGGCACCACAACTTTGAGATTAATCTGGAGTGAGAGCCCTGAGTTGTAAACTCTAACTGAAAAGGCGGTCTGCAACAGAAATCTGAGTGCTTTGTTTAACTCCTGTCTGCCAGGTTATCTGATAATGCCTTATCTGATTGTCTTTCCTGGTAGTCTGCCCATTCCTTTGAGATGGTAATCACTTAATTCCTGAGGCAATGGGAAGCTTCCCTCTCCCTCCTTGCAGAGAAACATTTGGTCAGTTTGGGAGTCAAAATGGTCCATTTACTGTTTTGAATGCAATGGTTGTTGTTGTTTAGTCGTGTCCGACTCTTCGTGACCCCATGGACCAGAGCACGCCAGGCACTCCTGTCTTCCACTGCCTCCCACAGTTTGGTCAAACTCATGCTGGTAGCTTCGAGAACACTGTCCCACCATCTCGTCCTCTGTTTTCCCCTTCTCCTTGTGCCCTCCATCTTTCCCAACATCAGGGTCTTTTCCAGGGAGTCTTCTCTTCTCATGAGGTGGCCAAAGTATTGGAGCCTCAGCTTCAGGATCTGTCCTTCCAGTGAACACTCAGGGCTGATTTCCTTCAGAATGGATGTGTTTGATCTTCTTGCAGTCTATGGGACTCTCAAGAATGGTATGCAATGGTACGTTACCATAAAACACTTTAAAGGATCCAATGGCATGTATCACTTAGAAATTTTCTTCTTTTCTAGAAACCATTTATACATTTTTTTTTTATTTTGAGGAGGAGGAGTGGAATTGCATTTGGAAATTGAACAATCAATTAATCCTTTCTCTAGAGTGTTAATAACAGGATTGTCACAAGACATCTTTGTGGCTTTGCAGGGCAAGGGATCCCCCTCATTCCAACAGTCTTTGCTTCAGGAAGGAATCTGACAGAAGAAGGAAGCGATCCTACAGCTCAGTCAGATCCACTTCCAAGAGGCCAAGGGACCCCAAGCTGAGGGACCCCGAGAGGTTTGCAGCCGACTCCACCATCTCTGCCGTCAGTGGCTGAAGCTGGGGAGACACACCAAGGCTCAGATCCTGGATTTAGTGATCCTGGAGCAGTTCCTGGCTGTCCTCCCTGCGGAGACAGAGAGCTGGGTGAGGGAATGTGGAGCGGAGACCAGTTCCCAGGCGGTGGCCCTGGCCGAAGGTTTCCTCCTGAGCTGGGCAGAGGACGAGAACCTGGTGAGAAAATTTAGAATTGTAGAGTTGAAAGGGACCCAAGGGTCATCTAGTCCACCCCCTGCAATGCAGGAATCTCAACACATGGTCCCCCATCCAATTTGAAACCATACTGGACCCTGCTTAGCTTTGCAAATGTGTCGGCAGTTTCGGAGCTGTATCTGTAAAAAAGGTAAACATGAAAGGAAATTGGGCGACATACAAAGATCTGTTAACAGAAGTAGAATACAAATTGATGGTGAAAGAATATGAGGATATAACAGCTCTGTTAACAGATTGGGAAGGATTTCTAAAGGTTTGAAAAGGAGTTATTAGAAAATAATGAGAAATTGTTATCAAGAATGTACAAACTACTGTTGGAATGGGAGACAAAGGATGAAGAGGTTAAAGCTGTAATGATACACTTGGCAAAAGATATAATATACCAGGTAAATCATGGGGAAAACTGTGCAAAGAGATTTTAAAATTCACAGCATGCAGTTCATTAAAAGAAAATTCTATTAAGATGATGTACCGATGGTATTTTAGTCCAGTAAAGCTTGCTAAAATGTATAAAGATACCTCTAATTTATACTGGAAATGTAAGGATAAGGAAGGTAATTTTTTTCCTATGTGGTGGACGTGTAAAAAAAGTAAAGGGCTTCTGAGAAATGATATACAATGAACTTTAAAAAATTATTAAAATTACGTTTGTTGAAAAAAACCCAGAGGCTTTTTTACTAGGTGTAATAGGAGGAGAATTGCCAAGGAAACAAAAGAGACTGTTTATTTATGCGACTACAGCAGCCAGAATGCTACTAGCCCAGATGTGGAAAGAAGGAAAGGTCCCAACGAAAGAAGAATGGATAACTAAGATGAGTGACTCTGCCGAAATGGCTAAACTTTCCGTGAAGATCAGGCACCAAGATGAGAAAAAATTCAATCAAGAATGGGGAAACTTTATAGACTATTTTAGAGAACACTGTAAAAACGTCAAAAGATTAGCAGGTTTGATGTAACATTGATGAACTAAGAATAGAATTAGGAGGGGGGAAAGAAGTTGGAATTAATTGGAGAAATGTAATTATATGCAAGGAGAATAAAGGGGGGGAATGGAAACAGGAGGGGGGCGAGGAAAAGCCATTTATTGCAAATTTGGATTGAATATCTATATACCAAAAGGGGAACTCTTGTTGTTTTGAAAATAAAATATTTTTTATAAAAAAATTAGTTTAGAAAACTTTTTGGGGCTCCCGTGCAGCTGATCCAGCGGGGCTTTCCGGAGGCGAGACCAGCGCCTCTCCTCGCTCTCTGCCCGGAGAAGCCCAGAGGCTCCTGCTGCTCGGCTCCGAAACGGTTAAGAGCAGCGGCAACAGAGCTGAGATTCCTAGAGCGGAAGAAAAAAAAAAAAGCCGACGGGAGAAAAAGAGCTTCCGCTTCCTGTCCCGCTTGGGGGGGAAGATGCCGAACATGGCGGCGGCTGTCCTTCCTCGCGGAGGCGCTGCAGGTGGGTCATATCATATATTATAACGGGGGGTGGGGGTGGGAGAGTGGAGGTGCTGCTGGAGGGAGTGTGGGGAGGGATAAAAAAAACCCTATTAGGTAAACCGTTTCAATGTAAAAAAATTTCTAGTCATCAGTTTATCCAGTTTTTCACATCTTATTACTTTTAAATAGAGCTCTTGAAAATTGATGGTCATTTTGGTGCAGATTTCTCCTAATGGACACGCTTTTGCAAAGGACATTTCCCCTAATATTTACATTTGCCATAATTAATGCATTCTGTATATAATTCCGCTAAAATAATGCTTTATACGTCTTTCCCCCTTTCTATGGTGGTAGGAAATATTTTCCCAATGGAAGGGCAGATCTTTCTCCTGCTCCTCTCCCTGCAGGCCAACTTCATTGGTCTCTCCATAGGGCTTGGGGTCAAGGCAAACCCTTAAGCATTGGAAAACCTGCAGGGGCTGCCCCTGAAACTAGTAATAACATTAATAATGATAACAGCAACAATTTATTTATACCCCGCCGTCCCTGGCCAGGACCTGGCTCAGGGTGGCTGACATGAAATATAAATTACAATAAAATGTAATAGAAAATTTAAAAAACCAGTTAATTAAAATATGGCTTAAAATACAGTGGATGAAAGATTCAGATTAATGCATCAAACACTGGTAGGGGCTCATTATCAAGCCTACCTAGTGGCAGTGAAGGCAGTAAAGAAATTACTGTATCCTTTTCTGCCTCCGTTGCATCCTCATTATGTCATCCGGCAGAGCTTTAATTTTTTTATAATGCAGTTTTAGAGATATATTTGCACCGAAATGTAAAAAATGCCTGTGTTAGGAAAACAGTTGCCCTAGGTACTCTAGTGCAGGCTTTCCCAAACTTGGGCCTCTAGCTGTTTTTGGACTACGATTCCCATCATCCCTTATGACTGCTAGCTGGGAGTGATGGGAGTTGTAGTCCCGAAAGATCTGGAGACCCAAGTGTGGGAATCCTCCTTTAGTGAAAGGGGAGGATACGGACGTGAACTTTGCTGATTCAATTGTAGATGGCATCTTTCATAGCTCCAATTAGAGAGGAGTTCAGGGAGCAAACGGCCTCTTCCTCTGACGACGTCTCTCCCCCTGCCTTGCTGAGCTTGTGTGTTTCTGCGTCCTTGCAGCCATGGGATCTGCTGCTGTTCAGGCTCATGCCACTCTCTGTGTTGCCTTGTCAGACGCTGCCCACTGTTGTCCCCCAGCCCTATTCCCCCCCCATGTGTGTCATTCACTATAAGGCTTGCCCAAGCCATTGTTCGCCAATGGCAGAGAGCCTGCCCAGACCCCAATGTGTCTGTTTCCTGCTCTGCCACTTCTTGTGCCAAAGGTTGCCCATTCTCCACCAGAGAGGGCGGCAAGCAGATCCTTAAGGCCAGGTTTGCTGCTGAAGTCCACAGGAACGCCTGGATCTAAGCCAGGAAACCTTGGTTCGTTGTGGGGATCTGTTTCTCTGTGCACATGCGACTCGTTAGGAAATTAATTTTGGAAATACGATGTACCGGATTTGCCCAACAGGGCAGTGAAAAAATAGAAAAAATATCTGTATCCAGCCTATTGATACAACGCAGTCACTTTCACTGTGTTTTAATCCATGTTTACTGTTTATTTTAATTATTTTTAATAAGAAAATAGTCATTTTAATTTTTATTTACTGATAATGCCATTGTTTTATTTTTCCTGAACTGTGGATTTAAAAAATCCCAACCATATATGCACAGCTGCATGTAAAGCCTACAAAAGATGAAATAGCCAAAAAAAAAGTATGCAATCCCTAAGAAGCCATTTACAACCCCCCACCCCCCATGAAGGTTTTCTCAGGAGTCAGTCCCACTGTTCCCAACAGGTGCTTCATCTCAGGGAAAAGCGGATAAATTCAGTTTTGGGATTCCCCAGGCAGAAGAGATTTTGGTCCTCTGAGGGTTAAATGCAGTGAGAGAGGACATTATGCTTTTCCTTCCTCTCTGCTTGCCTGAACTCTGCAGGCTTTCGCCAAAGGTCTGGGGTGTTACAGATCCTTTCCTCACTATTAGTGCCACCTGGCTCAGATCCAGTTCCATCACAATGTGATTGCTTACAGGAATCTGTGTTTGACAGTGAATGGTCTTCCCTTCCTTGGAGGTTTTCAAGCAGAGGTTGGATGGCCATATGTCAGGGATTCTTTAGGTGAGATTCCTCTATTGCAGGGGGCTGGACTAGAGGACCCTCGGGGTCCCTTCCAACTCAACGACTCTATGGAAGCTGCCCATATACCCACCAACCCCTCGCCCAGCCTATTCACAAGGTAGGAACATAAATAACGCAGAAAAGTTGAAATGCAATCTGTGACCCCCTCCCCTTTTAACACAGTGGCTCCCAAATTTTTCTGATTCCCATCATTGTTATATACTGCCCTATACCCAGGGGTCTCAGAATAAAATCAGTATATTAAACCACAAAATACATAATAAAATTCAAAACAACCCCCATAAAAAACCAATCGCCTTACCCCAAACTATAAAATGGGACGCGGGTTGTGCTGTGGGTTAAACCACAGAGCCTAGGACTCGCCGATCAGAAGGTTGGTGGTTCGAATCCCGGTGACAGGATGAGCTCCCGTTGCTCGGTCCCTGCTACTGCCAACCTAACAGTTCGAAAGCACGTCAAAGTGCAAGTACATAAATAGGTACCGCTCCGGCGGGAAGGTAAACAGCGTTTCCATGCGCTGCTCTGGTTCGCCAGAAACGGCTTGGTCATGCTGGCCACATGATCCGGAAGCTGTACGCCGGTACCCTTGGCCAGACGTTATCTGTAGATAATACAGTGGTACCTCAGGTTAAGAACTTAATTCGTTCTGGAGGTCCATTCTTAACCTGAAACTGTTCTTAACCTGAGGTACCACTTTAGCAAATGGTGCCTCCTGCTGCCACCACACGATTTCTGTTCTGTTTAAAAATTCTGTTCTGTTTAAAAATTTCCCAGAAGCCCTTTACTTTTTTACACGTCCACCACATAGGAAAATGTGGAAAGAAGACAAGGTCCCAATGAAAGAAGAATGGAAAGATGATGGACTCTGCCGAAATGGCTAAACTTTCCGTGAAGATCAGGCACCAAGATGAGAAAAAATTCAATCTAGAATGGGAAAGCCTTATAGACTATTTTAGAGAACACTGTAAAAACGTCAAAACATTAGCAGGTTTGATGTAACATTTATGAACTAAAAATAGAATTAGGAGAGGGGAATGAAGGTGAAATTAATTGAGGAAATATATAGTAATTAAATGCAAGGAGAATAAAAGGGTGGGATGGAAACGGGGGGGGGGGAGTCAGTTATTGCAAATTTGGATTGGATATCTGTGTACCGAAAGGAATATCGTTGTTAATTTGAAAGTTGAAAATAATTATAATAATAAATAGTTTAGAAAACGTTTTAGGGCTTCCGCGCAGCTGATCCAGCGGGGCTTTCCGGAGGCGAGACCAGCGCCTCTCCTCGCTCTTTGCCCGGAGAAGCCCAGAGGCTCCTGCCGCTCGGCTCTGAAACGGTTAACAGCAGCGGCGACAGAACTGATATTCCTAGAGCGGAGGGGGGGGAAAGGCTGTCGGGAGAATTGCAGCTTCCGCTTCCTGTCCCGCTCCTGGGGGTGGGGTGGGGGGAGAGATACCTGTCATGGCGGCGGCTTTCCTTCCTCGCAGAGGCGCTGGAGGTGGGTCGTATGTATTATATAAAGGGGGAGAGACGGGGGGGGGGGACAGCTGGAGGGAGTGTGGGGAGGGATGAAAAAACCCCATTAGGCAAACCATTTCAATGTAAGTTCTTTTCCTCTGTCTCCTTTTTCTAGTCATCAATTTGTCCAGATTTTCACATCTTATTATTTTTAAATAGAGCTCTTGAAAGTTGGTCGGCATTTCGGTGCAGATCTCGCCTAATGCACACGCTTTTGCAAATGGTATTTCCCATATGTTTCCCATAATACCCCCGCATTTTAACATCTGCATGCAGCCGCTGGGAGAGATCATCAGTGGATTGGGATGGGTGTCCATCAATATGCGGATGAGACCCAGCTCTGCCTCTCTTTCAAATGAGAACCAGTGAAGGCGGGGAAGGATGGATGGCGGCTAACAGATTGAGGTTGAATCCTGACAAGACACAAGTACTGTTTTGGGGGGGCAGGTTGGCGTGGGGGACTCCCTGGTCCTGAATGGGGTAACTGTGCCCCTGAAGGACCAGGTGCGCAGCCTGGGAGTCATTTTGGACTCACAGCTGTCCATGGAGGCGCAGGTCAATTCTGTGTCCAGGGCAGCTGTTTACCAGCTCCATCTGGGACGCAGGCTGAGACCCTACTTGCCCACAGAATGTCTCACCAGAGTGGTGCATGCACTGGTTATCTCCCGCTTGGACTACTGCAATGCGCTCTGCGTGGGACTACCTTTGAAGGTGACCCAGAAACTGCAACTAATCCAGAATGCGGCAGCTAGACTGGTGACTGGAAGTGGCCGCAGGGACCACATAACACTGGTCCTGAGAGATCTGCATTGGCTCCCAGTACGTTTCTGAGCACAATTCAAAGTGTTGGTGCTGACCTTTAAAGGCCTACATGGCCTCGGTCCTGTATACTTGAAGCAGCGTCTCCACACCCATCGTTCAGCCCGGACACTGAGATCCAGCGGTTCCCTCATTGCCAGAAGTGAGGTTGCAGGGAACCAGGCAGAGGGCTTTCTTATTAGGGGTGCCCTCCCTGTGAAACACCCTCCCATCAGATGTCATGGGGAAACTCAGCCAGATGGGCTGAGTATATATTATATTTACATTTCCCATAATTAATGCATTCTTTATATAATTCAGCTAAGATGATTCATTTATAGGTCTTCCCCCCTTTGTATGGGAGTAGGACATCTTTTCCCAATGGAGGGGCAGATCTTTCTCCTTCCTGCAGGCCAACTCTGGCAGGTGGGGGACCTTCCTTGGGCTCCCCATAGGGCTTGGGGTCAAGGTGGCCTGGAGTGCCTTCCATCAGCTTTGGCTGGTGGTCCAGCTAAGCTTCTATCTGTACAGGGATAGCCTATCTACCGTTGTCTATGCTCTGGGAACTTCAAGGTTAGATATAGATATGCGTTATACGTAGGGCTGGCTCTGAAGACAATTTGGAAAATTCATCTAGTGCAGAATTTACTGGCCAGGTTGCTCACTGGAGCAAGGCGGTTCGAGGATATTACACCCATCCTGGTCTGACTGCAGTGGCTGCCAGTTAGTTACTGGGTCCAATTCAAAGTGCAAATTTTGACCTATAAAGCCTTAAATGGCTCAGGACCACAATACTTCTATCCTTATGAACCTAAGTTTTGCGTATGAACACAGTTTGGCGGCACACAGTTATTCTCTTGTTTCTTTTTCCTGGACTTTTTTGTGGGGGTGAAAGGGTAGGGCTCACAGTAGGGTTAGTTGGGATGGTGGTTGGGGTTGGGTTTACCTCCAGGCGGGTATGGTACAAAAGGAGGGAAAAGGAGAAGTGAGATGGTTGGGCAAGACGTGATAAAGAATGTGAATATTGTGTGTAAAGCTCTTAATGTTAGAGGTTTGGTTGATCAGGTGAAGCGAGTGAGGATTGGGAAGTAGATTTGATGATGATGTTTTTTTGCAAGAAACATATAGTGGGGGGGTGGGAAGAGGGAGGTTAATTTCCCTGGCTTTGTAAAAGGGGAAAAATTTATGGCTTCTGGAACTTTGAAAAGTAGAGGGGTGGGAATAGTAATTAAATCCAATGTTGACTTTGTGAAGAATAAGGTGTTAAGAGATAAGAATGGAAGGTTTGCTTTTGTTCAAGGTTGCTTGGAGGGTGAGCCTGTGCCTTTAGCGTCAATTTATCCCCCTAAGAAGCACCAGCTGGATTTTCTCTATAGGTGTTTACAGAAGCTTGAGAAATTCTCGCCTTATACAAAAGTGGTTGGGGGGGGGACTTTAATGTTAATCTACAAGGGGGAAATAGTTCCAAAAAGGAAAAGGGTATGAAGTTTAAAAAGTTATGTGGGAGGTTTGGATTATTGGAACTATGGATGGAGTTGTTCCCCAAGGATTACTCATATTCATTTTATGCTAGCCCACATGGAACATTCTCAAGACTGGATGGTATTTTAATATCACAAGAGGCTAGGAAATGGGTGAAGGGAATGGATATTGGAATGATTAAGATCACTGAGCATGCCCCCATATCTTCTTTCCTTCAAACAGGTCACATTAATAGGTCTTACCCTTGGTTGGTAGCTGATGAGCAGAGTAAGTTAAAATATAAATTGCGGTAGAAAGGTATTTTGAGGAGACTCTAGACCCAGAAATCCCATTAGCAACAAAATGGGAAGCAGTGAAGGCAGCCATTAGGGGAGAATGTATTCAGAGTTTGTCAATGTTAAAAAAAGGGGAAGATAGAAGGATTAAGGAGGTAGAAGAAGTAGTTAGGTTATTGGAGGAGAAATTTAGGATGTCTAAGCAAAAGAAGGATAGGGGGAAAATAGATCAAAAGAGAGAAGAGTTGAAAGTTTTGGATATAAATAGAACCACTTTAAAGTTATGGTATAGTAGACACAAATATTATGAATTTGAAGGGAAAGGAGGGAAAATATTAGCAAATAAAATTAGGAATTATCAGGAAAGGAAAAATATTAGAGCTATTAGAGATGATAAAGGGGGATTGGAAACAGACCCTAATAAGATATTGGAGACCTTTTTAGGATTTTATAATCGATTGTATGCAAATAAAGGAATTAAGGACGAAGAGGTGGATCAATTTTGTGAAGGATTGGAGCTCCCAGAATTACAAGAAGAAAATAGAAGGGAATTAGATAAGGATATAACAGAGGAGGAAGTTAGATTAGCAATCGACTCTATGAATGTGCAATCGGCACCAGGATTGGATGGGTACAGTGTGGTGTATTATAAGCATTTTAAGGGTATATTGGTGCCACCTGTGACTGTACTGTACCAAGGAATGTTGAATGGAGCTTCAACTCCACCTTCTGGTTGGAGCCAAGGTTGGTATTAATTCCCAATCCAGGGAAAAATCAAACTCTGCCGGACTCTTATAGGCCAATATCGATTACAAATATGTATTATAGAAACTATATTGTACAATTGGTGGGGAAAGAGCAATTTGGGTTTATGCCTCAGACGTATTTGGTGGAGGCAGTTAGGAAGGTGATGGGTATGGTGTATTTAGTGAAAAATGAGGACCTGCCTCTTACTCTCATGTCATTGGATATACATAAAGCATTTGATTCGGTGGATTGGGATTATTTGAAAAAGATACTGCAAAAATATAAATTTGGAGTGAAATTTCAAAATGTGATAGAAGCAATATGTACAGAGTCCAAAGCAATGGTAGGAATTGGTGGGTCGGCAGGGGGGTACGCCCAGGTGCTAAGTGGTACAAAACAAGGGTGTCCACTTTCTCCCATGCTCATTATCTTAGCATTGGAACCATTAGCAATGAAACTCAAAAAGAATAATGAGATTAAAGGATTTGAAATCCCGGGGGAAAGGAGAGCAGAGGGGGAGTTAATGACAATGTATGCAGATGATATGATGATGACGGTCAAGGACCTAGAGACCCCAATGGGGCCATTAAAAAGAATTTTGCAAGGATTTTCAAAAGTATCAGGGTTAAAAGTTAGTTTTTCTAAATCACCAATGATGTGTTTAATGTGGAACATAAAACTCAATTAGAAGTCTCTGAATTATTGGGCACAGTGGTACCTCTGGTTAAATACACTTCAGGTTACATACGCTTCAGGTTACAGACTCCGCTAACCCAGAAATAGTACCTCAGGTTAAGAACTTTGCTTCAGGATGAGAACAGAAATGGTGCTCCCACAGCGCAGCAGCAGCAGGAGGCCCCATTAGCTAAAGTGGTGCTTCAGGTTAGGAACAGTTTCAGGTTAAGAACGGACCTCCGGAAAGAATTACCGTATTTTTTGCTCTATAGGACGCACTTTTCCCCCTCCAAAAATGAAGGGGGAAATTATAAAGAAATTTGGAGCGGTATTCAGTCGAAGTTGAGAATATGGGAGAAAAGGAAGGAATCAATTAGTACAAGAATTGCCTTAGTTAAAATGATTTTGTTAACCAGATTAACCTGTCTTTTTTATGTATTACCCTGGCACATACTGGAATGGATTTTGAAGGGGTGGCAAGGGAAAATCGATAGGTTTGTTTTTGCATTCAAGAAACCAAGGATGGCCGGCAGATATAGGTATCATAGAGCCCAAGGTGGAGGATGGGGGATTCCCAATTTGGTTTCATATTATGAAGCTTGCCAGTTGAGACATCTTATGATTCGGTTTGAGGGAAAATAAGAAGATTTGATAGGAGGAAAGGGGAAAAGGGAGTAGAAAAAATATCAACATTTATGGGGTCCATTTGGGTATGGAAGAAGTGGAGAAGGAAGCTTTTTCCTGATCTTTCTCCCCTTACCAAAATGTGGTATTATGATAAAATGGGCCCGTTACGGGAGCTCATCCCAAAAGAGGTAGGGGATAAATTAAAGGAGATCTCAATTCAGGATATAGAGAAAAGTTGGGAAATAGAAGGTACGATGGAAGAGGAAAGTGGAATTTGGAACAAAATTAATTGGTTACAGAAAAAACAACTTTCCTCCCTGTTGAAGTAAGAAGAAGTTAAAGAATGTGGTAAAAGAATTATTACACCCTTCGAAGAATTAGTGAAAGAATATAGGTTAGATAGGGCCAAAATGGTTTCAAAATTGTATAATGTGTTATTATATATGGGGAAATCACCAGAGGAAAGTTTGAAAGAATATTGGAGGTTAGATATCCAGGAACAGATTTTAGATGAAGATTGGGAAAGAATTTTTCAGCAATCACTCTTTGTTGCGACCTCTAGGATAATCCAGGAACAGGGGTTGAAGCTGGTACAAAAATGGTATTACACACCAGTAAGGTTGTATCATATCACAAAATTTGGAAGTAAGAATTGCTGGAGGAAATGTGGAGTGATGGGAATGCACAGTCATATGTGGTGGGATTCTCCATTAGTTAAGAAGTTTTGGAAACAGATTGGTATAGAAATATTGGGAATTGTGGGTAGAAGTGTGGAAATAACTAAATTACCGTATTTTTCGCTCTATAACACGCACCTGACCATAACACGCACATCGTTTTTAGAGGAGGAAAACAAGGGAAAAAACATTCTGAATGAAACAGTGGATGTATCATTTTTGTGCTTCATGCTGTGGCCACAGACATGTGATCTGATGGTGAATTTGGGGTGACCCAATGCAAAAATCCTGAGAATCCCTGTGGATCCATGCTTTTTAACCACGTTTTTGCACCATTGCAGCCCCAGGCAACAGTGGGTGCGTGGTTTTGGGGGGGCAGGCTGTAGCCATGGACATGCTATGTGATCTGATGGTGAATTTGGGCGACCCAATGCAAAGATCCTGAGGATCCATGTGGATCCATGCTTTTTAACCACATTTTAAGTGGGGAGGGAAGGAAAAACACAGAAGGGACAAGGAGCAGGAGAGGGGTGTGCAGAGAAGCAGCTGGCTAAGAATGCAGGAGAGGGGTATAAACGGGAGGAAGGAAAGGAAGGCAAAAGTTTTCCCTCACCTACCCACCCAAGCCAGCCAGCGCGCCCTCTCTATCTCTCTCTCTCTCTCTCTCTCTCTCCCTCCTGCATGTTTTCACTCTGCTTTCCCCTCTGCTTGCTTGGAGGGGAGGGGCTTTCCCTGCTCTTCGTTCCGTTTGAGCAAACACAGCAAGGAAACAGAGGTGGGTGGGCAGTAAGACCCTGAGGCAGAATGCCGGAAAGCAGCCACTTCCTCTTTTCAGGTTTCCCTTCTAGGAGACGCGCGATTTGATTTTTGCCTGATTTTTTTTGCCTCCCCTCGCACCATTTGGCTCCAGGGACCACACATTCGCTCAATAACACGCACAGACATTTCCCCTTTTTGGGAGAAAAAATATGTGTGTTATATAAGGAAAAATACGGTAATGGTTCTTATTAGCTTGGGTAGCACCAGGTTAAAAACAAAAGAGGAATGTAAATGGGTAAAATTGATGGTAATTGCAGCTAGACAGGTTAGAGCGAATAATTGGAAAAATGGAGAAGAGCCAGGGGTGAACAAATGGAGGGGAGAATTGAATAATATTATCTTTTTAGAATACCTAACTGTGAAGGTACGTAAAATGAAAGGGTTTAAGGTCAGTGAGAAAGAGGAGGACTGGTTTTAGAAGATATTGAATTATTTGGGTAGGTTTGAACAATATGGGGTGATTAAATGTTAAAATCTTATGGAGTGTGGAGTTTAATATATATAGAATTGTACATATGGTTGATTTGAATATGTTTTTATTGTTTATGTACACCCAATGTATCGGCCGCCTGGGGGGTTTCACTGTTTGAGTTTGGTTCCTGGTTATCTACATAATTTTTTTTTAAAAAACAACCTACCCGAACCCTGAGATCATATTCTGAGGCCCTCCTTCGTGGGCCTCCTCCTCAAGAGATCCGGAGAGTGGCAACACGAGAACAGGGCCTTCTCTGCAGTGGCTCCCCATCTGTGGAATGCATTTCCCCAGGAATGTTCTCCTGGCACCTTCATTATACACCTTTAAATGCCAGGCAAAAAGGTTCCTTTTTAAACAGGCTTTTGGTTGATATGTTTGACATCCTATATCCTTTTTCAAATGTGACTTTTTTTTGGAGGGGGTTTTATTGGATTGTTGTTTTTATTCTGTGATCTTTCCTGAGAACCACGCTGAGACTTCTGGGTATAGGGAGGTATATAAACTCAATAAATAATAATACTAATATTAATACTTTCATGATTTGTACCCCACACATCTCACTGGGTTGCCCCAGCCACTCTAGCTGGCTTCCAACAAATATAAAAGCACAATAAAGCATAAATCATTAAAAACTTGCCTCTACATGGCTGCCTTCAGATGTCTTCTAAAGGTTGCATAGTTATTTATCTGACATCTCACAGGAGGGCATTCCACAGGGTGGGCACCACTACCAAGAAGGCCCTCTGCCTCGTTCCCTGTAACTTCCCTTCTCACAGTGAGGGAACTGCCACAAGGCCCTGGGACCTGGATCTTGGTGTCCTGACTGAATGATTGGGGTGAAGACACTCCTTTAGCATTTCATCAGTTTGCCTTTTTATTCCATCAGGAGATGTTGAAGGGATGCTGGCAGAAGGGGAACAATCAGAAATGTCACCGAAAGGATCCAAAGAGCAAAGGGATCTGAGGGTTCAAGATGGAGGCAGCAGGCGAGAGGGGAGACGAAAGCAGAAGCCGGAGGGTGACTCTTGTATGTCTCAGGGTGGTGAAAACCAAATTCCCAGAGAGGAGAAAAAGCATGAATGTTTGGAGTGTGGAAAGAGCTTCAGTAACAGTAGTGCCCTTACTGTGCATCATAGATCTCATACAGGGGAAAAACCGTATACATGTTCAGAGTGTGGAAGGAGCTTCAGCCAGAGTGGCAGCCTTACCTCACATCAAAGATTGCACACAGGAGAGAAACCGCATACGTGCTTGGAATGTGGAATGAGCTTCGCTCGCAGCAATGGGCTTACTGCACATCAACAAACTCATCAAGGCTACAAACCTTATAAATGCTGGGAATGTGGCAAGAGCTTCAGTCGCAACAACTCCCTTTCCTCGCATGAAAGAATTCATACAGGGGAGAAACGATATAAATGTTTGGAGTGTGGAAAGAGCTTCAGCTACAGTTGCAGCCTTACCTTGCATCAAAGATTGCACACAGGAGAGAAACCGTATAAATGTTTGGAGTGTGGCAAGAGCTTCAGTCGTGGTAGCTTACTTACATTGCATCAAAGAACTCATACAGGAGAGAAACCGTATACATGTTCGGAGTGTGGAAGGAGCTTCAGGTGCAGTAGCTCCCTTACGTTGCATCAACGAACTCATACAAGAGAGAAACCGTATACATGTTCGGAGTGTGGAAGGAGCTTCAGGTGCAGTAGCTCCCTTAAGTCACATGAAAGAACTCATACAGGAGAGAAACCGTATACATGTTCGGAGTGTGGAAGGAGCTTCAGTCACAGTCACTCCCTTAAGTCTCATGAAATAACTCATACAGGAGAGAAACCATATACATGTTCGGAGTGTGGAAGGAGCTTCAGTCAGAGTAGCCACCTTACGTTGCATCAACAAACTCATACAAGAGAGAAACCATATACATGTTCGGAGTGTGGAAGGAGCTTCAGCTCCAGTTGCAGCCTTACCTTGCATCAAAGATTGCACACAGGAGAGAAACCGTATAAATGTTTGGAGTGTGGCAAGAGCTTCAGTCGTGGTAGCTCCCTTACATTGCATCAAAGATTGCACACAGGAGAGAAACCGTATACATGTTCGGAGTGTGGAAGGAGCTTCAGTCATGGTAGCTCCCTTACATTGCATCAAAGATTGCACACAGGAGAGAAACCGTATAAATGTTTGGAGTGTGGCAAGAGCTTCAGTCGTGGTAGCTTCCTTACACTGCATCAACGGACTCATACAGGAGAGAAACCATATACATGTTCGGAGTGTGGAAGGAGCTTCAGTCATAGTAGCCACCTTACGTTGCATCAACGAACTCATACAAGAGAGAAACCGTATACATGTTCGGAGTGTGGAAGGAGCTTCAGGTGCAGTACCTCCCTTAAGTCGCATGAAAGAACTCATACAGGAGAGAAACCATATACATGTTCGGAGTGTGGAAGGAGCTTCAGTCACAGTCACTCCCTTAAGTCGCATGAAAGAACTCATACAGGAGAGAAACCATATACATGTTTGGAGTGTGGAAAGAGCTTCAGCCAGAGTGGTAGCCTTACCTTGCATCAAAGATTGCACACAGGAGAGAAACCGTATAAATGTTTTGAGTGTGGCAAGAGCTTCAGTCGTGGTAGCTCCCTTACATTGCATCAACGAACTCATACAGGAGAGAAACCGTATACATGTTAGGAGTGTGGAAGGAGCTTCAGTCACAGTCACTCCCTTAAGTCGCATGAAAGAACTCATACAGGAGAGAAACCATATACATGTTCAGAGTGTGGAAGGAGCTTCAGTCACAGTCACTCCCTTAAGTCGCATGTAAGAACTCATACAGGAGAGAAATGATATACATGTTTGGAGTGTGGCAAGAGCTTCAGTCGTGGTAGCTTCCTTACATTGCATCAAAGATTGCACACAGGTGAGAAACCGTATACATGTTCGGAGTGTGGCAAGAGCTTCAGTCGTGGTAGCTCCCTTACCTTGCATCAAAGATTGCACACAGGAGAGAAACCGTATAAATGTTTGGAGTGTGGCAAGAGCTTCAGTCGTGGTAGCTTCCTTACACTGCATCAACGAACTCATACAGGAGAGAAACCGTATACATGTTCGGAGTGTGGAAGGAGCTTCAGTCAGAGTAGCCACCTTACGTTGCATCAACAAACTCATACAAGAGAGAAACCATATACATGTTCGGAGTGTGGAAGGAGCTTCAGGTTCAGTACCTCCCTTAAGTCGCATGAAAGAACTCATACAGGAGAGAAACCGTATACATGTTCGGAGTGTGGAAGGAGCTTCAGTCACAGTCACTCCCTTAAGTCGCATGAAAGAACTCATACAGGAGAGAAACCGTATACATGTTCGGAGTGTGGAAGGAGCTTCAGTCACAGTCACTCCCTTAAGTCACATCAACAAACTCATACAAGAGAGAAACCATATACATGTTCGGAGTGTGGAAGGAGCTTCAGTCAGAGTAGCCATCTTAAGTTGCATCAAAGAACTCATACAGGGAGGAAATCTTAGAAATGTTGGCCAATAGAAAGAACTTATGTGACAAGGACTCCCTTACTAAACTGAAAAGAACCCGTACAAGGGAAACAGAAAGGCTTGGCGTGTGGGAAGATATTTAATCATATCAAATAACTCCTACAGAGAGTAAACCAATGATTGTCTTCAGAATTAGAATTTGCTTCCATTAGAATTTTTATTCCTTTTAGTGGCTGTGTTGCAGATTATTCTCCTGATCAGAGTTAGATTTACATAGCTATGTTCTATTTTTTTCCTCATGCATTATTTCCGATGTATTCATCACTTGTATATAGCGGTGCTTTAATATTTCTTCCATCCCCAAAATTTGTTAATCTGGTGTGAATTGATCTGATATTTTTCATAGACACAAGTGCATTCGCTGGTATTCTGTTGACGTATGTAAATGACGTATCTTTGCAATGAGAGTATAGCCCCTCAGATCACAGCTCTAATGAACAAATGCTGTTGAAAAACATATACTGTATAATAAGCCTCAATACACAGTCAAGAGAGAAATTATTCTTCTTTGGCGTAGCAGAGTAAAATTGTCTTCCATGAACACAGTCTTAACAGTGAGTCCGTAAGTGACTGTGGAGGCCAGTTCTGGACCCACACATCCTTCCACAGTGGGGACATAGCTTTCCAGGCGGGAGTTGATCATGGCTGGGGTTTGCCATGCATGCCTTCCTCTTAGCACGCTTCTCCCTTGCGTTCTGAGTTCGAGTGTCTTCAAAGTCCATGACCCCTTTGGTTGAGAGAGACATTAGAACAGTATAGAATATTTCAATATTGTATTTTCCAGCCTGTGTCTAGAGTGTTATTTTTTTTAATACTTTTTATTGAATTTCTTTTATACACAAAGAAAGAAAAAAATAAGAAGAAAAAAAAAAGAAAAGAAAAAAGCATACACGCAAAAAGAGACAGATACATTCAAAAAAGTTACATCATAAAACATAAAACATAAAACATCGACTTCCTTCCCTACTGATTTCGGGTTTTGCTTTTAACAATTTCATTTTTACCGCTGGTGTTTGTTTCTAGTTTATACATCGGGAGTTTTATAACAAACCCTCTGTAGTTGGTACGTTTTTAAAATTACTTTCAAAATAAACCATGAATTTATTCCAATCTTCTTTTAACTTTGTATTTTTTTGATTTCTGATTCTTTGTGTCATTCTTGCCAATTCAATAAAGTCGTATAGTTTTAACTGCCACTCTCTCACCGTTGGGAGGTTTATGCCTTTCCAATTTTGAGCGATTAAAATTCTGGCCGCTGCTGTTGAGTATTGGAATAAAGTTTTATCTTTTTCTTGAATTTTTGTCCCGACCATCCCTAATAAGAAGGCCTCTGGGTTTTTGGGAAATGTATATCTAAGTATCTTTTTTAACTCTGTATATATCTGATCCCAAAATCTTTTGGTTTCCTCGCATGTCCACCACATATGTATAAAATTGCCTTCTTTTGTTTTACATTTCCAACAGGACTTATTTACAGTTTTATACATTCTACCTAGTTTTTCTGGTGTTAAGTATCATCGTTGTATCATCTTTTCTAGGTTTTCTCTAATTGCAGCACTTGCCGTGAACTTTATTCCCTCATTCCAGAGTTTTGACCATTTTTCATATTCTATACTATGCCCCAAATCTCTTGCCCACTTGACCATAACTTCTTTAATTTCCTCGTCTTTCGTTTCCCATTCCAATAGTATGTTGTACATCTTAGATAATATTTTGGATTTGCCTTCAATTATTTCAATCTGAAATTTAGACTTCTTTTCGTTCATTCCAATTTTCTTATCCTCTGACCATTTTGCATTTATCTGATGGTACTGTAGCCAGCCTGACAGCCTCTCCTTTAATTCTTCATATGGTCTTAACCTCCAGTTATCTTGGGATCTTACCAGTAGATCTTCATATGTCAATTTTCGCTCTTCCAGGTTTACTTTTTTGATTGATAAGATGTCTGTTGGGGATAGCCACCAAGGTGTTCTCTGTTCTAGCAGTTTCTTATTTTTTCCCCAGACTTCATACAAGGGGCCTCTGATAATATGACTCGAGAACCTTTTATGTACTTTTTCTTTATTTGGCCAAAGGTAGGCATGCCAGCTGAACCTGTTATCCGCCCCTTCTAGGTCTAGTAAGTCCGTGTTCTCTAGAGTTATCCAGTCTTTGACCCAACAAAGGCAGGCCGCTTCATAGTATAATTTTAAATTTGGTACTGCCAATCCTCCTTTCGGTCTGTAAGTGATTTGAATCTAATCCTTGGCCTTCTTCCCTGCCATATGAATCTTGAAAGAGTTTTCTGCCAATCCTTAAATAACTTGGGTCCTCTGATAACTGGTATATTTTGAAATAGGAACAGCATCTTAGGAAGTATGTTCATTTTTATTGCTTCCATCCTGCCCAGCCACGAGAGATTCACCCTGTTCCAGACATCCAGATCTTTTTTCACTTTGTTCCATGTTGCTGTATAGTTGTCTTCAATTAAATTTATATTTTTGGGTGTAAGCCAGATTCCTAAATATTTTATTTTTTTGGTTACTTTAATTCCATATTGGGATTCTAATCTTTCTTGCGCATCATTTCTCAGGTTCTTCGTCAGCATTTTTGTTTTAATTTTATTCAGCTTGAAGCCCGAAAGTTTACCGTACTCCTCCATTATCTCCAATGCTTTACCCATGCTTTCTTGTGGCTCATCCCTAGAACATCAGATCGTCCGCGTACGCTTTTAACTTATACTCTTTAAATCCTAATTTAATCCCTTTTATCTCTGACTTTAACCTTATTTTGTTCGCCAGGACTTCTAAAACTAAAATGAACAGAAGTGGAGAAAGAGGGCAACCCTGCCTTGTTCCTTTTTCTATTTTGAATCTCTTCGTGATACTATTATTTATTACCAGTTTGGCGTGTTGGTTTGAATATATTGCCTGTATTCCTTTCAAAAATTCACCCTCGATCCCTGCCTTTTCTATAGATTTTAATAGAAACCGCCAAGAGACGTTGTCGAACGCCTTTTCTGCATCTATAAAAATCAAGGACGCCGGTATATTGTTGTTGATCTCCAGATATTCAATTATGTTTATAACATGCCTCACATTATCTTTCAGGTATCTGTTTGGGAGGAAACCCGCTTGATCTTTGTGAATTAAATTTGTTAGACATTTTTTCAATCTATTCGCCATAATATCAGCATATATTTTATAGTCATTATTTAATAACGATATTGGCCTGTAGTTCTTCATGTTCTGTTTGTCTGTATCTGGTTTAGGAATAAGTGTTATATAAGCTTCCCTCCACGACTCGGGTATTTTCCCTCCTTTCAGAATGTTATTCATGGTTTCAGACAATACCTGTTTCAGTTGATCTCCCAAGACTTTGTAATATTTGGCTGATAAGCCATCTGGGCCTGGTGCCTTTCCTGATTTCATTTTTTTTATCGCAGTTTCAATTTCTTCTATACTTATCGGTCTGTTTAATTGGGTTCTTTCTTTTTCTGTGACAGTCTTCCCTGTACAGCCCTCTAAATATTTTTCTATTTGTGCTGGGTCCTCTTCTCCTTTTTTATATAACTCCTCATAGAATTTAAGAAAAATTTTTTGTATTTTTTTTGGATCTACTATTAATTCTTTTTCTACCATTATTTTATTTATGACATTCTGTTTCTGTCTTTTCCTCAATTGCCAGGCTAGGAATTTTCCCGTTTTATTCGCGGATTCAAAATATCTCTGCCTCATTGATTTGATTTTCCACTCTATTTCTTGGCTCGTTAGCATTGAATATTGTCTTTGTAGTATTTTTATTGTTTGTATACTTTGTTCGTCTTTTGGGTGTTCTGTTAATTTTTTCTCGTGTTCCTTTAGCTGTTTGAGTATTTCGTCTGTTTTTTGCTGCCTTAATTTTTTCTTGTAGTTATTCTGCTGGATGAAAAACCCTCTTAAAACCGCCTTACTGGCGTCCCAAACTATTTCTATATTTGTTCCCATATTGAGATTCATCTCTAAATACTCTTTTAACGTGGCCTTGGCTTTTTCGATAACCTCCTCATTATCTAGTAGGTATTCATTTAATCTCCATCTAAAGCCTCCTTGTGATTCTCCTTTAAGTTCCAAGGTTATTGAATTATGGTCAGAGAAAGTTCTCGGTTGGATTTCGCACTTGACGGTTCTTAGAGTAATTTCTCTTGAGGTCCAAATTTGGTCTATTCTTCCCCAGCTTTTATGCGCTTCTGAGAAAAAGGTAAACTGTTTTTCTGTTGGGTGTTTGTGTCTCCATACATCCGTCAAGTCCAAATTCTCTTCCAGATCCAGGAATGATTTCGGTAACTTTCCTTGTTTTCGTTTTCTCTGTTTGTCTATCCATTTCTAATGCCGGCACTGCATTGAAATCTCCCAGTAGTATCATCTTATTATTTCCTAGTTCTAATAGTACTTGTTCCAATTTTTTATAAAACTCTGACCTATTTGAGTTTGGGGCATAGATGTTTATCACATTAATCTTCTCTCCCTGAAAGCTTATTTGAACCCCCAGTATCCTTCCTTCTTCATCCTTGTAGGTCAATTTGGGTTCCCATTTTTCGTCAACATATGTTACCACTCCCCTTTTTTTTTCTCTCCCGGAGTTTATAAATTCTGTACCCAATTTCTTATTTACTAATACATGTTTGTGTTTTTTGGCTACATGAGTCTCTTGTATACAAATTACATCCAATTTTTTCTTCTTCAGCACATTTGTAATTTTATTCCTTTTTACTTTTTCATTCACTCCGTTTACATTCCATGTTAAAATTTTAAGATTCATTATCACTTTTATCTATCGAAAAGACAGTAATTTGTCAGATTAGGTTTGGAGTTTTAGCTGATTTAAATTCGAGTGTTTTGATTCTCTCCTTCCTCCTGTTCCTCACCTAACTCTTCCTCCTTCGTCTCTTCCTCCTCCTCTTCCTCCCCCCCTCCCCCGATCCTCCCTCCTCTTCCAGCCTCCCTCCCAATCCCATTCCCCCTTCTCCCTCCCTCTCTCCGCCCCTTCCCCCAGATCTCTCTTTCTCGTACCTACAAAGGAATTTACTGACTTCTTGAGTTTCTGTTATCCTGAATCTTTTCCCTTTATAAAAAAAGGAAATCCCTTCAGGGAATTCCCATCTGTGCTGTATACCATTCTTTTTCAAAGTGTTGACTATCTGTTTGTAGCCTTCTCTCTTACGAAGGAGCCTGATTGGTATTTCTTTAAAAATGATAATTGGTTTCCCATCAATTGTCAGTTTCTTCTGATAGCTTTCTCTCAAAATTATATTTCTCATCTCTATTGATCTAAAGATCACCAAACAGTCTCCTGGGGCCTTTTTCTGTTTATTTTGTTTTGGTCTTATTTTTATTCTGAAAGCGTTTTCTATGGTTTGTGCAACTTCTTCTTCTCTCAGTGCTAACCACCTCGCCAGTTCTTTTGTCATTTTTTCTTTTATATCTTCATCCCTTACTTCCCCTACTCCTCTAAATTTCAGATTTAGCTGCTTCTGTTTCATTTCCATCATAGCTAAGTTATCTAATACTTGATCTTGACTTTTATTTAATTCTTCAAAATTCTCTTTGATTTTTTCTACTTCTCTTCTCTGATCTTTCGTCTCTCTCTGTGTTTTCTTATTTGAGTCCTCTAAGGACTTTGTTCGTACCGTTAAGTCTTTAATTTTGTTAGATAATTCCCCTACCACCTCCTCCATTTTTTTATCAAAGGAATCCTGCATCTCTCCTAGCTTTTTTTCCATACGAGTTTCATTCTGTCTGAGTTCCTCTTTTATTTTCAGCCATAAAGCATCTAGATCCTTTATTTCCTCCTGCCTTGAGGTTTTCCTCTCTATTGGTGTTCCCACCGCTTTTTTCCCGTCTCTTCCCGCCATCCTCCTGATCCGTCCCTGATCCGTCTGAAATATCCAGGCAGTGGCCGGAATAGAGGCAATGGAAAGAATATGACGAAATAAAAGAACATCTTCAAAGATGGCTGCATCATAGACAATTAAAGGATATCTTTAAAGAGGACAATAAGAAAGGCATCTCATAGTCGGTTTCCAAATTCCAAAGAGGCAGTGATAGAAGAAAGTACAAAATTATTTTTAAAAGGCATATAACATTCTTTTGGAGTGGGAAAACAAAGACGAAGAAGTAAAATTGGTAATGATTAAATGGGCCATAACATACAATTTGAAGATTGGGTAAAATTGTGGAAAGTAAATTTGAAATTTACAGATTGTAAACTATTGAGAGAGACCTATATGAAAATGATGTATAGATGGTATCTATCACTGGTTAAACTGGAACAAATGTATAAAAATGAAAAGAGAGTGTTGGAGATGTGAAATAGAAGGTACGTTTTATCATATGTGGTGGGATTGTGAAAAGGTAAAAGCCTATTGGGAAATGATAAATAATGAATTGAAGAAAATGTTCAAAATAACTTTTCTAAAAAAACCAGAAGCCTTCTTACTAGGTATTTTAGGCCAAGACATAAGGAAAGAAAAGAGGACTTTATTTATGTATGCCACTACAGCAGCAAGAATGTTGATTGCACAAAATTGGAAGACTGGAGAAATACCAAGTAAAGAACAATGGCAAGAGAAGTTGATGAACTGTGAGGGGAGAGACTCCATCAGGCAAGGCCTCCTTCCACCTGCCTTGCCCCACTCTCTGCTTCTCAAGGTGTATTGTATTGTTTTATGTACTGTGGCTTGCGTTGTTTTATTGATTACAGTTTAGATATTATTGTAACTGTTGAGTGGATTTCTGTTTAACTTTTATATGTTGATATTATTATTTTATACTGTTCTAATGATTGTTGAATGTTACTTTTTGGGTGGAGGTTGCCTATTTTAAAGTTATGTTTTATTATCACATTTTTGTATTGCATTAGATTGTTATAAGATGTACATTTTTTTGTTTCTTCAGCTTGTAAGCCGCCTTGAGTATTCTAATATAGAAAGGCGGTATACAAATTAAAAATGATGATGACGATGATGTAGAACTGGCAAAAATTACAGACACACTAAGAGAAAAGGACAACAGCGACTTTGAAAAACAATGGGAACCATTTATAGAAACAAAGAAACAAAGATAGACTTGATGGCAGGATTTAAATAAACATTCACACTATTAGTATTAGAAAATGTCTAGAAGATAGAGAAATATGGTGTGTTTACTTTTATGTATTTAGGTTTGATGTTATGTTATTAATAACTTTTTCTGTTAGGAGGTAGCAAGTGTTGTATTTGCAGGCTCCTGTGCACAGCGGAAGGATGAGGAGTACGTGCCACATACTTTACATTACTTTATTTACACTTCAAATCTGATAGATTACAGAAATGCATCCTGCCTCTGCGAGAGCAGAGAAGCAATCTCTCTCCTCGGAAGCACAGAGAGAACTGAGAAAAACAGGAAACCAGTGTACGTCACATCCAGTCTCCCTTTCCCGTGGGAAAACCCAACAGTACGCTGACTGCGGAATGTAAACACCTGTCTTGGGACAAGCACTTCGCTGCACATTGAAGGAAGCAGAAACCAACATCCTCCCCCTTTCTGTGAACATCACTGGGCAGCGTGTTCGTACAATATCAGTACAAGCCCAACTTCTGCACATAGGTATAGTGTTGATCCCTTGACAATACATCTTGGACAATACATCAGCAGGAATTTCATTACCTGGCATATAGGACACCGTTACGAGTCCCTTCTGAATACGTTCCCTAGCATGTTGCAACTTCAATTGCAAGTGCTTTGTGCTTTGCTTACAACCTTCAGAATTCAGCAAAGCCAAACATGCTTTGTTGTCCTGGTAAACCTGGATTGGACATTTGACAGGAATTTTCATGTCTTTGCACAATTGTAACAACCATTCACAATCTTTAAGTGAATAAGTTCACTTTCAGTTCAGCTTCACAAGTACTTAAGCTAACTGTTGTTTGCTTCTTGCATGACCAATCAAATAGACCCTGATTGTACATATAGCAAACTCCAGACGTACTTTTCCTGTCTGTAGTGTCACTTCCAAAACTTGCATCTGCAAATATCTCAAGACCACCAGATTTCTGATTGTTAAATCTTAGTCTGTAATGCATAGTGCCTTTCAAATACCGCGCTATGCGTTTCAGAGCTTTCCAATCCTTAACAGTAGGATTGTTTACTTGTCTGCTTAGCAAATTACAGCTAACAGCAATGTCAGGTCTAGAACATCTGGCAATGAGGTTTAGCATGCCTAGCACACTTCTGTACAGTGTAGTGTCAGAAAATGCTTCTTCAGTGTCATCTACCTGATAACCTGTTGTCATCGGTGTGTCTACAGGGTTAGCATCCATCAGGTTTAGTTTGCTTAACACATCAGCAATTTTCCGTGACTGGTGTACTAGAATGTTACCATCTTGATCTCTCTCTATTTCCAGAGATAGGTAGTTGTTTACCTCACCAAGATCTTTCATGTCAAAGTGCTCTTTCAGTTGAGCTAGGGCATTATTGTACATTGTCAAAACAAAATAGAAAAATTCCTTCCAGTAGCACCTTAAAGACCAACTAAGTTAGTTCTTGGTATGAGGTTTCGTGTGCATACACACTTCTTCAGATACACTGAAACAGAAGTCACCAGACCCTTCTATATAGTGAGAAAGTGGGGGGGGGTATTACTCAGAAGGGTGGTGGGAATGGGTGATTGGCAGATAGCTGTGATGAGCCTGTTGACGACTCTTAACGACTGCAATAGGTCTTACAGGAAAAAGCAGGGGTGAAAAGGTGAAAAATGGCTTTGTCATGTATAATGAGATAAGAATCCAAGGTCTTTGTTCAGACCAGGTCTCTCCATGGTTTTAAGTTTGGTAATGAGTTGCAATTCAGCAGCTTCTCTTTCCAGTCTATTTCTGAAATTCCTTTGTAATAGAACAGCTACTTTGAGATCTTGTATAGTATGTCCTGGGAGATTGAAGTGTTCTCCTACTGGTTTCTCTGTCTTGTTATTCCTGATGTCCGATTTATGTCCGTTTATTCTTTGGCATAAGGTTTGGCCTGTTTGTCCAATATAGAGAGCTGAAGGACACTGTTGGCATTTGATGGCATACACAATGTTAGACGATGAGCAATTAAATAGTCCCGAGATGGTATGTGTGATGTTGTTGGGGCCAGTAATGGTGTTGTCCGGGTGTATGTGGCAGCAAAGTTGGCATCTGGGTTTATTGCAGGCTCTGGTGCCAGTGTCCGTGTTGAGTCTGGTTGTAGTATTATTGTGGGTTAGGAGTTGTTTAAGATTGGGTGGCTGTCTGTAGGCAATGAAAGGTCTTCCTCCCAGAGCTTGAGAAAGAGAACTGTCATTGTCCAGGAGAGGTTGTAGATCTCTGATGATGCGTTGTACTGTTTTAACTTGGGAGCTGTATGTGATGACTAGAGGTGTCCTGTTATTTTCTTTTTTGGGTCTGTCTTGCAGCAAGTTCTCTCTGGGTATCAGTCTGGCTCTGTTGATCTGTTGTCTAACTTCATCTGCTGGGTATTTTAGTTCTAAAAAGGTTTGCTGTAGATCTCTTAGGTGAGAGTCTCTGTCTGTAGAATTGGAACAGATGCGGCTGTAACGTAGTGCCTGGCTATATGCAATGGACTGTTTGGGATGGTAGCTAGAGGCATGTAGATATGTTTGTCGGTCAGTTGGTTTACGGTATAAGGTGGTGTCTATGCGCCCATCCTGTATTTTTATAGTAGTGTCCAAAAAATGTATTTCTTGCATAGATTGATTCATTGTTAGGTTGATTGTGGGGTGAAAATCATTGAATTTCTGGTGGAAGGTGTCCAGGGTCTGTTGACCATGTGTCCAGATGATAAAAATATCGTCAATGTATCGCAGGTACAAGAGAGGTTTGAGTGGGTAGCAGTTTAGGAAACGTTCTAAATCTGCCATGAAGATGTTGGCATACTGTGGGGCCACGCGGGTGCCCATTGCTGTGCCGCTAATCTGAAGGAACAGGTCATCACCAAATTTGAAGTTGTTGTGGGTAAGGACAAATTGGCAGTTTGGTAGCAAAGTCCGCTGTGGTTTTATCTGAAATGGTGTTCCTTATAGCTTGTAAACCATCGTTGTGTGGGATGTTGGTATACAGAGATTCCACATCCATAGTAGCTAGTATAGTATTGTTAGGAAGATTATTTAAAGATTGTATTTTCCTCAGAAAATCTGTGGTGTCACGTACATAGCTGGGAGCACTGATGGCATATGGTTTCAGAACAGAGTCCATATAACTGGAGACACCCACTGTAATAGTGCCAATACCTGAAATGATGGGGCGTCCTGGATTTCCTGGTTTGTGTATTTTAGGTAGAAGATAGAAAGTTCCTGGTCGAGGTTCTGATGGTGTGTTTGTGAGGATCTGTTCTTGGATGTGTGGGGGAAGCTCCTTAACAATCTTGTTCAGTTAAACTTTCATCAGCTTTAGCTGGAGTGCCTTTCATCAGCTTTAGCTGGTAGCCCAGCTACACCCCTATTTGGTCAGGGATAGCCTATCTACCATTGTCTATGCTCTGGGAACTTCAAGGTTAGATTCAGATACGCATTATACTTAGGGCTGCCTCTGAAGACAGTGTGGAAACCAGCTAGTGCAGAATTCAGCGGCCAAGTTGCTCACTGGAGTAAGACGGTTTGAGCATATTACACCGATCCAGGTCTGACTGCACTGGCTACCAATTACCGTATTTTTCACTCTATAACACGCACCTGACCATAACACGCACATCGTTTTTAGAGGAGGAAAACAAGGGGAAAAACATTCTGAATGAAACAGTGGATGTATCATTTTTGGGCTTCATGCTGTGACCACAGACATGTGATCTGATGGTGAATTTGGGGTGACCCAATGCAAAAATCCTGAGATTTCCTGTGGATCCATGCTTTGTAACCACGTTTTTGCACCATTGCAGCCCCAGGCAACAGTGGGCGTGTGATTTTTTTGGTGCAGGCTGTAGCCATGGACATGCTATGTGATCTGATGGTGAATTTGGGGTGACCCAATGCAAAGATCCTGAGAATCCCTGTGGATCCATGCTTTGTAACCACGTTTTTGCACCATTGTCGCGGTAGCCATCTCACGTTGCATCAAAGAACTCCTACAGGAGAGAAACCGTATACATGTTCGGAGTGTGGAAAAAGCTTCAGTCGCGGTAGCTCACTTAAGTTGCATCAAAGAACTCATACAGGAAAGAAACCGTATACATGTTCGGAGTGTGGAAGAAGCTTCAGTCGCAGTTATCAGCTTACTAGACACCAAAAACTCATACAGGAGAGAAACCATTTACATGTTCAGTGTGTGGAAAAAGCTTCAGTTGCGGTAGCTCCCTTAGGTTGCATCAAAGAACTCATACAGGAGAGAAACCGTATACATGTTCGGAGTGTGGAAGAAGCTTCAGTCGCAGTTATCAGCTTACTAGACACCAAAGAAGTCATATAGGGAGGAAATCTTAAAAATGTTTGGCATATGGAAATAACTTCACTGACAGGGGCTCCCTTCCTAAACAGTAAAGAACTCGTACGAGGGAAACATCTTAGAAAGAGTTGGAGTGTGCGAAGATCTTTAATCATATCAAATAACTCCTACAGAGAGTAAGCCAATGATTATGTTCAGCGTTAGAATTTGATTCCATTATAATTTTGATTCCTTTTAGTTGCTGTGTTGCAGATTATTCTCCTGTTCAGAGTTAGGTTTACATAGCTGTATTCTGTTATTTTCCCATGCATTTTCCATGTATTCATCACAAGTCTCTCACCAACCCTTGTTGGCGTGGCCAGAACTATTCTACCTGTAGGAGCACCTCCACCCCCATCGTCCAACCTGGACACTGAGGTCCAGCTCCGAGGGCCTTCTGATGGTTCCCTCACTGCAAGAAGTCAGGTTACAGGGAACCAGGCAGAGGGCCTTCTTGGTAGTGGCACCCGCCCTGTGGAACGCCCTCCCATCGGACATCAAGGAAATAAACAACTATCTCACTTTTAGAAGACATCTGAAGGCAATTCTGTATAGGGAAATTTTTAATGTCTAATGTTTTAACAATTTTTTATGTGCTGTATGCCGCCCAGAGTGGCTGGGGAAACCCAGCCAGATAGGTAGGATATAAATATTAAATGATGATGCCAATGATTTGATAAATCTGCTAATGGATTCATTGTGCAACATTTTGATATTTGTCTCAATGTTTAGTTGTAATATGGTCTTGTGTTGATTTTAGTTTAACTGTTTTTAGCCTCTTCTGCATAAATGTTGTTGAAAAACATGTATGCTGTGTTCTCCTCCCCAGCTCTCCCCTCCACTAGTATTCCCCCCCCCTTCTGAAAATGTGAAATCCACTATGCAGCTGTGTGCAGGTATTTGCTTATTTGGTAATCTGGCAACGGAAGAAGATGCAACCTCATCCAGAACACAACACTAAAAAAAACCAAATTATGTTTTAATTACAATTTTTAGATACATCAGATTTGCACAGAAGAGCAATCAAAGATTTAAAAATTCATGTGTGTTAGCGGGACAGTTTCCCTGTTGCATAGTCTAGTGAAAGGTGATATTTTGGTCCTGAACTCTGCTGATCAAATCCCTGATAGTGCAGGTCATAGTCCAGGAAACTTAACCCATCTTCTTCAAGGGATGCCTGTTAGAAACTGTCCTCTGGTCCGTTCCCCCCCCCCCATATGTCTGTCGTTCACTAAAATGCTTGCCCTTCCCATGACAAGGTGCAAGCCCTTCCTGGGAATTCCTGGCAAAGAGCTGCTGAACCCCAGACCCCAAAAGGAAATCCAACCTCATCTAGCAGGCAATGCTAAAGATTGAATTCTTTTATAATTCAGTTTTTAAGATATATTTGCACCAAAATGTAAAAAATGCCTGTGTTAGAAAAACAGTTGCCCTAGGTACTCTAGTGCAGGCTTGGGTCTCTAGCTGTTTTTGGACTACGATTCCCATCATCCCTTAATACTGCTAACTGGGAGTGATGGGAGTTGTAGTCCCGAAAGATCTGGAGACTCAAGTGTGGGAATCCTTCTTTAGTGAAAGGTGAGGATACGGACGTGAACTGCACTGATTCAATTGTAGATGGCATCTTTCATAGCTCCAATAAGAGAGGAGTTCAGGGAGCAAACGGCCTCTTCCTCTGATGACGTCTCTTCCCCTGCCTTGCTGAGCTTGTGTGTTTCTGCTTCCTTGCAGCCATGGGATCTGCTGCTGTTCAGGCTCATGCCACTCTCTGTGTTGCCTTGTCAGACGCTGCCCACTGTTGTCCCCCAGCCCTATTCCCCCCCATGTGTGTCATTCACTGTAAGGCTTGCACAAGCCATTGTTCGCCACTGGCAAGGAGCCTGCCCAGACTCCAATGTGTCTGTTTCCTGCTCTGCCACTTCTTTTGCCAAAGGTTGCCCATTTTCCACCAGAGAAGAAGGCAAGCAGATCCTTAAGGCTGGGTTTGCTGCTGACGTCCACGGGAACGCCAGGATCTAAGCCAGGAAACCTTGGTCCGTTGTGGGGATCTGTTTCTCTGTGCTTCTTGTTAGGAAATTGATTTTGGAAATGCGATGTACCAGATTTGCCCAACAGGGCAGTGAAAAAATTGAAGAATATCTGTATCCAACTTTCGAACTCGTTGCCTATTGATACGAGGCAGTCACTTTCACTATGTTTCAATCCATGTTTACCATTTATTTTAATTATTTTTAATAAGAAAATAGTCGTTTTAATTTTTATTTACTGATAATGCCATTGTTTTATTTTTCCTGAACTGTGGATTTAAAAAATCCCAAACATATATGCACAGCTGCATGTAAAGCCTACAAAAGATGAAATAGCCAAAAAAAAGTATGCAATCCCTAAGAAGCCATTTACAACCCCCCACCCCCCATGAAGGTTTTCTCAGGAGTCAGTCCCACTGTTCCCAACAGGTGCTTAATCTCAGGGAAAAGCGGATAAATTCAGTTTTGGGATTCCCCAGGCAGAAGAGATTTTGGTCCTCTGAGGATTAAATGCAGTGAGAGAGGAAATTATGCTTTTCCTTCCTCTCTGCTTGCCTGAACTCTGCAGGCTTTCGCCAAAGGTCTGGGGTGTTACAGATCCTTTCCTCACTATTAGTGCCACCTGGCTCAGATCCAGTTCCATCACAATGTGATTGCTTACAGGAATCTGTGTTTGACAGTGAATGGTCTCCCCTTCCTTGGAGGTTTTCAAGCAGAGGTTGGATGGCCATATGTCAGGGATTCTTTAGCTGAGATTCCTGTATTGCAGAGGGCTGGACTAGAGGATCCTCGGGGTCCCTTCCAACTCAACGACTCTATGGAAGCTGCCCATATACCCACCCACCCCTCGCCCAGCCTATTCACAAGGTAGGAACATAAATAACGCAGAAAAGTTGAAATGCAATCTATGACCCCTCCCCTTTTAACACAGTGGCTCCCAAATTTTTCTGATTCCCATCATTGTTATATACTGCCCTATACCCAGGGGTCTCAGAATAAAATCAGTATATTAAACCACAAAATACATAATAAAAATCAAAACAACCCCCATAAAAAACCAATTGCCTTACCCTATACTTATAAAATGGGACGCGGGTTGTGCTGTGGGTTAAACCACAGAGCCTAGGACTTGCCGATCAGAAGGTTGGTGGTTTGAATCCCGGTGACAGGATGAGCTCCCATTGCTCGGTCCCTGCTCCTGCCAACCTAACAGTTCGAAAGCACGTCAAAGTGCAAGTACATAAATAGGTACCGCTCCGGCAGGAAGGTAAACGGCGTTTCCATGCGCTGCTCTGGTTCGCCAGAAACGGCTTGGTCATGCTGGCCACATGACCCAGAAGCTGTACGCCGGTACCCTCGGCCAGACGTTATCTGTAGATAATACAGTGGTACCTCAGGTTAAGAACTTAATTCGTTCTGGAGGTCCATTCTTAACCTGAAACTGTTCTTAACCTGAGGTACCACTTTAGCAAATGGTGCCCCCTGCTGCCACCACACGATTTCTGTTCTCATCCTGAAGCAAAGTTCTTAACCTGAGGTACTATTTATGGGTTAGCGGAGTCTGTAACCAGGAGCATCTGTAACCTGAGGTACCACTGTAAAAATAAATAAATACAACATAGACATCAGGGTTTGTAGCCACTGACAGCCTAGTCCCGAATTTATACAATCCTCTTTTTTAAGCCTTCCAAGTGGGTGGCTCAGTATCGCCTCTGTACATCTCAGCGGAGAGGAGGAAACTACCAGCCCCACATATTTATCATATATACACATATGGGGTTCGACTAGGTGACCATTGAGATCAACAAACTCATGTTCTCTAAAATAGTCTATAAACTTTCTCCATTCTTGATTGAATTTTTTCTCATTTGATGGGTAAGATTAGCCATTTCGGCATAGTCAATCATCTTAATTATCCATTCTTCTTTCTTTGGGACCTTTACTTCTTTCCACCACGTCTAGGATAGTAGCCTCTGGCCGCTGTAATCGCATAAATAAACAGTCTCTTTTGCTTCCTTGGCATTTTTTCTCCTATTACACCTAGTAAAAAAGCCTCTGGGTTTTCTTAACAAACGTAATTTTAAGAATTTTTAAAAATTTCCCAGAAGCCCTTTACTTTTTTACACGTCCACCACATAGGAAAATGTGGAAAGAAGACAAGGTCCCAATGAAATAAGAATGGAAAGATGATGGACTCTGCCGAAATGGCTAAACTTTCCGTGAAGCTCAGGCACCAAGATGAGAAAAAATTGAATCTAGAATGGGAAAGCCTTATACAGTGGTACCCCGCAAGACGAACGCCTCGCAAGACGGAAAACCCGCTAGACGAAAGGGTTTTCCGTTTTGGAGGTGCTTCGCAAAACGAATTTCCCTATGGGCTTGCTTCGCAAGACGAAAGCCCATAGGGAAATCTCCGGGG
The DNA here is from genome assembly GCF_965113315.1 of Podarcis vaucheri. NCBI lineage: Eukaryota > Metazoa > Chordata > Lepidosauria > Squamata > Lacertidae > Podarcis > Podarcis vaucheri. The sequence continues at coordinate 126,137,701 of NC_138760.1, forward strand.
ACCTCTTTTAAATGCTAGCGGTGGGGAGCAAAGCCTTTCCCCCCCCCCTCCGGCCTTCAGAAGAGGACCAGGAAGGCTGGCGGGGGCCGAAAGGCTTTGCTCCCCAGCGCCAGCATTTTAAAAGCAGTCCGGGATAGCAGGGAAGCGCTTCCCGCTATCCCGGACGGCTTTTGAAGGCAGGAGAGGTCCGCGAAGCCTGGGCGCGCTGATGTCAGCGCGCGCAGGCTTCCGCATGCCGGCAGAGGTCCGCGAAGCTTTGGCTGGACAGCTTTTGAAGGCAGGCGGGGGGAGCAAAGACTTTCGCCCCCGCCAGCCTTCAGAAGAGGTCCTGGACCTCTTCTGAAGGCTGGCGGGGGGCAAAAGTCTTTGTCCCCCCTGCCTGCCTTCCCAGGGGCTTTTAAATCGCCCCGGACAGCGGAGAAGTCCTCCGCTGTCCCGGGGCGATTTTAAAATGCCGCCTGCCAGCATTTTAAGATCGCCCCGGACAGTGGAGAAGCCCTCCGCTGTCCCGGGGTTTTTTAAAATGCTGGGGGTGGGAAGAAAAGCCCTTGTTCCCCCCCCCCCTAGCCTTCAGAAGAGGTCGGGGGACAGACTGTCCCCGGACCTGGTCTGAAGTCGGTTTCCCTAGGAACGCATTAATTGATTTTCAATGCATTCCTATGGGAAACCGTGCATCGCAAGACGAAAAACTCGCAAGAAGAAAAAACTTGCGGAACGAATTAATTTCGTCTTGCGAGGCACCACTGTAGACTATTTTAGAGAACACTGTAAAAACCTCAAAACATTAGCAGGTTTGATGTAACATTTATGAACTAAAAATAGAATTAGGAGAGGGGAATGAAGGTGAAATTAATTGAGGAAATATATAGTAATTAAATGCAAGGAGAATAAAAGGGTGGGATGGAAACGTGGGGGGGGGTCAGTTATTGCAAATTTGGATTGGATATCTGTGTACCGAAAGGAAAATCGTTAATTTGAAAGTTGAAAATAATAATAATAATAAATAGTTTAGAAAACGTTTTAGGGCTTCCGCGCAGCTGATCCAGCGGGGCTTTCCGGAGGCGAGATCAGCGTCTCTCCTCGCTCTTTGCCCGGAGAAGCCCAGAGGCTCCTGCCGCTCGGCTCTGAAACGGTTAACAGCAGCGGCGACAGAACTGAGATTCCTAGAGCGGAGGGGAAAAGGCTGTCGGGAGAATTGCAGCTTCCGCTTCCTGTCCCGCTCCTGGGGGGGTGGGGGGAGAGATACCTGTAATGGCGGCGGCTTTCCTACCTCGCGGAGGCGCTGGAGGTGCGTCGTATGTATTATGTGTTATAAAGGGGGAGAGACGGGGGGGGGCGTGCAGCTGGAGGGAGTGTGGGGAGGGATTAAAAAACCCCATTAGGCAAACCATTTCAATGTAAGTTCTTTTCCTCTGTCTCCTTTTTCTAGTCATGAGTTTATCCAGATTTTCACATCTTATTATTTTTAAATAGAGCTCTTGAAAGTTGGTCGGCATTTCGGTGCAGATCTCGCCTAATGCACACGCTTTTGCAAAGGGTATTTCCCATATGTTTCCCATAATACCCACGCTTTTTAGCATCTACACGCAGCCGCTGGGAGAGATCATCAGGGGATTTGGGCTGGGTGTCCATCAATATGCGGATGAGACCCAGCTCTGCCTCTCTTTCAAATGGGAACCAGTGAAGGCGGGGAAGGTCCTGTGTGAGTGTCTGGAGGCGGTTGGAGGATGGATGGCGGCTAACAGATTGAGGTTGAATCCTGACAAGACACAAGTACTGTTTTGGGGGGGCGGGCTGGTGTGGGGGACTCCCTGGTCCTGAATGGGGTAATTGTACCCCTGAAGGACCAGGTGCGCAGCCTGGGAGTCATTTTGGACTCACAGCTGTCCATGGAGGCACAGGTCAATTCTGTGTCCAGGGCAGCTGTTTACCAGCTCCATCTGGGACGCAGGCTGAGACCCTACTTGCCCACAGAATGTCTTGCCAGAGTGGTTCCTGCTGTGGTTATCTTGGACTACTGCAATGCGCTCTATGTGGGGCTACCTTTGAAGGTGACCCGGAAACTGCAACTGATCCCATCGTTAAGCCTGGACACTGAGATCCAGCACCTTCTGGTGGTTCCCTCATTGCGAGAAGTGATGTTACAGGGAACCAGGCAGAGGGCTTTCTTAGTAGTGGTGCCCTCCCTGTGAAAAACCCTCCCATCAGATGTCAAGGAAATAAATAGCTATCCTATTTTTAAAAGACATCTGAAGCCAGCCCTGTTTAGGAAAGTTTTAAATAATTAAATACTGTATTGTTTTTAACACTCGATTGGGAGCCGCACAGAGTGGCTGGGGAAACTCAGCAGCCAGATGGTCGGGGTATTTATTATTATTATTATTATTATTATTATTATTATTATTATTATTATTATTTACATTTCCCATAGTTAATGCATTCTGTATATAATTCCACTAAAATTATTCATTTATAGGTCTTCCCCCCTTTTTATGGGGGTAGGACATCTTTTCCTCATGGAAAAGATCTTTCTCCTCCCAGCAGGCCAACCTGGGCAGGTGGGGGACCTTCCTTGGGCTCCCCATAGGGCTTGGGGTCAAGGCAAACCCTTAAGCATTGGAAAACCTTCTGCAGAGGCTTCCCCTGGAACTTGTAATAATTTTTATCCGGCCTGATTTTACTATAATTTGTTACATTTATATACCTCCCTATACCCACAGGCCTCAGGACAGTTCACAGGATAAAATTATAATATTAAAACTCAAAGTACATAATCAAAACAGAAACAAAAACAACCCAATAACATCCCCCAACACACACATTTTAAATTATTTGTGTTTCAGTTAAACAGCAGTTTCTGCAAGAGCAGTTCTGGGCAGAAGAGGTTTTTTAAAAAAGGAGAAACAAGCAACTTCAAGTCCACATTAAAAGTCCATGTGTTGCTGCGGCCTTATACCGACAGGCTAATAATGATAATACTACTAGTAATACGAATTTCCTTGAGCGTCCTCTCCCACTTTGTGGAGCCCGATTGGCCCCCTAGTACACTCCAAGCTGGGAGACTGAACGCAAGTGGATGAAAGATCCTAATTAATGCAACCAAACACTGGTAAGGGCTCATTATCAAGCCTACCTAGTGGCAGGGAAGGCAGCAAAGAAAGCATAGTTTTTTGCCTCCATTGCCTCCTCATTATGTCATCTGGCAGAACTTTTCCGGGTTGTACGGGGCCTTTTACAGGCTGGCCCAAAGGAGGTGGGAGAACCAATGGTAGCTCGCTTTGACTTCTTTGCAAAGCATGTTGTTGTTAAAATTGCTTGCCACAATGCTACGTCGATTGCAGGAGAGATCTGACCAGGTTCATATGGCAGGATAAGAAACCCCACATAAAATACAAATTACTGACTGACAAAAAAAGAAAGGGGCAGGTTTCGCACTCCCCGATTTAAGAACATATTTCAAAGCCTCGTGCCTATGTTGGATTAAGGATTGGATCTTATTAGAGAAAACATATACTTGATTTGGAGAGTTGCAACAACAGGTACGGATGGCATAAAGTCAAAGTCCACAGAGGGTTCACTAATCATAGTCAGAAATGCTCTTTATAAAGTGTGGACAAAATACCAACCATTATTAGAACCCCAAACACCATGGTGGCTGTCCCCAGTAGAGACCTTTGCAGTCAAAAAAATAAATATGGAGGGAAATTGGGCAACCTATAGTCAATTATTAAAAAAAGACAAGGACATCTGAGATTGAAAACATTTGGAGAGAGAAGGCACTACGTCAGTGTTTCCCAAACTTTTTTGGGCAACGGCACACCTGTTTACTGAAAAAAAATCTCGCGGCACACCACCATTAAAGCCCTGCCCCGTGACGTCAGCGCGCAGCGTCACACCGGGAGGGACGCACGAAAGTGAAAGTTTTTTCCCTCCCCCTTGCCGGGAACCTCCAAGCTTTGGGGGTGGGAGGAGGCAGCAGAGCGAGGGACTGAGGGACGGCGGCAACTGAGGCGGCGGCGGCTTTTGTGGTGGTGGCGGCGATAGCAGGCGGAGGAGGGGGCGGCGGCGGGGCTTGAGGAGCCGTCGCCGGGAGTTGCTGCTGCTGTTGTTGCTGCTGTTGCCCGGACATGCCGGCCTCCTCCTCCTCCGGTGTCTCGCGCTCCTCCCTTTTGCACGCGCTGCCCCGCCGCTCGGCACCACCACGTGGATCTTCGCCGCCGCCGCCTCTCACCGCCCGACTCGCCCGACTCCCTCCCACGGCACACCAGCCAATGTCTCACGGCACAGTAGTGTGCCGCGGAACACCGGTTGGGAAACACTGCACTACGTCACCGATTGGCTTCCATATCACCAAAAAATTGGCTTTGGGAAAGATGAATCCAAACTACAAAAAGCATTATTACGAAATGACAAAAAAAATATTATCTAAAACTGTTATTGGAATGGTATCTGAAAGATGAGGAAGTAAAGGATGTAATGGTTAAATGGGCCCAGGACATGGGCCCCACAATACAGATGGAACAGTGGGAGAGACTCTGGAGGTTAGATATCAGATTTACTGCCTGTTATACTATCAAGGAAAACTGAATGGAAATGTTATACAGGTGGTATGTGACACCTTCCAAACTAGCCAAGATATGTAAACTCAAATCCAACCGATGTTGGAAATGCAGTAATGCAGAGGAAACAATGATACATGTATGGTGAAGCTGTGAGAAAATTAATAAATTTTGGGGGTGTATCCATGAAGAGCTAAGAAAGATGCTGAAAGCTCCTATAGAAAAAAAGCCAGAGGCATGCCTAATGGGCATTATAGGAAAGGACACCCCACAGGATATCAAATGTTATTCTTATATGCCACAGCTGCAGCCAGATTATTACTTGCTAAAAATTGGAAGGGGGGCATTATTCCCACAAAAGAAGACTGGATAAGTAAATTATGTGACTTTATAGAATTGGCCAAACTAACAGCAGCCATAAGACACCAGTCAAACCAGAATTTAAGGAAGGAATGGAAATGCTTTGAGGACCAAATGAAAAAACACTGTTCTAAAGAAAACCTGTTGATATGTATGGACTAAGGATGTAAAGTTGAATCAGATTATGACAAATTAATAATAGGTGAATGTTGAATGCTATCAAAAACACAATGTAAATAAGAGCATAGAATATTGAAAGATGTCGAGCTGAGGCGGAGGGAAGTCCCAGTGTTGGAATTTTTATTTTATATATCTTTATGTTGGGCTCTTTTATTTTATGAATGGTATATTGATTGTATATATACTTTCTATAATAAACTTTATCGAGGAAAAAGAAGAAGATAAAATTGCTTCCATCCACCAAGACAGCAGATGAGTCTCATGGGTTGTCCAGAGCACAGTCTAGTCCTGTTGTGTTGGATGAGTTTTTTCAGTTGGTCAGGCTCGAGGATATGGACATGGTGTTTTGATCAGTCAGGGTGACCATTTGCACTCTTGACCCTTTCGCCTCTTGGCTGATAAAAACCAGCAGGGAGGGAACAGCAGGCTGGGCCAGGGAGATGATCAGTGCCTCTTTACGAGAGGGGGGGGGTGGTCCCTGCATGTTTGAAGGAGGCAGAGGTAAAACCACTCCTTAAGAAACCTTCTCTGAATTCAGAAAGCCTAACTACCGGCCAGTTGTTGATCTCCCTTTCCTGGGCAAGGTTCTGGAGTGAGTGGTCGCAGACCAGATCCAGGTGCTTTTGGAAGAAACTGATTTTCTGGATCCATTTCAATCAGGGTTTAGGCCTGGTTTTGGCACGGAAACTGCTTTGGTGGCCCTCTATGATGACCTCTGTCGAGAGAGAGAGACAATTGAAATGTGTCCCTGTTCATTGTTCTCCACCTCTCAGCGGTTTTCAATAGCATCCACCATGGTATCCTTCTGGAGCGACTCTCAGAACTGGGGGTGGGTGGCACTGCTTTGCAGTGGTTCCAGTCCTACTTGGATGGTCGTTCCCAGAAGGTGTTACTTGGGGAATTCATTTCAGCCCCATGGAAGCTTCAATGTGGGGTTCCGCAGGGCCCAATCCAATCCCCCTTGTTGTTTAACATCTACGTGAAATCGCTGGGAGGGATTATCCAGAGGTTTGGAGTACGTTGCCAGCAGTATGCTGATGACACTCAGCTCTATTTCTCCTTTCTATCTGTAGTGGAAGTGTTGGACCAGTGTCTTGCCTTTGTAATGGGTTCGATGAGAGCCAACAAATTGAAGCTCAATCCAGATAAGAGTGAGGCTCAGTTAGTGGGTGGTTCCCTAGAGCAGATGGGTGGGAGGTCACCTGCTCTTGATGGGATTACGCTTCCTCTGAAGGAGCAGGTTCGTAGCTTGGGGGGTCCTCCTGGATCCTTTGCTGTCGCTCAAGGCTCAGATGTCCTGTAGTGCCTTCCATCAGCTTTGACTGGTAGCCGAGCTACACCCCTATCTGGACAGGGATAGCCTATCTACCATTGTCTATGCTCTGGGAAATTCAAGGTTAGATATAGATATGCGTTATACGTAGGGCTGCCTCTGAAGACAGTGTGGAAACTTCAGCTAGTGCAGAATTCAGTGGCCAGGTTGCTCACCAGAGCAAGGCGGTTTGAGCATATTACCCCCACCCTGGTCTGACTGCAATGGCTACCAATTAGTTTCTGGCCCCAATTCCAAGTGTTGGTTTTGACCTATAAAGCCTTAAATGGCTCAGGACCACAATACCTCAAGGACCGCCTCTTTGCATATGAACCTACCCGGATCCGGAGATCACCTTCTTCGTGTGCCGTCTCCTCGAAAGTTTCAGAAGGTTGCAACACGAGAACTGGCCTTTTCTTCAGTGGCTCCCCATCTGTGGAATGATCTCCCCAGGGACACTCGCCTGGTGTCTTCATTATACACTTTTAGGCACCAGGCAAAAACGTTCCTTTTAACCAGACCTTTGGTTGATCTGTTTGACATACTATGCCCTTTTTCAAATGTGGCTCTTTTCTGGAGGGGTGTTATTGGGTTGCTGTTTTTATTCTGATTATATATTTTGTGATATTTTCTGTGAACCATGCTGAGACCTCCAGGTATAGGGCAGTATACAAACACTGATAATGATAATGATAAAAATTTTATTATTTGTACCCTATCCATTTGACTGGGTTGCCCCAGCCACTCGAGCTGGCTTCCATCAAGTATAAAAGCACAATTAAACATTAAAAGCTTCCCTATACAGGGCTGCCTCCAGTTGTCTTCTACAAGTTGTATAGTTGTTTGTTTCCTTGACATCTGACGGGATAGCTTTCCACAGGGTGGGCACCACTACCAAGAAGGCCCTCTGCCTCGTTCCTTGTAACTTGACTTCTCACAGTGAGGGAACTGCCAGATGCGCCAATTCATCAGTTTGCCTTTTTATTCCATCAGGAGATGCTGAAGGGATGCTGGCAGAAGGGGAACAATCAGAAGTGTCACCACAAAGAGGCAAAGAGGAGGAGGAGCAAAGGAAGCTGAGGGTTCAAGATGGAGGCAGCGAGGGGAGACAAAAGCAAAAGTCGGAGGGTAAATCCGGTACGTCTCAGGGTGATGAAAACCAAATTCCCAGAGAGGAGAAGAAGCATGAATGCACAGTGTGTGGAAAGAGATTTGGTAATCGCTCCACTCTTACTTTACATCAAAGAGTGCACACAGGACAGAAACCATATACATGTTCAGAGTGTGGGAAAAGCTTCAGTTGCTGTAGCTCCCTTAAGTCGCATCAAAAAACTCATACAGGAGAGAAACCATATAAATGTTTGGACTGTGGAAAGAGCTTCAGTCACAGTAGTACCCTTATCTTGCATCAAAGAACTCATACAGGAGAGAAACCGTATAAATGTTCAGAGTGTGGAAAGAGATTCAGTCACAGTGGTACCCTTACCTTGCATCAAAGAACTCATACAGGGGAGAAACCATATAAATGTTCAGAGTGTGGAAAGAGATTCAGTGTGAGTAGTAGCCTTAAGTCACATAAAAAAAATCATACAGGGGAGAAACCGTATACATGTTCAGAGTGTGGAAGGAGCTTCAGTCAGAGCAGCACCCTTAAGTCGCATCAAAGAACTCATACAGGGGAGAAACCGCATACGTGTTTGGAGTGTGGAATGAGCTTCGCTCGCAGCAATGCGCTTACTAGACATCAACAAACTCATCGAGGCAGCAAACCTTATAAATGCTGGGAATGTGGCAAGAACTTCAGTCGCCTCGACTCCCTTTACTCACATGAAAGAATTCATACAGGGGAGAAAGGATATACATGTTTGGAGTGTGGAAAGATTTTCAGGCACAGTTGCAGCCTTACCTTGCATCAAAGATTGCACACAGGAGAGAAACCTTATAAATGTTTGGAGTGTGGCAAGAGCTTCAGTCGTGGTAGCTTTCTTACATTGCATCAACGAACTCATACAGGAGAGAAACCGTATACATGTTCAGAGTGTGGAAGGAGCTTTAGTTGCCGTAGCTCCCTTAAGTCGCATCAAAGAACTCATACAGGAGAGAAACCGTATACATGTTTAGAGTGTGGAAGGAGCTTCAGTCAGAGTAACCACCTTACTAGACACCAAATAAGTCATATAGGGAGAAAATCTTTAAAATGTTTGGCATATGGAAAGAACTCCCTTCCTAAACAGTAAAGAACTCGTACAAGGGAAACATCTTAGAAAGGGTCGGAGTGTCGGAAGATCTTTAAGCCAATGATCATGTTCAGCATTAGAATTTGCTTCCATTAGAATTTTGATTCCTTTTAGTGGCCGTGTTACAGATTATCCTCCTGATCAGAGTTAGATTTACATAGCTGTATTCTGTTTTATTTCCCATGCATTTTGCATGTATTCATCACAAGTCTCTCACCAACCCTTGTTGGCGTGGCCAGAAGTATTCTACCTGAAGGAGCGCCTCCACCCCCATCGTCCAGCCCAGACACTGAGGTCCAGCGACGAGGGCCTTCTGGTGGTTCCCTCACTGCGAGAAGTGAGGTTACAGGGAACCAGGCAGAGGGCCTTCTTGGTAGTGGAACCCGCCCTGTGGAACGCCCTCCCATCAGACGTCGAGGAAATAAACCACTATCTGACTTGTAGAAGACATCTGAAAGAAACTCTGTACAGAGAGTTTTAAATGTCTAATATTTTAACATTTTTTAATGTGCTGTAAGCTGCCCAGAGTGGCTGGGAAAACCCAGCCAGATAGGTGGGATATAAATATTAAATGATGATGATTTGATAAATGGATGCAACATTTTGATATTTGTGTCAATGTTTAGTTGTAGTGTGGTCTTGAGTTGATTTTATTTTAACTGCTTTTATCCTCTGCTGCATAAATGTTGTTGAAAAACAGGTATGCTGTGTTCTCCCCCCAGCTCTCCGCTTAACTAGTATTCCCCCCCCCCATTCTGAAAATGTGAAATCCGCTATGCAGCTATGTGCAGGTATTTGTTTATCTGGTAATCTGGCAACGGAAGAAGATGCAACCTCATCCAGAACACAACACTAAAAAAAACCAAATTATGTTTTAATTACAATTTTTAGATACATCAGATTTGCACAGAAGAGCGATCAAAGATTTAAAAATTCATGTGTGTTAGCGGGACAGTTTCCCTGTTGCATAGTCTAGTGAAAGGTGATATTTTGGTCCTGAACTCTGCTGATCAAATCCCTGATAGTGCAGGTCATAGTCCAGGAAACTTAACCCATCTTCTTCAAGGGATGCCTGTTAGAAACTGTCCTCTGGTCCGTTCCCCCCCCCCATATGTCTGTCGTTCACTAAAATGCTTGCCCTTCCCATGACAAGGTGCAAGCCCTTCCTGGGAATTCCTGGCAAAGAGCTGCTGAACCCCAGACCCCAAAAGGAAATCCAACCTCATCTAGCAGGCAATGCTAAAGATTGAATTCTTTTATAATTCAGTTTTTAAGATATATTTGCACCAAAATGTAAAAAATGCCTGTGTTAGAAAAACAGTTGCCCTAGGTACTCTAGTGCAGGCTTGGGTCTCTAGCTGTTTTTGGACTACGATTCCCATTATCCCTTAATACTGCTAACTGGGAGTGATGGGAGTTGTAGTCCCGAAAGATCTGGAGACTCAAGTGTGGGAATCCTTCTTTAGTGAAAGGTGAGGATACGGACGTGAACTGCACTGATTCAATTGTAGATGGCATCTTTCATAGCTCCGATAAGAGAGGAGTTCAGGGAGCAAACGGCCTCTTCCTCTGATGACTCTCCCCCTGCCTTGCTGAGCTTGTGTGTTTCTGCGTCCTTGCAGCCATGGGATCTGCTGCTGTTCAGGCTCATGCCACTCTCTGTGTTGCCTTGTCAGAAGCTGCCCACTAGTGGCCCCCAGCCCTACTCCCCCCCCCCATGTGTGTCATTCACTATAAGGCTTGCCCAAGCCATTGTTCGCCACTGGCAGAGAGCCTGCCCAGACCCCAATGTGTCTGTTTCCTGCTCTGCCACTTCTTGTTCCAAAGGTTGCCCATTCTCCACCAGAGAGGGCGGCAAGCAGATCCTTAAGGCCAGGTTTGCTGCTGAAGTCCACGGGAACGCCTGGATCTAAGCCAGGAAACCTTGGTTCGTTGTGGGGATCTGTTTCTCTGTGCACATGCGACTTGTTAGGAAATTAATTTTGGAAATACGATGTACCGGATTTGCCCAACAGGGCAGTGAAAAAATAGAAAAAATATCTGTATCCAGCTTTCGAACTCGCTGCCTATTGATACGACGCAGTCACTTTCACTGTGTTTTAATCCATGTTTACTGTTTATTTTAATTATTTTTAATAAGAAAATAGTCATTTTAATTTTTATTTACTGATAATGTCATTGTTTTATTTTTCCTGAACTGTGGATTTCAAAAATCCCAAACATATATGCACAGGTGCATGTAAAGCCTACAAAAGATGAAATAGCCAAAAAAAAGTATGCAATCCCTAAGAAGCCATTTACAACCCCCCACCCCCCATGCAGGTTTCCTCAGGAGTCAGTCCCACTGTTCCCAACAGGTGCTTAATCTCAGGGAAAAGCGGATAAATTCAGTTTTGGGATTCCCCAGGCAGAAGAGATTTTGGTCCTCTGAGGGTTAAATGCAGTGAGAGAGGAAATTATGCTTTTCCTTCCTCTCTGCTTGCCTGAACTCTGCAGGCTTTCCCCAAAGGTCTTGGGGGTTACAGATCCTTTCCTCACTATTAGTGCCACCTGGCTCAGATCCAGTTCCATCACAATGTGATTGCTTACAGGAATCTGTGTTTGACAGTGAATGGTCTCCCCTTCCTTGGAGGTTTTTAAGCAGAGGTTGGATGGCCCTCTGTCAGGGATTCTTTAGCTGAGATTCCTGTACATCGGGGTTGGAATAGAGGATCCCTGGGGTCCCTCCCAACTCATCGATTCTGTGGAAGCTGCCCATAAACACACACCCCCGCCCATTCACAAGGTAGGAACATAAATAATGCAGGAAAGTTGAAATGCAATCTGTGATCCCCTCCCCTTTTAAGACAGTGGCTCCCAATTTTTTCTGATTCCCATCATTGTTATATACTGCCCTATACCCAGGGGTCTCAGAATAAAATCAGTATATTAAACCACAAAATACATAATAAAAATCAAAACAACCCCCATAAAAAACCAATTGCCTTACCCTAACCTATAAAATGGGACGCGGGTTGCGCTGTGGGTTAAACCACAGAGCCTAGGACTTGCCGATCAGAAGGTTGGTGGTTCGAATCCCGGTGACAGGGTGAGCTCCCGTTGCTCGGTCCCTGCTCCTGCCAACCTAACAGTTCGAAAGCACGTCAAAGTGCAACTACATAAATAGGTACCGCTTCAGCGGGAAGGTAAACGGCGTTTCCATGCGCTGCTCTGGTTCGCCAGAAACGGCTTGGTCATGCTGGCTACATGACCCAGAAGCTGTACGCCGGTACCCTCGGCCAGACGTTATCTGTTGATAATACAGTGGTACCTCAGGTTAAGAACTTAATTTGTTCTGGAGGTCCATTCTTAACCTGAAACTGTTCTTAACCTGAGGTACAACTTTAGCAAATGGGGCCTCCCGCTGCCACCACACGATTTCTGTTCTCATCCTGAAGCAAAGTTCTTAACCTGAGGTACTGTTTATGGTTTAGCAGAGTCTGTAACCTGGAGCATCTGTAACCTGGAGCATCTGTAACCTGAGGTACCACTGTAAAAATAAATAAATAAATACAACATAGACATCAGGGTGTGTAGCTACTGACAGCCTAGTCCCGAATTTATACAATCCTCTTTTTAAGCCTTCCAAGTGGGTGGCTCAGTATTGCCTCTGTACATCTCAGCGGAGAGGAGGAAACTACAGTGGTGCCTCGCAAGAGGAAATTAATTCGTTCCGCAAGTCTCTTCGTCTTGCGAGTTTTTCGTCTTGCGATGCACGGTTTCCCATAGGAATGCATTGAAAATCAATTAATGCGTTCCTAGGGAAACCGCCTTCAGACCAGGTCCGGAGACAGTCTGTCCCCGGACCTCTTCTGAAGGCTGGGGGGGGGCAAGGGCTTTTCTTCCCACCCCCAGCATTTTAAAAAACCCCGGGACAGCGACGGACTTCTCCGCTGTCCGGGCAATCTTAAAATGCTGGCGGGCGGCATTTTAAAATCGCCCCGGGACAGCGGAGGACTTCTCCGCTGTCCGGGGCGATTTAAAAGCCCCTGGGAAGGCAGGCAGGGGGGACAAAGACTTTCGCCCCCCGCCCGCCTTCAGAAGGTGTTCCCGCCCAGCCGCCCGGCTTCGGAGCAGCGTTCCGAAGCCCGGCGGCGGGGGCAGGTGTTCCCGTCCCCCCGCCCGGCTTCGGAGCAGCGTTCCAAAGCCCGGCGGCGGTGGGAGGATGCGTTCCCGCCCCACCGCCCGGCTTCGGAGCAGCGTTCCAAAGCCCGGCGGCGGGGGCAGGTGTTCCCGTCCCCCCGCCCGGCTTCGGAGCAGCGTTCCAAAGCCCGGCGGCGGCGGGAGGATGCGTTCCCGCCCCACCGCCCGGCTTCGGAGCAGCGTTCCGAAGCCCGGCGGCGGCGGGAGGAGGCGTTTCCGCCCCACCGCCCGGCTTCGGAGGAGGTCCGAGGACAGTGGGGAAGACGCGCTGCGCTTCCCCGCTGACCCGGATATTTCCCTATGGGCTGTCGTCTTGCGAAGCAAGCCCATAGGGAAATTCGTCTTGCGAAGCGCCTCCAAAACGGAAAACCCTTTCATCTAGCGGGTTTTCCGTCTTGCGAGGCGTTCGTCTTGCGAGGTACCACTGTACCAGCCCCACATATTTATCATATATACACATACGGGGTTGGACTAGGTGACCATTGAGATCAACAAACTCATGTTCTCTAAAATAGTCTATAAAGTTTCTCCATTCTTGATTGAATTTTTTCTCATTTGATCGGTAAGATTAGCCATTTCGGCATAGTCAATCATCTTAGTTATCCATTCTTCTTTGGGACCTTTACTTCTTTCCACGTCTGGGATAGTAGCCTTTGGCCACTGTAATCGCATAAATAAACAGTCTCTTTTGCTTCCTTGGCATTTTTTCTCCTATTACACCTAGTAAAAGAGCCTCTGGGTTTTCTTAACAAACGTAATTTAAAGAATTTTTAAAAATTTCCCAGAAGCCCTTTACTTTTTTACACGTCCACCACATAGGAAAATGTGGAAAGAAGACAAGGTCCGAATGAAAGAAGAATGGAAAGATGACGGACTCTGCCGAAATGGCTAAACTTACCCTAAAGATCAGGCACCAAGATGAGAAAAAATTCAATCTAGAATGGGAAAGCCTTATAGACTATTTTAGAGAACACTGTAAAAACGTCAAAACATTAGCAGGTTTGATGTAACATTTATGAACTAAAAATAGAATTAGGAGAGGGGAATGAAGGTGAAATTAATTGAGGAAATATATAGTAATTATATGCAAGGAGAATAAAAGGGTGGGATGGAAACGGGGGGGGGGAGTCAGTTATTGCAAATTTGGATTGGATATCTGTGTACCGAAAGGAAAATCGTTGTTAATTTGAAAGTTGAAAATAATTATAATCACAAATAGTTTAGAAAACGTTTTAAGGCTTCCGCGCAGCTGATCCAGCGGGGCTTTCCGGAGGCGAGATCAGCGTCTCTCCTCGCTCTTTGCCCGGAGAAGCCCAGAGGCTCCTGCCGCTCGGCTCTGAAACGGTTAACAGCAGCGGCGACAGAACTGATATTCCTAGAGCGGAGGGGGGGGAAAGGCTGTCGGGAGAATTGCAGCTTCCGCTTCCTGTCCCGCTCCTGGGGGTGGGGTGGGGGGAGAGATACCTGTCATGGCGGCGGCTTTCCTTCCTCACAGAGGCGCTGGAGGTGGGTCGTATGTATTATATAAAGGGGGAGAGACGGGGGGGGGGACAGCTGGAGGGAGTTGTGGGGAGGGATGAAAAAACCCCATTAGGCAAACCATTTCAATGTAAGTTCTTTTCCTCTGTCTCCTTTTTCTAGTCATCCATTTGTCCAGATTTTCACATCTTATTATTTTTAAATAGAGCTCTTGAAAGTTGGTCGGCATTTCGGTGCAGATCTCGCCTAATGCACACGCTTTTGCAAAGGGTATTTCCCATATGTTTCCCATAATACCCACGCTTTTTAACATCTGCATGCAGCCGCTGGGAGAGATCATCAGGGGATTGGGATGGGTGTCCGTCAATATGCAGATGAGACCCAGCTCTGCCTCTCTTTCAAATGGGAACCAGTGAAGGCGGGGAAGGATGGATGGCGGCTAACAGATTGAGGTTGAATCCTGACAAGACACAAGTACTGTTTTGGGGGGGCAGGTTGGCGTGGGGGACTCCCTGGTCCTGAATGGGGTAACTGTGCCCCTGAAGGACCAGGTGCGCAGCCTGGGAGTCATTTTGGACTCACAGCTGTCCATGGAGGCGCAGGTCAATTCTGTGTCCAGGGCAGCTGTTTAGCAGCTCCATCTGGTACGTAGGCTGAGACCCTACCTGCCCACAGACTGTCTCACCAGAGTGGTGCATGCTCTAGTTATCTCCCGCTTGGATTACTGCAATGCTCTCTACGTGGGGCTACCTTTGAAGGTGACCCGAAAACTGCAACTGATCCAGAATGTGACAGCTAGACTTGTGGCTAGGAATGGCCAGTCACAGGACCATATAACACCGGCCCTGAGAGATCTGCATTGGCTTGCAATGCATTGGCTTCCAAAGTGCTGATGCTGACCTTTAAAGCCCTCAACGACCTCAGCTCAGTAGACCTGAAGGAGCATCTCCACCCCCATCGTTAAGCCTGGACACTGAGATCCAGCACCTTCTGGAGGTTCCCTCGTTGCGAGAAGTGAGGTTGCAGGGAACCAGGCAGAGGGCTTTCTTATTAGGGGTGCCCTCCCTGTGAAACACCCTCCCATCAGATGTCAAGGAAATAAGCAGCTATCCTATTTTTAAAAGACATCTGAAGCCAGCTCTGTTTAGGAAAGTTTTAAATATTTAAATGCTGTATTGTTTTTAACACTCGATTGGGAGGCTCCCAGAGTGGCTGGGGAAATTCAGTAGCCTGATGGGTGGGGTATAAATTATTATTATTATTATTATTATTATTATTATTATTATTATTATTATTCTACATTTCCCATAATTAATGCATTCTGTATCTAATTCCGCTAAAATTTTTCATTTATAGGTCTTCCCTCCTTTTTATGGGGGTAGGACATCTTTTCCTAATGGAAAAGATCTTTCTCCTCCCAGCAGGCCAACCTGGGCAGGTGGGGGACCTTCCTTGGGCTCCCCATAGGGCTTGGGGTCAAGATCCGAATGAATGCAACCAAACACTGGTAAGGGCTCATTATCAAGCCTAGCTAGTGGCAGTGAAGGCAGTAAAGAAAGCATAGTTTTTTGCCTCCATTGCCTCCTCATTATGTCGTCCGGCAGAACTTTTCCGGGTTGTACGGGGCCTTTTACAGGCTGGCCCAAAGGAGGTGGTAGAACCAATGGTAGCTCGCTTTGACTGCTTTGCAAAGCATGTTCTTGTTAAAATTGCTTGCCACAATGCTTTGTCGATTGCAGGAGAGATCTGACCAGGTTCATGTGGCAGGGTAAGAAACCCCACATAAAATACAAATTACTGACTGACAAAAAAAGAAAGGGGCGGGTTTCGCACTCCCCGATGTAAGAACATATTTCAAAGCCTCGTGCCTATGTTGGATAAAGGATTGGATCTTATTAGAGAAAACATATACAGTGGTGCCCCGCAAGACGAACGCCTCGCAAGACGGAAAGCCCGCTAGACGAAAGGGTTTTCCGTTTTGAAGGCGCTTCGCAAATCGAATTTCCCTATGGGCTTGCTTCGTAAGACGAAATGTCTTGCGAGTTCCTGTGGGTTTTTTCCCCTCCCCCCCTTGCTAAGCCGCTTATCAGCTGATCCGCTAAAAGCCGCTATAGCGCTCATCTGCTAAGCTGTCAATGGGCTTGCTTCGCAAGACGAAAAACCGCTATACAAAGAGCCTCACGGAACAGATTAATTTCGTCTTGCGAGGCACCACTGTACTTGATTTGGAGAGTTGCAACAACAGGTACGGATGGCATGCATGCCTTGGCTACAGTAAGGTCCACAGAGGGTTCACTAATCATATAGTCAGAAATGCTCTTTATAAAGTGTGGACAAAATACCAACCATAATTAGAACCCCAAACGCCATGGTGGCTGTCCCCAGTAGAGACTTTTGCAGTCAAAAAAACAAATATGGAGGGAAATTGGGCAACCTATAGTCAACTATTAAAAGGAGACAAGGACATCTGAGATTCAAAACATTCAGAGAGATATGGCACTACCTCACTGATTGGCTTTCATATGGAACAACGTTTTTAATTCAGATAAACAAAATTGGCTTTGGGAAAGATGAATCCAAACCACAAAAAGCATTATTACAAAATGACAAAAAAATATTATCTAAAACTGTTATTGGAATGGTATCTGAAAGATGAGGAAGTAAAGGATGTAATGGTTAAATGGGCCCAGGACATGGGCCCCACAATACAGATGGAACAGTGGGAGAGACTCTGGAGGTTAGATATCAGATTTACTGCCTGTTATACTATCAAGGAAAACTGAATGAAAATGTTATACAGGTGGTATGTGACACCTTCCAAACTAGCCAAGATATGTAAACTCAAATCCAACCGATGTTGGAAATGCAGTAATGCAGAGGAAACAATTATACATGTATGGTGGAGCTGTGAGAAAATTAATAAATTTTGGGGGTGTATCCATGAAGAGCTAAGAAAGATGCTGAAAGCTCCTATAGAAAAAAAGCCAGAGGCATGCCTAATGGGCATTATAGGAAAGGACACCCCACAGGTTATTCTTATATGCCACAGCTGCAGCCAGATTATTACTTGCTAAAAATTGGAAAGGGGGGCATTATTCCCACAAAGGAAGACTGGATAAGTAAATTATGTGACTTTATAGAATTGGCCAAACTAACAGCAATCATAAGACACCAGTCAAATCAGAATTTAAGGAAGGAATGAGGACCAAATGAAAAAACACTGTTCTAAAGAAAACCTGTTGATATGTATGGACTAAGGATGTAAAGTTGAATCAGATTATGACAAATTAATAATAGGTGAATGTTGAATACTATCAAAAACACAATGTAAATAAGAGTATAGAATATTGAAAGATGTCGAGCTGAGGCGGAGGGAAGTCCCGGTGTTTTTTATATATATTTTATATATATCTTTATGTTGGACTCTTTTATTTTATGAATGTTATATTGATTGTATATAAACTTTCTATAATAAACTTTATCGAGGAAAAAGAAGAAGATAAAATTGCTTCCATCCACCAAGACAGCGGATGAGTCTCATGGGTTGTCCAGAGCACAGTCTAGTCCTGTTGTGTTGGATGAGTTTTTTCAGTTGGTCAGGCTCGAGGATATGGACAAGGTGCTTGGATCAGTCAGGGTGACCATTTGCACTCTTGACCCTTTCGCCTCTTGGCTGATAAAAACCAGCAGGGAGGGAACAGCAGGCTGGGCCAGGAAGATGATCAGTGCCTCTTTACGAGAGGGGGGGGTGGTCCCTGCATGTTTGAAGGAGGCAGAGGTAAAACCACTCCTTAAGAAACCTCCCCTGGATTCGGAAAACCTAACTACCGGCCAGTTGTTGATCTCCCTTTCCTGGGCAAGGTTCTGGAGTGAGTGGTCGCAGACCAGATCCAGGTGCTTTTGGAAGAAACTGATTTTCTGGATCCATTTCAATCAGGGTTTAGGCCTGGTTTTGGCACGGAAACTGCTTTGGTGGCCCTCTATGATGACCTCTGTCGAGAGAGAGACAAGGGAAATGTGTCCCTGTTCATTATTCTCCTCTCAGCGGTTTTCAATAGGATCCACCATGGTATCCTTCTGGAGCGACTCTCTGAACTGGGGGTGGGTGGCACTGCTTTGTGGTGATTCCAGTCCTACTTGGATGGTCGTTCCCAGAGGGTGTTACTTGGGGAATGCATTTCAGCCCCATGGAAGCTTCAGTGTGGGGTTCCGCAAGGCCCAATCCAATCCCCCTTGTTGTTTAACATCTACATGAAATCGCTGGGAGGGGTTATCCAGAGGTTTGGAGTACGTTGCCAGCAGTATGCTGATGACACTCAGCTCTATTTCTCCTTTCTATCTGTAGATGAGGCAGTGGAAGTGCTAGACCAGTGTCTTGCCTGGGTAATGGACTGGATGAGAGCCAACAAATTGAAGCTCACTCCAGATAAGGCTCAGTTAGTGGGTGGTTCCTAGAGCAGATGGCTAGGACGTCACCTGCTCTTGATGGGGTTACACTTCCTCTGGAGGAGCAGGTTCGTCGCTTGGGGGTAATCCTGGATCCTTTGCTGTCGCTTGAGGCTCAAGTGGCCAAGAGTGCCTTCCATAACGTGAGTGTAGGCTGGTGGCCCAGCTACACCCCTTTCTGGACAGGGATAGCCTATCTACCGTTGTCTATGCTCCGGGAACTTGAAGGTTAGATATAGATATGCGTTATACCTAGGGCTGCCTCTGAAGACAGTTTGGAAACTTCAGCTAGTGCAGAATTCAGCGGCCAGCTTGCTCACCGGCGGTTTGAGCATATTACACCCATCCTGGTCTGACTGCACTGGCTACCAATTAGTTTCTGGGTCCAATTCAAATTGCTGGTTTTGACTTGTAAAGCCTTAAATTGCTCAGGACCAGGAATTTGGAGGAGGAAATTGAGTTAAATGGCTTTGAGTTTATATGTCTGCCTGCTAGCCCGTCAATGAATGGTGGCCGCCCTAAAGGTGGCCTTACAATTGGTATCTCCCTCAAACTTCGGGCTAAACTTTCACTAGTGCATGCATTTCCGCCTTATGCTATTACCGGACTGATCTCTGGTGGAAACTTCACTTTATTGGTTACAAATGTCTATTTCCCTCCGGGAGGGTTAGCAGCTGATCTTACTTCTAGATGGGAATCCCTAGAGGATTTTTTACTTTCTTGTTATCTTAAGTATCCCAATGTCCCCTCCATTACTGGAGGCGATTTTAACGCTCGGATAGCATCAAATCGGGAGGCACTTAAAAAGTCCAAGTGGTGGGTTGACCCCGGCGTTCAAACCTACGATCTAGTATACACCCCCACTAGAATATCAAAGGATGTAAAAGTCAATAAGGCGGGAGTGATGCTTTATCAGATGACTCTACGCCTTAATTTAATTATATTAAATGGCAGGTGTCCTCCAGACATACCAGGAGAATTCACCCACCTGGGGTTAAAATCAAACAGTGTTCTCGACTATGTATTGGTTTCCCGGGATCTATTTTTGAATGTCACCTCTTTTAAAATTGATAATGCCCAATTTAGTGACCATCTTCCCCTGACAACCAAGTTATGTGTTGACTGGCAGTTGCTCGACCGCTCCCACCCAATCCCGGTGGTAGTGGAGTCGTCCACTAAAATAAAGGGGACTAAATGGTCCCCTGCCCTCGCTCACAGATATACGGATTTTATCCGAGAAAAGTTTCCTGGCGATCAGATGGACATAGGAATAGTCTCGCGCGATCCTATTACCTGTATGAATTGTTTTTCTTGCTTGATAGAAGTTTTAACTCGCTTTTTTACTTCTACAACCTATGGAGCTAAAAACGATTATTTTAAATTTGGCGCCCCTTGGTTCAACTCTGCTTGCAAACAAGCCAGACTCCATCTACATACAATATATAATGACTATAAACTTTCCGGCGCTCCGGCCTTACCTCCATCTTATTCCCTGGCTAAAAAAGCATACAAACAGGCCCAGAAATCGGCCAAACGGGAGTGGTACTTAAATCGTTGGCAGACTATAATCTCTGCCTCAAAATCTCATAACTCCCGGAAATTTTGGTCCTTAATAAAGGGAAGAAACACGAAATATCCCTTAACGAGGATCCCAGCACCTACATGGGAGCAGTTCCTGAGAAAATATTTCTCAGTGGCAGAAGCTCCGGCCACTCATTGGAGACCTTCTAATCCCCTTCCCATCTGGCCTAATACTGACCCTGCTGAAATCCTAGAATTGATAGCTGAGCTGAAAACTGGCAAGGCCCCTGGGCCAGATTTGGTCCCTGTTGAGGCTATAAAGCTTCATTCTGCATGGTGGGCAGGGATTTTAGCTAAAACGTTCGACGCAATAAATGCCACGGGCTTAATACCAGGAATGTGAAAGGAGGCCATTATAATTCCTATCTACAAAAAAGGCCCTCCCGGTGACCCAGGGAATTATCGGAATATCAGTCTGCTATCGTCCATTGGGAAAATATATGCTCGTTTTTTGCTGGCAAGGCTGTTGAAGTGGTCAGTTGAGGCTGACCTGATTGGACATGAGCAAGCAGGATTTAGATTAAACCGCTCCACAACAGACCAGGCAATTATTCTTTATCACTTAGCCCGGAAATACTCGACACCTCAACGGGGCCAACTCTGCGCAGCTTTCATAGATCTGAAAGCTGCGTTTGATAGTATTCCGAGGAAATTACTATGGGATAAACTTGCCTGTTGGGGAATAGATAGAAGGCTATTGTGGCTTATCTCCCAACTTCATGCCGGGTCCGTGGCCAGGGTGAGATTATCCCCTGCTGGAGATCTGACTAACCCAGTGCCAGTAAATAAGGGTGTACGCCAGGGTTGTATTTTAGCGCCTCTTCTTTTTAATTTATTTATCAGTGATATGAGGAACCCATTAGCCGACTCACAAAAATTTATCCACTCCCCTCGTATAGCAGATTACCGCTGTCCTTTACTTCTCTACGCAGATGATGCGGTACTACTCTCTTACTCCAGAGTGGGTTTAAGGAGGGCACTAAAGATTTTTGCGACATATTGCCATTCTAATCATCTGACTATCAACCATTCCAAGTCCAAAGTACTGATATTTTCAAGGAGTCGAAAACTTTATTCATGGAAACTAGAGGGCACGAAAATCGAACAAGTACATAAATTTAAATATTTAGGAATTTATTTTCAATATAATTTAGGGTGGAAAGCGCACATTGAATATCTTCAAAACAAGACAAAAGCCCTATCACACTCCCTCCTCCGTTTTTTCTACTCTGAGGGGGCCTTATTCATCCCTGCGGCCTTGAAAGTGTATAGCATCAAAGTGATGGCCACAATGGCCTATGCTGCACCTTTTTGGGCTGCCTTTGCAAATCTCTCACCTTTAGAGTCACTTCAAAGCCAATTCTTACGCCGACTTCTAAAATTACCAACATGCGTAAGTAATGCGGCTATCCGCTTGGAAATGAAGATCCCCTCAGTGGAGTTAGTTATATGGAGGAGAGTTTTGATTTATTGGATATCCCTATGGCATAAACTCCCGAACCACTATCTCATTCAATGCATGTGGCGAGATGACTTCACCAATTTGTGGTCAGGAAAAATCCATGCCAAATTGCTGTCCTATGAGATCTCGCCCACTGAATTGCTCAAACTGGATCTAAATGTGGCAAAAAGGTGTATAAATCAAAGGCTGGACGATGTGGAGCTATACCAAAATTTCGTAGCTGGTGGTGGAGTCTGCTCACCGTTAAATTTCGGCATAACCCCTATCTACCGCGCTCCGTCCTACTTAACATCGCTTACGGCCGCGTCTCACCGATATGCCTTCATTAGAGCTAGGTTTAATGTCTTTCCAACAAACGTGCTGAGACATAGATTCACTAAGGGCCAAGTCCCTTCAATGTGTGCGTGTGAAATGAAAACATCTGAATCTCTACATCATGTTATGTTTATCTGCCCTTTGTACAGTTCAGCCCGTGCTAGTATACTAAACTCCATAATCCAGCCTATGGCTGACAAATCAGTAGACCTACAGCTTGCCTGGGTTCTTCAAGATGTGGATCCTTATATTACCCTACAGGTTGCTAAATTCCTAACAGCTGTCCTATCGTACAAGAGACGGAATGGAATGTTAGCTGATTATTAATAGTTATAAGAATTTTCTATAATTACATCAGATATTGATTTTAGTGTAGTGCCTAAAGTTTTTTTTAATCTTAATTTTTAAACTTTTCTTGTGAATGATTAATATCTGTCCTTCTGAGTTGAGAACTGTGTTGTACTGCTTGTGGCTTGTACGAGTCCGCTGTTTTATTTGATTTGATTTGTTTTGATTTGTTTTGCTGTGTTGTGTTATATGATGGGCGTAAAGCCGAATAAACATTTTGATTTGACCAGGAATACTTCAAGGACTGCTTCTTTCCATATGAACCTACCTGGACCCTGAGATCCCCTTATGAGGCCCTCCTTCGTGGGCCTCCTCCTCAAGTGGTCCGGAGGGTGGCAACACGAGAACAGGGCCTTCTCTGCAGTGGCTCCCTGTCTGTGGAATGCTCTCCCCAGGGAAGTTTGCCTGGCACCTTTCTTATAAACCTTTGTTGTTTAGTCGTCTTAGTCGTTTCCGACTCTCCGTGACCCCATGAATCTTTTTTTTTATTAATTTTTTTTATTAATTTTTTTCCATAATATCTCCAATCATACAATTTTCCACATCACATATTTTGACTTATTGAACCTCCCTCAACTCCTCTGACAATCATCCGTAGTTAAATTTCTATCTTCACATTCCTTAATTATAATATCGCCTTTAAATAAAAATTTTCTGTCCTCATTTACATTCTTGCAATATTCCTTATTTTTTCACAAAGCTTCTTTAAAACATACTAGCGTTGTTTGTTCCTCACATACAGTCTTCAAATATTCTCTGAATTTTCCCCAGTCCTCTAGAAACTTATGGTCTCTTTGAAGTCTGATTTTTCCAGTTAATTTGTCCAGTTCTGCATAGTCTGTTAGTTTTGTTCTCCATTCTTCCAAAGTCGGTAGTTCTTCTTGTTTCCATTTTTGGGCCATCAATATTCTCGCTGCTGTTATTGCGTACTGGAAGAGTTAACGGTCCCTCTTATTTATTTTATTTTTAGTTATTCCCAGTAAGAAGGTTTCTGGTTTCTTTACAAAGCTATATTTCAGCATTTTCTTTAACTCATTATATATCGTTTCCCAGAACCCGTTCACTTTCTTACACTCCCACCACATATGAATAAATGTACCCTCTTTCTCTTTACATTTCCAACATTTGTTACAGGTTTTGTACATTTTTGCCAATTTAACTGGTGCCATATACCATCTGTATACCATTTTCATAACATTTTCTTTTAACGTAGTACATGCTGTAAACTTCAGATTTTCATTCCATATTTTTTGCCAATCTTCCATATCTATACTATACCCTAAATCTCTGGCCCAGTGAATCATTACCGCTTTAACTTCCTCATCCATCGTGTGCCATTCCAGTAAAATTTTATACATTTTTGAGATTATCTTACAATCATTATTAACAATTTCTGTTTGAAATTTCGAATCTTTTTCTTTATACCCTTTTTCTTTCACATCCTTTTTAAACATATCACTTATCTGATAATAGTGCAGCCAGTCAAATACATGTTCTTTTACTTGCTCATATGGTTTCAATCTCCATTTCTCTCCTTCTTTCACCACCAAGTCTCCGTAAGTAATCCAATTTCTCCTCATGTTAATTTTCTTGACTCCCATAACCTCTAATGGGGATAACCAATGTGGAACCCCCTTTTCTAATAAATTTTTGTATCTGTATTATTTTCTATCTGTATTATTTTGTATTAAAAACTTCCCTACACAGTGTTGCCTCCAGTTGTCTTCTCAAATTTGCATAGTTATTTTTTTGACAACTGACCGGAGGGTGTTCCACAGGGTGGGCACCACTGCCAAGAAGGCCCTCTGCCTTGTTCCCTATAACTTCCCTTCTCACAGTGAGGGAACTGCCACAAGGCCCTGGGACCTGGATCTCTGTGTCTTGACTGTATGATTGGGGTGAAGACGCTCCTTTAGCATTTCATCAGTTTGCCTTTTTATCCCATCAGGAGATGTTGAAGGGATCCTGGTAGAAGGGGAACATTCAGAAGTGTCACCGAAAGGATCCAAAGAGCAAAGGGATCTGAGGGTTCAAGATGGAGGCAGCAGGCGAGAGGGGAGACGAAGGCAGAAGCTGGAGGCTGACTCTGGTATGTCTCAGGGTGGTGAAAATCAAATTCCCAGAGAGGAGAAACCTTATAAATGTTTAGAGTGTGGAAAGAGCTTCAGTAACAGTAGTGCCCTTACCTCGCATCGAAGATCTCATACAGGGGAGAAACCGTATATATGTTTAGAGTGTGGAAAGCGTTTCAGTCGCAATGATGCCCTTACCAGGCACCAAAGATCTCATACAGGGGAGAAACCGTATACATGTTTGAAGTGTGGAAAGAGCTTCAGTCGGAGTAGCATCCTTAAGTCCCATCAACGAACTCATACAGGGGAGAAACCTTATACATGTTTGAAGTGTGGAAAGAGCTTCAGTCGGAGTAGCATCCTTAAGTCGCATCAACAAATTCATACAGGAGAGAAACCGTATACATGTTCGGAGTGTGGAAAGAGCTTCAGTCACAGTAGCCATCTTAAGTCCCATCAACGAACTCATACAGGGGAGAAACCGTATACATGTTTGAAGTGTGGAAAGAGCTTCAGTCAGAGTAGCACCCTTAAGTTGCATCAACAAATTCATACAGGAGAGAAACCGTATACATGTTCAGAGTGTGGAAAGAGCTTCAGTCAGAGTACTGGCCTTATCTTGCATCAAAGATCTCATACAGGGGAGAAACCGTATACATGTTCGGAGTGTGGAAAGAGCTTCAGTCAGAGTAGCCATCTTAAGTCCCATCAACAAACACATACAGGGGAGAAACCCTATAAATGTTTGGAGTGTGGGAAGAGCTTCAGTCAGAGTACTGGCCTTATCTTGCATCAAAGATCTCATACAGGGGAGAAACCGTATAAATGTTCAGAGTGTGGAAAAAGCTTCAGTGAACGTGGTACCCTTAGATTGCACAAAAGATCTCATACAGGGGAGAAACCGTATACATGTTCGGAGTGTGGAAAGAGTTTCAGTAACAATGGTACCCTTACCTTGCATCAACGAACTCATACAGGAGAGAAACCGTATATATGTTTAGAGTGTGGAAAGAGTTTCAGTCGCAATGATGCCCTTACCAGGCACAAAAGATCTCATACAGGGGAGAAACCGTATACATGTTCGGAGTGTGGAAAGAGTTTCAGTAAAAATGGTACCCTTACCTTGCATCAACGAACTCATACAGGGGAGAAACCGTATACATGTTTAGAGTGTGGAAGGAGCTTCAGTCAGAGTAGCACCCTTAAGTCGCATGAAAGAATTCATACAGGGGAGAAACGATATACATGTTTGGAGTGTGGAAAGAGCTTCAGCCAGAGTTCCAGCCTTACCTTGCATCAAAGATTGCACACAGGAGAGAAACCGTATAAATGTTTGGAGTGTGGCAAGAGCTTCAGTCGTGGTAGCCACCTCACGTTGCATCAACGAACTCATATAGGAGAGAAACCGTATGCATGTTCGGAGTGTGGAAAAAGCTTCAGGAACAGGAGTCACCTTACATTGCATCAACGAACTCATACAGGAGAGAAACCGTATGTATGTTCAGAGTGTGGAAAAAGCTTCAGGAACAGGAGTCACCTTACTAGACACCATAGAAGTCATACAGGAGAGAAACCGTATACATGTTCTGAGTGTGGAAGGAGCTTCAGTCACAGTTGCTCCCTTAAGTCGCATGAAAGAACTCATACAGGAGAGAAACCGTATACATGTTCGGAGTGTGGAAAAAGCTTCAGTCAGGGTAGCCACCTTAAGTCCCATCAAAGAACTCATACAGAGAGGAAATCTTAGAAATGTTTGGCCTATGGAAAGAACTTATGTGACAAGGACTCCCTTACTAAACTGAAAAGAACTCGTACAAGGGAAACAGAAAGGGTTGGCGGTGTGGGAAGATATTTAATCATATCAAATAACTCCTACAGAGAGTACACCAATGATTGTGTTCAGAATTAGAATTTGCTTCCATTAGAATTTTTATTCCTTTTAGTGGCTGTGTTGCAGATTGTTCTCCTGATCAGAGTTGGATTTACATAGCTATGTTCTATTTTCTTTCTCATGTGTTATTTCCCATGTATTCATCACCTGTATATATTTCTCCCATCCCCAGTATTTGTTAATCTGGTGTGAATTGATCTGATATTTTTCATAGACACAAATGCATTCACTGGTATTCTGTTGATGTATGCAAATGACGTATCTTTGCAATGAGAGTATAGCTCCTCAGATCACAGCTCTAATGAACAAATGCTGCGGAAAAACATATACTGTATAATAAGCCTCAATACGCAGTCAAGAGAGAAATTCTTCTTCTTTGGTGATCGTTCGTAGCCGAGTAAGATTGTCTTCCATAAACACGGTTTTAACAATGAGTCCGTAAGTGACTGTGGAGGCCAATTCTGGACCCACACATCCTTCCACAGTGGGGACATAGCTTCCCAGGTGGGAGTTGATCATGGTTGGGGTTTGCCATGCATGCCTTCCTCTTAGCACGCTTCTCCCTTGCGTCCTGAGTTCGAGTGTCTTCAAAGTCCATGACACCTTTGGTTGAGAGAAACATTAGAACAGTATAGAATATTTCAATATAGTATTTTCCAGCCTGTGTCTAGAGTGTTAATAGGTCACTGTTCCAGGATGTGTGTTTCTTCACCTTCATCTGCCTAGGAGGGATTTCAGTTTTATGTCTCCGAAATAATCCAGGCAGTGGCTGGAATAGAGGCAATGGAAAGAATATGACGAAATAAAAGAACATCTTCAAAGCTGGCTGCATCATAGACAATTAAAGGATATCTTTAAAGAGGACAATAAGAAAGGCTTCTCATAGTCGGTTTCCAAATTCCAAAGAGGCAGTGATAGACGAAAGTACAAAGTTATTTTTAAAAGGCATATAACATTCTTTTGCAGTGGGAAACCAAAGACGAAGAAGTAAAATTGATAATGATTAAATAATGGGCTATAACATACAATTTGAAGATTGGGTAAAATTGTGGAAAGTAAATTTGAAATTTACAGATTGTATACTATTGAGAGAGACCTATATGAAAATGATGTATAGATTGTATCTATCACCGGTTAAACTGGCAAAAATGTATAAAAATGAAAAGAGAGTGTTGGAGATGTGAAATAGAAGGTACGTTTTATCATATGTTGGTGGGATTGTAAAAAGGTAAAAGCCTATTGGGAAATGATATATAATGAATTGCAGAAAATGTTGAAAATAACTTTTCTAAAAAAAAACAGAAGCCTTCTTGCTAGGTATTTTAGGCCAAGACATACCGAAAGAAAAGAGGAATTTATTTATGTATGCCACTACAGCAGCAAGAATGTTGATTGCACAAAATTGGAAGACTGGAGAAATACCAAGTAAAGAACCATGGCAAGAGAAGTTGATGAACTGTGAGGGGAGAGACTCCCTCAGGCAAGGCCTCCTTCCACCTGCCTTGCCCCACTCTCTGCTTCTCAATGTGTAGCGTATTGTTTTATGTACCGTGGCTTGCCATTGTCTTATTGATTACAGTTTAGATATTATTGTAACTTGAGTGGATTTCTGTTTAACTTTTATATGTTGATACTATTATTTTATACTGTTCTGATTGTTGAATGTTACTTTTTGGATGGAGGTTGCCTATTTTAAAGTTACGTTTTATTATCACATTTTTCTATTGCATTAGATTGTTACAAGATGCACATTCTTTGTTTCTTCAGCTTGTAAACCGCCTTGAGTATTGTAAGATAGAAAGGCGGTATACAAATTAAAAATGATGATGATGATGTAGAACTGGCAAAAATGACAGACAGACTAAGAGAAAAGGACAACAGAGACTTTGAAAAACAATGGGAACCATTTATAGAAACAAAGTCTATAGGCTTGATGGCAGGATTTAAATAAACATTCACACTATTAGTATTAGAAAATGTGTAGAAGATAGAGAAATATGGTGTGTTTACTTTTATGTATTTAGGTTTGATGTTATGTTATTAATAACTTTTTCTATTAGGAGGTAGCAAGGTGGGTGAAAAGAGTAACAAACCGGAAGCGGAAGTTGGGGAAGCCTAGGAGGGGAGGGAGGGAGGAATACATAGTAAAGGTTAAGACTTTGAGATGTATGTAATGAATGAAAAAGAAAGGTGAATAAAATTTTATTTTAAAAAAATCAATGAGTCCGTAAGTGACTGTGGAGGCCAATTCTGGACCCACACGTCCTTCCACAGTGGGGACAGAGCTTTCCAGGTGGGAGTTGATCATGGTTAGGGTTTGCCATGCATGCCTTCCTTTTATCACACTTCTCCCTTCCGTTCTGAATTCGAGTGTCTTCAAAGTCCATGACACCTTTGGTTGAGAGAGAAATTAGAACAGTATAGAAGATGCACTGATTTTCCAGCCTGTGTCTAGAGTGTTAATAGGTCACTGTTTCAGGATGTGTGTTTCTTCACCTTCATCTGCCTAGGAGGGATTTCAGTTTTATGTCTCCGAAATATCCAGGCAGTGGCCGGTTCCTGATGGGATGTATTTGTGCTGTGTGTTCTCCCCCCAGCTCTCCCCTCCCCTAGAATTTCCTGTAACACCCCCCCCATACACACACACAATCTGGAAATGTGAAATCCACTATGCAGCTATGTGCAGGTATTTGTTGATCTGATAATCTGGGAAAGGAGGAAGATGCAACCTCATCCAGCACACATTAAAAAACCCAATTATGTTTTAAATACAATTTTTAGATACATCAGTTTTGCACGGAAGAGCAGTCAAACATTTCAAAATACATATGTGTTAGCGAGACAGTTTCCTTCTTGCATAGTCTAGTGAAAGGCAATGTTTCAGAATGGAACTCTGCTGATGAAATACCGAGTTACAGGTAGGTAGCCGTCTTGGTCTGCCATAGTCGAAACAAAATAAATAAATAGATTAGATAAGATAAGATTCCTTCCAGTAGCAAATTAGAGACCAACTAAGTTTATTATTTGTATACTTCTTCCGATACACTGAAACAGAAGTCACTGGACCCTTATATATAGTGAGAGGGTGGGGAGGGGTATTACTCAGAAGGGTGGTGGGAGATGGGTGACTGGCTGATAGGTGTGGTAAACCTGCAATTGGTCTTACAGGAAAAAACAGGGTGAGATGGCTAAAATAGCTCTATCATGTACAATGAGATAAGAATCCAATGTCTTTGTTCAGACCAGGTCTCTCCATGGTTTTAAGTTTGGTAGTAAGTTGCAATTCAGCAACTTCTCTTTCCAGTCTATTTCTGAAATTCTTTTGTAATAAGACAGCGACTTTCAGATCTTGTATAGAATGTCCTGGGAGATTGGAGTGTTCTCCTGCTGGTTTCAGAAATACCTGATAGTGCAGGAAGAGAGGAGAAATCATTATTTCATTTGGTTATTTACTATGGCCGCCGAACTAGCTGCAGAGTTCTGGAGGTTATCTGAGGCAAGTTCTAAATCTGCTTTTTAAACAGGCTCGACACCGGGCCAACCTTTGAAACTCCCTTTATAATATTTTTTAACTCCTCCAGAGTTTTTTAAGTAGTTTAATAGTCCTTTTAGCTTGCTGCTTCTAAAGAAAAAGAGCTCCTTTGCTACCTTGTTACCTTGTTATCTTGATGTCCGGAGGGTTTTGCTCCCCGCGACGCCGCACCCCTCAAGTCTGACCGACAACAAGGAAAACGGTTGACAGCTGATTTATTGCCAACTCCGTGTTACGCTCTGAACTATAAGCTATCAAATTACAAATTACAAACAGCTACCCCAAATCTCGCCTCATTTTGGACCTTAGCCCATAGCTGGGTGGACAAAGATTTACAAATGGTACTTACCAGAAAGCAATGTAGGGACCTGGGGATAGTGACAAGCCCACTGTTCCAGGAGTGTTATGAGAAACAGAGTAAAATCACGCAATACTTCTTACACACAAGGGACAACGAAAATGGAAATGAGCAAAAGATGGCTGAGATGGCTGAGTTGAAGCAGGATGAGGCTCTTCCTTTTCCCTCTGCTGCTCAAGATCACTCAACCTTCTCTAGAGGAATACAGGACACAGAGAATAACAGAGAGAATAACAACCAAAATAGAAATACAATGAGCCTGGCCCATGAAATAGTCTTGGCTGAGATATTATCTTCAGAGCTACAGGAAGAAACCCGAAACTCCCAGAAACCCCAGACTTCATCTATGGGCTCCCAGACGGAAAACAATGACTGCTATCCTCAGGACTGGCTGCTCTCTATAAATCTGGATCTGGCAGCTATGAAAAAATACTTAACAATAACAAACGGGCTGCTCCTGACATTAGTGGAAAATTATCCCTTCCAAGCTAAAGGCTCAGAACCCTATGGTGTTGATCCACAAACCACCCCTCAAGGGCCAGAATATACAAAGCAACCAGCAACCAGCAAGTGCACACAAGGATCAGCAGCGGAAAATCATTTACACCAAGGAAAGGACATAGGACTGCATGTATCTGCCCCTAAAACTGAATTTCCTATTGAAGTAAATCAAAAGAAGCGAGGCATTAGTAAGAGATCCCATAAGAAGAAAGCTGAAACTAAAAAGAAAAGTAAGAACATAAAAACTGCAAGGAAATCTGTTACAAACCGACGTGCATGCAAAGTATGCTGGAAAAGACTATATAAGCTGATTCCAACAAAATCAAAAACAAACTCTAACAAACCTGCTACACATGGCAGCAGAGAGAACAACAATGTGGATCCAGGAAAAAAGATCCAGCTGAAGTCTCTGAAAGAAACATCATTGCTGCCTAATAAAACAAGTGAGGAAACGGAATCACTACCCGGGTGCTCTATGCTGAAACCCCAAGGATCCATAAATATTAAAGAAGACTCACCCCACACTATTGATTATGGCAGATTTCAAGATGAGCCAGTAGCAGGGCAAGACCTGCCCCAGGATAAAGGATGGAAACTGATGTTGGCAGACAGGAAGTTAGCTTTTCTTAACTACCCGAAGCCAAAGGGCTTCCTTACACAGGAAGAACGCTTGGTGCATTTTGTGAATATTTTAGATGATATGCTGCCAGGGAAAATAAAATTAAATGACATTACCTCAGTAGATTTCATATTCTACAATGGATATTCTCTGCGAGTGATTACCTCCTTCAAAGATCAAAACTTGGCTAAATATATATATAGATCAAGATACCTGCTGTCAAAGAAAAGGATAACGGTAACAAGATTTTTCGAAAACAGCACATGTTTGAAATTGTTCCCTGATGAGTTTACGACTGCTGAGATAAGATTTACTTGTAAACCAAAGGAGGAGAGAGGACACTCAAAAGACAAACTGGAACATACTGAACAAGGGCCCTTGAAACTAAGACAGGAGATGAGATTGCCTAATGAGGGGATGGATAACTTCTATCCAGAAGAAAAGGCATTAATAAATCAGTTTGGATTGTTGCCTTTCTTTGCCCAATCTGAGATTTTGAGAAGATTGGAGACCCTTAGAAATAAGTTAACAGAGATGAATGCTCAGGAAAAAGTAAGAGAGAAAGAACCGGCAACGGACCAATTGAAGAAAGAGAACCTCTCTGAAAAAGCTAAGACAGACCTCACGAAAGATTACTTTTATAATACCTCTACAATTGCGGAGATAAACCTGTTAACAACAGATCCAACACAGTGCGTAAGGGACAGCAACAATCTACCACCTAAGAAGGAAACCATCCCTATGGCAACCGCGAAAGACTACCCTTATATTACCTCTGCAGCTGCAGAGATAAACCTGACAACAACAGATCCAACACAGTGCGTAAGGGACAGCAACAACCTACCATCTAAGAAGGAAACCATCCCTATGGCAACCACAACGCGCTCTTGGACCAGCATGAGGTACCTGGATGAGGATGAACTTGGCACCAGTCAAATAGAACACCTCAAGGTAGATTTGCCAAAAAAAGGAGTACTGATCACTAACGTTAGCACGCTGCACCCTTCAACTGATTCCATTGAGTACCTGGGCGATAATACATCTATGGACATTGCCAAAATGAATGAAATCCAACTAACAGATAAAAAGATAGGCCCAAAAAATCTTTCAAAGGCAAATTGACTAAGACCAATTTTTGGCAAGACAACGTGCAACCTTGCCTTGCTAACTTGGAATATTGCAGGTTGGCAAAAGAGGTGTTCTGACCAATCCTTTGCTAAATATATCCAGAGACATGACATTGCTTTCCTCCAGGAGACCTGGAGCACAAGTGAAGTGGAGTTAAATGGTTTTTCTGCGTTCTCCCTCCCAGGTCTTTCAAGTACTAGAGGGGGGCGAGTTAAAGGTGGGTTAGTTACCTTAATCTCAACAAGGCTAAGGGCCACATTTAAAAAACTAGACCCACTAGACCATCTGGCCACAGCTGTGCAAGTACAGTGGAGAACCCAAAGCTGGCTGTTGATTAATGTATACCTACCTCCACAAAGAGAGAAAAGACTGATAAGAAATACTTGGACTCAATTAGAACAGTATCTTGACAAACTACTAAATCAATTTCCTGATGCCTCTGTAGTGGTGGCAGGTGACCTAAATGCCAGAACTGGACAATCTGATGAGGCTTTGTGTGCCCATTTCCACGAAACAGCCCCCATTATAGAGGAAACCCACCCAATACCAGCTAGAATCTCAAAGGATAAAGGCTGCAATTATGCCGGCTTATGCCTACTACACTTGGTCAATAAGTTGGACCTGGTTATATTAAATGGCCGCACAGAGGGGGAGAAGGTCGGAGAATTCACATTTATATCTAACAATGGCGCCTCCACAATTGATTATATAATTGTGTCGTATGATCTTCAAAACAAAGTTCTGGAATGCAAAGTGGAGGAGCGCTTAGACAGTGATCATCTGCCATTAAGTGCACTTGTGGCTGCGGGAAAGGATTTATCCTGCGCTGAAAAAATCGAGCATTCGAGCCCTACAGCTTTGGAGCTCAGATATTCGCGCATTAGATGGACAGATGAACTGCATAAGGAAATTTCAAGTAGGCTATGCTCAAAGGAATTCCTCATTAAGAGAGAAAACCTCATAACTTCCTCAAGCCATGAATTAAAGATAAATTTATTTCAGGAGCTAATTTTACTCCTTCAAGATCCCCTGAAGGAAAAAAGGAACAGGCCAAGTAGACAATCCTCAGTATATAAAAACTCCAAACCCTGGTTCGATCAAGAATGTCAGGATATGAAGCTAAATTTACTGAAAAAATACAAGAATTATAGATCTGCCAATTTACCCCAACTCCCCACGGGCTGGTTTGAAGATAAACGGAATTATAAAATTTTGATCAAAAACAAAAAACTCCTGGCACAGAAAAGAGAATGGAAATGCCTAATAGATGCATCCAGAGAGAGAGATTCGGCCACCTTCTGGAGACTGGTAGCAAATGGAGTGCGACCTACTTCCTCAGAAGTGGAGTATACTATACCTGTAGGGACTTGGGAGGCATTTTTTCAATCTTCATATTCAGCTCTGCCTCTGACACAGCCACTAATACAGTGTGCGGCAGATGATGAGTGGCCTCCGGTGTCGGTTGCGGAGATTAGGAGGCTTATTCAGGCACTCAAATACAGAAAAGCCCCGGGAGCAGATAACATCTCTCCTGAACTTCTCAAAGCCAATATTGACTGGTGGGCCCCAGTCCTTGCCACCCTTTTCACCAGCATAGATCAAACAGCAATAATACCAGAGGACTGGGGATTGGCAATCATCGTTCCCATATTCAAGAAAGGCTGTAAACTTGATCCAGCCAATTACAGACCAATCAGTCTCTTAAGCATCATCAGCAAACTTTATGCAACTCACTTACGTGAAAAGTTTGCGGACTGGCTAGAACAGGAGCACATCCTAAAGGAAGCCCAGGCTGGTTTCAGGGCACATAGATCAACTCTAGACCAAGGATTGGTATTGCAACATCTAGTGGAGAAATACACCTCAAAGAAAGGAGGCTCTCTCTATGTAGCCTTTATAGATTTCAAATCAGCCTTCGACTCGATACCCCGGCACAGACTTTGGGAAAAACTAAATGTCACAAACATCGATAGACGTCTTTTGCTTCTTATCCGTAGACTACATGAAAATACTCGGATCCGTGTTAGATGCGACCGTTATGGGAACCTATCAAAGGAAATCCAAAGTTCCCATGGTGTCAAGCAAGGCTGTGTTCTTGCCCCTATTCTTTTTAACTTCTATATAAACTCCTTAGTCGGAAAGATGGAGGAAGCAAGTACTCACTCCCCAAATCTAAATAATACACCAATCCCGGTCCTTTTGTACGCAGATGATGCGGCACTTATTTCCTTCTCTTGTGTGGGTCTAAGAAAACTTTTACGAGCTCTTACAGAGTATTGCGAAGCTGAACACCTAATAATAAACTACACCAAATCAAAAATTATGGTGTTCTCCAAGAGAAAACTCCGACATAAATGGAAAATTAATAACCAACCTATTGAGCAAGTAACATCTTTTAGATATCTTGGAATAATTTTCGATGAGAAGGGGTCTTGGTGCCATCAGATTAAGAATTCCATTGTAAATGCGCAAAGATCTTCCAGAGCTATCATAAGATTCTTTTATAGAAAAGGAGGTCAATATGTTCCCGCTGCCTCCCAGGTCTTTGTTGCAAAAATACTTCCACAATTGACCTATGGCACCCAGATATTTAATTGTCAAAAACTCAAGTCCCTGGAATCTGTACAAACTAAATTTTATCGTTCCCTACTAGGGTTACCTACCTGTGTCTCTAACACTGCCGTTAGGCTGGAGGTTGGCCAACTCCCTATTAATGCCAGGATATGGATCCTGAAGATTCATTTCTGGCTAAAACTCATATTTTTCCCAGTGGGAGTGGCTCCATTGACTCTACTAGACCTGTTCCAGTCTAAATGGAGATTGTCGCTCTATGAAAAACTGAGGGGCCTGGGGCTTTCCTCACAAGAACTTATAGCCTCAGGCTTTGAAAAGGCTAAAATGATGGTGAGCCAGCGAATAGGAGATGTAGAGCTTCAGGACCATATGAGCAAGATAGATAAATATCCAGCTATCCAAGATTATGGAAAAGGGTTTAACCTAACCCCATATTTGATGGACCTACAAATCGCAAAATATAGGCGGGCGTTTACCCTTACTAGATTTGATGTATTGCCATCTGCCTTACTAAAGGGCAGATACGAGGGCACACCCTATGCTGAACGAGTTTGCCCATGTGGTCTGAAGGAGGTGGAAACGGCTTCACATGTGTTGTTACACTGCGACCTTTACGGGGATATCAGGTTACTGTTTATCTCCCCTATCGTTCAGAAATTTCCAGGTCGATCTGAATCTCAGCGGCTGAAAATCCTACTAGGAGACAAAAACCCAGAAGTAACATTGAAAGTGGCCAAGTTTTCTGCGGCCGCGATCAAGCGGAGGGCATTAGCTGTAAAAAAGTAAAAGATCTGACCCCTGGATAAGCCCCCCCTTTTTTTAAGCCCATACATATACTGTAGTGCATACATGAGTATGTATATGTGTGTGTGTGTATATGTGCATTGTTTTTATGTATAATTTTACAACTTTTAACTGACACCACCATTCCCTTGTAAATTATTGCTGCCTTTTATGTTTTTTTTTTTTCCCCTTTCTTCTGGTCTATGACCGTAATAAATTTATTCATTCATTCATTCATTCATTCATTCTGATAGTGCAGGTAATAGTCCAGCAAACGTAACCCATCTTCATTTACCTGCAGCAATTGCATGTTGATTGCCCTCTTAAAAGACAAAGTCCAGCAACTGGAGGAACGTGTAGCTACGCTCCGAAGAATTAGAGAGCTGGAGCTCTTCTTGGAAGCAACAGAGCACACCGTCTCCACCAAGGAGGAGACAGGGGACTCCCCTGAGAAGGAGGCTAGTTCACCAGCACAGGAGCCAGATATATGGAGAAACGTGACTCAAAGAAGTAGGAGGCCCAGGGTTCGCTCTGATTGTTTAGAAATACACAATCGCTTTGAAGTCCTCTCCCCTAGCGTGGAAGACGAAGAACAGACTCCATTTGAGGATCTCTCCCTCATTACAGTTGATCAAGTATATGAAGGCGAGCAGCAAAGTCAGTCCTCAGGAAATGTGCAGGCGACCTTGGAACGGACAGCTCACGGAAGAACCCCAACCAAACCTAAGAGGAGGCGAGTAGTGGTGATAGGGGATTCCCTACTGAGGGGAACAGAAGCAGTGATCTGTGGGCCTGACAAGATGTCTCGGGAAGTGTGCTGTCTCCCCGGGGCTAAGATTCAAGATGTAACTGAACGACTCCAAGGAATCATAAAACCCACTGACAAATACCCCTTCCTCTTGGTTCACGTGGGAACCAATGACACTGCAAGCAATAGCCTCCAGAAGATCAAAAGAGACTCTGAGGCTCTGGGCAGGAAATTGAAGCAATTAAATGCACAAATTGTCATCTCATCTGTCCTCCCAGTTGAACGACGTGGCCCAGGGAGAGAGCGAAAAATAGTGGAAGTGAACAGCTGGCTTCGCAAATGGTGTAAACAGGAACGGTTTGGATTATTAGATCACGGACTGCAGTTTCTTGAAGATGGACTTCTGGCAAGCGATGGGCTGCACCTCACAACGGATGGAAGAAATGCTTTTACCAAAAATCTCAGAAACCTCATCAGGAGGGCTTTAAACTGACTAATGTGGGGGAGGGAGACAGTGCTACTGAAGGTAGGAGTCTATCAATTGATGAAGATGATCATCTAAATGTCATAGAACCAAATGGAGCAAACAGCACGCGGACCTAGTGGTGGGGGAAAAAAATCCTTAAATAAGAGAAACGGGGGAATGATTAATGGACTTCAATGTCTGTACACTAATGCACAAAGCATGGGAAATAAACAAGATGAGCTTGAGCTCTTGGTACAGCAAACTAAATATGACATAATAGGCATCACTGAAACCTGGTGGGATAAGTCCCACGATTGGAATGTAATAATGGAGGGATACAATCTATTTCAGAGAAACAGACCAGACAAGAAAGGAGGAGGAGTGGCGTTATATGTCAGGGATGTGTATACCTGTGAAGAGATCCAAGATTTAGAACCTCAAAGCCAAAGTGAGAGCATTTGGGTCAAAATTAAGGGAGAGAAGAATAACAGTGACCTCATTGTGGGAGTTTACTACAGATCCCCAAGCCAAACGGAGGACATAGATGATGCCTTCCTGGAACAGATGGCCAAGCATGCAAAAGGAAGGGAGATAGTAGTAATGGGGGACTTCAATTACCCGGATATTTGTTGGATGTCAAACTCAGCCAAGAGCATAAGGTCAAACAGATTCCTCACTGGCCTTGCAGACAACTTCATTGTCCAGAAAGTGGGAGAAGCAACAAGAGGAACAGCCATTTTAGATCTGGTCCTAACCAATGTCAATGACCTGGTTAGTGGGGTAGAAGTGGAAGGATCATTAGGCGCAAGTGATCATGCTCTTCTGAAGTTTACTATACAGCGGAAAGGAGCAGCCAAGCATACTAGGACTCAATTTCTTGACTTTAAGAAAGCCGACTTCATAAAACTTAGGGAAGTGCTGGGTGAGATCCCATGGAGAGTAATACTAAAAGGAAAGGGAGTTCATGATGGCTGGGAGTTTGTTAAGAGGGAGATAGTAAAAGCACAACTTCAGGCAATACCATTGAGACGGAAACATGGAAGGTGCCTAAAGAAGCCAGGGTGGCTATCTAAAGAACTTTTAACTGAGTTAAGATTTAAAAAGGGTGTGTACAAAAAATGGAAAAGGGGGGAAACCACCAAAGAGGAATTCAAACAAATAGCCAGCACGTGTAGACACAAAGTCAGAAAAGCTAAAGCACAGAATGAACTCAGGCTTGCTAGAGAGGTTAAAAGCAACAAAAAAGGCTTTTATGGGTATGTTCGTAGCAAAAGGAAGAACAAAGAAACAGTGGGGTCACTCAGAGGAGAAGATGGTGAAATGCAAACAGGGGACACAGAAGGGGCTGAACTCCTCAATGCCTTCTTTGCCTCAGTCTTCTCCGATAAGGAAAACAATGCCCGACCTGAAGAATTTGGAGCAAATGATTCAGCAGAGGAAACACGGCCCAGAATAACTAAGGAGATAGTACAAGAATACTTGGCTAGTTTAGATGTATTCAAGTCTCCAGGGCCAGATGAACTGCATCCAAGAGTATTAAAAGAACTGGCAGATGTGATCTCAGAACCACTGGCAGTCATCTTTGAGAATTCCTGGAGAACAGGCGAAGTCCCGGTAGACTGGAGGAGGGCAAATGTTGTCCCTATTTTCAAAAAGGGGAAAAGAGAGGACCCAAATAATTACCGCCCAGTCAGTCTGACATCAATACCAGGGAAGATTCTGGAGCAGATCATTAAGCAAACAGTCTGTGAGCACCTAGAAAGGAAGGCTGTGATCACCAATAGTCAGCATGGATTTCTGAAAAATAAGTCATGTCAGACTAATTTTAACAGGGAGAAATGTAAAGTATTGCACTTGGGCAAAAAAAATGAGAGGCACAAATACAAGATGGGGGACACCTGGCTTGAGAGCAGTACATGTGAAAAGGATCTAGGAGTCTTGGTTGACCACAAACTTGACATGAGCCAACAGTGTGACGCGGCAGCTAAAAAAGCCAATGCAATTCTGGGCTGCATCAATAGGAGTATAGCATCTAGATCAAGGGAAGTAATAGTGCCACTGTATTCTGCTCTGGTCAGACCTCACCTGGAGTACTGTGTCCAGTTCTGGGCACCACAGTTCAAGAAGGACACTGAGAAACTGGAACGTGTCCAGAGGAGGGCAACCAAAATGGTCAAAGGTCTGGAAATGATGCCTTATGAGGAACGGCTAAAGGAGCTGGGCATGTTTAGCTTGGAGAAGAGGAGGTTAAGGGGTGATATGATAGCCATGTTCAAATATATAAAAGGATGTCACATAGAGGAGGGAGAAAGGTTGTTTTCTGCTGCTCCAGAGAAGCGGACACGGAGCAATGGATCCAAACTGCAGGAAAGAAGATTCCACCTAAACATTAGGAAGAACTTCCTGACAGTAAGAGCTGTTTGACATTGGAATTTGCTGCCAAGGAGTGTGGTGGAGTCTCCTACTTTGGAGGTCTTTAAGCAGAGGCTTGACAACCATATGTCAGGAGTGCTCTGATGGTGTTTCCTGCTTGGCAGGGGGTTGGACTCGATGGCCCTTGTGGTCTCTTCCAACTCTATGATTCTATGATTCTCCAATGGATGCCTGTTGCTCATGCCTAGAGATGGGAAGGTCTGGAAAAAAATCTAGAAAAATGGGGGGGACAGGTTTTTTTCTGAAGCCCCTTTTTCCTGGAAAAAAATGAAAAAAAATTGTTTGATATAGTTTGAATATTCCACATTTTTATTTTCAATTTTTCCTGGGAAAAAAAATGATTTTGGGGGGAAAGAAAAAACGTGCCCTCCCCCCTTTTTCTACCCCCAGGTCTTCCAGAACCCCCACTTTGCAGCTCCCTGCCGACAGACACCAGGCAGGTGCTCTCACTGTACTCCTTCCGGCAACTGCTCAAAATATTTTCGTTAGGGCCAGCGCATCTGAACACATAGAAGCTGCGTGCGATTTACTTCCTTTTAACCACTGCTGACTTTAATCATATTTTGAATACCCTTAAATACCTGCTTTTAACTGTGTTTTATCAATCATTTTAATGTTCTGTTGTATATTTTTGTAAACTGTTTAGAAGCTCTCTTACCACCATGCGGTTTATAATATATAATAAATTCAATTTAAAAAACACACACGCTTCCTTTCCTTTCAAACTGAGTTTGAGCCTTAGTGCAATTACTTTTCAGTAACTGGATGTTGCTTCCTTCTGGGCCTGGCATGCAAAAAAACTGCCTTACGCTTTGCCCCAGCTGTCCTCAAGGAGAGATGGGAAGGCCTGGAAAAAAAAACCGGGAAAATGGGGGGGATAGTCCCCCCCCATTTGCCCCCAAAGCCGTTTTTTAGAAGTCCATGGGGAAAATGACAAAGAGGAAGAGGAAGAAGAAATGGAAAATGATAGCAGTAGTTGAGAAAGTGAGATAGAATAAACTGCATGTATATGTTGTGTCTTCTGTTGTTGCTTTTAAAGCACTACTCAAAGGGTAGACCTTCCATGGAGCTTAAATATTGAGGTGGACCTTAACTTTATTTGCTGTTGGTGCTAAGAGGCAATTTTGATTATTATTTATGTCGGTGGTTTCTTGCTTTTTTCGTTGCTTTTGAGAGAAAGGGGGTGGTTACCTGTTTTATTGCAAGCCTAATACTTTTAGATACACTGCGTTTCACGCAATTTGTAAAACTACTCCACACTGAATCCCCCCCCCATTTTTCCAAAATTTCCTTTCCCCCAAAAAATAACGGAGGGAAACGTCCCGTCCCCTCCATGGCTTCAAAATTTCCGGAAATTTTACATCTCAACTCTATTGCCTTCTTAAAAACTGTCCTCTGGTTCCCCCCATATAATATAATAATAAATAATACATTTTATTTATATCCCGCCCTCCCCAGACGAAGCTGGGCTCAGGGCGGCTAACAACAATCAAAATAGTCCAACATTCTAAAACATTCATTATAAAATTATTTAAATCAAATTAAAATCAAATTAATGGCAACCATCAAGCAAAATTTTGTGCAGATTGCCAGAGGAGGGGGTCAGGCTGCGCCCTGACAAAAGGCCTGGTGGAACAGCTCTGTCTTGCAGGCCCTGCGGAAGGATGTCTGGTCCCGCAGGGCACTGGTCTCTTGTGACAGAGCGTTCCACCAGATTGGAGCCGCGGCCGAGAAAGGCCTGGCTCTAGTTGAGGCCAACCTAACCTCTCTGTGGCCTGGGATCTTTAGGGTGTTTTTATTTGCAGACCGTAAATTTCTCTGTGGGACATACCAGGAGAGGCGGTCCCATAGGTACGAGGGTCCTAGGCCGTATAGGGCTTTAAAGGTTAAAACCAGCACCTTAAACCTGATCCTGTACTCCACCGGGAGCCAGTGCAGCTGGTATAGTACCGGAAGAATGTGATCTCGCAGCGAAGACCCCATAAGGAGTCTCGCCGCGGCATTCTGCACCAGCTGGAGTTTCTGGGTCAGTCTCAAGGGCAGCCCCACGTAGAGCGAGTTACAATAATCCAGTCTGGAGGTGACCGTCGTGTGGATCACAGTGGCTAGGTCAGGGCGAGAGAGATAAGGAGCCAACTGCTTAGCTTGACGGAGATGAAAAAATGCCGCCTTTGTTATAGCTGTAATCTGCGCCTCCATAGAGAGGGAGGTATCGAAGATTACACCCAAACTCTTAACGGATGATGCTGGCACTAATTGCACCCCCGCAAGATATGGGAGTTGCCCCCTCAATCCCATATCGCTCCGTCCCAGCCAGAGGACCTCTGTCTTCGAAGGATTTAACTTCAACCGGCTCCCACGTAACCATCCAGCCACAGCTTCCAGATATCTGGTCAGTGTATCTGGGGCCGAGTCAGGATGGCCATCCATCAACAGATAGAGTTGGGTGTCATCAGCATACTGATGGCAACCCAGCCCAAAACTCCGGACAAGCTGGGCGAGGGGGCGCATAAAGATGTTAAAAAGCGTCGGGGAGAGAATCGCACCCTGAGGCACTCCACACACCAAGGAGTGGCGCGATGACAATTCCCCCCCAAGCACCTCCCTCTGTCCCCGACCGGACAGAAACGAGCGCAGCCATTGAAGGACTGTGCCCTGGATCCCCATGTCAGCAAGGCGGTGGTCCAGAAGTTCGTGATCGACCATGTCGAAGGC
Organism: Podarcis vaucheri; assembly: GCF_965113315.1. Taxonomy (NCBI): domain Eukaryota; kingdom Metazoa; phylum Chordata; class Lepidosauria; order Squamata; family Lacertidae; genus Podarcis; species Podarcis vaucheri. Next base: position 126,179,982 of record NC_138760.1, read on the forward strand.
TGCTGACAGGTCTAGAAGAATCAGCAGCCCCGACCTGCCTCGATCCAGCTGCCTGCGGAGATCATCTGTTAGGGCGACCAGAGCCGTCTCGGTCCCATGCCCAGCGCGGAAGCCGGACTGGAATGGATCGAGAGCAGATGTTTCATCCAGAAACCTACCAAGCTGTTCAGCAACCGCTCTCTCAATCACCTTACCCAGGAATGGAAGATTCGAAACCGGGCAGTAATTGGATAGATCTAAAGGATCTAATGATGTTTTCTTTAAGAGCGGACGCACCACTGCCTCCTTCAGTTCCCCTGTCGTTCATTAAAATGCTTGCACTTCCCTTGACAAGGCAGAATCCCTTCCTGGGAATTCCTGGCAGAGAGCTGCTGAACCCCAGACCCCAAAAGGAAATCCAACCTCATCCAGCATGCAATGCTAAAAACCGAATTCTGTTTTAAATGCAGTTTTTAGGATGCGGGTGGCGCTGTGGTCTAAACCACAGAGGCTAGGTCTTGCTGATCAGAAGGTCGGCGGTTCGAATCTCCATGACGGGGTGAGCTCCTGTTGCTCAGTCCCAGCTCCTGCCAACCTAGCAGTTCAAAAGCACACCAGTGCAAGTAGATAAATAGGTACCCCTCCAGTGGGAAGGTAAACAGCGTTTCCATGCGCTGCTCTGGTTTGCCAGAAGCGGTCTAGTCATGCTGGACACATGACCCTGAAGCTGTCTGCGGACAAAGTGCCGGATCCCTCGGCTAGTAAATCGAGATGAGCGACGCAACCCCAGAGTCATCCGTGACTGGACCTAATGGTCAGGGGTCCCTTTAATACATGGTTCTTCCTCTTCTCCTTTAATCTCCTACAACAACCCTATGAGGTAGGCTAGGCTGATAGGCATGGACTGGACCCATGGCCACCCGGTGGGGAATTCAATCCCTGGTCTCCCAAGACCGTAGTCCAGCACTCTAACCACTACACCACACTGCCTCTCACCACTGCCCAAGATGCAGCAAGATGAGAAAAAATTCAATCTAGAATGGGAAAACTTTATAGACTATTTTAGAGAACACTGCAAAAACGTCAAAACATTGGCAGGTTTCATGTAACATTGATGAACTAAGAATAGAATTAGGAGAGGGGAATGAAGGTGAAATTAATTGAGGAAATATATAGTAATTATAGGCAAGGAGAATAAAAGGGGGGAATGGAAAGGGGGGGTCAGTTATTGCAAATTTGGATTGGATATGTATGTACCAAAAGAAAAAACGTTAATTTGAAAATTGAAAATAATTATAATAAGAAATAGTTTAGAAAACGTTTTAGGGCTTCCGTGCAGCTGATCCAGCGGGGCTTTCCGGAGGCGAGACCAGCGCCTCTCCTCGCTCTTTGCCCGGAGAAGCCCAGAGGCGCCTGCCGCTCGGCTCTGAAACGGTTAACAGCAGCGGCGACAGAACTGAGATTCCTAGAGCGGAGGGGAAAAGGCTGTCGGGAGAATTGCAGCTTCCGCTTCCTGTCCCGCTCCTGGGGGGGTGGGGGGAGAGATACCTGTAATGGCGGCGGCTTTCCTACCTCGCGGAGGCGCTGGAGGTGCGTCGTATGTATTATGTGTTATAAAGGGGGAGAGACGGGGGGGGGCGTGCAGCTGGAGGGAGCGTGGGGAGGGATTAAAAAACCCCATTAGGCAAACCATTTCAATGTAAGTTCTTTTCCTCTGTCTCCTTTTTCTAGTCATGAGTTTATCCAGATTTTCACATCTTATTATTTTTAAATAGAGCTCTTGAAAATTGTTCAGCATTTCGGTGCAGATCTCGCCTAATGCACACGCTTTTGCAAAGGGTATTTCCCATATGTTTCCCATAATACCCACGCTTTTTAGCATCTACACGCAGCCGCTGGGAGAGATCATCAGGGGATTTGGGCTGGGTGTCCATCAATATGCGGATGAGACCCAGCTCTGCCTCTCTTTCAAATGGGAACCAGTGAAGGCGGGGAAGGTCCTGTGTGAGTGTCTGGAGGCGGTTGGAGGATGGATGGCGGCTAACAGATTGAGGTTGAATCCTGACAAGACACAAGTACTGTTTTGGGGGGGCGGGCTGGTGTGGGGGACTCCCTGGTCCTGAATGGGGTAATTGTACCCCTGAAGGACCAGGTGCGCAGCCTGGGAGTCATTTTGGACTCACAGCTGTCCATGGAGGCACAGGTCAATTCTGTGTCCAGGGCAGCTGTTTACCAGCTCCATCTGGGACGCAGGCTGAGACCCTACTTGCCCACAGAATGTCTTGCCAGAGTGGTTCCTGCTGTGGTTATCTTGGACTACTGCAATGCGCTCTATGTGGGGCTACCTTTGAAGGTGACCCGGAAACTGCAACTGATCCCATCGTTAAGCCTGGACACTGAGATCCAGCACCTTCTGGTGGTTCCCTCATTGCGAGAAGTGATGTTACAGGGAACCAGGCAGAGGGCTTTCTTAGTAGTGGTGCCCTCCCTGTGAAAAACCCTCCCATCAGATGTCAAGGAAATAAATAGCTATCCTATTTTTAAAAGACATCTGAAGCCAGCCCTGTTTAGGAAAGTTTTAAATAATTAAATACTGTATTGTTTTTAACACTCGATTGGGAGCCGCACAGAGTGGCTGGGGAAACTCAGCAGCCAGATGGTCGGGGTATTTATTATTATTATTATTATTATTATTATTATTATTATTATTATTATTTACATTTCCCATAGTTAATGCATTCTGTATATAATTCCACTAAAATTATTCATTTATAGGTCTTCCCCCCTTTTTATGGGGGTAGGACATCTTTTCCTCATGGAAAAGATCTTTCTCCTCCCAGCAGGCCAACCTGGGCAGGTGGGGGACCTTCCTTGGGCTCCCCATAGGGCTTGGGGTCAAGGCAAACCCTTAAGCATTGGAAAACCTTCTGCAGAGGCTTCCCCTGGAACTTGTAATAATTTTTATCCGGCCTGATTTTACTATAATTTGTTACATTTATATACCTCCCTATACCCACAGGCCTCAGGACAGTTCACAGGATAAAATTATAATATTAAAACTCAAAGTACATAATCAAAACAGAAACAAAAACAACCCAATAACATCCCCCAACACACACATTTTAAATTATTTGTGTTTCAGTTAAACAGCAGTTTCTGCAAGAGCAGTTCTGGGCAGAAGAGGTTTTTTTAAAAAGGAGAAACAAGCAACTTCAAGTCCACATTAAAAGTCCATGTGTTGCTGCGGCCTTATACCGACAGGCTAATAATGATAATACTACTAGTAATACGAATTTCCTTGAGCGTCCTCTCCCACTTTGTGGAGCCCGATTGGCCCCCTAGTACACTCCAAGCTGGGAGACTGAACGCAAGTGGATGAAAGATCCTAATTAATGCAACCAAACACTGGTAAGGGCTCATTATCAAGCCTACCTAGTGGCAGGGAAGGCAGCAAAGAAAGCATAGTTTTTTGCCTCCATTGCCTCCTCATTATGTCATCTGGCAGAACTTTTCCGGGTTGTACGGGGCCTTTTACAGGCTGGCCCAAAGGAGGTGGGAGAACCAATGGTAGCTCGCTTTGACTTCTTTGCAAAGCATGTTGTTGTTAAAATTGCTTGCCACAATGCTACGTCGATTGCAGGAGAGATCTGACCAGGTTCATATGGCAGGATAAGAAACCCCACATAAAATACAAATTACTGACTGACAAAAAAAGAAAGGGGCAGGTTTCGCACTCCCCGATTTAAGAACATATTTCAAAGCCTCGTGCCTATGTTGGATTAAGGATTGGATCTTATTAGAGAAAACATATACTTGATTTGGAGAGTTGCAACAACAGGTACGGATGGCATAAAGTCAAAGTCCACAGAGGGTTCACTAATCATAGTCAGAAATGCTCTTTATAAAGTGTGGACAAAATACCAACCATTATTAGAACCCCAAACACCATGGTGGCTGTCCCCAGTAGAGACCTTTGCAGTCAAAAAAATAAATATGGAGGGAAATTGGGCAACCTATAGTCAATTATTAAAAAAAGACAAGGACATCTGAGATTGAAAACATTTGGAGAGAGAAGGCACTACGTCAGTGTTTCCCAAACTTTTTTGGGCAACGGCACACCTGTTTACTGAAAAAAAATCTCGCGGCACACCACCATTAAAGCCCTGCCCCGTGACGTCAGCGCGCAGCGTCACACCGGGAGGGACGCACGAAAGTGAAAGTTTTTTCCCTCCCCCTTGCCGGGAACCTCCAAGCTTTGGGGGTGGGAGGAGGCAGCAGAGCGAGGGACTGAGGGACGGCGGCAACTGAGGCGGCGGCGGCTTTTGTGGTGGTGGCGGCGATAGCAGGCGGAGGAGGGGGCGGCGGCGGGGCTTGAGGAGCCGTCGCCGGGAGTTGCTGCTGCTGTTGTTGCTGCTGTTGCCCGGACATGCCGGCCTCCTCCTCCTCCGGTGTCTCGCGCTCCTCCCTTTTGCACGCGCTGCCCCGCCGCTCGGCACCACCACGTGGATCCTCGCCGCCGCCGCCTCTCACCGCCCGACTCGCCCGACTCCCTCCCTCGGCACACCAGCCAATGTCTCACGGCACAGTAGTGTGCCGCGGAACACCGGTTGGGAAACACTGCACTACGTCACCGATTGGCTTCCATATCACCAAAAAATTGGCTTTGGGAAAGATGAATCCAAACTACAAAAAGCATTATTACGAAATGACAAAAAAAATATTATCTAAAACTGTTATTGGAATGGTATCTGAAAGATGAGGAAGTAAAGGATGTAATGGTTAAATGGGCCCAGGACATGGGCCCCACAATACAGATGGAACAGTGGGAGAGACTCTGGAGGTTAGATATCAGATTTACTGCCTGTTATACTATCAAGGAAAACTGAATGGAAATGTTATACAGGTGGTATGTGACACCTTCCAAACTAGCCAAGATATGTAAACTCAAATCCAACCGATGTTGGAAATGCAGTAATGCAGAGGAAACAATGATACATGTATGGTGAAGCTGTGAGAAAATTAATAAATTTTGGGGGTGTATCCATGAAGAGCTAAGAAAGATGCTGAAAGCTCCTATAGAAAAAAAGCCAGAGGCATGCCTAATGGGCATTATAGGAAAGGACACCCCACAGGATATCAAATGTTATTCTTATATGCCACAGCTGCAGCCAGATTATTACTTGCTAAAAATTGGAAGGGGGGCATTATTCCCACAAAAGAAGACTGGATAAGTAAATTATGTGACTTTATAGAATTGGCCAAACTAACAGCAGCCATAAGACACCAGTCAAACCAGAATTTAAGGAAGGAATGGAAATGCTTTGAGGACCAAATGAAAAAACACTGTTCTAAAGAAAACCTGTTGATATGTATGGACTAAGGATGTAAAGTTGAATCAGATTATGACAAATTAATAATAGGTGAATGTTGAATGCTATCAAAAACACAATGTAAATAAGAGCATAGAATATTGAAAGATGTCGAGCTGAGGCGGAGGGAAGTCCCAGTGTTGGAATTTTTATTTTATATATCTTTATGTTGGGCTCTTTTATTTTATGAATGGTATATTGATTGTATATATACTTTCTATAATAAACTTTATCGAGGAAAAAGAAGAAGATAAAATTGCTTCCATCCACCAAGACAGCAGATGAGTCTCATGGGTTGTCCAGAGCACAGTCTAGTCCTGTTGTGTTGGATGAGTTTTTTCAGTTGGTCAGGCTCGAGGATATGGACATGGTGTTTTGATCAGTCAGGGTGACCATTTGCACTCTTGACCCTTTCGCCTCTTGGCTGATAAAAACCAGCAGGGAGGGAACAGCAGGCTGGGCCAGGGAGATGATCAGTGCCTCTTTACAAGAGGGGGGGGTGGTCCCTGCATGTTTGAAGGAGGCAGAGGTAAAACCACTCCTTAAGAAACCTTCTCTGAATTCAGAAAGCCTAACTACCGGCCAGTTGTTGATCTCCCTTTCCTGGGCAAGGTTCTGGAGTGAGTGGTCGCAGACCAGATCCAGGTGCTTTTGGAAGAAACTGATTTTCTGGATCCATTTCAATCAGGGTTTAGGCCTGGTTTTGGCACGGAAACTGCTTTGGTGGCCCTCTATGATGACCTCTGTCGAGAGAGAGAGACAATTGAAATGTGTCCCTGTTCATTGTTCTCCACCTCTCAGCGGTTTTCAATAGCATCCACCATGGTATCCTTCTGGAGCGACTCTCAGAACTGGGGGTGGGTGGCACTGCTTTGCAGTGGTTCCAGTCCTACTTGGATGGTCGTTCCCAGAAGGTGTTACTTGGGGAATTCATTTCAGCCCCATGGAAGCTTCAATGTGGGGTTCCGCAGGGCCCAATCCAATCCCCCTTGTTGTTTAACATCTACGTGAAATCGCTGGGAGGGATTATCCAGAGGTTTGGAGTACGTTGCCAGCAGTATGCTGATGACACTCAGCTCTATTTCTCCTTTCTATCTGTAGTGGAAGTGTTGGACCAGTGTCTTGCCTTTGTAATGGGTTCGATGAGAGCCAACAAATTGAAGCTCAATCCAGATAAGAGTGAGGCTCAGTTAGTGGGTGGTTCCCTAGAGCAGATGGGTGGGAGGTCACCTGCTCTTGATGGGATTACGCTTCCTCTGAAGGAGCAGGTTCGTAGCTTGGGGGGTCCTCCTGGATCCTTTGCTGTCGCTCAAGGCTCAGATGTCCTGTAGTGCCTTCCATCAGCTTTGACTGGTAGCCCAGCTACACCCCTATCTGGACAGGGATAGCCTATCTACCATTGTCTATGCTCTGGGAAATTCAAGGTTAGATATAGATATGCGTTATACGTAGGGCTGCCTCTGAAGACAGTGTGGAAACTTCAGCTAGTGCAGAATTCAGTGGCCAGGTTGCTCACCAGAGCAAGGCGGTTTGAGCATATTACCCCCACCCTGGTCTGACTGCAATGGCTACCAATTAGTTTCTGGCCCCAATTCCAAGTGTTGGTTTTGACCTATAAAGCCTTAAATGGCTCAGGACCACAATACCTCAAGGACCGCCTCTTTGCATATGAACCTACCCGGATCCGGAGATCACCTTCTTCGTGTGCCGTCTCCTCGAAAGTTTCAGAAGGTTGCAACACGAGAACTGGCCTTTTCTTCAGTGGCTCCCCATCTGTGGAATGATCTCCCCAGGGACACTCGCCTGGTGTCTTCATTATACACTTTTAGGCACCAGGCAAAAACGTTCCTTTTAACCAGACCTTTGGTTGATCTGTTTGACATACTATGCCCTTTTTCAAATGTGGCTCTTTTCTGGAGGGGTGTTATTGGGTTGCTGTTTTTATTCTGATTATATATTTTGTGATATTTTCTGTGAACCATGCTGAGACCTCCAGGTATAGGGCAGTATACAAACACTGATAATGATAATGATAAAAATTTTATTATTTGTACCCTATCCATTTGACTGGGTTGCCCCAGCCACTCGAGCTGGCTTCCATCAAGTATAAAAGCACAATTAAACATTAAAAGCTTCCCTATACAGGGCTGCCTCCAGTTGTCTTCTACAAGTTGTATAGTTGTTTGTTTCCTTGACATCTGACGGGATAGCTTTCCACAGGGTGGGCACCACTACCAAGAAGGCCCTCTGCCTCGTTCCTTGTAACTTGACTTCTCACAGTGAGGGAACTGCCAGATGCGCCAATTCATCAGTTTGCCTTTTTATTCCATCAGGAGATGCTGAAGGGATGCTGGCAGAAGGGGAACAATCAGAAGTGTCACCACAAAGAGGCAAAGAGGAGGAGGAGCAAAGGAAGCTGAGGGTTCAAGATGGAGGCAGCGAGGGGAGACAAAAGCAAAAGTCGGAGGGTAAATCCGGTACGTCTCAGGGTGATGAAAACCAAATTCCCAGAGAGGAGAAGAAGCATGAATGCACAGTGTGTGGAAAGAGATTTGGTAATCGCTCCACTCTTACTTTACATCAAAGAGTGCACACAGGACAGAAACCATATACATGTTCAGAGTGTGGGAAAAGCTTCAGTTGCTGTAGCTCCCTTAAGTCGCATCAAAAAACTCATACAGGAGAGAAACCATATAAATGTTTGGACTGTGGAAAGAGCTTCAGTCACAGTAGTACCCTTATCTTGCATCAAAGAACTCATACAGGAGAGAAACCGTATAAATGTTCAGAGTGTGGAAAGAGATTCAGTCACAGTGGTACCCTTACCTTGCATCAAAGAACTCATACAGGGGAGAAACCATATAAATGTTCAGAGTGTGGAAAGAGATTCAGTGTGAGTAGTAGCCTTAAGTCACATAAAAAAAATCATACAGGGGAGAAACCGTATACATGTTCAGAGTGTGGAAGGAGCTTCAGTCAGAGCAGCACCCTTAAGTCGCATCAAAGAACTCATACAGGGGAGAAACCGCATACGTGTTTGGAGTGTGGAATGAGCTTCGCTCGCAGCAATGCGCTTACTAGACATCAACAAACTCATCGAGGCAGCAAACCTTATAAATGCTGGGAATGTGGCAAGAACTTCAGTCGCCTCGACTCCCTTTACTCACATGAAAGAATTCATACAGGGGAGAAAGGATATACATGTTTGGAGTGTGGAAAGATTTTCAGGCACAGTTGCAGCCTTACCTTGCATCAAAGATTGCACACAGGAGAGAAACCTTATAAATGTTTGGAGTGTGGCAAGAGCTTCAGTCGTGGTAGCTTTCTTACATTGCATCAACGAACTCATACAGGAGAGAAACCGTATACATGTTCAGAGTGTGGAAGGAGCTTTAGTTGCCGTAGCTCCCTTAAGTCGCATCAAAGAACTCATACAGGAGAGAAACCGTATACATGTTTAGAGTGTGGAAGGAGCTTCAGTCAGAGTAACCACCTTACTAGACACCAAATAAGTCATATAGGGAGAAAATCTTTAAAATGTTTGGCATATGGAAAGAACTCCCTTCCTAAACAGTAAAGAACTCGTACAAGGGAAACATCTTAGAAAGGGTCGGAGTGTCGGAAGATCTTTAAGCCAATGATCATGTTCAGCATTAGAATTTGCTTCCATTAGAATTTTGATTCCTTTTAGTGGCCGTGTTACAGATTATCCTCCTGATCAGAGTTAGATTTACATAGCTGTATTCTGTTTTATTTCCCATGCATTTTGCATGTATTCATCACAAGTCTCTCACCAACCCTTGTTGGCGTGGCCAGAAGTATTCTACCTGAAGGAGCGCCTCCACCCCCATCGTCCAGCCCAGACACTGAGGTCCAGCGACGAGGGCCTTCTGGTGGTTCCCTCACTGCGAGAAGTGAGGTTACAGGGAACCAGGCAGAGGGCCTTCTTGGTAGTGGAACCCGCCCTGTGGAACGCCCTCCCATCAGACGTCGAGGAAATAAACCACTATCTGACTTGTAGAAGACATCTGAAAGAAACTCTGTACAGAGAGTTTTAAATGTCTAATATTTTAACATTTTTTAATGTGCTGTAAGCTGCCCAGAGTGGCTGGGAAAACCCAGCCAGATAGGTGGGATATAAATATTAAATGATGATGATTTGATAAATGGATGCAACATTTTGATATTTGTGTCAATGTTTAGTTGTAGTGTGGTCTTGAGTTGATTTTATTTTAACTGCTTTTATCCTCTGCTGCATAAATGTTGTTGAAAAACAGGTATGCTGTGTTCTCCCCCCAGCTCTCCGCTTAACTAGTATTCCCCCCCCCATTCTGAAAATGTGAAATCCGCTATGCAGCTATGTGCAGGTATTTGTTTATCTGGTAATCTGGCAACGGAAGAAGATGCAACCTCATCCAGAACACAACACTAAAAAAAACCAAATTATGTTTTAATTACAATTTTTAGATACATCAGATTTGCACAGAAGAGCGATCAAAGATTTAAAAATTCATGTGTGTTAGCGGGACAGTTTCCCTGTTGCATAGTCTAGTGAAAGGTGATATTTTGGTCCTGAACTCTGCTGATCAAATCCCTGATAGTGCAGGTCATAGTCCAGGAAACTTAACCCATCTTCTTCAAGGGATGCCTGTTAGAAACTGTCCTCTGGTCCGTTCCCCCCCCCCCCATATGTCTGTCGTTCACTAAAATGCTTGCCCTTCCCATGACAAGGTGCAAGCCCTTCCTGGGAATTCCTGGCAAAGAGCTGCTGAACCCCAGACCCCAAAAGGAAATCCAACCTCATCTAGCAGGCAATGCTAAAGATTGAATTCTTTTATAATTCAGTTTTTAAGATATATTTGCACCAAAATGTAAAAAATGCCTGTGTTAGAAAAACAGTTGCCCTAGGTACTCTAGTGCAGGCTTGGGTCTCTAGCTGTTTTTGGACTACGATTCCCATTATCCCTTAATACTGCTAACTGGGAGTGATGGGAGTTGTAGTCCCGAAAGATCTGGAGACTCAAGTGTGGGAATCCTTCTTTAGTGAAAGGTGAGGATACGGACGTGAACTGCACTGATTCAATTGTAGATGGCATCTTTCATAGCTCCGATAAGAGAGGAGTTCAGGGAGCAAACGGCCTCTTCCTCTGATGACTCTCCCCCTGCCTTGCTGAGCTTGTGTGTTTCTGCGTCCTTGCAGCCATGGGATCTGCTGCTGTTCAGGCTCATGCCACTCTCTGTGTTGCCTTGTCAGAAGCTGCCCACTAGTGGCCCCCAGCCCTACTCCCCCCCCCCATGTGTGTCATTCACTATAAGGCTTGCCCAAGCCATTGTTCGCCACTGGCAGAGAGCCTGCCCAGACCCCAATGTGTCTGTTTCCTGCTCTGCCACTTCTTGTTCCAAAGGTTGCCCATTCTCCACCAGAGAGGGCGGCAAGCAGATCCTTAAGGCCAGGTTTGCTGCTGAAGTCCACGGGAACGCCTGGATCTAAGCCAGGAAACCTTGGTTCGTTGTGGGGATCTGTTTCTCTGTGCACATGCGACTTGTTAGGAAATTAATTTTGGAAATACGATGTACCGGATTTGCCCAACAGGGCAGTGAAAAAATAGAAAAAATATCTGTATCCAGCTTTCGAACTCGCTGCCTATTGATACGACGCAGTCACTTTCACTGTGTTTTAATCCATGTTTACTGTTTATTTTAATTATTTTTAATAAGAAAATAGTCATTTTATTTTTTATTTACTGATAATGTCATTGTTTTATTTTTCCTGAACTGTGGATTTCAAAAATCCCAAACATATATGCACAGGTGCATGTAAAGCCTACAAAAGATGAAATAGCCAAAAAAAAGTATGCAATCCCTAAGAAGCCATTTACAACCCCCCACCCCCCATGCAGGTTTCCTCAGGAGTCAGTCCCACTGTTCCCAACAGGTGCTTAATCTCAGGGAAAAGCGGATAAATTCAGTTTTGGGATTCCCCAGGCAGAAGAGATTTTGGTCCTCTGAGGGTTAAATGCAGTGAGAGAGGAAATTATGCTTTTCCTTCCTCTCTGCTTGCCTGAACTCTGCAGGCTTTCCCCAAAGGTCTTGGGGGTTACAGATCCTTTCCTCACTATTAGTGCCACCTGGCTCAGATCCAGTTCCATCACAATGTGATTGCTTACAGGAATCTGTGTTTGACAGTGAATGGTCTCCCCTTCCTTGGAGGTTTTTAAGCAGAGGTTGGATGGCCCTCTGTCAGGGATTCTTTAGCTGAGATTCCTGTACATCGGGGTTGGAATAGAGGATCCCTGGGGTCCCTCCCAACTCATCGATTCTGTGGAAGCTGCCCATAAACACACACCCCCGCCCATTCACAAGGTAGGAACATAAATAATGCAGGAAAGTTGAAATGCAATCTGTGATCCCCTCCCCTTTTAAGACAGTGGCTCCCAATTTTTTCTGATTCCCATCATTGTTATATACTGCCCTATACCCAGGGGTCTCAGAATAAAATCAGTATATTAAACCACAAAATACATAATAAAAATCAAAACAACCCCCATAAAAAACCAATTGCCTTACCCTAACCTATAAAATGGGACGCGGGTTGCGCTGTGGGTTAAACCACAGAGCCTAGGACTTGCCGATCAGAAGGTTGGTGGTTCGAATCCCGGTGACAGGGTGAGCTCCCGTTGCTCGGTCCCTGCTCCTGCCAACCTAACAGTTCGAAAGCACGTCAAAGTGCAACTACATAAATAGGTACCGCTTCAGCGGGAAGGTAAACGGCGTTTCCATGCGCTGCTCTGGTTCGCCAGAAACGGCTTGGTCATGCTGGCTACATGACCCAGAAGCTGTACGCCGGTACCCTCGGCCAGACGTTATCTGTTGATAATACAGTGGTACCTCAGGTTAAGAACTTAATTTGTTCTGGAGGTCCATTCTTAACCTGAAACTGTTCTTAACCTGAGGTACAACTTTAGCAAATGGGGCCTCCCGCTGCCACCACACGATTTCTGTTCTCATCCTGAAGCAAAGTTCTTAACCTGAGGTACTGTTTATGGTTTAGCAGAGTCTGTAACCTGGAGCATCTGTAACCTGGAGCATCTGTAACCTGAGGTACCACTGTAAAAATAAATAAATAAATACAACATAGACATCAGGGTGTGTAGCTACTGACAGCCTAGTCCCGAATTTATACAATCCTCTTTTTAAGCCTTCCAAGTGGGTGGCTCAGTATTGCCTCTGTACATCTCAGCGGAGAGGAGGAAACTACAGTGGTGCCTCGCAAGAGGAAATTAATTCGTTCCGCAAGTCTCTTCGTCTTGCGAGTTTTTCGTCTTGCGATGCACGGTTTCCCATAGGAATGCATTGAAAATCAATTAATGCGTTCCTAGGGAAACCGCCTTCAGACCAGGTCCGGAGACAGTCTGTCCCCGGACCTCTTCTGAAGGCTGGGGGGGGGCAAGGGCTTTTCTTCCCACCCCCAGCATTTTAAAAAACCCCGGGACAGCGACGGACTTCTCCGCTGTCCGGGCAATCTTAAAATGCTGGCGGGCGGCATTTTAAAATCGCCCCGGGACAGCGGAGGACTTCTCCGCTGTCCGGGGCGATTTAAAAGCCCCTGGGAAGGCAGGCAGGGGGGACAAAGACTTTCGCCCCCCGCCCGCCTTCAGAAGGTGTTCCCGCCCAGCCGCCCGGCTTCGGAGCAGCGTTCCGAAGCCCGGCGGCGGGGGCAGGTGTTCCCGTCCCCCCGCCCGGCTTCGGAGCAGCGTTCCAAAGCCCGGCGGCGGCGGGAGGATGCGTTCCCGCCCCACCGCCCGGCTTCGGAGCAGCGTTCCAAAGCCCGGCGGCGGGGGCAGGTGTTCCCGTCCCCCCGCCCGGCTTCGGAGCAGCGTTCCAAAGCCCGGCGGCGGGGGCAGGTGTTCCCGTCCCCCCGCCCGGCTTCGGAGCAGCGTTCCAAAGCCCGGCGGCGGCGGGAGGATGCGTTCCCGCCCCACCGCCCGGCTTCGGAGCAGCGTTCCGAAGCCCGGCGGCGGGGGCAGGTGTTCCCGTCCCGCCGCCCGGCTTCGGAGCAGCGTTCCGAAGCCCGGCGGTGGCGGGAGGAGGCGTTTCCGCCCCACCGCCCGGCTTCGGAGGAGGTCCGAGGACAGTGGGGAAGACGCGCTGCGCTTCCCCGCTGACCCGGATATTTCCCTATGGGCTGTCGTCTTGCGAAGCAAGCCCATAGGGAAATTCGTCTTGCGAAGCGCCTCCAAAACGGAAAACCCTTTCATCTAGCGGGTTTTCCGTCTTGCGAGGCGTTCGTCTTGCGAGGTACCACTGTACCAGCCCCACATATTTATCATATATACACATACGGGGTTGGACTAGGTGACCATTGAGATCAACAAACTCATGTTCTCTAAAATAGTCTATAAAGTTTCTCCATTCTTGATTGAATTTTTTCTCATTTGATCGGTAAGATTAGCCATTTCGGCATAGTCAATCATCTTAGTTATCCATTCTTCTTTGGGTCCTTTACTTCTTTCCACGTCTGGGATAGTAGCCTTTGGCCACTGTAATCGCATAAATAAACAGTCTCTTTTGCTTCCTTGGCATTTTTTCTCCTATTACACCTAGTAAAAGAGCCTCTGGGTTTTCTTAACAAACGTAATTTAAAGAATTTTTAAAAATTTCCCAGAAGCCCTTTACTTTTTTACACGTCCACCACATAGGAAAATGTGGAAAGAAGACAAGGTCCGAATGAAAGAAGAATGGAAAGATGACGGACTCTGCCGAAATGGCTAAACTTACCCTAAAGATCAGGCACCAAGATGAGAAAAAATTCAATCTAGAATGGGAAAGCCTTATAGACTATTTTAGAGAACACTGTAAAAACGTCAAAACATTAGCAGGTTTGATGTAACATTTATGAACTAAAAATAGAATTAGGAGAGGGGAATGAAGGTGAAATTAATTGAGGAAATATATAGTAATTATATGCAAGGAGAATAAAAGGGTGGGATGGAAACGGGGGGGGGGAGTCAGTTATTGCAAATTTGGATTGGATATCTGTGTACCGAAAGGAAAATCGTTGTTAATTTGAAAGTTGAAAATAATTATAATAATAAATAGTTTAGAAAACGTTTTAGGGCTTCCGCGCAGCTGATCCAGCGGGGCTTTCCGGAGGCGAGACCAGCGCCTCTCCTCGCTCTTTGCCCGGAGAAGCCCAGAGGCTCCTGCCGCTCGGCTCTGAAACGGTTAACAGCAGCGGCGACAGAACTGATATTCCTAGAGCGGAGGGGGGGAAAGGCTGTCGGGAGAATTGCAGCTTCCGCTTCCTGTCCCGCTCCTGGGGGTGGGGTGGGGGGAGAGATACCTGTCATGGCGGCGGCTTTCCTTCCTCGCAGAGGCGCTGGAGGTGGGTCGTATGTATTATATAAAGGGGGAGAGACGGGGGGGGGGGACAGCTGGAGGGAGTGTGGGGAGGGATGAAAAAACCCCATTAGGCAAACCATTTCAATGTAAGTTCTTTTCCTCTGTCTCCTTTTTCTAGTCATCCATTTGTCCAGATTTTCACATCTTATTATTTTTAAATAGAGCTCTTGAAAGTTGGTCAGCATTTCGGTGCAGATCTCGCCTAATGCACACGCTTTTGCAAAGGGTATTTCCCATATATTTCCCATAATACCCACGCTTTTTAACATCTGCATGCAGCCGCTGGGAGAGATCATCAGGGGATTGGGATGGGTGTCCATCAATATGCGGATGAGACCCAGCTCTGCCTCTCTTTCAAATGGGAACCAGTGAAGGCGGGGAAGGATGGATGGCGGCTAACAGATTGAGGTTGAATCCTGACAAGACACAAGTACTGTTTTGGGGGGGCAGGTTGGCGTGGGGGACTCCCTGGTCCTGAATGGGGTAACTGTGCCCCTGAAGGACCAGGTGCGCAGCCTGGGAGTCATTTTGGACTCACAGCTGTCCATGGAGGCGCAGGTCAAATCCGTGTCCAGGGCAGCTGTTTAGCAGCTCCATCTGGTACGTAGGCTGAGACCCTACCTGCCCACAGACTGTCTCACCAGAGTGGTGCATGCTCTAGTTATCTCCCGCTTGGATTACTGCAATGCTCTCTACGTGGGGCTACCTTTGAAGGTGACCCGAAAACTGCAACTGATCCAGAATGTGACAGCTAGACTTGTGGCTAGGAATGGCCAGTCACAGGACCATATAACACCGGCCCTGAGAGATCTGCATTGGCTTGCAATGCATTGGCTTCCAAAGTGCTGATGCTGACCTTTAAAGCCCTCAACGACCTCAGCTCAGTAGACCTGAAGGAGCATCTCCACCCCCATCGTTAAGCCTGGACACTGAGATCCAGCACCTTCTGGAGGTTCCCTCGTTGCGAGAAGTGAGGTTGCAGGGAACCAGGCAGAGGGCTTTCTTATTAGGGGTGCCCTCCCTGTGAAACACCCTCCCATCAGATGTCAAGGAAATAAGCAGCTATCCTATTTTTAAAAGACATCTGAAGCCAGCTCTGTTTAGGAAAGTTTTAAATATTTAAATGCTGTATTGTTTTTAACACTCGATTGGGAGGCTCCCAGAGTGGCTGGGGAAATTCAGTAGCCTGATGGGTGGGGTATAAATTATTATTATTATTATTATTATTATTATTATTATTATTATTATTATTATTCTACATTTCCCATAATTAATGCATTCTGTATCTAATTCCGCTAAAATTTTTCATTTATAGGTCTTCCCTCCTTTTTATGGGGGTAGGACATCTTTTCCTAATGGAAAAGATCTTTCTCCTCCCAGCAGGCCAACCTGGGCAGGTGGGGGACCTTCCTTGGGCTCCCCATAGGGCTTGGGGTCAAGATCCGAATGAATGCAACCAAACACTGGTAAGGGCTCATTATCAAGCCTAGCTAGTGGCAGTGAAGGCAGCAAAGAAAGCATAGTTTTTTGCCTCCATTGCCTCCTCATTATGTCGTCCGGCAGAACTTTTCCGGGTTGTACGGGGCCTTTTACAGGCTGGCCCAAAGGAGGTGGTAGAACCAATGGTAGCTCGCTTTGACTGCTTTGCAAAGCATGTTCTTGTTAAAATTGCTTGCCACAATGCTTTGTCGATTGCAGGAGAGATCTGACCAGGTTCATGTGGCAGGGTAAGAAACCCCACATAAAATACAAATTACTGACTGACAAAAAAAGAAAGGGGCGGGTTTCGCACTCCCCGATGTAAGAACATATTTCAAAGCCTCGTGCCTATGTTGGATAAAGGATTGGATCTTATTAGAGAAAACATATACAGTGGTGCCCCGCAAGACGAACGCCTCGCAAGACGGAAAACCCGCTAGATGAAAGGGTTTTCCGTTTTGAAGGCGCTTCGCAAATCGAATTTCCCTATGGGCTTGCTTCGTAAGACGAAATGTCTTGCGAGTTCCTGTGGGTTTTTTCCCCTCCCCCCCTTGCTAAGCCGCTTATCAGCTGATCCGCTAAAAGCCGCTATAGCGCTCATCTGCTAAGCTGTCAATGGGCTTGCTTCGCAAGACGAAAAACCGCTATACAAAGAGCCTCACGGAACAGATTAATTTCGTCTTGCGAGGCACCACTGTACTTGATTTGGAGAGTTGCAACAACAGGTACGGATGGCATGCATGCCTTGGCTACAGTAAGGTCCACAGAGGGTTCACTAATCATATAGTCAGAAATGCTCTTTATAAAGTGTGGACAAAATACCAACCATAATTAGAACCCCAAACGCCATGGTGGCTGTCCCCAGTAGAGACTTTTGCAGTCAAAAAAATAAATATGGAGGGAAATTGGGCAACCTATAGTCAACTATTAAAAGAAGACAAGGACATCTGAGATTCAAAACATTCAGAGATATAAGGCACTACCTCACCGATTGGCTTTCATATGGAACAACGTTTTTAATTCAGATAAACAAAATTGGCTTTGGGAAAGATGAATGATGAATCCAAACCACAAAATGACAAATTTTTTAAATCTAAAACTGTTATTGGAATGGTATCTGAAAGATGAGGAAGTAAAGGATGTAATGGTTAAATGGGCCCAGGACATGGGCCCCACAATACAGATGGAACAGTGGGAGAGACTCTGGAGGTTAGATATCAGATTTACTGCCTGTTATACTATCAAGGAAAACTGAATGAAAATGTTATACAGGTGGTATGTGACACCTTCCAAACTAGCCAAGATATGTAAACTCAAATCCAACCGATGTTGGAAATGCAGTAATGCAGAGGAAACAATGATACATGTATGGTGGAGCTGTGAGAAAATTAATAAATTTTGGGGGTGTATCCATGAAGAGCTAAGAAAGATGCTGAAAGCTCCTATAGAAAAAAAGCCAGAGGCATACCTAATGGGCATTATAGGAAAGGACACCCCACAGGATATCAAAAGGTTATTCTTATATGCCACAGCTGCAGCCAGATTATTACTTGCTAAAAATTGGAAAGGGGGCATTATTCCCACAAAAGAAGACTGGATAAGTAAATTATGTGACTTTATAGAATTGGCCAAATTAACAGCAGCCATAAGACACCGGTCAAACCAGAATTTAAGGAAGGAATGGCAATGCTTTGAGGACCAAATGAAAAAACACTGTTCTAAAGAAAACCTGTTGATATGTATGGACTAAGGATGTAAAGTTGAATCAGATTGTGACAAATTAATAATAGGTTAATGTTGAATACTATCAAAAACACAATGTACAGTGGTGCCTCGCAGGACGAAATTAATTCGTTCCGCAATTCTCTTCGTCTTGCGGTTTTTTCGTCTTGCGATGCACGGTTTCCCATAGGAATGCATTGAAAATCAATTAATGCGTTCCTAGGGAAACCACCTTCAGACCAGGTCCGGGGACAGTCTGTCCCCCGACCTCTTCTGAAGGCTGGGGGGGGGGGACAGGGGCTTTTCTTTACACTGCCAGCCTTCAGAAGGCTGTTCTCGTGCTTCGGGTGACAGGCTGCCGCCCCGAGCCTCGCGCGCCCGGCGGGACCTCCTGCCGGGCGCGCAAGGCTTGCAGGCACTCGCCCGAAGCAAGGGGAGCTCTCCGAAGGGCTCCCCGTGCTTCGGGTGACAGGCTGCCGCCCCGAGCCTCACGCGCCCGGCGGGACCTCCTGCCGGGCGCGCGAGGCTTGCAGACACTCGCCCGAAGCAAGGGGAGCTCTCCGAAGGGCTCCCCGTGCTTCGGGTGACAGGCTGCCGCCCCGAGCCTCGCGCGCCCGGCGGGACCTCCTGCCGGGCGCGCGAGGCTTGCAGGCATTCGCCCGAAGCAAGGGGAGCTCTCCGAAGGGCTCCCCGTGCTTCGGGTGACAGGCTGCCGCCCCAAGCCTCGCGCACCCGGCGGGACCTCCTGCCGGGCGCGTGAGGCTTGCAGGCATTCGCCCGAAGCAAGGGGAGCTCTCCGAAGGGCTCCCCGTGCTTCGGGTGACAGGCTGCCGCCCCGAGCCTCGCGCGCCCGGCGGGACCTCCTGCCGGGCGCGCGAGGCTTGCAGGCATTCGCCCGAAGCAAGGGGAGCTCTCCGAAGGGCTCCCCGTGCTTCGGGTGACAGGCTGCCGCCCCAAGCCTCGCGCACCCGGCGGGACCTCCTGCCGGGCGCGCGAGGCTTGCAGGCATTCGCCCGAAGCAAGGGGAGCTCTCCGAAGAGCTCCCCGTGCTTCGGGTGACAGGCTGCCGCCCCAAGCCTCGCGCACCCGGCGGGACCTCCTGCCGGGCGCGCGAGGCTTGCAGACACTCGCCCAAAGATTTTAAAATGCTGGGGGTCGGGAGCGAAGCGTTCGCTCCCGCCCGCCAGCATTTTGGGATCGCCCGGGGCAGCGGAGAAGTCTCCGCTGTCCCGGGAAGGCAGGCGGGTGGGGAGCAAAGACTTTTGCCCCCCGCCGGCCTTCAGAAGAGGTCCAGGACCTCTTCTGGGGGCCGGCTGGGGGCGAAGGTCTTTGCTCCCGACCGCCAGCATTTTAAAACAGGTCCCCGGAGATTTCCCTATGGGCTTTCGTCTTGCGAGGCAAGCCCATAGGGAAATTCGTCTTGCGAAGCACCTCCAAAGCAGAAAACCCTTTCGTCTTGCGGGTTTTCCGTCTTGCGAGGCATTCCTCTTGCGGGGTACCACTGTAAATAAGTGTATAGAATATTGAAAGATGTTGAGCTGAGGCGGAGGGAAGTCCCAGTGTTGGAATTTTTATTTTATATATCTTTATGTTGGACTCTTTTATTTTATGAATGTTATATTGATTGTATATAAACTTTCTATAATAAACTTTATCGAGGAAAAAGAAGAAGATAAAATTGCTTCCATCCACCAAGACAGCAGATGAGTCTCATGGGGTGTCCAGAGCACAGTCTAGTCCTGTTGTGTTGGATGAGTTTTTTCAGTTGGTCAGGCTCGAGGATATGGACAAGGTGCTTGGATCAGTCAGGGTGACCGTGTACACTCTTGACCCTTTTGCCTCTTGGCTGATAAAAACCAGCAGGGAGGGAACAGCAGGCTGGGCCAGGGAGATGATCAGTGCCTCTTTACGAGAGGGGGGGGTGGTCCCTGCGTGTTTGAAGGAGGCAGAGGTAAAACCACTCCTTAGGAAACCTCCCCTGGATTCGGAAAACCTAACTAACTACTGACCACTTGCCTTTCCCTTTCCTGGGCAAGGTTCTGGAGCGAGTGGTCGCAGACCAGATCCAGGTGCTTTTGGAAGAAACTGATTTTCTGGATCCATTTCAATCAGGGTTTAGGCCTGGTTTTGGCACGGAAACTGCTTTGGTGGCCCTCTATGATGACCTCTGTCGAGAGAGAGACAAGGGAAATGTGTCCCTGTTCATTATTCTCCTCCTCTCAGCGGTTTTCAATAGGATCCACCATGGTATCCTTCTGGAGCGACTCTCTGAACTGGGGGTGGGTGGCACTGCTTTGTGGTGATTCCAGTCCTACTTGGATGGTCGTTCCCAGAGGGTGTTACTTGGGGAATGCATTTCAGCCCCATGGAAGCTTCAGTGTGGGGTTCCGCAAGGCCCAATCCAATCCCCCTTGTTGTTTAACATCTACATGAAATCGCTGGGAGGGGTTATCCAGAGGTTTGGAGTACGTTGCCAGCAGTATGCTGATGACACTCAGCTCTATTTCTCCTTTCTATCTGTACATGAGGCAGTGGAAGTGCTAGACCAGTGTCTTGCCTGGGTAATGGACTGGATGAGAGCCAACAAATTGAAGCTCACTCCAGATAAGGCTCAGTTAGTGGGTGGTTCCTAGAGCAGATGGCTAGGAGGTCACCTGCTCTTGATGGGGTTACACTTCCTCTGGAGGAGCAGGTTCGTCGCTTGGGGGTAATCCTGGATCCTTTGCTGTCGCTCGAGGCTCAAGTGGCCAAGAGTGCCTTCCATAACGTCAGTGTAGGCTGGTGGCCCAGCTACACCCCTTTCTGGACAGGGATAGCCTATCTACCGTTGTCTATGCTCCGGGAACTTGAAGGTTAGATATAGATATGCGTTATACCTAGGGCTGCCTCTGAAGACAGTTTGGAAACTTCAGCTAGTGCAGAATTCAGCGGCCAGCTTGCTCACCGGCGGTTTGAGCATATTACACCCATCCTGGTCTGACTGCACTGGCTACCAATTAGTTTCTGGGTCCAATTCAAATTGCTGGTTTTGACTTGTAAAGCCTTAAATTGCTCAGGACCAGGAATTTGGAGGAGGAAATTGAGTTAAATGGCTTTGAGTTTATATGTCTGCCTGCTAGCCCGTCAATGAATGGTGGCCGCCCTAAAGGTGGCCTTACAATTGGTATCTCCCTCAAACTTCGGGCTAAACTTTCACTAGTGCATGCATTTCCGCCTTATGCTATTACCGGACTGATCTCTGGTGGAAACTTCACTTTATTGGTTACAAATGTCTATTTCCCTCCGGGAGGGTTAGCAGCTGATCTTACTTCTAGATGGGAATCCCTAGAGGATTTTTTACTTTCTTGTTATCTTAAGTATCCCAATGTCCCCTCCATTACTGGAGGCGATTTTAACGCTCGGATAGCATCAAATCGGGAGGCACTTAAAAAGTCCAAGTGGTGGGTTGACCCCGGCGTTCAAACCTACGATCTAGTATACACCCCCACTAGAATATCAAAGGATGTAAAAGTCAATAAGGCGGGAGTGATGCTTTATCAGATGACTCTACGCCTTAATTTAATTATATTAAATGGCAGGTGTCCTCCAGACATACCAGGAGAATTCACCCACCTGGGGTTAAAATCAAACAGTGTTCTCGACTATGTATTGGTTTCCCGGGATCTATTTTTGAATGTCACCTCTTTTAAAATTGATAATGCCCAATTTAGTGACCATCTTCCCCTGACAACCAAGTTATGTGTTGACTGGCAGTTGCTCGACCGCTCCCACCCAATCCCGGTGATAGTGGAGTCGTCCACTAAAATAAAGGGGACTAAATGGTCCCCTGCCCTCGCTCACAGATATACGGATTTTATCCGAGAAAAGTTTCCTGGCGATCAGATGGACATAGGAATAGTCTCGCGCGATCCTATTACCTGTATGAATTGTTTTTCTTGCTTGATAGAAGTTTTAACTCGCTTTTTTACTTCTACAACCTATGGAGCTAAAAACGATTATTTTAAATTTGGCGCCCCTTGGTTCAACTCTGCTTGCAAACAAGCCAGACTCCATCTACATACAATATATAATGACTATAAACTTTCCGGCGCTCCGGCCTTACCTCCATCTTATTCCCTGGCTAAAAAAGCATACAAACAGGCCCAGAAATCGGCCAAACGGGAGTGGTACTTAAATCGTTGGCAGACTATAATCTCTGCCTCAAAATCTCATAACTCCCGGAAATTTTGGTCCTTAATAAAGGGAAGAAACACGAAATATCCCTTAACGAGGATCCCAGCCCCTACATGGGAGCAGTTCCTGAGAAAATATTTCTCAGTGGCAGAAGCTCCGGCCACTCATTGGAGACCTTCTAATCCCCTTCCCATCTGGCCTAATACTGACCCTGCTGAAATCCTAGAATTGATAGCTGAGCTGAAAACTGGCAAGGCCCCTGGGCCAGATTTGGTCCCTGTTGAGGCTATAAAGCTTCATTCTGCATGGTGGGCAGGGATTTTAGCTAAAACGTTCGACGCAATAAATGCCACGGGCTTAATACCAGGAATGTGAAAGGAGGCCATTATAATTCCTATCTACAAAAAAGGCCCTCCCGGTGACCCAGGGAATTATCGGAATATCAGTCTGCTATCGTCCATTGGGAAAATATATGCCCGTTTTTTGCTGGCAAGGCTGTTGAAGTGGTCAGTTGAGGCTGACCTGATTGGACATGAGCAAGCAGGATTTAGATTAAACCGCTCCACAACAGACCAGGCAATTATTCTTTATCACTTAGCCCGGAAATACTCGACACCTCAACGGGGCCAACTCTGCGCAGCTTTCATAGATCTGAAAGCTGCGTTTGATAGTATTCCGAGGAAATTACTATGGGATAAACTTGCCTGTTGGGGAATAGATAGAAGGCTATTGTGGCTTATCTCCCAACTTCATGCCGGGTCCGTGGCCAGGGTGAGATTATCCCCTGCTGGAGATCTGACTAACCCAGTGCCAGTAAATAAGGGTGTACGCCAGGGTTGTATTTTAGCGCCTCTTCTTTTTAATTTATTTATCAGTGATATGAGGAACCCATTAGCCGACTCACAAAAATTTATCCACTCCCCTCGTATAGCAGATTACCGCTGTCCTTTACTTCTCTACGCAGATGATGCGGTACTACTCTCTTACTCCAGAGTGGGTTTAAGGAGGGCACTAAAGATTTTTGCGACATATTGCCATTCTAATCATCTGACTATCAACCATTCCAAGTCCAAAGTACTGATATTTTCAAGGAGTCGAAAACTTTATTCATGGAAACTAGAGGGCACGAAAATCGAACAAGTACATAAATTTAAATATTTAGGAATTTATTTTCAATATAATTTAGGGTGGAAAGCGCACATTGAATATCTTCAAAACAAGACAAAAGCCCTATCACACTCCCTCCTCCGTTTTTTCTACTCTGAGGGGGCCTTATTCATCCCTGCGGCCTTGAAAGTGTATAGCATCAAAGTGATGGCCACAATGGCCTATGCTGCACCTTTATGGGCTGCCTTTGCAAATCTCTCACCTTTAGAGTCACTTCAAAGCCAATTCTTACGCCGACTTCTAAAATTACCAACATGCGTAAGTAATGCGGCTATCCGCTTGGAAACGAAGATCCCCTCAGTGGAGTTAGTTATATGGAGGAGAGTTTTGATTTATTGGATATCCCTATGGCATAAACTCCCGAACCACTATCTCATTCAATGCATGTGGCGAGATGACTTCACCAATTTGTGGTCAGGAAAAATCCATGCCAAATTGCTGTCCTATGAGATCTCGCCCACTGAATTGCTCAAACTGGATCTAAATGTGGCAAAAAGGTGTATAAATCAAAGGCTGGACGATGTGGAGCTATACCAAAATTTCGTAGCTGGTGGTGGAGTCTGCTCACCGTTAAATTTCGGCATAACCCCTATCTACCGCGCTCCGTCCTACTTAACATCGCTTACGGCCGCGTCTCACCGATATGCCTTCATTAGAGCTAGGTTTAATGTCTTTCCAACAAACGTGCTGAGACATAGATTCACTAAGGGCCAAGTCCCTTCAATGTGTGCGTGTGAAATGAAAACATCTGAATCTCTACATCATGTTATGTTTATCTGCCCTTTGTACAGTTCAGCCCGTGCTAGTATACTAAACTCCATAATCCAGCCTATGGCTGACAAATCAGTAGACCTACAGCTTGCCTGGGTTCTTCAAGATGTGGATCCTTATATTACCCTACAGGTTGCTAAATTCCTAACAGCTGTCCTATCGTACAAGAGACGGAATGGAATGTTAGCCGATTATTAATAGTTATAAGAATTTTCTATAATTACATCAGATATTGATTTTAGTGTAGTGCCTAAAGTTTTTTTTAATCTTAATTTTTAAACTTTTCTTGTGAATGATTAATATCTGTCCTTCTGAGTTGAGAACTGTGTTGTACTGCTTGTGGCTTGTACGAGTCCGCTGTTTTATTTGATTTGATTTGTTTTGATTTGTTTTGCTGTGTTGTGTTATATGATGGGCGTAAAGCCGAATAAACATTTTGATTTGACCAGGAATACTTCAAGGACTGCTTCTTTCCATATGAACCTACCTGGACCCTGAGATCCCCTTATGAGGCCCTCCTTCGTGGGCCTCCTCCTCAAGTGGTCCGGAGGGTGGCAACACGAGAACAGGGCCTTCTCTGCAGTGGCTCCCTGTCTGTGGAATGCTCTCCCCAGGGAAGTTTGCCTGGCACCTTTCTTATAAACCTTTGTTGTTTAGTCGTCTTAGTCGTTTCCGACTCTCCGTGACCCCATGAATTTTTTTTTTATTATTTTTTTTATTAATTTTTTCCATAATATCTCCAATCATACAATTTTCCACATCACATATTTTGACTTATTGAACCTCCCTCAACTCCTCTGACAATCATCCGTAGTTAAATTTCTATCTTCACATTCCTTAATTATAATATCGCCTTTAAATAAAATTTTTCTGTCCTCATTTACATTCTTGCAATATTCCTTATTTTTTCACAAAGCTTCTTTAAAACATACTAGCGTTGTTTGTTCCTCACATACAGTCTTCAAATATTCTCTGAATTTTCCCCAGTCCTCTAGAAACTTATGGTCTCTTTGAAGTCTGATTTTTCCAGTTAATTTGTCCAGTTCTGCATAGTCTGTTAGTTTTGTTCTCCATTCTTCCAAAGTCGGTAGTTCTTCTTGTTTCCATTTTTGGGCCATCAATATTCTCGCTGCTGTTATTGCGTACTGGAAGAGTTTACGGTCCCTCTTATTTATTTTATTTTTAGTTATTCCCAGTAAGAAGGTTTCTGGTTTCTTTACAAAGCTATATCTCAGCATTTTCTTTAACTCATTATATATCGTTTCCCAGAACCCGTTCACTTTCTTACACTCCCACCACATATGAATAAATGTACCCTCTTTCTCTTTACATTTCCAACATTTGTTACAGGTTTTGTACATTTTTGCCAATTTAACTGGTGCCATATACCATCTGTATACCATTTTCATAACATTTTCTTTTAACGTAGTACATGCTGTAAATTTCAGATTTTCATTCCATATTTTTTGCCAATCTTCCATATCTATACTATACCCTAAATCTCTGGCCCAGTGAATCATTACCGCTTTAACTTCCTCATCCATCGTGTGCCATTCCAGTAAAATTTTATACATTTTTGAGATTATCTTACAATCATTATTAACAATTTCTGTTTGAAATTTCGAATCTTTTTCTTTATACCCTTTTTCTTTCACATCCTTTTTAAACATATCACTTATCTGATAATAGTGCAGCCAGTCAAATACATGTTCTTTTACTTGCTCATATGGTTTCAATCTCCATTTCTCTCCTTCTTTCACCACCAAGTCTCCGTAAGTAATCCAATTTCTCCTCATGTTAATTTTCTTGACTCCCATAACCTCTAATGGGGATAACCAATGTGGAACCCCCTTTTCTAATAAATTTTTGTATCTGTATTATTTTCTATCTGTATTATTTTGTATTAAAAACTTCCCTACACAGTGTTGCCTCCAGTTGTCTTCTCAAATTTGCATAGTTATTTTTTTGACAACTGACCGGAGGGTGTTCCACAGGGTGGGCACCACTGCCAAGAAGGCCCTCCGCCTTGTTCCCTATAACTTCCCTTCTCACAGTGAGGGAACTGCCACAAGGCCCTGGGACCTGGATCTCTGTGTCTTGACTGTATGATTGGGGTGAAGACGCTCCTTTAGCATTTCATCAGTTTGCCTTTTTATCCCATCAGGAGATGTTGAAGGGATCCTGGTAGAAGGGGAACATTCAGAAGTGTCACCGAAAGGATCCAAAGAGCAAAGGAATCTGAGGGTTCAAGATGGAGGCAGCAGGCAAGAGGGGAGACGAAGGCAGAAGCTGGAGGCTGACTCTGGTATGTCTCAGGGTGGTGAAAATCAAATTCCCAGAGAGGAGAAACCTTATAAATGTTTAGAGTGTGGAAAGAGCTTCAGTAACAGTAGTGCCCTTACCTCGCATCGAAGATCTCATACAGGGGAGAAACCGTATATATGTTTAGAGTGTGGAAAGAGTTTCAGTCGCAATGATGCCCTTACCAGGCACCAAAGATCTCATACAGGGGAGAAACCGTATACATGTTTGAAGTGTGGAAAGAGCTTCAGTCGGAGTAGCATCCTTAAGTCCCATCAACGAACTCATACAGGGGAGAAACCTTATACATGTTTGAAGTGTGGAAAGAGCTTCAGTCGGAGTAGCATCCTTAAGTCGCATCAACAAATTCATACAGGAGAGAAACCGTATACATGTTCGGAGTGTGGAAAGAGCTTCAGTCACAGTAGCCATCTTAAGTCCCATCAACGAACTCATACAGGGGAGAAACCGTATACATGTTTGAAGTGTGGAAAGAGCTTCAGTCAGAGTAGCACCCTTAAGTTGCATCAACAAATTCATACAGGAGAGAAACCGTATACATGTTCAGAGTGTGGAAAGAGCTTCAGTCAGAGTACTGGCCTTATCTTGCATCAAAGATCTCATACAGGGGAGAAACCGTATACATGTTCGGAGTGTGGAAAGAGCTTCAGTCAGAGTAGCCATCTTAAGTCCCATCAACAAACACATACAGGGGAGAAACCCTATAAATGTTTGGAGTGTGGGAAGAGCTTCAGTCAGAGTACTGGCCTTATCTTGCATCAAAGATCTCATACAGGGGAGAAACCGTATAAATGTTCAGAGTGTGGAAAAAGCTTCAGTGAACGTGGTACCCTTAGATTGCACAAAAGATCTCATACAGGGGAGAAACCGTATACATGTTCGGAGTGTGGAAAGAGTTTCAGTAACAATGGTACCCTTACCTTGCATCAACGAACTCATACAGGAGAGAAACCGTATATATGTTTAGAGTGTGGAAAGAGTTTCAGTCGCAATGATGCCCTTACCAGGCACAAAAGATCTCATACAGGGGAGAAACCGTATACATGTTCGGAGTGTGGAAAGAGTTTCAGTAAAAATGGTACCCTTACCTTGCATCAACGAACTCATACAGGGGAGAAACCGTATACATGTTTAGAGTGTGGAAGGAGCTTCAGTCAGAGTAGCACCCTTAAGTCGCATGAAAGAATTCATACAGGGGAGAAACGATATACATGTTTGGAGTGTGGAAAGAGCTTCAGCCAGAGTTCCAGCCTTACCTTGCATCAAAGATTGCACACAGGAGAGAAACCGTATAAATGTTTGGAGTGTGGCAAGAGCTTCAGTCGTGGTAGCCACCTCACGTTGCATCAACGAACTCATATAGGAGAGAAACCGTATGCATGTTCGGAGTGTGGAAAAAGCTTCAGGAACAGGAGTCACCTTACATTGCATCAACGAACTCATACAGGAGAGAAACCGTATGTATGTTCAGAGTGTGGAAAAAGCTTCAGGAACAGGAGTCACCTTACTAGACACCATAGAAGTCATACAGGAGAGAAACCGTATACATGTTCGGAGTGTGGAAGGAGCTTCAGTCACAGTTGCTCCCTTAAGTCGCATGAAAGAACTCATACAGGAGAGAAACCGTATACATGTTCGGAGTGTGGAAAAAGCTTCAGTCAGGGTAGCCACCTTAAGTCCCATCAAAGAACTCATACAGAGAGGAAATCTTAGAAATGTTTGGCCTATGGAAAGAACTTATGTGACAAGGACTCCCTTACTAAACTGAAAAGAACTCGTACAAGGGAAACAGAAAGGGTTGGCGGTGTGGGAAGATATTTAATCATATCAAATAACTCCTACAGAGAGTACACCAATGATTGTGTTCAGAATTAGAATTTGCTTCCATTAGAATTTTTATTCCTTTTAGTGGCTGTGTTGCAGATTGTTCTCCTGATCAGAGTTGGATTTACATAGCTATGTTCTATTTTCTTTCTCATGTGTTATTTCCCATGTATTCATCACCTGTATATAGCGTTGCTTTAATATTTCTCCCATCCCCAGTATTTGTTAATCTGGTGTGAATTGATCTGATATTTTTCATAGACACAAATGCATTCACTGGTATTCTGTTGATGTATGCAAATGACGTATCTTTGCAATGAGAGTATAGCTCCTCAGATCACAGCTCTAATGAACAAATGCTGCGGAAAAACATATACTGTATAATAAGCCTCAATACGCAGTCAAGAGAGAAATTCTTCTTCTTTGGTGATCGTTCGTAGCCGAGTAAGATTGTCTTCCATAAACACGGTTTTAACAATGAGTCCGTAAGTGACTGTGGAGGCCAATTCTGGACCCACACATCCTTCCACAGTGGGGACATAGCTTCCCAGGTGGGAGTTGATCATGGTTGGGGTTTGCCATGCATGCCTTCCTCTTAGCACGCTTGCGTCCTGAGTTCGAGTGTCTTCAAAGTCCATGACACCTTTGGTTGAGAGAAACATTAGAACAGTATAGAATATTTCAATATAGTATTTTCCAGCCTGTGTCTAGAGTGTTAATAGGTCACTGTTCCAGGATGTGTGTTTCTTCACCTTCATCTGCCTAGGAGGGATTTCAGTTTTATGTCTCCGAAATAATCCAGGCAGTGGCTGGAATAGAGGCAATGGAAAGAATATGACGAAATAAAAGAACATCTTCAAAGCTGGCTGCATCATAGACAATTAAAGGATATCTTTAAAGAGGACAATAAGAAAGGCTTCTCATAGTCGGTTTCCAAATTCCAAAGAGGCAGTGATAGACGAAAGTACAAAGTTATTTTTAAAAGGCATATAACATTCTTTTGCAGTGGGAAACCAAAGACGAAGAAGTAAAATTGATAATGATTAAATAATGGGCTATAACATACAATTTGAAGATTGGGTAAAATTGTGGAAAGTAAATTTGAAATTTACAGATTGTATACTATTGAGAGAGACCTATATGAAAATGATGTATAGATTGTATCTATCACCGGTTAAACTGGCAAAAATGTATAAAAATGAAAAGAGAGTGTTGGAGATGTGAAATAGAAGGTACGTTTTATCATATGTTGGTGGGATTGTAAAAAGGTAAAAGCCTATTGGGAAATGATATATAATGAATTGCAGAAAATGTTGAAAATAACTTTTCTAAAAAAAAACAGAAGCCTTCTTGCTAGGTATTTTAGGCCAAGACATACCGAAAGAAAAGAGGAATTTATTTATGTATGCCACTACAGCAGCAAGAATGTTGATTGCACAAAATTGGAAGACTGGAGAAATACCAAATAAAGAACCATGGCAAGAGAAGTTGATGAACTGTGAGGGGAGAGACTCCCTCAGGCAAGGCCTCCTTCCACCTGCCTTGCCCCACTCTCTGCTTCTCAATGTGTAGCGTATTGTTTTATGTACCGTGGCTTGCCATTGTCTTATTGATTACAGTTTAGATATTATTGTAACTTGAGTGGATTTCTGTTTAACTTTTATATGTTGATACTATTATTTTATACTGTTCTGATTGTTGAATGTTACTTTTTGGATGGAGGTTGCCTATTTTAAAGTTACGTTTTATTATCACATTTTTCTATTGCATTAGATTGTTACAAGATGCACATTCTTTGTTTCTTCAGCTTGTAAACCGCCTTGAGTATTGTAAGATAGAAAGGCGGTATACAAATTAAAAATGATGATGATGATGTAGAACTGGCAAAAATGACAGACAGACTAAGAGAAAAGGACAACAGAGACTTTGAAAAACAATGGGAACCATTTATAGAAACAAAGTCTATAGGCTTGATGGCAGGATTTAAATAAACATTCACACTATTAGTATTAGAAAATGTGTAGAAGATAGAGAAATATGGTGTGTTTACTTTTATGTATTTAGGTTTGATGTTATGTTATTAATAACTTTTTCTATTAGGAGGTAGCAAGGTGGGTGAAAAGAGTAACAAACCGGAAGCGGAAGTTGGGGAAGCCTAGGAGGGGAGGGAGGGAGGAATACATAGTAAAGGTTAAGACTTTGAGATGTATGTAATGAATGAAAAAGAAAGGTGAATAAAATTTTATTTTAAAAAAATCAATGAGTCCGTAAGTGACTGTGGAGGCCAATTCTGGACCCATACGTCCTTCCACAGTGGGGACAGAGCTTTCCAGGTGGGAGTTGATCATGGTTAGGGTTTGCCATGCATGCCTTCCTTTTATCACACTTCTCCCTTCCGTTCTGAATTCGAGTGTCTTCAAAGTCCATGACACCTTTGGTTGAGAGAGAAATTAGAACAGTATAGAAGATGCACTGATTTTCCAGCCTGTGTCTAGAGTGTTAATAGGTCACTGTTTCAGGATGTGTGTTTCTTCACCTTCATCTGCCTAGGAGGGATTTCAGTTTTATGTCTCCGAAATATCCAGGCAGTGGCCGGTTCCTGATGGGATGTATTTGTGCTGTGTGTTCTCCCCCCAGCTCTCCCCTCCCCTAGAATTTCCTGTAACACCCCCCCCATACACACACACAATCTGGAAATGTGAAATCCACTATGCAGCTATGTGCAGGTATTTGTTGATCTGATAATCTGGGAAAGGAGGAAGATGCAACCTCATCCAGCACACATTAAAAAACCCAATTATGTTTTAAATACAATTTTTAGATACATCAGTTTTGCACGGAAGAGCAGTCAAACATTTCAAAATACATATGTGTTAGCGAGACAGTTTCCTTCTTGCATAGTCTAGTGAAAGGCAATGTTTCAGAATGGAACTCTGCTGATGAAATACCGAGTTACAGGTAGGTAGCCGTCTTGGTCTGCCATAGTCGAAACAAAATAAATAAATAGATTAGATAAGATAAGATTCCTTCCAGTAGCAAATTAGAGACCAACTAAGTTTATTATTTGTATACTTCTTCCGATACACTGAAACAGAAGTCACCGGACCCTTATATATAGTGAGAGGGTGGGGAGGGGTATTACTCAGAAGGGTGGTGGGAGATGGGTGACTGGCTGATAGGTGTGGTAAACCTGCAATTGGTCTTACAGGAAAAAACAGGGTGAGATGGCTAAAATAGCTCTATCATGTACAATGAGATAAGAATCCAATGTCTTTGTTCAGACCAGGTCTCTCCATGGTTTTAAGTTTGGTAGTAAGTTGCAATTCAGCAACTTCTCTTTCCAGTCTATTTCTGAAATTCTTTTGTAATAAGACAGCGACTTTCAGATCTTGTATAGAATGTCCTGGGAGATTGGAGTGTTCTCCTGCTGGTTTCAGAAATACCTGATAGTGCAGGTAATAGTCCAGCAAACGTAACCCATCTTCATTTACCTGCAGCAATTGCATGTTGATTGCCCTCTTAAAAGACAAAGTCCAGCAACTGGAGGAACGTGTAGCTACGCTCCGAAGAATTAGAGAGCTGGAGCTCTTCTTGGAAGCAACAGAGCACACCGTCTCCACCAAGGAGGAGACAGGGGACTCCCCTGAGAAGGAGGCTAGTTCACCAGCACAGGAGCCAGATATATGGAGAAACGTGACTCAAAGACGTAGGAGGCCCAGGGTTCGCTCTGATTGTTTAGAAATACACAATCGCTTTGAGGTCCTCTCCCCTAGCGTGGAAGACGAAGAACAGACTCCATTTGAGGATCTCTCCCTCATTACAGTTGATCAAGTATATGAAGGCGAGCAGCAAAGTCAGTCCTCAGGAAATGTGCAGGCGACCTTGGAACGGACAGCTCACGGAAGAACCCCAACCAAACCTAAGAGGAGGCGAGTAGTGGTGATAGGGGATTCCCTACTGAGGGGAACAGAAGCAGTGATCTGTGGGCCTGACAAGATGTCTCGGGAAGTGTGCTGTCTCCCCGGGGCTAAGATTCAAGATGTAACTGAACGACTCCAAGGAATCATAAAACCCACTGACAAATACCCCTTCCTCTTGGTTCACGTGGGAACCAATGACACTGCAAGCAATAGCCTCCAGAAGATCAAAAGAGACTCTGAGGCTCTGGGCAGGAAATTGAAGCAATTAAATGCACAAATTGTCATCTCATCTGTCCTCCCAGTTGAACGACGTGGCCCAGGGAGAGAGCGAAAAATAGTGGAAGTGAACAGCTGGCTTCGCAAATGGTGTAAACAGGAACGGTTTGGATTATTAGATCACGGACTGCAGTTTCTTGAAGATGGACTTCTGGCAAGCGATGGGCTGCACCTCACAACGGATGGAAGAAATGCTTTTACCAAAAATCTCAGAAACCTCATCAGGAGGGCTTTAAACTGACTAATGTGGGGGAGGGAGACAGTGCTACTGAAGGTAGGAGTCTATCAATTGATGAAGATGATCATCTAAATGTCATAGACCAAATGGAGCAAACAGCACGCGGACCTAGTGGTGGGGGAAAAAAAATCCTTAAATAAGAGAAACGGGGGAATGATTAATGGACTTCAATGTCTGTACACTAATGCACAAAGCATGGGAAATAAACAAGATGAGCTTGAGCTCTTGGTACAGCAAACTAAATATGACATAATAGGCATCACTGAAACCTGGTGGGATAAGTCCCACGATTGGAATGTAATAATGGAGGGATACAATCTATTTCAGAGAAACAGACCAGACAAGAAAGGAGGAGGAGTGGCGTTATATGTCAGGGATGTGTATACCTGTGAAGAGATCCAAGATTTAGAACCTCAAAGCCAAAGTGAGAGCATTTGGGTCAAAATTAAGGGAGAGAAGAATAACAGTGACCTCATTGTGGGAGTTTACTACAGATCCCCAAGCCAAACGGAGGACATAGATGATGCCTTCCTGGAACAGATGGCCAAGCATGCAAAAGGAAGGGAGATAGTAGTAATGGGGGACTTCAATTACCCGGATATTTGTTGGATGTCAAACTCAGCCAAGAGCATAAGGTCAAACAGATTCCTCACTGGCCTTGCAGACAACTTCATTGTCCAGAAAGTGGGAGAAGCAACAAGAGGAACAGCCATTTTAGATCTGGTCCTAACCAATGTCGATGACCTGGTTAGTGGGGTAGAAGTGGAAGGATCATTAGGCGCAAGTGATCATGCTCTTCTGAAGTTTACTATACAGCGGAAAGGAGCAGCCAAGCATACTAGGACTCAATTTCTTGACTTTAAGAAAGCCGACTTCATAAAACTTAGGGAAGTGCTGGGTGAGATCCCATGGAGAGTAATACTAAAAGGAAAGGGCAAAGCATGATGGCTGGGAGTTTGTTAAGAGGGAGATAGTAAAAGCACAACTTCAGGCAATACCATTGAGACGGAAACATGGAAGGTGCCTAAAGAAGCCAGGGTGGCTATCTAAAGAACTTTTAACTGAGTTAAGATTTAAAAAGGGTGTGTACAAAAAATGGAAAAGGGGGGAAACCACCAAAGAGGAATTCAAACAAATAGCCAGCACATGTAGACACAAAGTCAGAAAAGCTAAAGCACAGAATGAACTCAGGCTTGCTAGAGAGGTTAAAAGCAACAAAAAAGGCTTTTATGGGTATGTTCGTAGCAAAAGGAAGAACAAAGAAACAGTGGGGTCACTCAGAGGAGAAGATGGTGAAATGCAAACAGGGGACACAGAAGGGGCTGAACTCCTCAATGCCTTCTTTGCCTCAGTCTTCTCCGATAAGGAAAACAATGCCCGACCTGAAGAATTTGGAGCAAATGATTCAGCAGAGGAAACACGGCCCAGAATAACTAAGGAGATAGTACAAGAATACTTGGCTAGTTTAGATGTATTCGTCTCCAGGACCAGATGAACTGCATCCAAGAGTATTAAAAGAACTGGCAGATGTGATCTCAGAACCACTGGCAGTCATCTTTGAGAATTCCTGGAGAACAGGCGAAGTCCCGGTAGACTGGAGGAGGGCAAATGTTGTCCCTATTTTCAAAAAGGGGAAAAGAGAGGACCCAAATAATTACCGCCCAGTCAGTCTGACATCAATACCAGGGAAGATTCTGGAGCAGATCATTAAGCAAACAGTCTGTGAGCACCTAGAAAGGAAGGCTGTGATCACCAATAGTCAGCATGGATTTCTGAAAAATAAGTCATGTCAGACTAATTTTAACAGGGAGAAATGTAAAGTATTGCACTTGGGCAAAAAAAATGAGAGGCACAAATACAAGATGGGGGACACCTGGCTTGAGAGCAGTACATGTGAAAAGGATCTAGGAGTCTTGGTTGACCACAAACTTGACATGAGCCAACAGTGTGACGCGGCAGCTAAAAAAGCCAATGCAATTCTGGGCTGCATCAATAGGAGTATAGCATCTAGATCAAGGGAAGTAATAGTGCCACTGTATTCTGCTCTGGTCAGACCTCACCTGGAGTACTGTGTCCAGTTCTGGGCACCACAGTTCAAGAAGGACACTGAGAAACTGGAACGTGTCCAGAGGAGGGCAACCAAAATGGTCAAAGGTCTGGAAATGATGCCTTATGAGGAACGGCTAAAGGAGCTGGGCATGTTTAGCTTGGAGAAGAGGAGGTTAAGGGGTGATATGATAGCCATGTTCAAATATATAAAAGGATGTCACATAGAGGAGGGAGAAAGGTTGTTTTCTGCTGCTCCAGAGAAGCGGACACGGAGCAATGGATCCAAACTGCAGGAAAGAAGATTCCACCTAAACATTAGGAAGAACTTCCTGACAGTAAGAGCTGTTTGACATTGGAATTTGTTGCCAAGGAGTGTGGTGGAGTCTCCTACTTTGGAGGTCTTTAAGCAGAGGCTTGACAACCATATGTCAGGAGTGCTCTGATGGTGTTTCCTGCTTGGCAGGGGGTTGGACTCGATGGCCCTTGTGGTCTCTTCCAACTCTATGATTCTATGATTCTCCAATGGATGCCTGTTGCTCATGCCTAGAGATGGGAAGGTCTGGAAAAAAATCTAGAAAAATGGGGGGGACAGGTTTTTTTCTGAAGCCCCTTTTTCCTGGAAAAAAATGAAAAAAAATTGTTTGATATAGTTTGAATATTCCACATTTTTATTTTCAATTTTTCCTGGGAAAAAAAATGATTTTGGGGGGAAAGAAAAAATGTGCCCTCCCCCCTTTTTCTACCCCCAGGTCTTCCAGAACCCCGACTTTGCAGCTCCCTGCCGACAGACACCAGGCAGGTGCTCTCACTGTACTCCTTCCGGCAACTGCTCAAAATATTTTCGTTAGGGCCAGCGCATCTGAACACATAGAAGCTGCGTGCGATTTACTTCCTTTTAACCACTGCTGACTTTAATCATATTTTGAATACCCTTAAATACCTGCTTTTAACTGTGTTTTATCAATCATTTTAATGTTCTGTTGTATATTTTTGTAAACTGTTTAGAAGCTCTCTTACCACCATGCGGTTTATAATATATAATAAATTCAATTTAAAAAACACACACGCTTCCTTTCCTTTCAAACTGAGTTTGAGCCTTAGTGCAATTACTTTTCAGTAACTGGATGTTGCTTCCTTCTGGGCCTGGCATGCAAAAAAACTGCCTTACGCTTTGCCCCAGCTGTCCTCAAGGAGAGATGGGAAGGCCTGGAAAAAAAAACCGGGAAAATGGGGGGGATAGTCCCCCCCCATTTGCCCCCAAAGCCGTTTTTTAGAAGTCCATGGGGAAAATGACAAAGAGGAAGAGGAAGAAGAAATGGAAAATGATAGCAGTAGTTGAGAAAGTGAGATAGAATAAACTGCATGTATATGTTGTGTCTTCTGTTGTTGCTTTTAAAGCACTACTCAAAGGGTAGACCTTCCATGGAGCTTAAATATTGAGGTGGACCTTAACTTTATTTGCTGTTGGTGCTAAGAGGCAATTTTGATTATTATTTATGTCGGTGGTTTCTTGCTTTTTTTGTTGCTTTTGAGAGAAAGGGGGTGGTTACCTGTTTTATTGCAAGCCTAATACTTTTATATACACTGCGTTTCACGCAATTTGTAAAACTACTCCACACTGAATCCCCCCCCCATTTTTCCAAAATTTCCTTTCCCCCAAAAAATAACGGAGGGAAACGTCCCGTCCCCCCCATGGCTTCAAAATTTCCGGAAATTTTACATCTCAACTCTATTGCCTTCTTAAAAACTGTCCTCTGGTTCCCCCCATATAATATAATAATAAATAATACATTTTATTTATATCCCGCCCTCCCCAGACGAAGCTGGGCTCAGGGCGGCTAACAACAATCAAAATAGTCCAACATTCTAAAACATTCATTATAAAATTATTTAAATCAAATTAAAATCAAATTAATGGCAACCATCAAGCAAAATTTTGTGCAGATTGCCAGAGGAGGGGGTCAGGCTGCGCCCTGACAAAAGGCCTGGTGGAACAGCTCTGTCTTGCAGGCCCTGCGGAAGGATGTCAGGTCCTGCAGGGCCCTAGTCTCTTGTGACAGAGCGTTCCACCAGATTGGAGCTGCGGCCGAGAAAGGCCTGGCTCTAGTTGAGGCCAACCTAACCTCTCTGTGGCCTGGGATCTTTAGGGTGTTTTTATTTGCAGACCGTAAATTTCTCTGTGGGACATACCAGGAGAGGCAGTCCCGTAGGTACGAGGGTCCTAGGCCGTATAGGGCTTTAAAGGTTAAAACCAGCACCTTAAACCTGATCCTGTACTCCACCGGGAGCCAGTGCAGCTGGTATAGTACCGGAAGAATGTGATCTCGCAGCGAAGACCCCATAAGGAGTCTCGCCGCGGCATTCTGCACCAGCTGGAGTTTCTGGGTCAGTCTCAAGGGCAGCCCCACGTAGAGCGAGTTACAATAATCCAGTCTGGAGGTGACCGTCGTGTGGATCACAGTGGCTAGGTCAGGGCGATAGAGATAAGGAGCCAACTGCTTAGCTTGACGGAGATGAAAAAATGCCGCCTTTGTTATAGCTGTAATCTGCGCCTCCATAGAGAGGGAGGTATCGAAGATTACACCCAAACTCTTAACGGATGATGCTGGCACTAATTGCACCCCCGCAAGATATGGGAGTTGCCCCCTCAATCCCATATCGCTCCGTCCCAGCCAGAGGACCTCTGTCTTCGAAGGATTTAACTTCAACCGGCTCCCACGTAACCATCCAGCCACAGCTTCCAGATATCTGGTCAGTGTATCTGGGGCCGAGTCAGGATGGCCATCCATCAACAGATAGAGTTGGGTGTCATCAGCATACTGATGGCAACCCAGCCCAAAACTCCGGACAAGCTGGGCGAGGGGGCGCATAAAGATGTTAAAAAGCGTCGGGGAGAGAATCGCACCCTGAGGCACTCCACACACCAAGGAGTGGCGCGATGACAATTCCCCCCCAAGCACCTCCCTCTGTCCCCGACCGGACAGAAACGAGCGCAGCCATTGAAGGACTGTGCCCTGGATCCCCATGTCAGCAAGGCGGTGGTCCAGAAGTTCGTGATCGACCATGTCGAAGGCTGCTGACAGGTCTAGAAGAATCAGCAGCCCCGACCTGCCTCGATCCAGCTGCCTGCGGAGATCATCTGTTAGGGCGACCAGAGCCGTCTCGGTCCCATGCCCAGCGCGGAAGCCGGACTGGAATGGATCGAGAGCAGATGTTTCATCCAGAAACCTACCAAGCTGTTCAGCAACCGCTCTCTCAATCACCTTACCCAGGAATGGAAGATTCGAAACCGGGCAGTAATTGGATAGATCTAAAGGATCTAATGATGTTTTCTTTAAGAGCGGACGCACCACTGCCTCCTTCAGTTCCCCTGTCGTTCATTAAAATGCTTGCACTTCCCTTGACAAGGCAGAATCCCTTCCTGGGAATTCCTGGCAGAGAGCTGCTGAACCCCAGACCCCAAAAGGAAATCCAACCTCATCCAGCATGCAATGCTAAAAACCGAATTCTGTTTTAAATGCAGTTTTTAGGATGCGGGTGGCGCTGTGGTCTAAACCACAGAGCCTAGGTCTTGCTGATCAGAAGGTCGGCGGTTCGAATCTCCATGACGGGGTGAGCTCCTGTTGCTCAGTCCCAGCTCCTGCCAACCTAGCAGTTCAAAAGCACACCAGTGCAAGTAGATAAATAGGTACCCCTCCAGTGGGAAGGTAAACAGCGTTTCCATGCGCTGCTCTGGTTTGCCAGAAGCGGTCTAGTCATGCTGGACACATGACCCTGAAGCTGTCTGCGGACAAAGTGCCGGATCCCTCGGCTAGTAAATCGAGATGAGCGACGCAACCCCAGAGTCATCCGTGACTGGACCTAATGGTCAGGGGTCCCTTTAATACATGGTTCTTCCTCTTCTCCTTTAATCTCCTACAACAACCCTATGAGGTAGGCTAGGCTGATAGGCATGGACTGGACCCATGGCCACCCGGTGGGGAATTCAATCCCTGGTCTCCCAAGACCGTAGTCCAGCACTCTAACCACTACACCACACTGCCTCTCACCACTGCCCAAGATGCAGCAAGATGAGAAAAAATTCAATCTAGAATGGGAAAACTTTATAGACTATTTTAGAGAACACTGCAAAAACGTCAAAACATTGGCAGGTTTCATGTAACATTGATGAACTAAGAATAGAATTAGGAGAGGGGAATGAAGGTGAAATTAATTGAGGAAATATATAGTAATTATAGGCAAGGAGAATAAAAGGGGGGAATGGAAAGGGGGGGTCAGTTATTGCAAATTTGGATTGGATATGTATGTACCAAAAGAAAAAACGTTAATTTGAAAATTGAAAATAATTATAATAAGAAATAGTTTAGAAAACGTTTTAGGGCTTCCGTGCAGCTGATCCAGCGGGGCTTTCCGGAGGCGAGACCAGCGCCTCTCCTCGCTCTTTGCCCGGAGAAGCCCAGAGGCGCCTGCCGCTCGGCTCTGAAACGGTTAACAGCAGCGGCGACAGAACTGAGATTCCTAGAGCGGAGGGGAAAAGGCTGTCGGGAGAATTGCAGCTTCCGCTTCCTGTCCCGCTCCTGGGGGGGTGGGGGGAGAGATACCTGTAATGGCGGCGGCTTTCCTACCTCGCGGAGGCGCTGGAGGTGCGTCGTATGTATTATGTGTTATAAAGGGGGAGAGACGGGGGGGGGCGTGCAGCTGGAGGGAGCGTGGGGAGGGATTAAAAAACCCCATTAGGCAAACCATTTCAATGTAAGTTCTTTTCCTCTGTCTCCTTTTTCTAGTCATGAGTTTATCCAGATTTTCACATCTTATTATTTTTAAATAGAGCTCTTGAAAATTGTTCAGCATTTCGGTGCAGATCTCGCCTAATGCACACGCTTTTGCAAAGGGTATTTCCCATATGTTTCCCATAATACCCACGCTTTTTAGCATCTACACGCAGCCGCTGGGAGAGATCATCAGGGGATTTGGGCTGGGTGTCCATCAATATGCGGATGAGACCCAGCTCTGCCTCTCTTTCAAATGGGAACCAGTGAAGGCGGGGAAGGTCCTGTGTGAGTGTCTGGAGGCGGTTGGAGGATGGATGGCGGCTAACAGATTGAGGTTGAATCCTGACAAGACACAAGTACTGTTTTTGGGGGACAGGGGGCGGGCTGGTGTGGGGGACTCCCTGGTCCTGAATGGGGTAATTGTACCCCTGAAGGACCAGGTGCGCAGCCTGGGAGTCATTTTGGACTCACAGCTGTCCATGGAGGCACAGGTCAATTCTGTGTCCAGGGCAGCTGTTTACCAGCTCCATCTGGGACGCAGGCTGAGACCCTACTTGCCCACAGAATGTCTTGCCAGAGTGGTTCCTGCTGTGGTTATCTTGGACTACTGCAATGCGCTCTATGTGGGGCTACCTTTGAAGGTGACCCGGAAACTGCAACTGATCCCATCGTTAAGCCTGGACACTGAGATCCAGCACCTTCTGGTGGTTCCCTCATTGCGAGAAGTGATGTTACAGGGAACCAGGCAGAGGGCTTTCTTAGTAGTGGTGCCCTCCCTGTGAAAAACCCTCCCATCAGATGTCAAGGAAATAAATAGCTATCCTATTTTTAAAAGACATCTGAAGCCAGCCCTGTTTAGGAAAGTTTTAAATAATTAAATACTGTATTGTTTTTAACACTCGATTGGGAGCCACACAGAGTGGCTGGGGAAACTCAGCAGCCAGATGGTCGGGGTATTTTTTATTATTATTATTATTATTATTATTATTATTATTATTATTATTATTTACATTTCCCATAGTTAATGCATTCTGTATATAATTCCACTAAAATTATTCATTTATAGGTCTTGCCCCCTTTTTATGGGGGTAGGACATCTTTTCCTCATGGAAAAGATCTTTCTCCGACCAGCAGGCCAACCTGGGCAGGTGGGGGACCTTCCTTGGGCTCCCCATAGGGCTTGGGGTCAAGGCAAACCCTTAAGCATTGGAAAGCCTTCTGCAGAGGCTTCCCCTGGAACTTGTAATAATTTTTATCCGGCCTGATTTTACTATAATTTGTTACATTTATATACCTCCCTATACCCACAGGCCTCAGGACAGTTCACAGGATAAAATTACAATATAAAAACTCAAAGTACATAATCAAAACAGAAACAAAAACAACCCAATAACATCCCCCAACACACACATTTTGAATTATTTGTGTCAGTTAAACAGCAGTTTCTGCAAGAGCAGTTCTGGGCAGAAGAGGTTTTTTAAAAAAGGAGAAACAAGCAACTTCAAGTCCACATTAAAAGTCCATGTGTTGCTGCGGCCTTATACCGACAGGCTAATAATGATAATACTACTAGTAATACGAATTTCCTTGAGCGTCCTCTCCCACTTTGTGGAGCCCGATTGGCCCCCTAGTACACTCCAAGCTGGGAGACTGAACGCAAGTGGATGAAAGATCCTAATTAATGCAACCAAACACTGGTAAGGGCTCATTATCAAGCCTACCTAGTGGCAGGGAAGGCAGCAAAGAAAGCATAGTTTTTTGCCTCCATTGCCTCCTCATTATGTCGTCTGGCAGAACTTTTCCGGGTTGTACGGGGCCTTTTACAGGCTGGCCCAAAGGAGGTGGGAGAACCAATGGTAGCTCGCTTTGACTTCTTTGCAAAGCATGTTGTTGTTAAAATTGCTTGCCACAATGCTACGTCGATTGCAGGAGAGATCTGACCAGGTTCATATGGCAGGATAAGAAACCCCACATAAAATACAAATTACTGACTGACAAAAAAAGAAAGGGGCAGGTTTCGCACTCCCCGATTTAAGAACATATTTCAAAGCCTCGTGCCTAT
This sequence comes from Podarcis vaucheri, assembly GCF_965113315.1. Lineage (NCBI taxonomy): Eukaryota > Metazoa > Chordata > Lepidosauria > Squamata > Lacertidae > Podarcis > Podarcis vaucheri. Next base: position 126,221,507 of record NC_138760.1, read on the forward strand.
GTTGGATTAAGGATTGGATCTTATTAGAGAAAACATATACTTGATTTGGAGAGTTGCAACAACAGGTACGGATGGCATAAAGTCAAAGTCCACAGAGGGTTCACTAATCATAGTCAGAAATGCTCTTTATAAAGTGTGGACAAAATACCAACCATTATTAGAACCCCAAACACCATGGTGGCTGTCCCCAGTAGAGACCTTTGCAGTCAAAAAAATAAATATGGAGGGAAATTGGGCAACCTATAGTCAATTATTAAAGAAAGACAAGAACATCTGAGATTGAAAACATTTGGAGAGAGAAGGCACTACGTCACCGATTGGCTTCCATATCACCAAAAAATTGGCTTTGGGAAAGATGAATCCAAACTACAAAAAGCATTATTACGAAATGACAAAAAAAATATTATCTAAAACTGTTATTGGAATGGTATCTGAAAGATGAGGAAGTAAAGGATGTAATGGTTAAATGGGCCCAGGACATGGGCCCCACAATACAGATGGAACAGTGGGAGAGACTCTGGAGGTTAGATATCAGATTTACTGCCTGTTATACTATCAAGGAAAACTGAATGGAAATGTTATACAGGTGGTATGTGACACCTTCCAAACTAGCCAAGATATGTAAACTCAAATCCAACCGATGTTGGAAATGCAGTAATGCAGAGGAAACAATGATACATGTATGGTGAAGCTGTGAGAAAATTAATAAATTTTGGGGGTGTATCCATGAAGAGCTAAGAAAGATGCTGAAAGCTCCTATAGAAAAAAAGCCAGAGGCATACCTAATGGGCATTATAGGAAAGGACACCCCACAGGATATCAAATGTTATTCTTATATGCCACAGCTGCAGCCAGATTATTACTTGCTAAAAATTGGAAAGGGGGCATTATTCCCACAAAAGAAGACTGGATAAGTAAATTATGTGACTTTATAGAATTGGCCAAACTAACAGCAGCCATAAGACACCAGTCAAATCAGAATTTAAGGAAGGAATGGCAATGCTTTGAGGACCAAATGAAAAAACACTGTTCTAAAGAAAACCTGTTGATATGTATGGACTAAGGATGTAAAGTTGAATCAGATTATGACAAATTAATAATAGGTGAATGTTGAATGCTATCAAAAACACAATGTAAATAAGAGCATAGAATATTGAAAGATGTCGAGCTGAGGCGGAGGGAAGTCCCAGTGTTGGAATTTTTATTTTATATATCTTTATGTTGGACTCTTTTAGTTTATGAATGTTATATTGATTGTATATATACTTTCTATAATAAACTTTATCGAGGAAAAAGAAGAAGATAAAATTGCTTCCATCCACCAAGACAGCGGATGAGTCTCATGGGTTGTCCAGAGCACAGTCTAGTCCTGTTGTGTTGGATGAGTTTTTTCAGTTGGTCAGGCTCGAGGATATGGACAAGGTGCTTGGATCAGTCAGGGTGACCGTGTACACTCTTGACCCTTTTGCCTCTTGGCTGATAAAAACCAGCAGGGAGGGAACAGCAGGCTGGGCCAGGGAGATGATCAGTGCCTCTTTACAAGAGGGGGGGGGGGTCCCTGCATGTTTGAAGGAGGCAGAGGTAAAACCACTCCTTAAGAAACCTTCTCTGAATTCAGAAAGCCTAACTACCGGCCAGTTGTTGATCTCCCTTTCCTGGGCAAGGTTCTGGAGCGAGTGGTCGCAGACCAGATCCAGGTGCTTTGGGAAGAAACTGATTTTCTGGATCCATTTCAATCAGGGTTTAGGCCTGGTTTTGGCACAGAAACTGCTTTGGTGGGCCTCTATGATGACCTCTGTCGAGAGAGAGACAAGGGAAATGTGCCCCTGTTCATTGTTCTCCACCTCTCAGCGGCTTTTGATACCATCCACCATGGTATCCTTCTGGAGCGACTCTCTGAACTGGGGGTGGGTGGCTCTGCTTTGCAGTGGTTCCAGTCCTACTTGGATGGTTGTTCCCAGAAGGTGTTACTTGGGGAATTCATTTCAGCCCCATGGAAGCTTCAATGTGGGGTTCCGCAGGGCCCAATCCAATCCCCCTTGTTGTTTAACATCTACATGAAATCGCTGGGAGGGGTTATCCAGAGGTTTGGAGTACGTTGCCAGCAGTATGCTGATGACACTCAGCTCTATTTCTCCTTTCTATCTGTAGATGAGGCAGTGGAAGTGCTAGACCAGTGTCTTGCCTGGGTAATGGACTGGATGAGAGCCAACAAATTGAAGCTCACTCCAGATAAGGCTCAGTTAGTGGGTGGTTCCTAGAGCAGATGGCTAGGAGGTCACCTACTCTTGATGGGGTTACACTTCCTCTGGAGGAGCAGGTTTGTCGCTTGGGGATTCTCCTGGATCCTTTGCTGTTGCTCGAGGCTCAAGTGGCCAAGAGTGCCTTCCATCACGTCAGCGTAGGCTGGTGGCCCAGCTACACCCCTTTCTGGACAGGGATAGCCTATATACCGTTGTCTATGCTCCGGGAACTTCAAGGTTAGATATAGATAAGCGTTATACGTAGGACTGCCTCTGAAGACAGTTTGGAAACTTCAGCTAGTGCAGAATTCAGCGGCCTGCTTGCTCACCGGCGGTTTGAGCATATTACACCCATCCTGGTCTGACTGCACTGGCTACCAATTAGTTTCTGGGTCCAATTCAATATGCTGGTTTTGACTTGAAAAGCCTTAAATGGCTCAGGACCAGGAATACTTCAAGGACTGCTTCTTTCCATATGAACCTACCTGGACCCTGAGATCCCCTTATGAGGCCCTCCTTCGTGGGACTCCTCAAGTGGTCCGGAGGGTGGCAACACGAGAACAGGGCCTTCTCTGCAGGGGCTCCCTGTCTGTGGAATGCTCTCCCCAGGGAAGTTCGCCTGGTGCCTTCCTTATAAACCATTGTTGTTGTTTAGTTGTCTTAGTCGTTTCCGACTCTCTGTGACCCCATGAATCAGAGCATGCCTTGGAAACAGTTGCTTTCTTCTCAAAGCTTTTCTTGTTTTATGTCCATGAAGCTTTCATGGCAAAATACTGGAGTGGGTTGCCAGTTTCTTCTCCAGGTGGATCACATTTAGTCTGAACTCTTGGCTGACCTGTCTGTCTTAGGTGGCCCTGCACGGCATAGGTCATAGCTTCTCTGAGTTATTCAAGCCCCTTTGCCACAACAAAGCAGTGATCCATGAAGGGGTTTACACCTTTAGGTGCCATGCAAACATTCCTTTTTAACCAGGCTTTTGCTAGATATCTTTGACATCCTATAGTCTTTTTCAAACGTGGCTCTTTTTTGGGGGGTGTTATTGGGTTGGTATTTTTATTCTGATTATATATGATGTGACCTTTTTGTGAACCACACTGAGACCTCCGGTTATAGGGTGGTATATAAACCCCACGGATTGGACTGGGTACCCCACGGATTGGACTGGGTTGCCCCAGCCACTCTAGCTGGCTTCCAACAAATATAAAAGCACAATAAAACATAAAACATTAAAAACTTCCCTACACAGTGCTGCCTCCAGTTGTCTTCTAAAATTTGCATAGTTATTTTTTTGACAACTGACCGGAGGGTGTTCCACAGGGTGGGTACCACTGCCAAGAAGGCCCTCTGCCTTGTTCCCTATAACTTCCCTTCTCACAGTGAGGGAACTGCCACAAGGCCCTGGGACCTGGATCTCTGTGTCCTGACTGAATGATTGGGGTGAAGACGCTCCTTTAGCATTTCATCAGTTTGCCTTTTTATTCCATCAGGAGATGTTGAAGGGATGCTGGCAGAAGGGGAACAATCAGAAGTGTCACCGAAAGGATCCAAAGAGGAGGGGGAGCAAAGGAAGCTGAGGGTTCAAGATGGAGGCAGAAGGCGAGAGGGGAGACGAAAGCAGAAGCCGGAGGGTGACTCTTGTATGTCTCAGGGTGGTGAAAATCAAATTCCCAGAGAGGAGAAACCTTATAAATGTTTGGAGTGTGGAAAGAGCTTCAGTAACAGTAGTGCCCTTACCTCGCATCAAAGATCTCATACAGGGGAGAAACCGTATATATGTTTAGAGTGTGGAAAGAGTTTCAGTCGCAATGATGCCCTTACCAGGCACCAAAGATCTCATACAGGGGAGAAACCGTATACATGTTTGGAGTGTGGAAAGAGCTTCAGTCGGAGTAGCATCCTTAAGTCGCATCAACAAATTCATACAGGAGAGAAACCGTATACATGTTCAGAGTGTGGAAGGAGCTTCAGTCAAAATAGTTCCCTTACCTTGCATCAAAGATCTCATACAGGGGAGAAACCGTATACATGTTCAGAGTGTGGAAGGAGCTTCAGTCAAAATAGTTCCCTTACCTCGCATCAAAGATCTCATACAGGGGAGAAACCGTATACATGTTCAGAGTGTGGAAAGAGCTTCTGTGACAATCGTAGCCTTACCAGGCACCAAAGATCTCATACAGGGGAGAAACCGTATACATGTTTGGAGTGTGGAAAGAGCTTCAGTCAGAGTAGCCATCTTAAGTCCCATCAACGAACTCATACAGGGGAGAAACCTTATAAATGTTTAGAGTGTGGGAAGAGCTTCAGTCAGAGTACTGTCCTTATCTTGCATCAAAGATCTCATACAGGGGAGAAACCGTATACATGTTCAGAGTGTGGAAGGAGCTTCAGTCAAAATAGTTCCCTTACCTTGCATCAAAGATCTCATACAGGGGAGAAACCGTATACATGTTCAGAGTGTGGAAGGAGCTTCAGTCAAAATAGTTCCCTTACCTCGCATCAAAGATCTCATACAGGGGAGAAACCGTATACATGTTCAGAGTGTGGAAGGAGCTTCAGTCAAAATAGTTCCCTTACCTTGCATCAAAGATCTCATACAGGGGAGAAACCGTATACATGTTCAGAGTGTGGAAGGAGCTTCAGTCAAAATAGTTCCCTTACCTCGCATCAAAGATCTCATACAGGGGAGAAACCGTATACATGTTCAGAGTGTGGAAGGAGCTTCACTCAGAATAGTTCCCTTACCAGGCACCAAAGATCTCATACAGGGGAGAAACCGTATACATGTTCGGAGTGTGGAAGTAGCTTCACTAACAGTAGCCATCTTAAGTCCCATCAACGAACTCATACAGGGGAGAAACCTTATAAATGTTTGGAGTGTGGGAAGAGCTTCAGTCAGAGCACTGTCCTTATCTTGCATCAAAGATCTCATACAGGGGAGAAACCCTATAAATGTTCAGAGTGTGGAAAAAGCTTCAGTGAACGTGGTACCCTTAAATTGCATAAAAGATCTCATACAGGGGAGAAACCGTATACATGTTCAGAGTGTGGAAAAAGCTTCAATCACACTGGTGCCCTTACCTCGCATCAACGAACTCATACAGGGGAGAAACCGTATGCATGTTCAGAGTGTGGAAGGAGCTTCAGTCAGAGTAGCAACCTTAAGTCGCATCAAAGAACTCATACAGGGGAGAAACCGCATACATGTTTGGAGTGTGGAATGAGCTTCGCTCACAGCAGTGCGCTTACTAGACATCAACAAACTCATAGAGGCAGCAAACCTTATAAATGCTGGGAATGTGGCAAGAGCTTCAGTTGCACCGACTCCCTTTCCTCGCATGAAAGGATTCATACAGGGGAGAAACGATATACGTGTTTGGAGTGTGGAAAGAGCTTCAGCTACAGTTGCAGCCTTACCTTGCATCAAAGATTGCACACAGGAGAGAAACCGTATAAATGTTTGGAGTGTGGCAAGAGCTTCAGTCATGGTAGCTCCCTTACATTGCATCAACGAACTCATACGGGAGAGAAACCGTATACATGTTCAGAGTGTGGAAGGAGCTTCAGTTACAGTAGCTCCTTTAAGTCGCATGAAAGAACTCATACAGGAGAGAAACTGTATACATGTTCGGAGTGTGGAAGGAGTTTCAGGTGCAGTAGCTCCCTTAAGTCGCATGAAAGAACTCATACAGGAGAGAAACCGTATACATGTTCGGAGTGTGGGAGGAGCTTCATTCAAAGTAGCTCCCTTAAGTCGCATCAAAGAACTCATACAGGGAGGAAATCTTAGAAATGTTTGGCCTATAGAAAGAACTTATGTGACAAGGACTCCCTTACTAAACTGAAAAGAACCCGTACAAGGGAAACAGAAAGGTTGGAGTGTGGGAAGATATTTAATCATATCAAATAACTCCTACAGAGAGTAAAACAATGATTGTGTTCAGAATTAGAATTTGCTTCCATTAGAATTTTTACTCCTTTTAGTGGCTGTGTTGCAGATTAGTCTCCTGATCAGAGTTAGATTTACATAGCTATGTTCTATTTTCTTTCTCATGCATTATTTCCCATGTATTCATCACTTGTATAAAGCGGTGCTTTAATATTTCTCCCATCCCCAAAATTTGTTAATCTGGTGTGAATTGATCTGATATTTTTCATAGACACAAATGCATTCTCTGGTATTCTGTTGACGTATGTAAATGACGTATCTTTGCAGTGAGAGTATAGCCCCTCAGATCACAGCTCTAATGAACAAATGCTGTTGAAAAACATATACTGGATAATAAGCCTCAATACGCAGTCAAGAGAGAAATTATTCTTCTTTGGCGTAGCAACAAAGATAGACTTGAGGCAGGATTTAAATAAACATTCACACTATTAGTATTAGAAAATGTGTAGAAGATAGAGAAATATGGTGTGTTTACTTTTATGTATTTAGGTTTGATGTTATGTTATTAATAACTTTTTCTGTTAGGAGGTAGCAAGGTGGGTGAAAAGAGTAACAAACCGGAAGCGGAAGTTGGGGAAGCCCAGGAGGGGAGGGAGGAAGGAATACATAGTAAAGGTTAAGACTTTGAGATGTATGTAATGAATGAAAAAGAAAGGTGAATAAAATTTTATTTAAAAAAAACCAATGAGTCCGTAAGTGACTGTGGAGGCCAATTCTGGACCCACACGTCCTTCCACAGTGGGGACACAGCTTTCCAGGTGGGAGTTGATCATGGTTAGGGTTTGCCATGCATGCCGTCCTCTTAGCACACTTCTCCCTTGCGTTCTGAGTTCGAGTGTCTTCAAAGTCCATGACACCTTTGGTTGAGAGAGAAATTAGAACAGTATAGAAGATGCACTGATTTTCCAGCCTGTGTCTAGAGTGCTAATAGGTCACTGTTCCAGGATGTGTGCTTCTTCACCTTCATCTGCCTAGGAGGGATTTCAGTTTTATGTCTCCGAAATATCCAGGCAGTGGCCGGTTCCTGATGGGATGTATTTGTCCTGTGTGTTCTCCCCCCAGCTCTCCCCTCCCCTAGTATTTCCCGTAACACCCCCCCACACACACACACAATCTGGAAATGTGAAATCCGCTATGCAGCTATGTGCAGGTATTTGTTGATCTGATAATCTGGGAAAGGAGGAAGATGCAATCTCACCCAGCACACATTAAAAAACCCAATTATGTTTTAAATACAATTTTTAGATACATCAGTTTTGCACGGAAGAGCACTCAAACATTTCAAAATACGTATGTGTTAGCGAGACAGTTTCCTTCTTGCATAGTCTAGTGAAAGGCAATGTTTCAGAACGGAACTCTGCTGATGAAATACCGAGTTACAGGTAGGTAGCCGTCTTGGTCTGCCATAGTCGAAACAAACTAAATAAATAGATTAGATAAGATTCCTTCCAGTAGCACCTTAGAGACCAACTAAGTTTATTATTTGTACACTTCTTCCGATACACTGAAACAGAAGTCACCAGACCCTTATATATAGTGAGAGGGTGGGGAGGGGTATTACTCAGAAGGGTGGTGGGAGATGGGTGACTGGCTGATAGGTGTGGTAAACCTGCAATTGGTCTTACAGGCAAAAACAAGGGGTGAGATGGCTAAAATAGCTTTATCGTGTATAATGAGATAAGAATCCAATGTCTCCCTTCAGACCAGGTCTCTCCATGGTTTTAAGTTTGCTAGTAAGTTGCAATTCAGCAACTTCTCTTTCCAGTCTATTTCTGAAATTCTTTTGTAATAAGACAGCGACTTTCAGATCTTGTATAGAATGTCCTGGGAGATTGGAGTGTTTTCCTACTGGTTTCAGAAATACCTGATAGTGCAGGTAATAGTCCAGCAAACTTAACCCATCTTCTCCAATGGATGCCTGTTGCTCATGCCTAGAGATGGGAAGGCCTGGAAAAAAACTAGAAAAACGGGGTGGGGCAGGGTTTTTTCCTGAAGCCCCTTTTTCCTGGAAAAAAAATGAAAAAAAATTGTTTGATATAGTTTGAATATTCCACATTTTTATTTTCAATTTTTCCTGGAAAAAAACGATTTTTGGGGGAAAGAGGAAAAAACCTGCCCTCCCCCCTTTTTCCACCCCCAGGTCTTCCAGAACCCCCCATTTTGCAGCTCCCTGCCGACAGACACCAGGCAGGTGCTCTCACTGTACTCCTTCAGGCAACTGCTCAAAACATTTTCGTTAGGGCCAGCGCATCTGAACACGTAGAAGCGGCATGCGATTTACTTCCTTTTAACCACTGCTGACTTTAATCATATTTTGTATACCCTTAAATACCTGCTTTTAACTGTGTTTTATCAATCATTTTAATGTTCTGTTGTATATTTTTGTAAACTGTTTAGAAGCTCTCTTACCACCATGCAATTTACAATATATAATAACAAATTCCATTTAAAAACACAGAGAGACACTCCTTTTCCTTTCAAACTGAGTTTGAGCCTTAGTGCAATTACTTTTCAGTAACTGGATGTTGCTTCCCTCTGGGCCTGGCATGCAAAAAAATTGCCTTACGCTTTGCCCCAGCTGTCCTCAAGTAGAGAAGGGAAGGAAAAAAACCGGAAAAATTGGGGTGGGGACAGTCTGTCCCCCTGTTACCCCCCAAAGCCGTTTTTTAGAAGTCCATGGGGAAAATGCCAAAGAGGAAGAGGAAGAAGAAATGGAAAATGATAGCAGTAGTTGATAAAGTGAGATAGAATAAACTGCATGTATATGTTGTGTGTCAGGATTCCAGCCGCGGTCAGAGGTACACCGGCCTCATTCCAGGCATTCGGCTGGGATCCTTGTTGACCTTCCGTCTGCGTCTCCCGGCAGGCAAGGTCGTAAATCGGCGATCCTCCTCAAACGTGAGGAGAACATACCCTCCTCCTTCTCTCCCTCCCTGCACTCCCCCAGGGAGGGGAAGAAAGGACAGACAGGAGTCCTATTTACATGTTTTATTCCTGTCATTCAGCAGTACAGAGAAAACGTGTCTGTACCCACCAGACTCCGGCAGTAGAGTCTCTGCTCCTCCCCTGTACTTCCAGTACAGGTCAGATGACACTCTGAGCTAACAACCGGTGCTCAGTACGGAGAATGGACTGCCCCTTTCTCCCACCAGTACAGTTGTAGACATCAACATCCTGTTTTGCTTTCCAGCCACCTGCAGCTGGCTTTTGCATTGCTGCTTTTTCCTGACAGGGTCTTCTGTTGTTGCTTTTAAAGCACTACTCAAAGGGTAGGCCTTCCATGGAGCTTAAATATTGAGGTGGACCTTAACTTTATTTGCTGTTGGTGCTAAGAGGCAATTTTGATTATTATTTATGTTGGTGGTTTCATGCTTTTTTTGATGCTTTTGAGAGAAAGTGGGGTGGTTACCTGTTTTATTGCAAGCCTAATACTTTTATATACACTGCGTTTCACGCAGTTTGTAAAACTACTCCACACTGAAACCCCCCCCCCAATTTTCCCAAAATTTCCTTTCCCCCTGGAAATAACAGGGGGAAACGTCCCCTCCCCCCCCCATGGCTTCAAAATTTCGGGAAATTTCACATCTCTACTCATGCCCCTTCCATTGCTGCCTTGTTAGAAACTGTCCTCTGGTTCCCCCCATATGTCTGTCGTTCACTAAAATGCTTGCACTTCCCTTGACAAGGCAGAATCCCTTCCTGGGAATTCCTGGGCAGAGAGCTGCTGAGCCCCAGACCCCAAAAGGAAATCCAACCTCATCCAGGAGACGATGCTAAAAACTGAATTCTGTTTTAAATGCAGTTTTTAGGATGCGGGTGGCGCTGTGGTCTAAACCACCTAATGGTCAGGGGTCCCTTTAATACATGGTTTTTCTTCTTCTCCTTTAATCCCCTACAACAACCCTATGAGTTAGGCTAGGCTGATAGGCATGGACTGGACCCATGGCCACCCGGTGGGGAATTCGATCCCTGGTCTCCCAAGACCGTAGTCCAGCACTCTAACCACTACATCACACTGCCTCTCACCACTGCCTAAGAAGTCCCAACATTGTGGAAGTAGAGATCAGAGTTCCCACAAGGGAGAGATTTTCTTCCACCTCAGCTGTCTTGGTCTTCAAAGGGTTAAAGATCAAGTGTAGGATTCCTAGAGAGGCAGGAAACAGGAGGAGGAGCTTGGTCCTCCAGGGCAAGCGCCCCTCCTCCCTCCTGCCTTGTGCATGGTCCTTTAGCAGAAGAGAGGCTGCAGAGGTTGGATGCATGGAAGGAAGCAGGCAGGGAGGCTGGGGCTGGATCCTGCTGCAACCCAGAGCAGCTTGGAGCAGGACCGGAGGTTCCCCCACCTCTGGCTCAGCCCCTTTGTGGTCCACGCTCCCTTGGCCCGCCTTTGCCTTGAAGCAGAACCTGGAAAGAATAGGAAAAGAGGCTGCAGGGGACAACCCTTCAGCCATATTGGAGGCTGTTACCCAAATCCCCAAACTGTCCCCTTGGGAGATCCTCGGAAGAGCTATTTTGACCCTCCTGGATGAGGACGCCCTCAGCTCACATGCTCAGCGCCAGAGATTCAGGCATTCCCGTTACCAGAAGGCCAAGGGACCCCGATAAGTTGGAAGCCGACTCCACCGCCTTTGCAGGGAGTGGCTGGAGCCAGAGCGACACACAGAGGCTCAGATCCTGGATCTGGTGGTCCTGGAGCAATTCCTGGCTGTCTCCCCCCCCCCCCCCGGAGATGGAGAACTGGGTGAAGGATCAGAGAGCGGAGACCAGTTCCCACGCGGTGGCCCTGGCCAAAGGTTTCAGCACCCCTTCACATTTTTCTGTTTTTTCCTGTCTATGCATTATTTCCCTACACTGTGCCCACCCCCTCCAGGGATGTTCTCTCTCTCTCTCTCCCCCTGCTGAGTTGATTCCCCCTCCCCCCATATCTGAGCGAAAGGGATCCATAGGTCATAGAATAAACATGTCCCCCATATTGGTCTCTACAGCCAGAGAAGGCGCTGCAACTCTCCCAACATCTTGACTTCACCCCCAAAGGCACACTCCTCCATGGTCTCCCGAGACAGACGGATGCCAACATCATCATGGATTCCTGCATTGCAGTGGGTTGGACTAGATGACCCACAGGAGCCCTTCCACTCTATGATTCTATTCACAATATTTTCTTACTCACAGTCCTCAGAGGCAGCAATACTTTTGAATACCAGTTGCAGGAGAGGAGAGCGCTCTTCTCCTCGGATCCTGCCCTCTGGTTCCCTCTGGTTGGCCACTGTGAGAACAGGATTGTGCCCTGGAAGGTCCACTGACCTGATCAAGCAGCTCTTCGTAATGTTTATAATAATATAAAAATAGTATGCAAATACAGTCAACCTCGGCTCCTGAACACCTCCGTTTTGGAATGTTTCTGCTCCCGAAAGCCGAAAACCTGGAAGTAAACTTTCCAGTTTTTGAACGTTTTTCGGAAGCTGAACATCCGACGCGGCTTTGGCTTGAGGGCACGAGGCTCTTGCAGCCAATCAGAAACCGTGTCTCGGTTGTCGAACATTTTGGAAGCTGAACGGGATTACGGAACGGATTACGTTCGACAACAGAGGTTTGACTGTATAAATGTTGCTACTTACTGTTTTGAACCCAATGGTACATTACCACGAAACACCGTTAAAGGATCAGATGGCATATATCACTTAGAAATGTTCTTCTTTTCTAGAAACCATTTATACAATTTTTTTTAATTTGAGGGCGGGGCGAGGAATTGCATTTGTACATGTGGCCAAGATTGTATGGCAAACTTAAAGCCTCTACTATTAGAAAATTCTTCCACTTGTGATGCATACCTACAAGCAGTGCAATGTCCGCGTTTGAATAAACCTCCTGGAGCTGTGGTCAAGGTCTGGTGTGTAGAGGTGTGTGGTACGTCAGTATGTACTAGCATATCTCTAAGTGATCTGATGCGTCATTTATCAAAGCAGGGAAAGACCTCACAGCCTGGAATATTCAATCTCACTGGGCAAAAGACATATACCACTTGAATCATGGGGAAAGATTTTAAAATTCACAGCATGCAGTTCATTAAAAGAAAATTCTATGAAGATGATGTACCGATGGTATTTCACTCCAGTAAAGCTTGCTAAAATGTATAAAGAGACCTCTAATTTATGCTGGAAATGTAAGGATAAAGTAGGTACATTTTTTTCATACGTGGTGGACATTTAAGAAAGTAAAGGGGTCTGGGAAATTATATACAGTGGTGCCTCGCAAGACGAATGCCTCGCAAGACGGAAAACTCGCAAAATGAAAGGGTTTTTGGTTTTTTGAGTTGCTTCGCAAGACGATTTTCCCTATGGGCTTGCTTCGCAAGTTTGTTTCCTTTTTCTTAAAACCGTTAATACAGTTGCGACTTGACTTCGAGGAGCAACTCATAGCACGCGGTGTGGTAGCCTTTTTTGAGGTTTTTGAAGACTTTGGTGATTTTTGAAGCTTTTCCAAAACTTTTCCGACACCGTGCTTCGCAAGACGAAAAAAACCGCAAGACGAAAAAACTCGCGGAACGAATTAATTTCATCTTGCGAGGCACCACTGTACAATGAACTTTAAAAATGTTTAAAATTACATTTGTAAAAAAAACAACCAGAGGCTTTTTTTTTTACTAGGTGTAATAGAAGAATTGCTAAGGAAGCAAAAGAGACTGTTTATTTATGTGACTGCAGCGGCCAGAGGCTACTAGCCCAGATGTGGAAGGAAGAAAAGGTCCCAAAGAAAGAAGAATGGATAACTAAGATGGCTGACTATGCCGAAATGGCTAACGTAACCGTGAAGATCAGGCAGCAAGATGAGAAAAAATTCAATCAAGAATGGGAAAACTTTATAGATTATTTTAGAGAACACTGTAAAAACGTCAAAAGATTAGCAGGTTTGATGTAACATTGATGAACTAAGAATAGAATTAGGAGGGGGGAAAGAAGTTGAAATTAATTGGATAAATATAATTATATGCAAGGAGAATAAAGGGGGGAATGGAAACAGGAGGGGGCGAGGAAAAACCATTTATTGCAAATTTGGTTTGAATATCCATATACCAAAAGGGGAACTGTTGTTATTTTGAAAATTGAAAATATTTTTTTCTTAATAAAAAATAGTTTAGAAAACTATCTGGGGCTCCCGCGCAGCTGATCCAGCGGGGCTTTCCGGAGGCGAGACCAGCGCCTCTCCTCGCTCTTTGCCCGGAGAAGCCCAGAGGCTCCTGCTGCTCGGCTCCGAAACGGTTAAGAGCAGCGGCGACAGAGCGGAGGTTCCTAGAGCGGAGGGTAAAAAGGCTGTCGGGAAAATAGGAGCTTCCGCTTCCTGTCCCGCTCCTGGGGGGGTGGGGGGAGAGATACCTGTAATGGCGGCGGCTTTCCTTCCTCGCGGAGGCGCTGGAGGTGCGTCGTATGTATTATGTGTTATAAAGGGGGAGAGACGGGGGGGGCGTGCAGCTGGAGGGAGTGTGGGGAGGGATTAAAAAACCCCATTAGGCAAACCATTTCAATGTAAGTTCTTTTCCTCTGTCTCCTTTTTCTAGTCATGAGTTTATCCAGATTTTCACATCTTATTATTTTTAAATAGAGCTCTTGAAAATTGTTCAGCATTTCGGTGCAGATCTCGCCTAATGCACACGCTTTTGCAAAGGGTATTTCCCATATGTTTCCCATAATACCCACGCTTTTTAGCATCTACACGCAGCCGCTGGGAGAGATCATCAGGGGTTTGGGCTGGGTGTTCATCAATATGCGGATGAGACCCAGCTCTGCCTCTCCTTTAAATCAGAACCAGTGAAGGCGGTGAAGGTCCTGTGTGAGTGTCTGGAGGCGGTTGGAGGATGGATGGCGGCTAACAGATTGAGGTTGAATCCTGACAAGACACAAGTACTGTTTTGGGGGGGCGGGCTGGTGTGGGGGACTCCCTGGTCCTGAATGGGGTAATTGTACCCCTGAAGGACCAGGTGCGCAGCCTGGGAGTCATTTTGGACTCACAGCTGTCCATGGAGGCGCAGGTCAATTCTGTGTCCAGGGCAGCTGTTTACCAGCTCCATCTGGGACGCAGGCTGAGACCCTACCTTCCCACAGACTGTCTCACCAGAGTGGTGCATGCTCTAGTTATCTCCCACTTGAATTACTGCAATGCTCTCTACGTGGGGCTACCTTTGAAGGTGACCCGGAAACTGCAACTGATCCCATCGTTAAGCCTGGACACTGAGATCCAGCACCTTCTGGCGGTTCCCTCATTGCGAGAAGTGAGGTTACAGGGAACCAGGCAGAGGGCTTTCTTAGTAGTGGTGCCCTCCCTGTGAAAAACCCTCCCATCAGATGTCAAGGAAATAAGTAGCTATCCTATTTTTAAAAGACATCTGAAGCCAGCCCTGTTTAGGAAAGTTTTAAATATTTAAATACTGTGTTGTTTTTAACACTCGATTGGGAGCCACCCAGAGTGGCTGGGGAAACTCAGCAGCCAGATGGGCGGGGTATTTATTATTATTATTATTATTATTATTATTATTATTTACATTTCCCATAGTTAATGCATTCTGTATATAATTCCACTAAAATTATTCATTTATAGGTCTTGCCCCCTTTTTATGGGGGTAGGACATCTTTTCCTCATGGAAAAGATCTTTCTCCGACCAGCAGGCCAACCTGGGCAGGTGGGGGACCTTCCTTGGGCTCCCCATAGGGCTTGGGGTCAAGGCAAACCCTTAAGCATTGGAAAGCCTTCTGCAGAGGCTTCCCCTGGAACTTGTAATAATTTTTATCCGGCCTGATTTTACTATAATTTGTTACATTTATATACCTCCCTATACCCACAGGCCTCAGGACAGTTCACAGGATAAAATTACAATATAAAAACTCAAAGTACATAATCAAAACAGAAACAAAAACAACCCAATAACATCCCCCAACACACACATTTTAAATTATTTGTGTTTCAGTTAAACAGCAGTTTCTGCAAGAGCAGTTCTGGGCAGAAGAGGTTTTTTAAAAAAGGAGAAACAAGCAACTTCAAGTCCACATTAAAAGTCCATGTGTTGCTGCGGCCTTATACCGACAGGCTAATAATGATAATACTACTAGTAATACGAATTTCCTTGAGCGTCCTCTCCCACTTTGTGGAGCCCGATTGGCCCCCTAGTACACTCCAAGCTGGGAGACTGAACGCAAGTGGATGAAAGATCCTAATTAATGCAACCAAACACTGGTAAGGGCTCATTATCAAGCCTACCTAGTGGCAGGGAAGGCAGCAAAGAAAGCATAGTTTTTTGCCTCCATTGCCTCCTCATTATGTTGTCTGGCAGAACTTTTCCGGGTTGTACGGGGCCTTTTACAGGCTGGCCCAAAGGAGGTGGGAGAACCAATGGTAGCTCGCTTTGTCTTCTTTGCAGAGCATGTTGTTGTTAAAATTGCTTGCCACAATGCTACGTCGATTGCAGGAGAGATCTGACCAGGTTCATATGGCAGGATAAGAAACCCCGCATAAAATACAAATTACTGACTGACAAAAAAAGAAAGGGGCAGGTTTCGCACTCCCCGATTTAAGAACATATTTCAAAGCCTCGTGCCTATGTTGGATTAAGGATTGGATCTTATTAGAGAAAACATATACAGTGGTGCCCCGCAAGACGAACGCCTCGCAAGACGGAAAACCCGCTAGACGAACGCCTCGCAAGACGGAAAACCCGCTAGACGAAAGGGTTTTCCATTTTGGAGGCGCTTCGCAAATCGAATTTCCCTATGGGCTTACTTCGCAAGACGAAATGTCTTGCGAGTTCCTGTGGGTTTTTTCCCCTTTCCCCCCCTTTTCCTAAGCCGCTAAGCCACTTATCAGCTGATCCGCTAAAAGCCGCTATAGCACTAATCCGCTAAGCTGTCAATGGGCTTGCTTCGCAAGACGAAAAACCGCTATACAAAGAGCCTCGCGGAACGGATTAATTTCGTCTTGCGAGGCACCACTGTACTTGATTTGGAGAGTTGCAACAACAGGTACGGATGGCATGCATGCCTTGGCTACAGTAAGGTCAAAGTCCACAGAGGGTTCACTAATCATATAGTCAGAAATGCTCTTTATAAAGTGTGGACAAAATACCAACCATAATTAGAACCCCATGGTGGCTGTCCCCAGTAGAGACTTTTGCAGTCAAAAAAACAAATATGGAGGGAAATTGGGCAACCTATAGTCAACTATTAAAAGGAGACAAGGACATCTAAGATTCAAAACATTCAGAGAGATAAGGCACTACCTCACCGATTGGCTTTCATATGGAACAACGTTTTTAATTCAGATAAACAAAATTGGCTTTGGGAAAGATGAATCCAAACCACAAAAAGCATTATTACGAAATGACAAAAAAATATTATCTAAAACTGTTATTGGAATGGTATCTGAAAGATGAGGAAGTAAAGGATGTAATGGTTAAATGGGCCCAGGACATGGGCCCCACAATACAGATGGAACAGTAGGAGAGACTCTGGAGGTTAGATATCAGATTTACTGCCTGTTATACTATCAAGGAAAACTGAATGAAAATGTTATACAGGTGGTATGTGACACCTTCCAAACTAGCCAAGATATGTAAACTCAAATCCAACCAATGTTGGAAATGCAGTAATGCAGAGGAAACAATGATACATGTATGGTGGAGCTGTGAGAAAATTAATAAATTTTGGGGGTGTATCCATGAAGAGCTAAGAAAGATGCTGAAAGCTCCTATAGAAAAAAAGCCAGAGGCATACCTAATGGGCATTATAGGAAAGGACACCCCACAGGTTATTCTTATATGCCACAGCTGCAGCCAGATTATTACTTGCTAAAAATTGGAAAGGGGGCATTATTCCCACAAAAGAAGACTAGATAAGTAAATTATGTGACTTTATAGAATTGGCCAAACTAACAGCAGCCATAAGACACCAGTCAAATCAGAATTTAAGGAAGCAATGGAAATGCTTTGAGGACCAAATGAAAAAACACTGTTCTAAAGAAAACCTGTTGATATGTATGGACCTGAAGCCTTATTTACTTGGGATCCATTTGCCCGCTTACCCAGGACATAGAGGTGACAAAGAAGCACCAGGGATTCAGTTCCTTCGGAGAAAAGAGTTTATTGTGATCTGCGCAGAGGCAACCAGCGGAATTGTTTCCAAAGGCTGGTGGCCCCTAATACACGTAAGCAAGCAATATTTATACCCCTGCAGCACCTCCCGACCACCCCACCACCAGTAACTCATCATATCATATTCCTCGATTTGCCTTATTGCCTCTTTGGGTGTTGCTAAAGCATTTTGGCAGTGCACTCCTTTCGCTTATCAGCCAACCCTGCGTATCTTGTTTGCTCCAGATGCATTTCTCCTCCTGCTCTCCGGGCGTTGCCTTCCAACTGTCAATGCACCCCCTGCCCACTCCCTTCAGACTAAGGATATAAAGTTGAATCAGATTGTGACAAATTAATAATAGGTGAATGTTGAATGCTATCAAAAACACAATGTAAATAAGAGTATAGAATATTGAAAGATGTCGAGCTGAGGCGGAGGGAAGTCCCAGTGTTGGAATTTTTATTTTATATATCTTTATGTTGGGCTCTTTTATTTTATGAATGGTATATTGATTGTATATATACCTTTTATAATAAACTTTATCGAGGAAAAAGAAGAAGATAAAATTGCTTCCATCCACCAAGACAGCAGATGAGTCTCATGGGTTGTCCAGAGCACAGTCTAGTCCTGTTGTGTTGGATGAGTTTTTTCAGTTGGTCAGGCTCGAGGATATGGACAAGGTGCTTGGATCAGTCAGGGTGACCATTTGCACTCTTGACCCTTTCGCCTCTTGGCTGATAAAAACCAGCAGGGAGGGAACAGCAGGCTGGGCCAGGGAGATGATCAGTGCCTCTTTACGAGAGGGGGTGGTGGTCCCTGCATGTTTGAAGGAGGCAGAGGTAAAACCACTCCTTAAGAAACCTTCTCTGAATTCAGAAAGCCTAACTACCGGCCAGTTGTTGATCTCCCTTTCCTGGGCAAGGTTCTGGAGCGAGTGGTCGCAGACCAGATCCAGGTGCTTTTGGAAGAAACTGATTTTCTGGATCCATTTCAATCAGGGTTTAGGCCTGGTTTTGGCACGGAAACTGCTTTGGTGGCCCTCTATGATGACCTCTGTCGAGAGAGAGAGACAATTGAAATGTGTCCCTGTTCATTGTTCTCCACCTCTCAGCGGTTTTCAATAGCATCCACCATGGTATCCTTCTGGAGCGACTCTCTGAACTGGGGGTGGGTGGCTCTGCTTTGCAGTGGTTCCAGTCCTACTTGGATGGTTGTTCCCAGAAGGTGTTACTTGGGGAATTCATTTCAGCCCCATGGAAGCTTCAATGTGGGGTTCCGCAGGGCCCAATCCAATCCCCCTTGTTGTTTAACATCTACATGAAATCGCTGGGAGGGGTTATCCAGAGGTTTGGAGTACGTTGCCAGCAGTATGCTGATGACACTCAGCTCTATTTCTCCTTTCTATCTGTAGATGAGGCAGTGGAAGTGCTAGACCAGTGTCTTGCCTGGGTAATGGACTGGATGAGAGCCAACAAATTGAAGCTCACTCCAGATAAGGCTCAGTTAGTGGGTGGTTCCTAGAGCAGATGGGGGTTACACTTCCTCTGGAGGAGCAGGTTTGTCGCTTGGGGATTCTCCTGGATCCTTTGCTGTTGCTCGAGGCTCAAGTGGCCAAGAGTGCCTTCCATCACGTCAGCGTAGGCTGGTGGCCCAGCTACACCCCTTTCTGGACAGGGATAGCCTATATACCGTTGTCTATGCTCCGGGAACTTCAAGGTTAGATATAGATAAGCGTTATACGTAGGACTGCCTCTGAAGACAGTTTGGAAACTTCAGCTAGCGCAGAATTTAGCGGCCTGCTTGCTCACCGGCGGTTTGAGCATATTACACCCATCCTGGTCTGACTGCACTGGCTACCAATTAGTTTCTGGGTCCAATTCAATATGCTGGTTTTGACTTGAAAAGCCTTAAATGGCTCAGGACCAGGAATACTTCAAGGACTGCTTCTTTCCATATGAACCTACCTGGACCCTGAGATCCCCTTATGAGGCCCTCCTTCGTGGGCCTCCTCAAGTGGTCCGGAGGGTGGCAACACGAGAACAGGGCCTTCTCTGCAGGGGCTCCCTGTCTGTGGAATGCTCTCCCCAGGGAAGTTCGCCTGGCGCCTTTCTTATAAACCTTTGTTGTTGTTTAGTCGTCTTAGTCGTTTCCGACTCCCCGTGACCCCATGAATCAGAGCATGCCTTGGAAACAGTTGCTTTCTTCTCAAAGCTTCTCCTGTTTTATGTCCATGGAGCTTTCATGGCAAAATACTGGAGTGGGTTGCCAGTTTCTTCTCCAGGTGGATCACATTTAGTCTGAACTCTCGGCTGACCTGTCTGTCTTAGGTGGCCCTGCACGGCATAGGTCATACCTTCTCTGAGTTATTCAAGCCCCTTCGCCACGACAAAGCAGTGATCCATGAAGGGGTTTACACCTTTAGGTGCCATGCAAACATGTTCCATTTTAACCAGGCTTTTGCTAGATATCTTTGACATCCTGTAGTCTTTTTCAAACGTGGCTCTATTTTTTTGGGGGGGGTTATTGGGTTGGTATTTTTATTCTGATTATATATGATGTGACCTTTCTGTGAACCATGCTGAGACCTCCGGGTATAGGGTGGTATATAAACTCAATAAATAATAATACTAACATTAATACTTTCATTATTTGTACCCCACGGATTGGACTGGGTTGCCCCAGCCACTCTAGCTGGCTTCCAACAAATATAAAAGCACAATAAAACATAAAACATTAATAACTTCCCTACACAGTGCTGCCTCCAGTTGTCTTCTAAAATTTGCATAGTTATTTTTTTGACAACTGACGGGAGGGCGTTCCGCAGGGTGGGCACCACTACCAAGAAGGCCCTCTGCCTTGTTCCCTGTAACTTCCCTTCTCACAGTGAGGGAACTGCCACAAGGCCCTGGGACCTGGATCTCTGTGTCCTGACTGAATGATTGGGGTGAAGACGCGCCTTTAGCATTTCATCAGTTTGCCTTTTTATTCCATCAGGAGATGTTGAAGGGATGCTGGCAGAAGGGGAACAATCAGAAGTGTCACCGAAAGGATCCAAAGAGGAGGGGGAGCAAAGGAAGCTGAGGGTTCAAGATGGAGGCAGAAGGCAAGAGGGGAGACGAAAGCAGAAGCCGGAGGGTGACTCTTGTATGTCTCAGGGTGGTGAAAATCAAATTCCCAGAGAGGAGAAACCTTATAAATGTTTGGAGTGTGGAAAGAGCTTCAGTAACAGTAGTGCCTTTATCTTGCATCAAAGAACTCATACAGGAGAGAAACCGTATATATGTTTAGAGTGTGGAAAGAGTTTCAGTCGCAATGATGCCCTTACCAGGCACCAAAGATCTCATACAGGGGAGAAACCGTATACATGTTCGGAGTGTGGAAAGAGCTTCAGTCAGAATAGTACCCTTACCTCACATCAAAGATCTCATACAGGGGAGAAACCATATACATGTTCAGAGTGTGGAAGGAGCTTCAGTCAGAATAGTTCCCTTACCTCACATCAAAGATCTCATACAGGGGAGAAACCGTATACATGTTCAGAGTGTGGAAAGAGCTTCCGTGACAATCGTTGCCTTACCAGGCACCAAAGATATCATACAGGGGAGAAACCGTATACATGTTCGGAGTGTGGAAAGAGCTTCACTAACAGTAGCCACCTTAAGTCCCATCAACGAACTCATACAGGGGAGAAACCTTATAAATGTTTGGAGTGTGGGAAGGGCTTCAGTCAGAGTACTGTCCTTATCTTGCATCAAAGATCTCATACAGGGGAGAAACCTTATAAATGTTCAGAGTGTGGAAAAAGCTTCAGTGTACGTAGTACCCTTAAATTGCATAAAAGATCTCATACAGGGGAGAAACCGTATACATGTTCAGAGTGTGGAAAAAGCTTCAATCACACTGGTACCCTTACCTCGCATCAACGAACTCATACAGGGGAGAAACCGTATACATGTTCAGAGTGTGGAATGAGCTTCAGTCAGGGTAGCTCACTTAAGTCGCATCAACGAACTCATACAGGGGAGAAACAGCATACGTGCTTGGAGTGTGGAATGAGCTTCGCTCGCAGCAATGGGCTTACTAGACATCAACAAACTCATAGAGGCAGCAAACCTTATAAATGCTGGGAATGTGGCAAGAGCTTCAGTCGCATCGACTCCCTTTCCTTGCATGAAAGAATTCATATAGGGGAGAAACGATATACATGTTTGGAGTGTGGAAAGAGCTTCAGCCAGAGTTCCAGCCTTACTTTGCATCAAAGATTGCACACAGGAGAGAAACCGTATAAATGTTTGGAGTGTGGCAAGAGCTTCAGTCGTGGTAGCTTACTTACATTGCATCAA
Source organism: Podarcis vaucheri (assembly GCF_965113315.1). Taxonomy (NCBI): domain Eukaryota; kingdom Metazoa; phylum Chordata; class Lepidosauria; order Squamata; family Lacertidae; genus Podarcis; species Podarcis vaucheri. The sequence continues at coordinate 126,243,150 of NC_138760.1, forward strand.
AGAACTCATACAGGAGAGAAACCGTATACATGTTCGGAGTGTGGAAGGAGCTTCAGGTGCAGTAGCTCCCTTACGTTGCATCAACGAACTCATACAAGAGAGAAACCATATACATGTTCGGAGTGTGGAAGGAGCTTCAGGTGCAGTAGCTCCCTTAAGTCGCATGAAAGAACTCATACAGGAGAGAAACCGTATACATGTTCGGAGTGTGGAAGGAGCTTCAGTCACAGTCACTCCCTTAAGTCGCATGAAAGAACTCATACAGGAGAGAAACCGTATACATGCTCGGAGTGTGGAAGGAGCTTCAAGTGCAGTAGTTCCCTTAAGTCGCATGAAAGAACTCATACAGGAGAGAAAGCGTATACATGTTCGGAGTGTGGAAGGAGCTTCAGTCACAGTCACTCCCTTAAGTCGCATGAAAGAACTCATACAGGAGAGAAACCGTATACATGTTCGGAGTGTGGAAGGAGCTTCATTCAACGTAGCTCCCTTAAGTCGCATCAAAGAACTCATACAGGGAGGAAATCTTAGAAATGTTTGGCCTATAGAAAGAACTTATGTGACAAGGACTCCCTTACTAAACTGAAAAGAACTCGTACAAGGGAAACAGAAAGGTTGGAGTGTGGGAAGATATTTAATCATAGCAAATAACTCCTACAGAGAGTAAACCAATGATTGTGTTCAGAATTAGAATTTGCTTCCATTAGAATTTCTATTCCTTTTAGTGGCTGTGTTGCAGATTATTCTCCTGATCAGAGTTAGATTTACATAGCTATGTTCTGTTTTCTTTCCCATGTGTTATTTCCCATGTATTCATCACCTGTATATAGCGGTGGTTTAATATTTCTCCCATCCGTAAAATTTGTTAATCTGGTATGAATTGATCTGATATTTTTCATAGACACAAATGCATTCTCTGGTATTCTGTTGACGTATGTAAATGACGTATCTTTGCAATGAGAGTATAGCCCCTCAGATCACAGCTCTAATGAACAAATGCTGTTGAAAAACATATACTGGATAATAAGCCTCAATACGCATTCAAGAGAGAAATTATTCTTCTTTGGCGTAGCCGAGTTAGATTGTCTTCCATGAACACAGTCTTAACAGTGAGTCCGTAAGTGACTGTGGAGGCCAATTCTGGACCCACACACCCTTCCACAGTGGGGACATAGCTTTCCAGGCGGGAGTTGATCATGGTTGGGGTTTGCCATGCATGCCTTCCTCTTAGCACGCTTCTCCCTTGCGTTCTGAGTTCGAGTGTCTTCAAAGTCCATGACACCTTTGGTCGAGAGAGAAATTAGAACGGTATAGAATATTTCAATATAGTATTTTCCAGCCTGTGTCTAGAGTGTTAATAGGTCACTGTTCCAGGATGTGTGTTTCTTCACCTTCATCTGCCTAGCAGGGATTTCAGTTTTATGTCTCCGAAATATCCAGGCAGTGGCCGGAATAGAGGCAATGGAAAGAATATGATGAAATAAAAGAACATCTTCAAAGCTGGCTGCATCATAGACAATTAAAGGATATCTTTAAAGAGGACAATAAGAAAGGCTTCTCATAGTCAGTTTCCAAATTCCAAAGAGGCAGTGATAGACGAAAGTACAAAATTATTTTAAAAAGGCATATAACATTCTTTTGGAGTGGGAAACCAAAGACGAAGAAGTAAAAATGGTAATGATTAAATGGGCCGTAACATACAATTTGAAGATTGGATAAAATTGTGGAAAGTAAATTTGATATTTACAGATTGTATACTATTGAGAGAGACCTATATGAAAATGATGTATAGGTTGTATCTATCACCGGTTAAACTGGCAAAAATGTATAAAAATGAAAAGAGAGTGTTGGAGATGTGAAATAGAAGGTACATTTTATCATATGTGGTGGGATTGTTAAAAGTTAAAAGCCTATTGGGAAATGATAAATAACGTATTTAAGAAAATGTTGAAAATAACTTTTCTAAAAAAAACAGAAGCCTTCTTACTGGGTATTTTAGGCCAAGACATAAGGAAAGAAAAGAGGACTTTATTTATGTATGTCACTACAGCAGCAAGAATGTTGATTGCACAAAATTGGAAGACTGGAGAAATACCAAGTAAAGAACCATGGCAGGAAAAGTTGATGAACTGTGAGGGGAGAGACTCCCTCAGGCAAGGCCTCCTTCCACCTGCCTTGCCCCACTCTCTGCTTCTCAATGTGTAGCGTATTGTTTTATGTACCGTGGCTTGCCATTGTCTTATTGATTACAGTTTAGATATTATTGTAACTGTTGAGTGGATTTCTGTTTAACTTTTATATGTTGATACTATTATTTTATACTATTCTAATGATTGTTGAATGTTACTTTTTGGATGGAGGTTGCCTATTTTAAAGTTATGTTTTATTATCACATTTTTGTATTGCATTAGATTGTTATAAGATGTACATTTTTTGTTTCTTCAGCGTGTAAACCGCCTTGAGTATTGTAAGATAGAAAGGCAGTATACAAATTAAAAATGATGATGATGATGTAGAACTGGCAAAAATGACAGACAGACTAAGAGAAAAGGACAACAGAGACTTTGAAAAACAATGGGAACCATTTATAGAAACAAAGATAGGCTTGATGGCAGGATTTAAATAAACATTCACACTATTAGTATTAGAAAATGTGTAGAAGATAGAGAAATATGGTGTGTTTACTTTTATGTATTTAGGTTTGATGTTATGTTATTAATAACTTTTTCTGTTAGGAGGTAGCAAGGTGGGTGAAAAGAGTAACAAACCGGAAGCGGAAGTTGGGGAAGCCCAGGAGGGGAGGGAGGAAGGAATACATAGTAAAGGTTAAGACTTTGAGATGTATGTAATGAATGAAAAAGAAAGGTGAATAAAATTTTATTTAAAAAAAACCAATGAGTCCGTAAGTGACTGTGGAGGCCAATTCTGGACCCACACGTCCTTCCACAGTGGGGACACAGCTTTCCAGGGGGGGGGTTGATCATGGTTAGGGTTTGCCATGCATGCCGTCCTCTTAGCACACTTCTCCCTTGCGTTCTGAGTTCGAGTGTCTTCAAAGTCCATGACACCTTTGGTTGAGAGAGAAATTAGAACAGTATAGAAGATGCACTGATTTTCCAGCCTGTGTCTAGAGTGCTAATAGGTCACTGTTCCAGGATGTGTGCTTCTTCACCTTCATCTGCCTAGGAGGGATTTCAGTTTTATGTCTCCGAAATATCCAGGCAGTGGCCGGTTCCTGATGGGATGTATTTGTCCTGTGTGTTCTCTCCCCAGCTCTCCCCTCCCCTAGTATTTCCCGTAACACCCCCCCACACACACACACACACAAACTGGAAATGTGAAATCCACTATGCAGCTATGTGCAGGTATTTGTTGATCTGATAATCTGGGAAAGGAGGAAGATGCAATCTCATCCAGCACACATTAAAAAACCCAATTATGTTTTAAATACAATTTTTAGATACATCAGTTTTGCACGGAAGAGCAGTCAAACATTTCAAAATACGTATGTGTTAGCGAGACAGTTTCCTTCTTGCATAGTCTAGTGAAAGGCAATGTTTCAGAACGGAACTCTGCTGATGAAATACCGAGTTACAGGTAGGTAGCCGTCTTGGTCTGTCATAGTCGAAACAAACTTAATAAATAGATTAGATAAGATTCCTTCCAGTAGCACCTTAGAGACCAACTAAGTTTATTATTTGTACACTTCTTCCGATACACTGAAACAGAAGTCACCAGACCCTTATATATAGTGAGAGGGTGGGGAGGGGTATTACTCAGAAGGGTGGTGGGAGATGGGTGACTGGCTGATAGGTGTGGTAAACCTGCAATTGGTCTTACAGGCAAAAACAAGGGGTGAGATGGCTAAAATAGCTTTATCGTGTATAATGAGATAAGAATCCAATGTCTCCCTTCAGACCAGGTCTCTCCATGGTTTTAAGTTTGGTAGTAAGTTGCAATTCAGCAACTTCTCTTTCCAGTCTATTTCTGAAATTCTTTTGTAATAAGACAGCGACTTTCAGATCTTGTATAGAATGTCCTGGGAGATTGCAGTGTTCTCCTACTGGTTTCAGAAATACCTGATAGTGCAGGTAATAGTCCAGCAAACTTAACCCATCTTCTCCAATGGATGCCTGTTGCTCATGCCTAGAGATGGGAAGGCCTGGAAAAAAACTAGAAAAATGGTGGGGGGGGGACAGGTTTTTTTCTGAAACCCTTTTTTCCTGGAAAAAATGGTTTCATATAGTTTGAATATTCCACATTTTTATTTTCAATTTTTCCTGGAAAAAATGATTTTGGGGGGAAAGAGGAAAAAACGTATTGAAGTTCTCACCCTGGCCACCAGGGGTATTGTGCATGTAGTTTTCACTCAGGTCCACATCAGTAATTTAGGCAGGAAACCCTGGGATGATGATGTTGTTGTTGTTGTTACAATGTTGACAGCTGGCTGTCTATAAAAGCAGACCCGCTGAGCAACTTGCAGAAACCTCTGTGTCATCTGATATGTCCACCCACTATCTCACAGAATGCATGGAAGGAAGCAGGCAGGGAGGCTGGAGCCGGATCCTGCTCCAGCCCAGAGCAACTTAGAGCAGGACCAGAGGTTCCCCCACCTCTGGCTGAGGCCCCTTGTGGTCCACGGTCCCTTGGCCAGCCTTTGCCTTGAAGCAGAACCTGGAAAGAATAGGAAAAGAGGCTGCAGGAGACAATCCTTCCGCCATATTGGAGGCTGCTGCCCAAATCCCCAAAGTGCCCCATTTGGGAGATCCTGGGAAGAGCTATGAAGACCCTCCTGGATGTAGACACCCTCAGCTCAGTTGCTAGTGCCAGAGATTCAGGCATTCCCGTTACCAGAAGGCCAAGGGACCCCGAGAGGTTTGCAGCCGGCTCCACCGCCTTTGGCAGGGAGTGGCTGGAGCCAGAGCGACACACCGAGGCTCAGATCCTGGACCTGGTAGTCCTGGAGCAATCCCTGGCTGTCCTCCCCCCCACCCCCCGGAGATGGAGAACTGGGTGAAGGATCAGGCAGCGGAGACCAGTTCCTAGGCGGTGGCCCTGGCCAAAGATTTCCTCCTGAGCCGGGCAGAGGAGAAGCAGCAGCAGGTGAGACAGTTTCATCCTGGTAACACCCAGATATCCGCGGTGGCTGGTGAATTCTGAGTGTGGAGTCTCTTAAAAGGCGAAAGTGGCTCTTGGGTGCAGAAGGTTCTGGGTTCGATCTCCACGAGGGGCTGGGAAATCGTCCCTGCCTGAAACCTGGAGCGGGGTGGGTGGGGGTGGAATTGCATTTGCACATGTGGCACACATGGTAAACTTAAAGCCTCTACTGTTAGAAAATTATTCCACTTGTGATGCATACCTACAAGCAGTGCAATGTCCGCATTTGAATAAACCTCCTGGAGCTGTGGTCAAGGTCTGGTGTGTAGAGGTGTGTGGTACGTCAGTATGTACTAGCATATCTCTAATTGATCTGATGCGTCATTTATCAAAGCAGGGAAAGACCTCACAGCCTGGAATATTCAATCTCACTGGGCAAAAGACATATACCACTTGAATCATGGGGAAAGATTTTAAAATTCACAGCATGCAGTTCATGAAAATAAAATTCTATGAAGATGATGTACCGATGCTATTTCACTCCAGTAAAGCTTGCTAAAATGATACCTCTAATTTATGCTGGAAATGTAAGGATATGGAAAGTCCTTTTTTTTTCTTCATATGTCGTGGACATGTAAAAAAGTAAAGGGCTTCTGGGAAATTATAAAAAATGAACTTAAAAAAAATGTTTAAAATTACGTTTGTTAAAAAATCAGAGGCCTTTCTTATTAGGTGTAATAGGAGAAAATATGCCAAGGAAGCAAAAGAGACTGTTTATTTATGCGACTACAGCGGCCAGATGCTACTATCCCAGATGTGGAAAGAAGAAAAGGCCCCAACGATAGAAGAATGGCTAACTAAGATGATTGACTATGCCGAAATGGCTAAACTAAGCCTGAAGATCAGGCACCAAGATGAGAATAAATTCAATCAAGAATGGGAAAATAATAGACACGTTTAAATAACACTGAAAAAGAGGCAAAACTTTAGCAGGTTTGATGTAACATTTATGAACTAAGAATAGAATTGGGGGGGAGTTGAAATTAATTGGGAGAAATATAATTATATACAAGGAGAATAACAGGGGGGGATGGAAACAGGAGGGGGGAGTCATCTATTGCAAATTTGTATTGGATATGTATTGTGTATACCAAAAGTAAAAATGTTGTTATTTTGAAATTCGAAAATAAAATATATATTTTATAATAAATAGTTTAAGAATCGTTTTGGGGCTCCCGTGCAGCTGATCCAGCGGGGCTTTCCGGAGGCGAGACCAGCGCCTCTCCTCGCTCTCTGCCCGGAGAAGCCCAGAGGCTCCTGCCGCTCGGCTCTGAAACGGTTAAGAGCAGCGACGACAGAGCTGATATTCCTAGAGCGGAGGAAAAAAGGCTGCCGGGACAATAGGAGCTTCCGCTTCCTGTCCCGCTTTTGGGGTGGGGGGGAGATGTCGAAATGGCGGAGGCTGTCCTTCCTCGCGGAGGCGCTGGAGGTGCGTCATATTATTTTGTATTATAACGCGAGTGCAGCTGGGGGGAGTGTGGAGAGGGAGTTTAAAAAAACCCTATTAGGTAAACCATTTCAATGTAAGTTTTTTTCTGCGTCTCCTTTCTCTAGTATTTCATATAATATTTTCAGTTCCCATTATTAATGCATTTCTGTACATTATTCTGCTAAAACAATGCATTTATAGGTCTTCCCCCCTTTTTATGGGGGTAGGAAATCTTTTCCCAATGGAAGGGCAGGTCTTTCTCCTCCTTTCCACCCTGCAGGCCAACTTGAGCAGGTGGGGGACCTTCCTTGGGCTCCCCATAGGGCTTGGGGTCAAGGCAAACCCTTAAGCATTGAAAAACCTGCAGGGGCTCCCCCCTTGAACTTGTAATAATTTTTATCTGGCCTGATTTTACTATAATTTGTTAAATTTACATACCTCCCTATACCCACAGGCCTCAGGACGGTTCACAGGATAAAATTACAATATAAAAACTCAAAGTACATAATCAAAACAGAAACAAATAATAATAATAATATTTATTTATTTATACCCCGCCCTCCCTGGCCAGGACCTAGCTCATGGTGGCTAACACGAAATATAAATTACTATAAAATGTAGTAGGGAAAATAATAATAATAACAACAACAACAACAACTTATTATTTGTACCCCACCCATCTGGCTGGGCTTCCCCAGCCACTCTGGGCGGCTTCCACAGAAACCAAAAAAACACTAAAATATCATACATTAAAAACTTCCCTGAACAGGGCTGCCTTCAGATGTCTTCTGAATGTCAGGTAGTTGTTTATTGTTTTGACATCTGATGGGAGGGCGTTCCACAGGGTGGGCGCCACTACCAAAAAGGCCCTCTGCCTGGTTCCCTGTAGCTTTGCTTCTCGCAATGAGGGAACCGCCAGAAGGCCCTTGGCGCTGGACCTCAGCGCCCGGGCAGAACGATGGGGGTGGAGACGCTCCTTCAGGTATACTGGGCTGAGGCCGTTTAGGGCTTTAAAGGTCAACACCAGCACTTTGAATTGTGCTCGGAAACGTACTGGGAGCCAATGTAGGTCTTTCAAGACCGGTGTTATGTGGTCTTGGCGGCCGCCCCCAGTCACCAGTCTAGCTGCCGCATTCTGGATTAGCTGTAGTTTCCGAGTCACCTTCAAAGGTAGCCCCACATAGAGCGCATTACAGTAGTCCAAGCGGGAGATAACTAGAGCATGCAGCACTCTGGCGAGACAGTCCGCGGGCAGGTAGGGTCTCAGCCTGCGTACCAGGTGGAGTTGGTAGACAGCTGCCCTGGATACAGAATTGACCTGCGCCTCCATGGACAGCTGTGAGTCCAAAATTACTCCCAGGCTATGCACCTGGTCCTTCAGGGGCACAGTTACCCCATTCAGGACCAGGGAGTCCTCCACACCAGCCCGCCCCCTGTCCCCCAAGAACAGTACTTCTGTCTTGTCAGGATTCAACTTCAATCCATTAGCCGCCATCCATCCTCCAACCGCCTCCAGGCACTCACACAGGACCTCCACCACCTTCACTGGTTCTGATATGAAAGAGAGGTAGAGCTGGGTATCATCTGCATATTGATGGACACCCAGTCCAAACCCCCTGATGATCTCTCCCAGCGGCTTCATATAGATGTTAAAAAGCATGGGGGAGAGGACGGAACCCTGAGGCACCCCACAAGTGAGGGCCCAAGGGTCTGAACACTCATCCCCCACCACCACTTTCTGAACACGGCCCAGGAGGAAGGAGTGAAACCACTGTATAACAGTGCCCCCAGCTCCCAACCCCTCTAGACGGTCCAGAAGGATGTTATGGTCGATTGTATCAAAGGCCGCTGAGAGATCCAGCAGAACTAGGAAACAACTCTCACCTTTGTCCCTAGCTCGCCGGAGAGCATCAACCAGTGCGACCAAGGCAGTTTCAGTCCCATGATGAGGCCTGAACCCCGATTGGAAGGGATCCAAATGGTCCGCATCCTCCAGGCGTGCCTGGAGTTGTTCAGCAACCACACGCTCAATCACCTTGCCCAAGAATGGAAGATTTGAGACTGGGCGATAGTTGGCCATACTGGCCGGGTCTAAAGATGGTTTTTTAAGAAGCGGTTTAATGACCGCCTCTTTCAGCGGATCTGGGAATGTTCCCTCACAGAGGGAAGCATTCACCACCCCGCAGAGCCCATCGCCCAGCCCTTCCCGGCTTGCTTTTATTAGCCAGGATGGGCAAGGATCAAGGAGACAGGTGGTTGGTTTCACGCGTCCAAGCAGCCTGTCCACATCCTCGGGGGTAACGGATTGAAATTGATTCCATGCAACTTGACCAGACAGAGCTCCAGCACTCTCCCGCCCAGCCCTGCTCCCACAGTGGTGTCTAGCTCCTTCCGAATATGAGTGATTTTATCTGCAAAAAACTTTGCAAAATCGTTGCAGGAGATCTTGGGGTCTTTACAAGGCCCCGGTGGTAAAGGTGGTTCCGTTAAATTGTGGACCACCTGAAAGAGTCTCCTGCTACTATTTTCTGCAGATGCAATAGAGGCGGTGAAGAAAGTGTTCTTCGCTGTCGCTATCGCCACTTGTTAGGCTCGACGTTGAGCTCTAACCTGTGTCCGGTCAGATTCGGAGTGAATTTTCTGCCACCGACGCTCTAGCCGTCTCAGCGATTGTTTCATCGCCCTCAGCTCCGAAGAAAACCACGGGGCTGTCCGGGCTCCATGCAATCAGAGAGGGCGCTTCGGAGCCAGACAGTCGATAGCCCTGGTTAACTCCGCATTCCAGCGGGCCACCAGGGAATCAGCTGAAAGGCCATCAACATGGGATAAAGCATCCCCTACCACTCTCTGGAAACCATTTGGATCCATTAAGTGGCGGGGGCGGACCATCCAAATTGGTCCCACCTCCCTGCAGAGGGGAAGGGTCGTGGAGAAGTCCAGTTGCACCAGGAAGTGATCTGACCAAAAAAATAGTTGCTTAAAATACTGTGGATGAAAGATCGAAATTAATGCATTAAACACTGGTAAGGGCTCATTATCAAGCCTACCTAGTGGCAGTGAAGGCAGTAAATAAACCATAGTTTTCTGCCTCCATTCCATCTTCATTATGTCGTCCAGCAGAGATTTTCTGGGTTGTAAGGCGCCTTTTACAGGCTGGCCCAAAGAAAGAGTAGAACGAGCAGTAGCTGGCTGTGACTTGTTTGCAAAGCATTTTGAAGATAAAATTGCTTGTATCCACCAAGACCTTGACTCTGCTGTTACAGCAGATGAGTCTCATGGGTTGTCCAGAGCACAGTCTAGTCCTGTTGTGTTGGATGAGTATTTTCAGTTGGTCAGGCTCGAGGATATGGACATGGTGTTTTGATCAGTCAGGGCGACTGTTTGCACTCTAGACCCTTTCGCCTCTTGGCTGATAAAATCCAGCAGGGAGGGAACAGCAGGCTGGGCCAGGGAGATGATCAGTGCCTCTTTACGAGAGGGGGTGGTCCCTCCATGTTTGAAGGAGGCAGTAGTAAAACCACTCCTTAACAAACCTTCCCTGGATTCAGAAAACGGAACTAACTACTGACCACTTGCTAATCTCTGGGCAAGGTTCTGGAACGAGTGGTCACAAACCAGATCCAGGTGCTTTTGGAAGAAGCTGATTTTCTTTTCTTTTTTTAAAAAGATATTTATTAAAAGTTTTAAACAATAAATCACCAAACACATAAAATACCATCACCAGTATAAAACAAACAAAGAGAGAAAGAAAAAAGCAAAAAGATTAACACAGAATAGAAAAAATACATCAAAATCAAGTATCCAAAAACCATATTTCCATAGCCTTTCGGAATTCCTCACATCTCCCTTTCCTGCGTTCCCAATTATAAAATTATAAGCAGCAATTTATCACCTTATTTCAACTCTTATTTTGTAATTTTCAAGTATTATGTCTCCAGCTTTAGATATTTTTATCAAAAACTTAGATATTTAATTTAGACATAATATTAATCCAAATTTCATCTTTGTTCTTAAACATTACTTATTCTCATACTTTTTTCAACTAAGTTGCTGATGCCATGTTGTTTTCTATCCTGCATCTTCTTAACATTCATACAGTTTACAATATTTTTGTAGATAGTCCTTAAACTTTTTCCAGTCCTCTTCCACTATCTCTTCTCCCAGGTCTCGGATTCTGCCAGTCATTTCTGCCAATTCCATACAGTCTATCAATTGCGCCTGCCATTCTTCCAGAGTGGGCAAATCTTGGGTCTTCCAATGTTTTGCGATAAGTATTCTTGCTGCTGTTGTTGCATACATAAAGAAAGTTCGGTCCTTCTTTAACACCCTCTGGCCAACAATGCCCAAAAGGAAGGCCTCTGGTTTCTTTGGGAGGGTATACTTAAATACCTTTTTCAACTCGTTATAGATCATTTCCCAGAAAGCCTTGGAAGAAGATGATTTTCTGGATCCATTTCAACCAGGGTTTAGGCCTGGTTTGGGCACAAAAAACTGCTTTGGTCGCCCTGTATGATGACCTCTGTCGAGAGAGAGAGACAAGGGAAATGTGTCCCTGTTCATTGTTCTCCACCTCTCAGCGGTTTTCAATAGCATCCACCATGGTATCCTTCTGGAGCGACTCTCTGAACTGGGGGTGGGTGGCACTGCTTTGCAGTGGTTCCAGTCCTACTTGGATGGTCGTTCCCAGAGGGTGTTACTTGGGGAATTCATTTCAGCCCCATGGAAGCTTCAATGTGGGGTTCCGCAGGGCCCAATCCAATCCCCCTTGTTGTTTATCATCTACATGAAATCGCTGGGAGGGGTGATCCGGAGGTTTGGAGTACGTTGTCAGCAGTATGCTGATGACACTCAGCTGTACTTCTCCTTTCTTTCTATCTGCAGGTGGGGCAGTGGAAGTGCTGGACCAGAGTCTTGCCTGGGTAATGGACTGGATGAGAGCCAAGAAATTGAAGCTCACTCCAGATAATACTGAGGTGCTATTAGTGGGTGGTTCCCTAGAACAGATGCCTGGAAGCTTGCCTGCTCTTGATGGGGTTACTTGTCCTTGAAGGAGCAGGTTCGTAGCTTGGGGGGTCCTCCTGGATCCTTTGCTGTCACTCGAGGCTCAGGTGGCCAAGAGTGCCTTCCATCAGCTTTGACTGGTAGCCCAGCTACACCCCTTTCTGGACAGGGATAGCCTATCTACCATTGTCTATGCTCTGGCAACTGCAAGGTTAAATATAGATATGTGTTATACGTAGGGCTGCCTATGAAGACAGTCTGGAAACTTCAGCTAGTGCAGAATTCAGTGGCCAGGTTGCTCACCGGACAGAGCAAGGCGGTTTGAGCATATTACCCCCATCCTAGTCTGACTGCAATGGCTACCAATTAGTTTCCAGGCCCAATTCAAAGTGCTACTTTTGACCTATAAAGCCTTTAATGGCTCAGGACCACAATACTTCAAGGACCAGCTCTTTGCATATGAACCTACTCGGACCCTGAGATCCCCTTCTGATCTCAAGTGGTCCGGAGGGTGGCAACATGAGAACAATGCCTTCTCTGCAGTGGCTCCCCGTCTGTGGAATGCTCTCCCCAGGGAAGTTCACCTGGCACCTTCATTATACACCTTTAGGTGCCAGGCAAAAAAGGTCCTTTTTAACCAGAATTTTGGTTGATATGTTTGACATTCTATACCCTTTTTCAAATATGGCTCTTTTCTTGTGAGGGGAGGGTGTTATTGTTTTTATTCTGATTATATATGTTGTGATCTTTTCTGAGAACCACGCTGAGACCTCTGGTTATAGGGCGGTAAATAAACTCAATAAATAATAATACTAACAAATACTTTCATTATTTAAAAGCATTATAAAACATCAAATATTAAAAACTTCGCTATACAGGGTTGCCTTCAGATGTCTTCTAAAACTTGTATAGTTGTTTATTTGACATCTGACGGGAGGGCGTTCACAGGGTGGGCACCACTACCAAGAAGGCCCTCCGCCTCGTTCCCTGTAACTTCCCTTCTCACAGGGAGGGAACTGCCACAAGGCCCTTGGAACCTGGATCTCGGTGTCCTGACTGAATGATTGGTGTGAAGACGCTCCTTTAGCATTTCATCAGTTTGCCTTTTATTCCATCAGGAGATGTTGAAGGGATGCTGGCAGAAGGGGAACAATCAGAAATGTCACCAAAAGGATCCAAAGAGCAAAGGAAGCTGAGGGTTCAAGATGGAGGCAGAAGGCGAGAGGGGAGACGAAAGCAGAAGTCGGCGGGTGCCTCTTGTATGTCTCAGGGTGGTGAAAATCAAATTGACAAAAAGGAGAAAAAGCATGAATGTACATTGTGCGGACAGAGATTTTGTAATCGCTCAGCTCTTACTTCACATCAACGAACTCATACAGGGGAGAAACCGTATACATGTTCAGAGTGTGGAAAAAGATTCAGTAGGAGTGGGACCCTTATATTGCACCAACGAATTCATACAGGAGACAAACCTTATACATGCTCAGTGTGTGAAAAGAGCTTCACTCAAAGTAGTGGCCTTACTTTGCATCAAAGATCTCATACAGGAGAGAAACCGTATACATGCTCAGAGTGTGGAAAGAGCTTCACTCAAAGTAGTGACCTTACCTTGCATCAAATATCTCATACAGGGGAGAAACCGTATACGTGTTCTGAGTGTGGAAAGAGCTTCAGTCACAGCACTGCACTTACTAGACATCAACAAACTCATCGAGGCAGCAAACCTTATAAATGTTCGGAATGTGGCAACAGCTTCAGTCGCATCGACTCCCTTTCCTTGCATCAAAAAATTCATATAGGGGAGAAACGATATACATGTTTGGAGTGTGGAAAGAGCTTCATTCAGAATGGCACCCTTACCTTGCATCAAAGAGTGCACACAGGAGAGAAACCGTATAAATGTTTGGAGTGTGGGAAGAGCTTCAGTCGTGGTAGCTCCCTTACATTGCATCAACGAACTCATACGGGAGAGAAACCGTATACATGTTCAGAGTGTGGAAAAAGCTTCATTTGCAGTAGCTCCCTTATGTTGCATCAAAGAACTCATACAGGGGACAAACCATATAAATGCTCCGAGTGTGGAAATAGCTTCAGGCGCCGGAGTCACCTAACTAGACACCAAAGAAGTCATACAGGGAGGAAATCTTAAAAATGTTTGGCACATGGAAAGAACTTCAGTGACAGGGGCTCGCTTCCTAAACAGTAAAGAACACGTACAAGGGAAGTATCTTAGAAACGGTTGGAGTGTCTTTAATCATATCAAATAACTCCTACAGAGAGTAAACCATGAATCGTTTTCTGGTCGTCGTCGTCCCTCAATATTTCTGTCATTCACTAAAATGCTTGTACTTCCAATGACAAAAGCACAAGCCCGCCCTGGGAATTCCTGGGCATAGAGCTACTGAACCCCAGACCCCCAAAAGAAATCAACCTTAACCAGCACGCAATGCTGTTTTAAATGCAGTTTTTTCCGATATATGTGCACAGAAGATCAGTCAGAAATGTTAAGAATGCCAGTGTTTGGAAAACAATTGCCCTAGATACACTAGTCCAGGCTTTCCTGCACTTGGGTCTCTAGCTGTTTCTGGACTGCAATTCCCATCATCCCTTACTGCTGCTATCTGGGGGAGATGGGAGTTGTTGTCCAGAAAGAACCAGAGAATCCTGTTCCAGTGAAAGGTGAGAATACGGACGTGAACTTTGCTGATTCAATTGTAGATGGCATCTTTCATAGCTCCGATAAGAGAGGAGTTCAGGGGGGAAACAGCCTCTTCCTCTGATGACGTCTCTCCCCCTGCCTTGCTGAGCTTGTGTGTTTCTGCTTCCTTGCAGCCATGGGATCTGCTGCTGCTCAGGCTCATGCCACTCTCTGTGTTGCCTTGTCAGAAGCTGCCCACTGGTGTCCCCCAGCCCTATTCCCCCCCATGTGTGTCATTCACTATAAGGCTTGCACAAGCCATTGTTTGCCAATGTGTCTGTTTCCTGCTCTGCCACTTCTTGTGCCAAAGGTTGCCCATTCTCCACCAGAGAAGAAGGCAAGCAGATCCTTAAGGCCGGGTTTGCTGCTGAGGTCCACCGGAACACCAGGATCTGAGCCAGGAAACCTTGGTTCGTTGTGGGGATCTGTTTCTCTGTGCACATGCGACTTGTTAGGAAATTAATTTTGGAAATGCGTTGTACCAACAGAGCAGTCAAAAAATTGAAGAATATTTGCACCCAACTTACTGCACCCAACTCACTGCCTATTGATACGAGGCAGTCGCTTTCACTGTGTTTTAATCCAGGTTTTATTGTTTGTTTTGTTATTTTTAACAATAAAATACTCATTTTAGGGTTTTTTTTTACTGATAATGTCATTGTTTTATTTTTCCTGAACCATGGATTAAAAAAATCCCAAACATATATGTACCGTAAAGCTGCATGTAAATTTTAGGGAACAAAATAATGAACGCCTACAAAAGATGAAATAGCCAAAACAAGTGTGCAGTTCCTAAGAATCCATTTACAACTCACTTCAGTGCAGGTTTTCTCAGGAGTCAGTCCCACTGTTCCCAAAAGGTGCTTAATCTCAGGGAAGAGCTGTATGTCAGCCTGTCAGGGAATTAAGAGACAACGCTCAAGATTTCTTGTTGTGGGCCACTGAACTGAGACAAAAGATCAAGTTGCCCCCCCCCCATTCAGCTGCTACTGCCCACCAGAGGGTAGATGGAAGGGTCATGTATTGTCTTTCTCCCCAGAGGAATGATTTCAATTGCGAAAACGACACTGGAGGAACCCAAGAAGCTGCCTTGTACCAGCTGATGAAGGTGAATACATCAAAACAGGGCCCTGTCCTGGTTTCCAACCCATAATGTGACTTCTGACTTCTGTTTAATGATTGAAACTAAGACCTCCACGTTGAATATGACTATGGATGAACATGTACTTATCTCTACTCATAAACTCTTATCTCTATTTCTGTAACAAATTTTTGTGTTATACATGTCCTTATGAGTTTGAGTTTGTAACCTCTATTTGAGTTTATAATCCTTGTCAGAATACATAGTTTTGAATGGATTAGTTTTTGTCACAATTGACTATTGATTTGCTAATAGGGATGATTCCCACTACTGAAACTTACATTGGCCTGAGTTCTTGGTGTGCTTTTCTCTTGGTATATTTAATAACAAGAACTCCAACTTATTTAACGTTAATCTCAGGGAAAAGCGGATAAATTCAGTTTTGGGATTCCCCAGGCAGAAGAGATTTTGGTCCTCTGAGGGTTAAATGCAGTGAGAGAGGAAATTATGCTTTTCCTTCCTCTCTGCTTGCCTGAACTCTGCAGGCTTTCCCCAAAGGTCTTGGGGGTTACAGATCCTTTCCTCACTATTTGTGCCACCTGGCTCAGATCCAGTTCCATCACAATGTGATTGCTTACAGGAATCTGTGTTTAACAGTGAATGGTCTCCCCTTCCTTGGAGGTTTTTAAGCAGAGGTTGGATGGCCCTCTGTCAGGGATTCTTTAGCTGAGATTCCTGTATTGCAGGGGGCTGGACTAGAGGACCTTTGGGGTCCCTTCCAACTCTATCATTCTATGGAAGCTGCCCATACACACACACACACACACACATCCCCCCTTGCCCAGCCCATTCACAAGGTGGGAACATAAATAACGCAGGGAAATTGAAATGCAATCTGTGACACACACACCCCTGTAACACAGTGGCTCCCAGACTTTCTGGCTCCCACCTTCTTGGTTCCATAAAATCGTCCCAATGCCGCCTTCTTATTATTACAGTGGTACCTCACAAGACGAATGCCTCTCAAGACGAAAAACTCGCAAGATGAAAGAGTTTTTCATTTTTTGAGTTGCTTCGCGAGTTGAATTTCCCTATGGGCTTGCTTTGCAAGATGGAAACATCTTGCAAGTTTGTTTCCTTTTTCTTAAAACCATTACAGTAATACAGGGTGCATTGCTTGAAGAGGTGCAGTTGCGACTTGACTTTGGGGAGCAACTCATAGCACGCGGTGTGGTAGCCTTTTTTGAGGTTTTTGAATATTTTTTTGAAAAAATTGAAACCGTGCTTCGCAAGACAAAAAAACTCGCAAGACAAAAAAACTTGCAGAACAAATTAATTTTGTCTTGCGAGGCACCACTGTATTATTATTATTTATATACCGTCCTCTACCTTGGGGTCTCAGAATAAAATCAAGATCCAAACCACAAAATACAAAATAAAAACCAAAACAACCCGAACAAATCTGTTGTGCTTGTGTGTGTGTGTGTGTGTGTGTATCGGGTTGCGCTAGATGACCATTAGGTCGCATTCCAACTTTTTCCCATTCTTAGATTCGATATCCTGCCTTTTTCTCCAAGGAGCTGAACATAGCATATATACATGGTTCTTCCTCTCCTCCTTTAATCCCCTACAACAACCCTGTGAGGTAAGTTAGGCTGGGAGGCAGTGACTTGCCCCATGGCCACCCGGTGGGGAATTCGATCCCTGGTCTCCCAAGGCCATAGTCCAGCACTCTAACCACTATACCACACTGCCTCTCACCACTGCCTAAGATGTCCCAACCTTGTGAAAGTAGAGATCAGAATCCCCCAAAAGGAGAGATTTTCTTCCACCCCAGCTGTCTGGTGCTCAAAGGGTTAAAGATGAAGTGCAGGATTCCTAGAGAGACAACAGGAAACAGGAAGAGGAGCTTGGTCCTCCAGGGCAAGCGCCCCTCCTCCCTCCTGCCTTGTGCATGGTCCTTTTGCAGAAGAGAGGCTGCAGAGGTTGGATGCATGGAAGGAAGCAGGCAGGGAGGCTGGGGCCGGATCCTGCTGCAACCCAGAGCAGCTTGGAGCAGGACTTGAGGTCCCCCCACCTCTGGCTCAGCCCCTTTGTGGTCCACACTCCCTTGGCCAGCCTTTGCCTTGAAGCAGAACCTGGAAAGAATAGGAAAAGAGGCTGCAGGGGACAACCCTTCAGCCATATTGGAGGCTGCTGCCCAAATCCCCAAAGTGCCCCATTTGGGAGATCCTGGGAAGAGCTATTTTGACCCTCCTGGATGAGGACGCCCTCAGCCCACATGCTCAGCGCCAGAGATTCGGGCATTCCCGCTACCAGGAGGCCAAGGGACCCCGAGAGTTTTGCAGCCGACTCCACCGACTTTGAAGGGAGTGGCTGGAGCCAGAGCGACACACCGAGGCTCAGATCCTGGACCTGGTAGTCCTGGAGCAATTCCTGGCTGCCCTCCCCCCAGAGATGGAGAACTGGGTGAAGGATCAGTGAGTGGAGACCAGTTCCCAGGCAGTGGCCCTGGCCAAAGGTTTCCTCCTGAGCCAAGCAGAGGAGAAGCAGCAGTAGGTGAGACACTTTCATCCTGGTAACTCCCAGAGATCCATGGTGGCTGCTGAATTCTGAGGGTGGTTTTTCTTAAAAGGCGAAAGTGGCTCTTGGGTGCAGAAGGTTCCAGGTTCGATTCCCGACATCTTCCGGCGGGGCTAGGAAATCATCCCTGCCTGAAACCTGGAGAGATGCTTCCAGTCTGTGCAGACAGCACGGATCTAGATGGTCCAATGGTCTGGTTCTGGACTAGGCAGCTTCCTTGGTTCCTATTTAAACAGCTCTTCATTCCGAAGCAAGAGGGCTAGAAACTTGCTATGCCTTTCACCTGTGCCCTCGATATTATTTGAGCACAATTTCAGCACCCCTTCACATTTTTCTGTTTTTTCCTGTCTATGCCAGTGTTTCCCAACCACTGTTCCGCGGCACACTAGTGTGCCGCGAGATGTTGCCTGGTGTGCCGTGGGAAAAATTAAAAAATTCGAAAGATTTTTTTTTTAAGTCAAATTTTCGATTGGGGCGCCGTCACTAGATGACCCCTGGGGTTCCCTCCCTCCCTCCCGCTCTGCGCCTCCCTCCTCCTCCTCCGGGGAGGCCCTTCCTGGCTCTCGGCCAAGGATTGGCGGCTGCCACTCACTCGCTCGCCCACCCGTCCCTCCATCCCTGCACCCGGCCTCTCCCCCTCCGTCCCCGGCGCGGGGGCTGCCGGGATCCGTAGTCCCCTCGCCCTTGGGCTCCACGCCCGTGCGGGGTGCGCGAACTACGTTTCCCAGCGTGGCCTGGCGGGCCAGGCGTTTTGTTTGAAGCGCTCTTCTCCCGGCCATGGAATGAGCGCGGCGGCGGCGGCCGGGTGGGCAGGGGCTCTTCCGCGCAGACCCCGCGCAGCCTGCATGCGCCCCCGCGGAGATCGGGCGGCAGGATGGAGCCCGGGGATCCCCGCGGAGGCGGAGGCTGCCCCCCAGGTAGGGCTGCGTCGGGGGGGGTTATTTTTGCAATGCTGCATCCGCGCCGGAGGGGACGCATCGGACCGCGGGGAGACCCCTTGGCGGGCGTGCAAGGCAGTGCATGCCTGCAGGCGTTGCATGGAGTGCAGTGCAATGCAATGGCAACGCGGCGCCCTGCATGCATGCATGCAACTTCCACCGGCGCTCCGGACTTGGCAGGTGAGGGGGGTCCCCAGTGGGCGACAGAGAGAGCCGGGAGGGCGAAGGGGAGCCGGGGGGGAGCAGCGCTGCTCCCTGAGCCGAGCCCGGGGGGAAACTTCGGCGTTGTTGCGCCGGGTGTTGGAAGCGGAGGCTGGCGGGGGCCCCTCACCTGCAAAACCTGGTCGCCTCTCATATATTTCGTGCATTGCATTCATCGCCCGCTTTCTCCTCCAAGGAGCTCCCGGGGGCGCGCGTGGTTCTCCCCGTGTTATCCTCGCAACAACAGCCCTGCGAGGTGGGTCAGGCGAGTGGCCCAAGGGAGCACCCAGGGATTGTCCTGGCCAGGTGGGGTGATTTGAACCCTGCTCTCTGCCCGGTCTTCGTCCTCATTTAGCCCCCACATGTGCATGACTGTGCATGACTGAGGTTTTCCCCCCTCGTCTTGGCTATGGTGTGAGTCTGTCCTGTTAATTAATGGGGTTCTGCCTTCGGAGAAGATGAGCCAGCCCTCAAGGAGGTGATTATGCAATTTGCTAGCAATTCATGTCCCTCCCGGCGTGACGCTGCGCGCTGACGTCACGGGGCTGTAACGGTGGTGTGCCTCGAGATTTTTTTCATGAAACAAGTGTGCCTTTGCCCCAAAAAGGTTGGGAAACACTGGTCTATGCATTATTTCCCTACCCTGTGCCCACCCCCTCCAGGGATGTTCTCTCTCTCTCTCTCCCCCTGCTGAGTTGATTCCCCCTCCCCCCATATCTGAGCGAAACGGATCCATAGGTCATAGAATAAACATGTCCCCCATATTGGTCTCTACAGCCAGAGAAGGCGCTGCAACTCTCCCAACATCTTGACCTCACCCCCAAAGGCACACTCCTCCATGGTCTCCCGAGACAGACGGATGCCAACATCATCATGGATTCCTGCACTGCAGTGGGTTGGACTAGATGACCCACAGGGCCCTTCCACTCTATGATTCTAGTCACAATATTTTCTTCACCCCCAGTCCTCAGAGGCAGCAATACTTTTGAATACCAGTTGCAGGAGAGGAGAGGGCTCTTCTGCTCGGATCCTGCCCTCTGGTTCCCTCTGGTTGGCCACTGTGAGAACAGGATGATGCCCTGGAAGGTCCACTAACCTGATCAAGCAGCTCTTCTTAATGTTTAAAATAATATTAAAATAGTATGCAAATGCAGTCAAACCTTGGCTCCTGAACACCTCCGTCTTGGATTCCTTATGCCATGAGCATCACAATTATAACAAATAAAGGCTTGACATATCTCGCTTTGCATGTCATGATTCTATCTCATATCTTAGTTTCACCTTTTAAGTTGAATTACTGAAATAAGTGAACTTTTCCATGATATTCTAATCTTTCGAGTTTCACCTGTAATGATACATTGGACAAAAGATATAGGTTATAATATACTGGTTGAATCATGGGGAAAACTGTGCAAAGAGATTTTAAAACTCACAGCATGTAGTTCATTAAAAGAAAATTATATGAAGATGATGTACCGATGGTATTTCACCCCAGTAAAGCTTGCTAAAATGTATAAAGATACCTCTGATTTATACTGGAAATGTAAGGATAAGGAAGGTAATTTTTTTCCCCTATGTGGTGGACGTGTAAAAAAGTAAAGGGCTTCTGGGAAATGATATACAATGAACTTTTAAAAATTCTTAAAATTACGTATGTTAAAAAAACCACAGGCTTTTTTACTAGGTGTAATAGGAGGAGAATTGCCAAGGAAGCAAAAGAGACTGTTCATTTATCCGACTACAGGGGCCAGATGCTACTAGCCCAGATGTGGAAGGAAGAAAAGGTCCCAACGAAAGAAGAATGGATAACTAAGATGATTGACTATGTCGAAACAGCTAAACTTACCAAGCAGATGAGAAAAAATTCAATCAAGAATGGGAAAACTTTATAAACTATTTTAGAGAACACTGTAAAAAGTCAAAACATTCGCTGGTTTAATGTAACATTTATGAACTAAGAATAGAATTAGGAGGGAGAAAATAGATTGAAATTAATTGAGGAAATATATAGTAATTGTAATATATTGTAATGCAAGGACAATAAAAGGGGGGGAGGCAATTATTGTATGTACCTAAAGAAAAAACGTTAATTTGAAAATTGAAAATAATTATAATAAGAAATAGTTTAGAAAACGTTTTGGGGCTCCCAAAACGTGCAGCTGATCCAGCGGGGCTTTCCGGAGGCGAGACCAGCGCCTCTCTTCGCTCTTTGCCCGGAGAAGCCCAGAGGCTCCTGCCGCTCGGCTCCGAAACGGTTAAGAGCAGCGGCGACAGAGCTGAGATTCCTAGAGCGGAGGGGGAAAAGGCTGCCGGGAGAATAGGAGCTTCCGCTTCCTGTCTCGCTTTGGTGCGCGGGTGGGGGTCAGATGCTGGTCATGGCGGCGGCCGTACTTTCTCGCGGAGGCGCCGGAGGTGCGTCTTATTATGATGTATTATAAGGGGGGGGGAGTGTGGGGAGGGATGAAAAAGAACCCCGTTAGGCAAACCGTTTCAATGTAAGTTTTTTTCTGTCTCCTTTTTCTAGTCGTCAATTTACCCAGATTTTCACATGTTATTATTTTTAAATAGTGTTAATTTTAAATAATTTAATTTTAAATTATTTCAACCTCTTGAAAGTTGGTCAGCATTTTGGTGTAGATTTCTCCTAATGCCCACGCTTTTGCAAAGGGTATTTCCCATAATATTTACATTTGCCATAATTAATGCATTCTGTATATAATTCAGCTAAAATGATTCATTTATAGGTGTTTCCCCATTTCTATGAGGGTAGGACATCTTTTCCCAATGGAAGGGCAGATCTTTCTCCTCCCTGCAGGCCAACTCTGGCAGGTGGGGGACCTCCCTTGGGCTCCCCATAGGGCTTGGGGTCAAGGCAAACCCTTAAGCATTGAAAAACCTTCTGCAGAGGCTTCCCCTGGAACTTGTCATAATTTTTATCCGCCCTGATTTTACTATTACTTATTAAATTTATATACCTCCCAATACCCACAGGCCTCAGGGCCGTTCACAGAATAAAATTACAATATAAGAACTCAAAGTACATTATTAAAACATAAACAAAAACAAGCCAATACCCCCCAACACACACATTTTATATATTTTTGTTTCAATTAAGTAAGCAGTTTCTGCAAGAGCAGTTCGGGGCAGAAGAGGTTTTTTAAAAAAAGGAGAAGCAAGCAATTTCAAGTCCACTTTAAAAGTGTGGCTGAGGCCTTATACAGACAGGCTAATAATGATAATAGTACTGGTAATACAACTACTAATAATATGAATACCCCAGAGTGTCCTTGCCCACTTTGTGGAGCCCAATTGGCCCCCTGGTACACTCCAAGCTGGGAGACTGAGCACAAGTGGATGAAAGACCCGAATTAATGAAACCAAACACTGGTAAGGGCTCATTATCAAGCCTACCTAGTGGCAGTGAAGGCAGCAAAGAAGGCATAGTTTTCTGCCTCCATTGCATCCTCAACATGTCGTCTGGCAGAGATTTTCCAGTTTGTACAGGGCCTTTTACAGGCTGGCCCAAAGGAGGAGTAGAACCAGCAGTAGCTGGCTGTGACTTGTTTGCAACGCATTTTTGGCTATCAAATTGCTTGTATCCACCAAGACCTTGACTCTGCTGTTACAGCAGATGAGTCTCTTGGGGTGTCCAGAGCACATTCTAGTCCTGTTGTGTTGGATGAGTTTTTTCAGTTGGTAAGGCTCAAGGATATGGGCACGGTTCTTGGATCAGTCAGAGTGACTGTGTGCACTCTAGACCCTTTCCACTCTTGGCTGATAAAATCCAGCAGGGAGGGAACAGCTGGCAGGACCAAGGGGATGATCAGTGCCTCTTTACAAGAGGGGGTGGTCCCTCCATGTTTGAAGAAGGCAGAGGTAAAACCACTTCTTAAGAAGCATTCCCTGAATTCCTGAATCCTAACTACCTGCCGGCCAGTTGCTAATTAACCTTTCCTGGGCAAGGTTCTGGAGCGAGTAGTCACAGACCAGATCCATTTCAATCAGGTTTTGGCCCGGTTTTGGCACAGAAACTACTTTGGTTGCCCTGTACAGTATGTTGATTTCTGTCATGAGAGAGACAAGGGAAATGTGTCCCTGTTAATTCTTCTTGACCTCTCAGTGGCTTTCAATACTAGGTGACACCTGGCTTGAGAGCGGTACATGTGAAAAGGATCTAGGAGTTTTGGTTGACCACAAACTTGACATGAGCCAACAGTGTGACGCGGCAGCTAAAAAAGCCAATGCAATTCTGGGCTGCATCAATAGGAGTATAGCATCTAGATCAAGGGAAGTAATAGTGCCACTGTATTCTGCTCTGGTCAGACCTCACCTGGAGTACTGTGTCCAGTTCTGGGCACCACAATTCAAGAAGGACACTGACAAACTGGAACGTGTCCAGAGGAGGGCAACCAAAATGGTCAAAAGCCTGGAAACGATGCCTTATGAGGAACGGCTAAGGGAGCTGGGCATGTTTAGCCTGGAGAAGAGGAGGTTAAGGGGTGATATGATAGCCATGTTCAAATATATAAAAGGATGTCACATAGAGGAGGGAGAAAGGTTGTTTTCTGCTGCTCCAGAGAAGCGGACACGGAGCAATGAATCCAAACTACGAGAAAGAAGATTCCACCTAATCATTAGGAAGAACCTCCTGACAGTAAGAGCTGTTTGACAGTGGAATTTGCTGCCAAGGAGTGTGGTGGAGTCTCCTACTTTGGAGGTCTTTAAGCAGAGGCTTGACAAACATATGTCAGGAGTGCTCTGATGGTGTTTCCTGCTTGGCAGGGGGTTGGACTCGATGGCCCTTGTGGTCTCTTCCAACTCTATGATTCTATGATTCTATCAGCCATAGTATCCTTCTGGAGCAGCTCTCTGAACTGGCTTTGCGGTGCTTCCAGTCCTACTTGGATGGTCGTTCCCAGAGGGTGTTACTTGGGGAATGCTTTTCAGCCCCATGGAACCTTCAATGTGGGGTTCTACAGGACTCAATCCAATCCCCCATGTTGTTTAACATCTATATAAAACTGCTGGGTGGGGTGATCTGGAGGTTTGGAGTACATTGCCAGCAGTATGCTGATGACACTCAGCTCTATTTCTCCTTCCTATCTGCTGGTGAGGCAGTGGAAGTGCTGGACCAGTGTCTTCGTAATGGACTGGATGAGAGCCAACAAATTGAAGCTCAATGCAGATAAGAGTGAGGTGCTGTTAGTGGGTGGTTCCCTAGAACAGATGCCTGGAAGCTTGCCTGCTCTTGATAGGGTTACACGTCCTCTGAAAGAGCAGGTTTGTAGCTTGGGGGTTCTCCTGGATCCTTTGCTGTCGCTCGAGGCTCAGATGACCTGGAGTGCCTTCCATCAGCTTTGTCTGGTGGCCCAGGTACGCCCCTGGGCCCAGGGATAGTCTAACTACCGTTGTCTATGCTCTGGTAACTTCAAGGTTAGATTTAGATATGCATTATACGTAGGGCTGCCTCTGAAGACAGTTTGGAAACTTGAGCTAGTGCAGAATTCAGCAGATATGTTGCTCACCGGAGCAAGATGGTTTGAGCATATTACACCCATCCTGGTCTGACTGCACTGGCTACCAAATAGTTTCCAGGCCCAATTCAAAGTGCTGGTTTTGACCTATAAAGCCTTTAATGGCTCAGGACCACAATACTTCAAGGGCTGCTTCTTTCCGTATAAACCTACATGGACCCTCAGGCTCTCTTTTGTGGGCCTCCTCCTCAAGTGGTCTGGAGGCTAGCAACACAATAACAGGGCCTTCTCTGCAGTGACTCCCCGTCTGTGGAAAGCTCTCCCCAGGAAGGTTCACCTAGCACCTTCATTATACACCTTTAGGCGCCATGCAAAAATGTTTTTATTCTGTGATCTTTTCTGTGAATCATGCTGACACCTCTGGGTATAGGGCAGTATATAAACTCAATAAATAATAATACTAACATTAATACTTTCATTATTTGTACCTCGCGGATTAGACTGGGTTGCCCCAGCCACTCTAAGTGGCTTCCAACAAATATAAAAGCACAATCAAACATAAAATATTAAAAACTTCCCTACACAGTGCTGCCTCCAGTTGTCTTCTAATAGTTGCATAGTTATTTTTTTGACAACTGACGGGAGGGTGTTCCACAGGGTGGGCACCACTACCAAGAAGGCCCTCCGCCTTGTTCCCTGTAACTTCCCTTCTCACAGTGAGGGAACTGCCACAAGGCCCTGGGACCTGGATCTCTGTGTCCTGACTGAATGATTGGGGTGAAGACGCTCCTTTAGCATTTCATCAGTTTGCCTTTTTATTCCATCAGGAGATGTTGAAGGGATGCTGGCAGAAGGGGAACAATCAGAAGTATCATCAAAAGGATCCAAAGAGGAGGAGGAGCAAAGGAAGCTGAGCTTTCAAGTTGGAGGCAGAAGGCAAGAGGGGAGACGAAAGCAGAAGCCAGAGGGTGACTCTTGTACGTCTCAGGGTGGTGAAAACCAAATTCCCAGAGAGGAGAAAAAGCATGAATGCACCGTGTGTGGAAAGATATTGGGTAGTCGGTCAGCTCTAACCTCACATCAACAAAGAGTACACACAGGAGAGAAACCGTATAAATGTTTGGAGTGTGGAAAGAGCTTCAGTCAGAGTAGTTCCCTTATCTCCCATCAACGAATTCATACAGGAGAGAAACCATATACATGTTCCGAGTGCGGAAAGAGCTTCACTCAAAGTAGTGGCCTTACCTTCCATCTAAGATCTCATACAGGGGAGAAACCGTATACATGCTCAGAGTGTGGAAAGAGCTTCACTCAAAGTAGTGACCTTACCTTGCATCAACACATTCATACAGGGGAAAAACCATATACATGTTCTGAGTGTGGCAAGAGCTTTAGTCACAGCAGTGCGCTTACTGGACATCAACAAACTCATCGAGGCACCAAACCTCATAAATGTTGGGAATGTGGCAACAGCTTCAGTCGCATCTACTCCCTTTCCTTGCATCAAAGAATTCATATACGGGAGAAACAATATACATGTTTGGAGTGTGGAAAGAGCTTCAGTCAGAATGGCACCCTTACCTTGCATCAAAGAGTGCACACAGGAGAGAAACCGTATAAATGTTTGGAGTGTGGGAAGAGCTTCAGTCGTGGTAGCTCCCTTACACTGCATCAACGAACTCATACGGGAGAGAAACCGTATACATGTTCAGAGTGTGGAAAAAGCTTCATTTGCAGTAGGTCCCTTATGTTGCATCAAAGAACTCATACAGGGGACAGACCATATAAATGTTCCGAGTGTGGAAAGAGCTTCAGGAACAGGAGTCACCTAACTAGACACCAAAGAAGTCATACAGGAGAGAAACCATATACATGTTCAGAGTGTGGAAAGAGCTTCAGTCAGAGTAGCGGCCTTAATAGACACAAAAGAAATCATACAGGAAGGAAATCTTAGAAATGTTTGGCGTGATAGGGGCTCCCATCAGTGATAGGGGCTCCCTTCCTAAACAGTAAAAACTCATACAAGGGAAATATCTTAGAAAGGGCTGGAGTGTGGGAAGATCTTTATTCATATCAAGTAACTCCTACAGAGAGTAAAACAATGATTGTGTTCTGGTCCCCCCATGTTTGTCATTCACTAAAATGCTTGCACTTCACGTGATAAGGCAGAAGCCTTTCTTGGGAATTCCTGGGCAGAGAGCTGCTGTACCCTAGACTGCAAAAAGAAACCAACCTTATCCAGCACGCACTGCTAAAAAATCAGATTCTGTTTTAAATGCAGTTTTTTAGATATATTTTTACAGAAGAGCATCCAGAATTGTTAAAAATGCCTGTGTTAGGAAAACAATTGCCCTAGGTACCCTAGTTCAAGCTTTACCAAACTTGGGCCTCTAGCTGTTTTTTGGACTATGATTTCCATCATCCCTTAATACAGCTAGCTGGGGGTGATGGGAGTTGTAGTCCAGAAAGAACCGGAGACCCAAGTGTGGGAATCCTCCTCTAGTGAAAGGTGAGGATACGGATGTGAACTGCGCTGATTCAGTTGTAGATGGCATCTTTCATAGCTCCGATAAGAGAGAAGTTCAGGGAGCAAACGGCCTCTTCCTCTGATGACATCTCTCCCCCTGCCTTGCTGAGCTTGTGTGTTTCCTTGCAGCCATGGGATCCGCTGCTGTTCAGGCTCATGCCACTGTCTGTGTTGCCTTGTCAGAAGCTGCCCACTGGTGTTCCCCAGCCCTACTCCCCCCTATGTGTCATTGACTATAAGGCTTGCACAAGCAATTGTTCGCCACTGGAGGAGAGCCTTCCCAGACCCCAATGTGTCTGGTTGCTGCTCTGCCACTTCTTGTGCCAAAGGTTGCCCAGTCTCCACCAGAGAAGAAGGCAAGCAAATCCTTAAGTCTGGGTTTGCTCTTGAAGGCCACAGGAAAGCCACGCTGCCGCCGCACAATTTCTGTTCTCATCCTGAAGCAAAGTTCTTAGCCTCAGGTACTATTTCTGGGTCTGTAACTTGAAGCGTCTGTAACCCAAGGTACCACTGTATAACCCTTCCCCCAATGTCAGTTGCTTCTTGTGTCTTTCTCTGTTCTCCCCCTCTTCTATCATGTCCCTCACAACAGCAGTCAATTGCGTTTCTTCCTTGATTTCATGCTCCTTTTCTCTTTGGGGGCCTTACCAAATAATTGTGTCTCTTCCCGGTGAATGTTGGGAGAGTGAGAACGAAGGAGAGTCACATGGAGGTGCCTTGGAACTAACCAGTTGCAAAGAGAGGGGAGGCCAAATCACACATACGGAAGGAAATGAGATGAGGAAGAATAAATCCCTTTCCTCTGAAGATGGTGACATTTTGGAAATCCAAGAAAACAGGGATGGAGGAAAGGAGAGGACTCTGTGCTTAGTGTATGGGGAAAGCTTCGGTTCGAAATCGAGCCTCATTGCTCATTGGAGAATCCACACAGGGGAGAAATCCTTTAAATGTTCAGACGGTAATAGGAGCTTCAGTGACAGATCAACCCTCAAAAGGCACCTGAGAATCCACACAGGGGAGAAACTGTTTAAATGTCTGGATTGCTTCGGTCGGAGCACCACCCTCACTTCCCATCGCAGGATCCACACCGGGGAGAATCCGTATAAGTGCCTGGAGTGTGGGAAGAGCTTCAGCGCTTATGAATACCTTACTCTTCATCAGAGAATCCACACGGGAGAGAAGCCCAATCAGTGCCCTGAGTGCAAGAAGATGTTTAGTAGGAGACACGACCTTTCATCACATCAAAAGATTCACACGGGCGAGAAGCCATACAAATGCCCAGAAAGAGCTTTAGCGACAGCACAAACCTCCGTTCACACCGGAGAATTCACCCTAACCCTAACCCAACCTCAATTCACAAGAGAATCCACACGAAAGAGAATTACTTCAAACGCTAAGCGTGCGGAAAGAGCTTCAGTAATAGCTAGTACCTCAGTTCCCACCCAGAAATCCACACAGAGAAGTCGTTTAAATGCATAGAGTGCAGAAAGAGCTTCTGTTTTAGCACTAGCCTTATTTCACATCAAACTGTCCACACAGGGGAGAAACCCTTTAAATGCCTCGAGTTTGGAAAGAGCTTTAGTACTAGTAAGTACCTTGCGTCTCATCAACGGAGTCACAGAGGAGAGAACCCATAGAAATGGAGACTGCAAGGAAAGTTGAAGCCAATGCTAGTCAGCCAGTGGACCTAACTAACGTAGATTCATTACTTGCAATGGGTCTACTCTGAGGCCAAGCCTTATGAGGAACGGTCGAAGGAGCTGGGTATGTTTAGCCTAGAAAAGAGGAGATTGAGAGGAGACACAATAGCCATCTTCAAAGATCTGAAGGGCTGTGTGGCGTTTGCCCTCCTCTGTGTGTGACATCATACTGGGTTCATAGGAAAAGGGTTAACTAATTGTAAAATGACTAACCAATAGGAACCCAGGGGGCAGAGTTAACTGTGCAGAGTTAACTGTGTATAAGGTTTTGTCAGGAAAAAGCAGCAATGCAAAAGCCAGCTGCAGGTGGCTGGAATGCAAAACAGGATGTTGATGTCTGGAACTGTACTGTTGGGAAAAAGGGGCAGTCCATTCTCTGTACTGAGCACCGGATGTTAGCTCAGAGTGTCATCTGACCTGTACTGGAAGTACAGGGGTGGAGTTGTGACTCTACTGCTAGAGTCTGGAGAGTGCAGTAACGTTTCTCTGTACTGCTGAAATGATAGGAATAAAGACATGTAAATAGACTCCTGTCTGTCTCTTTTCCCCTCCCTGGGGGAATGCAGGGAGGATGGTGTGTTCTTCTCACGCTTGAGGATGATCGCCGATTTATGGCCTTGCCTGTATCCTGCCGGGAGACGCAGATCGGAAGGTCAACAAAGTATCTCAGTCGGTTGCCCGGGGGAGGCCAGTTACCTCTGACTGCGAGCTGAGATACTAACAGGTTTAAGCACAGAGGGTTTTTTAGGGGTTAGAGTTAGAGTTGTTGAGAAGACAGTCTGGACTTAGAAGAGACAGAGAAGATAAGTCTGTGGGTTGGGCTAGTCTGGTGTGAGAGAATGAGAGAATTCGTTAAGAGGAGTCAGTCAAACAGCTGAGATAATCAGTCAGAAGGTATTAGGAAGGTATAGGCCGGTAAGGAAACTAAAGTTAAGATACTGACAGGAATATTATCTGAGAAACCATAAACTTGTTAATGTTTGTAAAATAAACTTCCTTTTTTGTTGTTGTTGTTCACTTTTTAACAACTGTCTGGACTCAGTGTTTTACCAGAGAGTAACTGGTTGGTGGCAGCGGGGAAGCGAGCACAGTGGTGGCACAGGGATCAATAGACAGTTAAACGTCCGGGGACCCTGTGTGATCGCCACACACTTGAACCCACGGCTTCAACCTCCAATAAAGGAGATTCTGACTAAACATCAGGAAGAACTTTCTGACTGTTGGACAGTGGAAAAGTCTCCCTCAGGAGGTTGTGGACTCTGCTTCCTTGGAGGTTTTTAAGCAGAGGTTGGGTGGCCATCTGTGATGGATGCTCTAGTTGAGATCCCTGCATTGCAGGGGGTTGGACTAGATGACCCTCGGGATCCCTTCCAACTCTACGATTCACACCATTCATTTGACGCATTATGGTGCCACATTAAACAACTATGGCTTCCCTCACAGAATTATGTGAGCTGGCATGTTAAAACACTCGTGGGAATTGTAGCTCTGTGAGGGGAACACGGGGTCTCCTAGGAACTCTCAGCACCCTTAATAAATGGCACCTCCCAGAATTCTTTGGGGGAAGCCTTGCCTGTATAAAGCTGCATCATAGTAAATTGGAGATGTGGTGTGAATGTAGCCTTGGTTGGATACAAACCAGAGAGCTTCTATCAAAGTTGGGACCTTTCTTCACATCAGATAACTCACATGGGTGATGCCCAATTTTGTTAGTGTACAACAAACTTCATAACTACCCATGAACAAACGAAGAGCTTCATTCCAAAAGGGACTTAATTTTGACCCCCCAAAAATCCAGTTTTGACCTGTTGATGTTGCCGTGAGTCCCACCAATATGGGGCGGGGGTGTGTGGAATCTTGTATAAATTTTGGGCCTAAGTTACTGTGTTAGCAAGCCTTGAAAATCGTGTTTGCACTCAGAAAGGACCTAGTCAGAAATAAATTTATGGTCGCAATTGACTTGAGCCCCTTTTGGAATTAAGCTCTTCAAATTCAGGTGTGGGATAAACTTTCTAAATGCTATCTTTCATCAGAGCTCTGATCCTTTCTCCTGCAGAGTGGAAAAAAGCTATGCTTTTCTCTCTCAACTTTTTGTAATTTTATAGAGTTCTTAAAATCTCTGACATTTTGGAGATGTTTTATTGCTCCTGTCTGTGTGTAAAGTCGTGCTTTTTGCTGTTTTGTGGTTATTCTTGTTTGGAAAGCCATCCTGGAAAGTTTAAAAATGTCCAAAACAAAATAAAACCTTTCTTCTCACTTGATTTTTTTAAGGATACCCACTGACTTTTCCTTTAATTTTGAAATTAATAATAATAAATTTTATTTATATCCCGCCCTCCCCAGCCGAAGCCGGTCTCAGGGCGGCTAACAACAATAAAATAGTACAACATTCTAAAATCATTTCATTATAAAATTAATTCAAATCAAATTGATGGCAACCATTAGGCTAAAGTTCTGTGAAGATTGCCAAAGGAGTGAGTTAGGCTGTGCCCTGACCAAAGGCTTGGTGGAACAGCTCTGTCTTGC
Source organism: Podarcis vaucheri (assembly GCF_965113315.1). Classification (NCBI taxonomy): domain Eukaryota; kingdom Metazoa; phylum Chordata; class Lepidosauria; order Squamata; family Lacertidae; genus Podarcis; species Podarcis vaucheri. The sequence goes on from NC_138760.1 coordinate 126,274,465, forward strand.
AGGCCCTGTGGATAGATGTCAAGTCCTGCAGGGCCCTAGTCTCTTGTGACAAGAGTGTTCCACCAGGTTGGAGCCACAGCCGAAAAAGCCCTGGCTCTAGTTGAGGCCAGCCTAACCTCTCTGTGGCCTGGGACCTTCAGGATGTTTTTGTTTGAAGACCCTAACTTCCTCTGGGACATACCAGGAGAGGTGGTCTCGTAGGTACGAGGGTCCTAGGCCGTATAGGGCTTTAAAGGTTAAAACCAGCACCTTAAACCTGATCCTGTACCCCACCGGAGCCAGTGCAGCTGGTATAGCAGCGGGTGAATGTGATCTCGCAGCGAGGATCCCGTAAGGAGTCTCGCCGCGGCATTCTGCACCCGCTGGAGTTTCTAGGTCAGTCTCAAGGGCAGACCCACATAGAGCGAGTTACAAAGAGTTATTAAGAAACTGCTTAATCATAATTTTTAAAAAGCTCAAGGGCTGAATGCAATGTTAGTTCTGCTCTTTGAATTTATTTTAACAAATTTGTAATATGCACTTTCATTAAAAAATATAATAATGTGGAGTACACTATGTAAGGATAAGCCCAGCAAAATATACGTAAATCATAATTAGAAACATCAATAAATATTGAATGCCAATTGGTTAAGCTTAGGTCCATTAATTGCAGTGGGTTCATTCTGAGTGTATCTTGGTTGGATACAGCCTTGAGGTAAAGCAAAATGGTGGTCAGCTTCCTCCTGTCAGGAGTTGGACGCTATCGCTCATTCCACAGACAGTTGAGGAAGCCAATGGAATTGAAACAGACACGAAAGCTCATAGCAAGAATTGGAGGAGAGGTGGAAAGAAGAGCTAATTTGTCTGTGGCGGGAGGTGCAATCTGGATGGTTCTGCCAGGGGTGCAATATCACCTAGCTACGGCTCTGTAGTCTACTCAAAGTTAGATACAGTGGTGCCTTGCAAGACGAAAATAATCCATTCTGTGATTCTCTTTGTCTAGCGGTTTTTTCGTCTTGCGAAGCAAGCCCATTGAAGGATTAGCGCTATTAGCGGCTTATCTGCTGATCGGATCAGCTGATTAGCGGCTTAGAAAAAGGGGGGGGAGGAAAAAAACCAGCAGGAACTCACAAGACATTGTCGTCTTGCGAAGCAAGCCCATAGGAAATTCGTTTTGCGAAGCACCTCCAAAACGGAAAACTCTTTCGTCTAGCGAGTTTTCCGTCTTGCGAGGCATTCGTCTTGCGGGGCACCACTGTACCATCTGTCAATCATGGGCATTGTAGTCCAACAGCATCTCGGGCTAGGAGGTGCAGATTCTCTATTCCTCCTTTCAAAACATCACCACGGTCCCTGTGGGTAGTGCCAAAACAACACCAGGAATCCAGCTCTGTTAGCTCATACGATCCTGCCTTATAGAGCAGGTTGTGACTACGCTTGGTGTCTCTGTGTTCTTTTCTGGGAGCAAAAGCTTGTAATTCTGTTTCTCTGAGGCAGGGGTACCTGTTTCTCAGGCCTGGGACCCAAATATGGCCCCCTGGGCTTTATCTGGCTCTTGGAACTGTATCCTGGCCACACACCCCTCACTAACCCTTCTTCGCACCTCAAGCGCTGATTGGGTTGGAGGCTAGAGCATCTTCTCTTGTTTTTTTTTTAAAAAACATATTTGGTTTTTCAAATTAAATTTTTATAGATATATCAAACATAAATCATAAAAACAAGATTCCAAGGAATCCCCTGGACTTCAATCCTCCCCTTTGTGGGTCCTGTTATTAATCATTTCCTCCCGCATCTTTTATGATGATCCAAATTTTTTACATCTCCACTGTGTCCAGAGTTCACCCTTAAACTACAAATGATATTCCAATCCTACTAATGATTTTAACTCTTTACGATGATCTAAATTAAGATGGGTTATAAATTTTCCACATTCCTTAATAAAATTTTGGCCTTCCTGATTTCTGACTCTTCCAGTCATTTTAGCCATTTCAGCATAATCCATTACAGTGGTACCTCAGGTTAAGTACTTAATTCGTTCCGGAGGTCTGTTCTTAACCTGAAACTGTTCTTAACCTGAAGCACCACTTTAGCTAATGGGGCCTCCTGCTGCCGCCGCGCCGCCAGAGCATGATTTCTGTTCTCATCCTGAAGCAAAGTTCTTAACCTGAAGCACTATTTCTGGGTTAGCAGAGTCTTTAACCTGAAGCGTATGTAACCCGATGCATCACTGTAACTTCATCTGCCATTCTTCACTGGTAGGAACTTTATCTTTCCATCTCCAGGCCAATAACATCTGCGCAGTCGTGGTCGCATACATCAGCCTTTCTCAACCTGTGGGTCCCCAGATGTTGAACTACAACTCCCATCACCCCTAGCTAGCAAGGCTCAGGGATGATGGGAGTTGTAGTCCAACAACATCTGGGGACCCACAGGTTGAGAACTGCTGGCATACATAGTCCTTTCTGCCCCCTTGGGATTTCAGCTCCTAGAATTCCTAAAAGGAAAGCTTCAGGGTGGTTGTTTTTAGCAAAGGTTATTTTAAACATTTTTTTCAACTCGTTATATATCATTTTCCAAAATCCTTTTACTACCTTACAATTCCACCGCATATTATCTAAGTAGGGCTAGGAGAGAGCTCTTGTCTGAAACACTGGGGAGCGTTTTGGGAATTACCTTTTGGGAATTATAGGAACAGAACTACTCAAACTGTACAGAAATTTATTTATGTATGCGACTGCAGCGGCAAGAATGTTACATGCACAAAAATGAAAAGAATAAGTCCCAGCGAAAGAAGAACACATCCAAGAACGTATGGAATATGCAGAAATGGCGAAACTTACTGGAAAAAGAAGAAATCAGGATAACAAACTTTTTATAAAAGAATGGAGATGGTTCATTTGAATATTTACAAATCAATTGTAAACAAGTAAAAACATTGGCAGGATTATTGTAATAACCTGCAGTTTTATAAGAGTCCATATTTAAAGTAGATGAATAAGTGAGTAAATTAAGTGGGAATATGCAGGAAATGTTAAAAATAAATTTAAGGAACGCAGAAAGAGGGGGAAGGAAGTCGAGCTTTGAAATGTTAACATGATTATAAAATTATTGAAATGCATAAACCTGAAAATCGTAAAAAATAATAATGAAATGCTGGAGAGAGAGTGGTCAATACTGAGCTAGAAGGACCAGTGCTTTCAGTATGTGTGGATCCAGAATTGGCCTCCACAGACACTTACGGACTCATTGTTAAAACCTGTTTATGGAAGACAATCCTACTCAGCTACAAACGATTGCCAAAGAAGAAAAGGGCTTGTGTGTGTGGAGACTGGGCTGCTGTACAATGGTAGGGTTGCCACCTGCCCTGTATAGTAAAGGATCGTCCCATGTTTAGGTGTAAAATGTCCTGTATCGATAAAGAGTTTTGTCCTGTGTTTCAGGTCCTCTCTCTCTCTCTCTCTCTCTCTCTCTGCTAAATTAGGGGTCCTCTCCAAATGCATTCATTTGAATGGGTTCGTGAAAGGTCATGCATTTTAAGCTCTGGGTAGTCAAGCATGGGATGTGGGTGCCGCTGTGGGTTAAACCACAGAGCCTAGGACTTGCCGATCAAAAGGTCGGCAGTTCGAATCCCCGCAACAGGGTGAGCTCCCGTTGCTCGGTCCCTGCTCCTGCCAACCTAGCAGTTCGAAAGCACGTCAGAGTGCAAGTAGATAAATAGGTACCGCTCCGGCGGGAAGGTAAACGGTGTTTCCATGCGCTTCTCTAGTTCGCCAGAAGCGGCTGAGTCATGCTGGCCACATGATCCGGAAGCTGTACGCCGGCTCCCTCGGCCAATAAAGCGAGATGAGCGCCGCAACCCCAGAGTTGGCCACGACTGGACCTAATGGTCAGGGGTCCCTTTGCCTTTACCTTAGTCAAGCACGCACAGATTTACCAATTCTTGAGGGTATGTGTTTGTGTAATACAAATTCTAGAGAGGCCGTCCTGTTAGGCTGCAACAGATTGTAAAGGGTTGCTCTGAAGTTGCTTCAACACCAGCTGAACAGGCAGCCCTGTTTAGGGAAGCTTTTAATGTTTAATAGGTTATTGTATTTTAATATTGTGTTGAAAGCCACCCAGAATGGCTGGGGAAACCCAGCCAGGTGGGCGGGGTATAAATAATAAAATTATTATTATTATTATTATTATTATTATTATTATTATTATTATTGGGAAATAATCACCCCACCCTTTACCAGAACAAAGGTGGCAACCCTATAATGGTGAAATTTGCATTGCTTGCTCTGGCACCGCCTACCTCGGGCATGTGGCCCTCACAAGGTCATCCGGAAGAGAATGTGGCCCTTGAGATGGAAAAGGTTCCTCAGTCCTGAATTAAAGGTTCTGCACCCTTCTCAAGTCCTGGAGGGCTTCCCAGGGGAGCATCTGGTCAGAAACAGTGAGAAGCTAAAAGGTAAAGGACCCCTGGACGTTTAAGCCGAGTCAAAGATGACTATGGGGTTGCGGCGCTCATCTCACTTTCAAGCCGAGGGAGCCGGCGTTTGTCCGCAGACAGCTTTCCAGGTCATGTGGCCAGTATGACTAAACCGCTTCTGGCGTAACGGGGCAGCCTGATGGAAGCTAGTGCGCACAGAAATGCCGTTTACCTTCCCGCCACAGCGGTACCTATTTATCTACTTGCACTGGTGTGCTTTCGAACGGCTATGTTGGCAGGAGCTGGGACAGAGCAATAGGAGCTCACGCCGTCGTGGGGATTCGAACCACTGACCTTTTGATCGTCAAGCCCTAGGCTCTGTGGTTTAGACCACAGGGCCACCCACAGGATGCTGGACTAGATGGGTCCCTGGTCTGATCCAGAAGGCTCATCTCACGTTATTTGAAACCCTTTGAAATAGGGCCCTGAAAATGCCAACAGGAACAAGGCCGTGAAGCCTTCACAAAGCAGGTGCCTTGCAGTTATTCTGGAATATAATTCTCATAAGTCTAAAACGCCTTCAGGGCACCCACTTGATGAAGGCAGTCAGGGTCCATCCCAGGATCACCATCTGGAAGCAAACTGATGGCATTTTCATCCCGACCGGCTTTTGCAGATGAATGAACGAGTCTCTGACACAGGAGTGTCTATTTTGTATTTGTCTTTTGTTTAAATATGCCTGTTGGTTTTTTTGGTGGTGTTTTAAAACCATTTTTATTACACATCACCTTGAAACAGGTGCATGCAATAATAAATAAATAAACAAAAGAATACATTTCTGGTTTTATTTCACAAAATGTATTTACCGCTGGACTGTTTATTTGAAAAACCCTCGCAACGGTTTACAAAACAATGAAATGAGTAAAACACGGTTAAAAGCAACCATTTTAATCCTAAATACTGTAATAAAAAAAATTAAAACCAAGGATTAAACATTTTGAAATATATTACCACAATGTGCAGAACAAAATACAGAGAGACAAAATAATCCCAAGAGCAAAGGACAGTTACATTTTCAGATTACACACTATCTTAATATTGTATTGTTCTCCGGCTAGAGTGGCCACAAAAATATTTAAACAAAAGCAAGAAATCACCACAATCAGGATGGTAGCTATTCCTTATCCTGAGATATCACAGAATCATAGAATTGTTGAGGTACCCCAAGGGTCATCTAGTCTGACCCCTTGCAAGGCGGGAATCGCAGATCAATAATTCCCCCTTCTCCACTTCACAACATGGTCACATGATCGTGCACAAAATCCCAGCCATCAATTTTTTACCATCAACAGAAGGATTTGAACTCCCAACAGCCCCTGCCAGCTGTGATATTGCTTCTCCACTGTTTTGGGATGTTTTGTGAAGTTTGCTTTCTGAGCAAAGTTCTTTCTACACCCTAGGCGTTTTACATTTCCACGCTTCTCTGAATTCTTTAGTGGCAAGTTATATCACCTCTTCTGCATGAAGCTGCAGGTGGGAAGTGAGGGTTTTGCTATGACTAAAGCCCTTGCCACATCCTAAGCATGTTTATAGTTTCTTTCCCAGAGTCGATAGTTTGATGTGAGCCGGTGCTCTCACAGGAACTCATTCCACCTTGCGTGGACTTGAGCAATTTCTCTCTTGTGTGAATTCTTTGATGTAAAGTATAGGAGTTAAGCCAACTGAAGCTCTTTTCGCACTCCAGACAATTGTAGGCTTCTTTCTTTGTGTGAGTCCTTTGGTGGGAAGAGAGGTTGCTGCTCTTCCTGAAGCTCTTTCCGCACTCCAGACACATGTACAGTTTCTCTTCCATGTGAGTCCTCTGGTGGGAGGCAAGATTGCCAATCTTCCTGAAACTCTTTCCACACTCCAAACACATGTACAGTTTCTCCTCCGTGTGGGTTCTTTGGTGAGAAGTAAGGTCTGAACTCTGGCGAAAGCTCTTCCCACACTCCAAACATCCAAAAGGTTTCGCACCAGTGTGCAGCTGCTGGTGGTAAGAGAGACTTTTGCCGTCGATAAACCTCTTCCCACACTCAGAGCATTTATATGGCTTCTCTCCTGTGTGTGTTCTTTGATGTTTACTGAGGTACTTGGTCAAAGCAAAGCTCTTCCCACATTTCAAGCATCTGTACGGCTTTTCCCCCAAGTGGATTTTCTGATGGGAGAGGAGGGCATCCCTCCTGTTAAAGCTCTTTCCACACTCCAAGCATTTAAAAGGCTTCTCCCCTGTGTGAAGCTGCTTGTGTAAAGCAAGGGTTTTCTTAGTACTGAATCTCTTTTCACATTCGGAGCACGTAAACGGCTTCTCCCCAGCGTGGGTTCTTTGATGAGAAGTAAGGCAAGACCTCTGGATGAAGCTCTTTCCACACTCCAGGCATTTGAACGGTTTCTCGCCCGTGTGGATTCTCTGATGAGAAGTGAGGCTAGTGCTCCTAGTGAAGCTGTTTCCACACTGCAGGCATTTATAGGGTTTGTCTCCCAAGTGGATTCTCTGATGCAAATTCAGGTTGGCGCTTCTGCTGAAGGTTTTCCCGCACTCAGAGCATTTAAATGGTTTCTCTCCCGTGTGTATTCTTTGATGGGAAGTGAGGCTTGAGCGGTTGCCAAACTTCTTCCCACACTCGAAGCATGAATACGGCTTTTCTCCTGTGTGAATTCTCTGGTGAGAATTCAGTCCCGAGGCCAAACTGAAGCTCTTTCCACACTCTGGGCATTTAAAGGGTTTCTCCCCTGTGTGGATTCTTTTATGCGAAGTGAGGCTGCTGCTTCTACTAAAGCTGCACCCACACTCGAAGCACGAATACGGCTTCACTCCTGTGTGAAGCTGTTCGTGATAAATGAGGCTTTGGCTGTGGAGAAACGTCTTTCCACACTCCAAGCATTCGTATGGTTTCTCCCCTGTGTGGATTCTCTGGTGCGACGCAAGAGCATCGCTCCTGCTAAAGCCCCTTCCACACTCCAGGCACTTAAAGGGTTTTTCTCCCGTGTGGGTTCTCTGATGGATAATAAGGTATTCATAAGAACCAAAGCTCTTTCCACACTCCAAGCATTTGTGCGGTTTCTTCCCGGTGTGGATCCTGCAATGGGAAATAAGGCTCGTGGGCCAACGGAAGCACCGTCCGCAATCCAAACATTTAAATGGTTTCTCCCCTGTGTGGATTCTCTGATGTTTCTTCAGGACTGATTTACTACAGAAGCTCTTCTCACAGTCTGAGCATTTAAATGGTTCTTCCTCGGTGTGGATTTTCCAATGAGCACCGAGGCTTGACTTGCAACCAAAGTCATGGCTCCTTTCCTCTCCTTTGCCTGCGTCTTCTTGGATCGGGACTGCAGAGCTGTCAACACTTTGAGACTTGCCCTCCTCCTGTTTTGATTCCATTTCTGCTGTCTGCTCTTCCCCTTTGTTGCTGCCTCTTTCCAGCAACAACCTGCGGGCTTCTCTTTCATTCTCACACTCCTGCCCGTCAGCTCCTGGAAGGAAGAGAGAGAAAAACAACTGGTGAGGACCCAAGGGAAAACGGGAACCCAAAATCCATGAAGGCACACAGTTAGCTGTTACGGAGCAGCTTTTCACAACATACTTAAAGGCAGAGGTCAGCAAACCTTTTCAGCAGGGGGCTGGTCCACTGTCCCTCAGACCTTGTGGGGGGCTGGACTATATTTTGAAAAAAAATATATAAACGAATTCCTATGCCCCACAAATAACCCAGAGATGCATTTTAAATAAAAGGACACATTCTACTCATGCAAAAACACACTGATTCCTGGACTGTTCGTGGGCCGCATCTAGAAGGCGATTGGGCCTGATCCGGCCCCCAGGCCTTAGTTTGCCTACCTACACTTAAAGGTAATCCAACAGGCATTTAAAGCACGTGACTTCCCACAAAGAATTCTGGGAATTGTAGTTCCCCCCTCACACAGCTACTATTTGCAGTAGTATAAACAACTGGGCAACACTGGCCTGCGAGCGCTCCAATTGGGGAACAGCCTTTACCGAAGGTGTCATGGGCTTTGAAGACGCTCAAACTCAGGACGAAAGAGAGAAACGTGCTAAGAGGAAGGCAGGCCTGGCAAACCCTCACTGTGATCAACTCCCGCCCAGAAACCAATGTCCCCACTGTGGAAGGACGTGTGGATCCAGAATTGGCCTACACAGTCACTTACGGACTCACTGTTAAGACCGTGTTATTGGAAGACAATCTTACTCAGATACAAGAGATCGCCAAAGGAGAAGAAGATTAGCCCCTTTTAAAATGTTTATATTTTATCAAAAGCTTTCAGTGAGAAATAAAAGTGGGAGCAAAGAAAAAGGGGGGGAACAAATAGGAAAAAATGAATGAATGAAATTATAATGCAACGCGGTACAGTATATTGGAAATATAATACCATGACCCCCTTTTGATCAATGGAGGGAAGACATGACAATGCTGGCAACATAGAAACAGATGGCCTCTAGAGGCAGGTTGTGTATGTATACGTGTAACGATAATTGGAATGCATTTATAAAAATTACAACGACTTGCTAATAATTTTACACTTGCTGAGATAACTCCATTATTATTTGCAGTAGCTTTAAGAAACTACGGTTCCCAGGATTAATCATAGCATTGTAGAGTTGGAAGGGACCCCAGGGTCATCTAGTCCAACCCCCCGCAATGCAGGAATCCCAGCTAAAGCATCCAGGACAGATGGCCATCCAACCTCTGCTTTGTGGGAATCCTCATTTGCCTGGGATATGCTTTAAACGAGTCCCATCAACTAGAACTGGTGCTCTGCACTAAGTGCAAGACTGAGACCATGGAGGCCAGGACTGTTCTTCTGACTACGAAGCCCATTGGGTGACCTTAAAACAGGCACCCCCAAACTTGGCCCTCCAGATGTTTTGGAACTACAATTCCCATCATCCCTGACCACTGGTCCTGTTAGCTAGGGATGATGGGAGTTGTAGTCCCAAAACAACTGGAGGGCCACGTTTGGGGGTGCCTGCCTTAGAATATTTAGCCAATCAGGGATGGGAAAGCAGTGGCTGTCAAAATGTTTAATAAAACCTATTGCCATGATGGGGGGGGGGATTTGAACCCTGGTCTCCCAGGTCCTAGCCCAATGCTCAGAAGGAAGGAAGCAGCCTCTGGCATCACCACCTACCATGATTTAGAAAAAGATTATGGGAAGCCAGAAGGCAGCTGACTTAGTGAGGAAAACTCGGTGTGTGTGTGATGCCGTGGGGTAAGAGTACAGAAATGAAAGCTCCAATAATTTGTTAGAACTTGCAAACTGTTTGCTTGTTTTTTGTTTTAACAACAGCAACAATAACAATTTATTTATACCCTGCCCATCTGGCTGACTTTCCCCAGCCACTCTGGGCGGCTCACAGTCGAGTGTTAAAAACAATACAGCATTTAAATATTAAAAACTTCCCTAAACAGGGCTGCCTTCAGATATCTTTTAAAAATAGGGTAGCTGTTTATTTCCTTGACATCTGATGGGAGGGCGTACCACAGGGAGGGTGCCACCACTGAGAAAGCCAAGCACAATAAAAGGGCGCCTTACCCAGAGGAGCCACGATCCAGCAATTTTCCTCCATGACTTCCCTGTGAAGAGACCTTTGGTCCTGATCCGCAGGGCTCACCCCTCCTCTGTGAAATGCACAGCCACCTCCTGGAAGGTCACCAGATCCTGGGGGAGAAGAGAACATCTCCCTGTCACGCCTTATTATTATTGATTTATTTTTCTTAGCACATTCAACATGGCAAAGAAAAAAGAGGGAAGAAATAGTAAGTACATTAAAGAAGAAAGAAAGACATCGAAAACAAGAACAGCAATCATCAATTCACATTGTGAACCTAGAGATCTTCTGTAAGGTAAAGGTAAAGGGACCCCTGACCATTAGGTCCAGTCGTGACCGACTCTGGGGTTGCGGCGCTCATCTTGCTTTATTGGCCGAGGGAGCCGGCGTACAGCTTCCAGGTCATGTGGCCAGCATGACTAAGCTGCTTCTGGCAAACCAGAGCAGCGCATGGAAACGCCGTTTACCTTCCCGCCGGAGCGGTACCTATTTATCTACTTGCACTCTGACGTGCTTTCGAACTGCTAGGTTGGCAGGAGCAGGGACCGAGCAACGGGAGCTCACCCTGTTGCGGGGATTCGAACTGCCGACCTTTTGATCGGCAAGTCCTAGGCTCTGTGGTTTAACCCACAGCGGCACCCACATCCCATGCTTGACTACCCAGAGCTTAAAATGCATGACCTTTCACGAACCCATTCAAATGAATGCATTTGGAGAGGACCCCTAATTTAGCAGAGAGAGAGAGAGAGAGAGAGAGAGAGGACCTGAAACACAGGACAAAACTCTTTATCGATACAGGACATTTTACACCTAAACATGGGACGATCCTTTACTATACAGGGCAGGTGGCAACCCTACCATTGTACAGCAGCCCAGTCTCCACACACACAAGCCCTTTTCTTCTTTGGCAATCGTTTGTAGCTGAGTAGGATTGTCTTCCATAAACAGGTTTTAACAATGAGTCCGTAAGTGTCTGTGGAGGCCAATTCTGGATCCACACATACTGAAAGCACTGGTCCTTCTAGCTCAGTATTGACCACTCTCTCTCCAGCATTTCATTATTATTTTTTACGATTTTCAGGTTTATGCATTTCAATAATTTTATAATCATGTTAACATTTCAAAGCTCGACTTCCTTCCCCCCTTTCTGCAGTTCCTTAAATTTATTTTTAACACTTCCTGCATATTCCCACTTAATTTACTCACTTATTCATCTACTTTAAATATGGACTCTTATAAAACTGCAGGTTATTACAATAATCCTGCCAATGTTTTTACTTGTTTACAATTGATTTGTAAATATTCAAATGAACCATCTCCATTCTTTTATAAAAAGTTTGTTATCCTGATTTCTTCTTTTTCCAGTAAGTTTCGCCGTTTCTGCATATTCCATACGTTCTTGGATGTGTTCTTCTTTCGCTGGGACTTATTCTTTCCATTTTTGTGCATGTAACATTCTTGCCGCTGCAGTCGCATACATAAATAATTTTTTGTACAGTTTGAGTAGTTCTGTTCCTATAATTCCCAAAAGGGAATTCCCAAAACGCTCCCCAGTGTTTCAGACAAGAACTCTCTCCTAGCCCTACTTGGATAATATGTGGTGGAATTGTAAGGTAGTAAAAGGATTTTGGAAAATGATATATAACGAGTTAAAAAAATGTTTAAAATAACCTTTGCTAAAATAAAAAAAACAACCACCCTGAAGCTTTCCTTTTAGGAATTCTAGGAGCTGAAATCCCAAGGGAGCAGAAAGGACTATGTATGCCAGCGGTTCTCAACCTGTGGGTCCCCAGATGTTGTTGGACTACAACTCCCATCATCCCTGAGCCTTGCTAGCTAGGGGTGATGGGAGTTGTAGTTCAACATCTGGGGACCCACAGGTTGAGAAAGGCTGATGTATGTGACCACGACTGCGCAGATGTTATTGGCCTGGAGATGGAAAGATAAAGTTCCTACCAGTGAAGAATGGCAGATGAAGTTACAGTGATGCATCGGGTTACATACGCTTCAGGTTAAAGACTCTGCTAACCCATAAATAGTTCTTCAGGTTAAGAACTTTGCTTCAGGATGAGAACAGAAATCGTGCTCTGGCGGCACGGCGGCAGCAGGAGGCCCCATTAGCTAAAGTGGTGCTTCAGGTTAAGAACAGTTTCAGGTTAAGAACAGACCTCTGACGTGCTTTCGAACTGCTAGGTTGGCAGGAGCAGGGACCGAGCAACGGGAGCTCGCCCCTTCGCAGGGATTTGAACTGCCAACCTTCTGATCGGCAAGTCCTAGGCTCTGTGGTTTAACCCACAGTGCCACCCGCATCCCGCGATCTTCTGTATAGATCTTAAATAAAACCTGTAAGTTAATGCAAGTCTTACAGATGTGTAAACAGGTATCCACACAAAATTTACGCCTATATAAAATGTGTTAGTATGTAGCCAAAGCGGTGAGGTGCTCAGACCACTGCTTAATAGACAGTGGGTATTTATTCTTCCAGGATTGTAGGGGGTTGGACTAGATGACCTTGGGGTCCCTTCCAAGTCTACAGTTCTGATTCTATGCATCTCCAGCACTAATTCAGTCTTATGCATCTAAGCAAGAGGTGGACTTTCATATGTGGTGGACTTGTAAAAGTATATTGGGAAATGATCCATAATGAATTGAAATTTTTTTTTTAAAGTACCGTATTTTTCGCTCCATAACACACAGTTTTCCTCCTAGAAAATAAGGGGAAATGTCTGTGCGTGTTATGGAGGGAATGCCTACGGGTGACGGGGGGGATCTGCTGCAGTCGTGAGCAGAGGATCCATGGTTTCCCTTCCTTCCCTCCTCCGTGGCTCGCTTTGAAACAGCAAAGCGGGAGAACAGCCGCTGAGGGGACAGAGAGCCTGCTTGCTTTAAAGGAGCAAAGCGGGAGAGGAGAGGCTTCTTTAAAGCAAGCAGGCTCTCTGTCCCTCTCTCCTCCCCACTCAGCTCACTAAATAGCAGCAACATTTTTCAGTGAGCCGGGAGGAGGGAGAGAAACAGAGCCTGTTTGCTTTAAAGGAGCAAAGCAGGAGAGGAAAGGAGCCTTCTCCTCTTATACCCCTCGCCTGCATTATTAGCAGCATCCTTCTCCACCCACCCCACGCGTGCTCCTTGTCCCTTGAGTGCTTTTCCTTCCCTCCCCACTTAAAACGTGGTTACAAAGCATGGATCCACATGGATCCTCAGGATTTTTGCATTGGGCTACCCCAAACTCACCGTCAGATCACATGTCTGTGGCCACAGCATGAACCACAAAAATCATACACCCACTGTTTCGTTTAGAATATTTTTTTTCTTGTTTTCCTCCTCTAAAAACTATGTGCGTGTTATGGTCGGGTGCGTGTTATAGAGCGAAAAATACGGTACTTTCCCCCCCAAAACCATAGTCCTTTCTGTTGGAGATAATTCAGACTGAAACTCCCAGGTGTCAAAAAAGGTTATTTACGTACGCTAGTACTGCAACCCGTGTTTCGTTAGTCCGGTCCCAACCAAAGAAGATTGGAAACTTAAATTGACTGAATATGCACAACTTGCAGACTTAACGTATAGAGTAAGAGAACAAGAACATACGTTTAAAGGAGATTGGAAAACGTTTATTGAATATGTGGGAAATAATTGCGTACAGCTGAAAACGTGGGCAGCATTAAGACAAATTCACCAGTGTAAAAAAATTTTGATGGATGCAATAACGGAATAATGAATGGTTTAGTTTTTGTAAAATATGCTGGGATTTATGATGTGCAGGATGAACCATGGAAAGAGAAGAAGGTCACTGATATCTTAAGGATGTAAAATGAGTATTTTAAATTGTAAAACAGAAAACTTAATAAATATTCTATTTTTTAAAAAAAACAATTCTGATTCCTTAAATCCCATAGCCCCTTTTGTTTCCCAGCTATGAATACTACCGGAATATATTTTAGAAATATACGTCTGCGAATATCAAGGATTTTTCCAAAACTGATGGGAGTAGCAACTTCAAACCAAAAGGAATCCAAAGAGGTATTTTCAACATTACCTCCCACATCTAACTGCATTAGGCAGTGCATCCATTCACAACACCTGTTTAATTCTTCCCAAAGAATTACGGGAGTTGTAGTTTGTGCTTATGCTTTTGAATTATGGTGCTGGAGGAGACTCTTGAGAGTCCCATGGACTGCAAGAAGATCAAACCTATCCATTCTTAAGGAAATCAGCCCTGGGTGCTCACTGGAAGGGCAGATCGTGAAGCTGAGGCTCCAATACAGAGGACGAGATGGTTGGACAGTGTTCTTCAAGCTACCAGCATGAGTTTGACCAAACTGGGAGGCAGTGGAATACAGGAGTGCCTGGCGTTCTCTGGTCCAGGGGGTCACGAAGAGTCAGACATGACTAAACGACTAAACAACAACAACAAGGTGCTACTGGAAGGAATCTTTTTTTAAAAATTCTTCTGTTTCGACTACGGCAGACAACACGGCTACCTACCTGTAACTCGGTATTTCATCAGCAGAGTTCTGTTCTGAAACTTTGCCTTTCACTAGACTATGCAAGAAGGAAACTGTCTCGCTAACACACATGTATTTTGAAATGTTTGACTGCTCTTCCGGGCAAAACTGATGTATCTAAAAATTGTATTTAAAACATAATTGGGTTTTTTAATATGTGCTGGATGAGGTTGCATCTTCTTCCTTTCCCAGATTATCAGATAAACAAATACCTGCACATAGCTGCATAGTGGATTTCACATTTCCAGATTGTGTGTGTGGGGGGGGGTGCTATGGGAAAACTAGGGGAGGGGAGAGCTGGGGGAGAACACACAGCACAAATACATCCCATCAGGAACCGGCCACTGCCTGGATATTTCGGAGACATAAAACTGAAATCCCTCCTAGGCAGATGAAGGTGAAGAAACACACATCCTGGAACAGTGACCTATTAGCACTCTAGACACAGGCTGGAAAATCAATGCATCTTCTATACTGTTCTAATTTCTCTCTCGACCAAATGCGTCATGGACTTTGAAGACACTCGAACTCAGAACGCAAGGGAGAAGTGTGATAAAAGGAAGGCATGCATGGCAAACCCTAACCATGATCAACTCCCACCTGGAAAGCTATGTCCCCACTGTGGAAGGAAGTGTGGGTCCAGAATTGGCCTCCACAGTCACTTACGGACTCATTGGTTTTTTGAAATAAAATTTTATTCACTTTTCTTTTTCATTCATTACATACATCTCAAAGTCTTAACCTTTACTATGTATTCCTTCCTCCCTCCCCTCCTAGGCTTCCCCAACTTCCTCTTCCGATTTGTTACTCTTTTCACCCACCTTGCTACCTCCTAACAGAAAAAGATATTAATAACATAACATCAAACCTAAATACATAAAAGTAAACACACCTTATTTCTTTATCTTCTGGACATTTTCTAATACTAATAGTGTGAATGTTTATTTAAATCCTGCCTCAAGCCTATTGACTTTCTTTTTTTCTGTAAATGGTTTCCATTGTTTTTCAAAGTCTCTGTTGTCCTTTTCTCTTTGTCGTCTGTCATTTTTGCCAGTTCTACATCATCATCATCATCATTTTTAATTTGTATACCGCCTTTCTATCTCACAATACTCAAGGCGGTTTACACGCTGAAGAAACAAAAAATGTACATCTTATAACAATCTAATGCAATACAAAAATGTGATAATAAAACATAACTTTAAAATAGGCAACTTCCGGAATAGACTGGAATATTCCAGTCACTTCCCATAATCAACGGGACATCAATATTTAAAAAATGGCACAGGACAATTTCAAGGTACATCTGGCAGGGCAAGAAGCCAATAATTCAGTATAAATTATTGACATATGCAAAAGAAAGAGGTGGCTTCGCCCTGCCAGACTTGAAATTATACTATGAAGCATCATGTCTCTGTTGGTTAAAGGAGTGGATAAAATTGGAAAATAGAGAATTGTTGGATTTAGAAGGGTTCGACAATAGATTTGGTTGGCATGCATACTTATGGTGTGAAAAGAAGAAAATGCATACAGGGTTTGAAAACCACATCTTCAGGAGATCCCTTATTGATGTATGGGATAGGTATAAAAACCTACTTGAATCAAAACTTCCCCACTGGATATCACCACTAGAAGTGATGAGTGTCAAAAAAATTAATATGAGGGGGAAATGGATAACATATGGAGAGTTGATAATAAAAGAGGGAGGGAAATGGAAAATGAAGCCTTATGAAGAAGTTAAAGATCATGTATATGATTGGTTGCATTACTACCAGATTAATGAAATGTTTAAAAAAGAGTGTAAAGAGTATGGATATGGGGGAAAAGAGTCGAAATTTCAAATAGAAGTATTGAATAGCGAGTATAAAATTCTGTCTAAAATGTATAAAATGTTGCTGGAATGGTATACAAAAGATGAAGAGGTTAAGTCGGTAATGATACACTGGGCCAGAGATTTTGGCTATAATATACAATATGATGATTGGTTAAAATTATGGAATGAAAGATTAAAATTTACGGCATGTACTGTGTTAAAGAAAATGTAATGAAAATGGTGTATAGATGGTATATAACACCAGTAAAACTAGCAAAAATGTATAAAACATGTAATAAGTGTTGGAAATGTAAGGAAAAATAAGGGACATTCTATCATATGTGGTGGGAATGTAAGAAGGTGAAAGGTTTCTGGGAACTGATATATAATGAATTGAAAAAGATGTTGAAATATACATTTGTTAAGAAACCGGAGGCCTTTCTTTTAGGAATGGTAGGAAATGAAATTAATAAGAAGGATTGTAAACTTTTCCAATACGCAGCAACAGCAGCGAGAATACTTCTGGCCCAGAAATGGAAACAGGAAGTATTACCTAGGGGGAAGAATGGAGACTGAAATTGACGGAATACGCAGAATTGAATAAACTAACAGGGAAGATTCAATACCAGCGAGATCAAAAGTTTACTGAAGATTGGGGAAGGTTTACAGATTATTTGAAAAGTTTATGTGATGAACAAATAACGTTTGTGGGTTTCCAAGAAGCTTTGTGAAGAATTGAGGAATATTGTAAAAAAGAGATCAAAAGGGGGAAAGATATTTCTAAAGGCAATATGTAATATAGAAATGCGTTAAAAATATAAATTAAACGGAAGATTGGCAGAGAAACTGACGGAAGTAAAAAAAAAAGGGAAAATTTGTGATGAAATGAGATTTGGTTGTTTAAGTTTGTATTTGAAAATGAATTTTATATATATATATATATAAAATAAAATAAAATGGGAATCCTCCATCCAAAAAGTAACATTCAACAATCATTAGAACAGTATAAAATAATAGTATCAGCATATAAAAGTTAAACAGAAATACACTCAACAGTTACAATAATATCTAAACTGTAATCAATAAGACAATGGCAAGCCACAGTACATAAAACAATACGATACACATTGAGAAGCAGAGAGTGGGGCAAGGCAGGTGGAAGGAGGCCTTGCCTGATGGAGTCTCTCCCCTCATAGTTCATCAACTTCTCCTGCCATGGTTCTTTACTTGGTATTTCTCCAGTCTTCCAATTTTGTGCAATCAACATTCTTGCTGCTGTAGTGGCATACATAAATAAAGTCCTCTTTTCTTTCGGTATGTCTTGGCCTAAAATACCTAGCAAGAAGGCTTCTGGTTTTTTTAGAAAAGTTATTTTCAACATTTTCTTCAATTCATTATATATCATTTCCCAATAGGCTTTTACCTTTTTACAATCCCACCACATATGATAAAACGTACCTTCTATTTCACATCTCCAACACTCTCTTTTCATTTTTATGCATTTGTTCCAGTTTAACCGGTGATAGATACAATCTATACATCATTTTCATATAGGACTCTCTCAATAGTATACAATCTGTAAATTTCAAATTTATTCCACAATTTTATCCAATCTTCAAATTGTATGTTATGGCCCATTATTTAATCATTACCAAGTTTACTTCTTCGTCTTTGGTTTCCCACTCCAAAAGAATGTTATATGCCTTTTTAAAATAATTTTGTACTTTCTTCTATCACTTCCTCGTTGGAATTTGGAAACCGACTATGAGAAGCCTTTCTTATTGTCCTCTTTAAAGATATCCTTTAATTGTCTATGATGCAGCCAGCTTTGAAGATGTTCTTTTATTTCGTCATATTCTTTCCATTGCCTCTATTCCAGCCACTGCCTGGATATTTCGGAGACATAAAACTGATATCCCTCCTAGGCAGATGAAGGTGAAGAAACACACATCCTGAAACAGTGACCTATTAACACTCTAGACACAGGCTGGAAAATCAGTGCGTCTTCTACCTGTATACTGTTCTAATTTCTCTCTCGACCAAAGGTGTCATGGACTTTGAAGACACTCGAACTCAGGACGCAAGGGAGAAGCGTGCTAAGAGGAAGGCATGCATGGCAAACCCCAACCATGATCAACTCCCGCCTGGAAAGCTATGTCCCCACTGTGGAAGGATGTGTGGGTCCAGAATTGGCCTCCACAGTCACTTACGGACTCACTGTTAAAACTGTGTTCATGGAAGACAATTTTACTCGGCTACGCCAAAGAAGAATAATTTTTCTCTTGACTGCATATTGAGGCTTATTATACAGTATATGTTTTTCAACAGCATTTGTTCATTAGAGCTGTGATCTGAGGAGCTATACTCTCATTGCAAAGATAGGTCATTTACATACGTCAACAGAATACCAGTGAATGCATTTGTGTCTATGGAAAATATCAGATCAATTCACACCAGATTAACAAATACTGGGGATGGGAGAAATAGCAACACTATATACAAGTGATGAATACATGGGAAATAACGCATGAGAAAGAAAATAGAACATAGCTATGTAAATCCAACTCTGATCAGGAGAACAATCTGCAACACAGCCACTAAAAGGAATAAAAATTCTAATGGACGCAAATTCTAATTCTGAACACAATCATTGGTTTACTCTCTGTAGGAGGTATTTGATATGATTAAATATCTTCCCACACCGCCAACCCTTTCTGTTTCCCTTGTACGAGTTCATTTCAGTTTAGTAAGGGAGTCCTTGTCACATAAATTCTTTTTGAAGGCCAAACATTTCTAAGATTTCCTCCCTGTATGAGTTCTTTGGTGTCTAGTAAGGCTACTACTGCACGTGAAGCTTTTTCCACACTCCGAACATGTGTACGGTTTCTCCCCCGTATGAGTTCTTTGATGCAACTTAAAGGAGCTATGGTGACTGAAGCTCCTTCCACACTCCAAACATGTATACGGTTTCTCTCCTGTATGAGTTCGTTGATGCGACGTGAGTTGGCTACCATGACAGAAGCTCTTCCCGCACTCCAAACATTTATAAGGTTTCTCTCCTGTGTGCAATCTTTGATGCAAGGTAAGGCTGCAACTGTGACGGAAGCTCTTTCCACACTCCAAACATGTATATTGTTTCTCCCCTGTATGAATTCTTTCATGTAAGGAAAGGGAGTCAATGCGACTGAAGCTCTTGCCACATTCCCAGCATTTATAAGGTTTGTTGCCTCGATGTGTTTGTTGATGTCTAGCAAGCCCATTGTGGTAAGTGAAGCTCATTCCACACTCCAAACACGTATGCGGTTTCTCCCCTGTATGAGTTCGTTGATGCGACTTAAGGTGGCTTCTCTGACTGAAGCTCCTCCCACACTCTGAACATGTATACGGTTTCTCCCCTGTATGAGTTCGTTGATGCGAGGTAAGAACATCATTCCTACTGAAACTCTTTCCACACTCTGAACATGTATACGGTTTCTCCCCTGTATGAGATCTTTGATGCAAGGTAAGGGCACCACAGTGACTGAAGCTCTTTCCACACTCTGAACATGTATACGGTTTCTCCCCTGTATGAGTTCGTAGATGCAAGGTAAGGGAACTAGTTTCACTGAAGCTCTTTCCACACTCCAAGCATTTATATGGTTTCTCCCCTCTATGAGTTCATTGATGCAACATAAGGTTCCTACTCCAAATAAAGCACTTTCCACACTCTGAGCATGTATACGGTTTCTCCCCTGTATGAGATCTTTGGTGCCTGGTAAGGCTACAATTCTCAAAGAAGCTCTTTCCACACTCTGAACATGTATACGGTTTCTCCCCTATATGAGTTCTTTGATGCCTAGTAAGCTGGCCACATCGACTGAAGCTCTTTCCACACTCTGAACATGTATATGGTTTCTCCCCTGTATGAGTTCTTTGATGTGAGGTAAGCTGACCACATTGACTGAAGCTCTTTCCACACTCTGAACAAGTATATGGTTTCTCCCCTGTATGATTTCTTTGATGCAATGTAAGCTGACCACATCGACGGAAGCTCTTTCCGCACTCGGAACATATATATGGTTTCTCCCCTGTGTGCACTCTTTGATGTAAAGTAAGAGATGAGCGACTACCCAATCTCTTTCCACACACTGTGCATTCATGCTTTTTCTCCTCTCTGGGAATTTGATTTTCACCACCCTGAGATGTACCAGAGTCACCATCCGGCTTCTGCTTTCGTCTCCCCTCTTGCCTGCTGCCTCCATCTTGACCTCCCAGCGTCCTTTGCTCCTCCTCCTCTTTGGATCCTTTTGGTGACACTTCTGAATGTTCCCCATCTGCCAGGATCCCTTCAACATCTCCTGATGGAATAAAAAGGCAAACTAACTGATGAAATGCTAAAGGAGTGTCTTCACCCCAATCATTTAGTCAGGACACAGAGATCCAGGTCCCAGGGCCTTGTGGCAGTTCCCTCACTGTGAGAAGGGAAGTTACAGGGAACGAGGCAGAGGGCCTTCTTGGTAGTGGTGCCCACCCTGTGGAACGCCTTCCCGTCAGATGTTAAATAAATAACTATACAACTATACAACTTTTAAAAGACATCTGAAGGCAGCCATGTAGAGGGAAGTTTTTAATATTTTATTATGCTTTTATATTTGTTATATTTGTTAGAAGCCAGCTAGAGTGGCTGGGGCAACCCAGTCAGATTCGTGGGGTACAAATAATGAAAGTATTAGTATTGCATTAACATTGTCTTATTTATTGAGTTTATCTACTGCCCTATACCCGGAGGACTCGGCATGGTTCACAGAAAAGATCACATCGTATATAATCAGAATAAAAACAACAGCCCAATAACACCCCCCCCCCAAAAAAAGAGCCACATTTGAAAAAGACTATAGGATGTCAAACATATCAAGCAAAAACCTGGTTTAAAGGGAACATGTTTGCATGGCACCTAAAGGTGTATATCCCTTCATGAATCACTGCGTTGTCGTGGCGAAGGGGCCTGAATAACTCAGAGAAGCTATGACCTATAATAATAATAATAATAATAATAATAATAATAATAATAATAAAAATAAATTATTAATTGATACTACAAAACAATTGATGCTACAAAAAAAAGCATAAAATACAGTATGAAGCGTAAATAACAATAAAATCAAGAATCAAAAATCAATTTGGGGGGAAATCCATCTAATAAACATTAGATGATCACCCGAGCTAGCTGGCCAAATTAGTCCCCCCTGGGCCGACGAGGAGACCAGGGAAGAACTAGCTGTGGGATCCCAGAGTGGGTAATCTTCACAAAAAAGGGAGGGGGAGGGAAGGAAGGAAGGGGAACAAAAGATCAGGCCAGGTTCAAATTGAAGGCAGGCGGAATAGTTCTGTCTTACAGGCTCTGTGGAAAGAAGACAGACAGGTCATCTGAGAGTTTAGACTAAATGTGATCCACGTGGAGAAGAAACTGGCAACCCACTCCAGTATTATGCCATGAAAGCTCCATGGACATAAAAAAGGAGAAGCTTTGAAAAGAAAGTGAGTTTCCAAGGCATGCTCTGATTCATGGGGTCACGGAGAGTCGGACACGACTAAGACAACTAAACAACAACAAAGGTGTATAAGGAAGGTGCTAGGTGAACTTCCCTGGGAAGAGCATTCCACAGACGGGGAACCACTGCAGAGAAGGCCCTGTTCTCGTGTTGCCACCCTCCAGACCACTTGAGATCAGAAGGGGATCTCAGGGTCCGGGTAAGTTCATATGCAAATAGGTGGTCCTTGAAGTATTGTGGTCCTGAGCCATTTAAGGCTTTATAGGTCAAAACCAGCACTTTGAATTGGGCCTGGAAACTAATTGGTAGCCAGTGCAGTCAGACCAGGATGGGGGTAATATGCTCAAACCGCCTTGCTTCAGTGAGCAACCTGGCCACTGAATTCTGCACTAGCTGAAATTTCCACACTGTCTTCAGACGCAGCCTTATGTATAACGCATATCTATATCTAACCTTGAAGTTACCAGAACATGGACAACAGTAGATTGGCTATTCCTGTCCAGTTAGGGGTGTAGCTGGGCTACCAGGCAAAGCTGATGGAAGGCACTCCAGGCCATCTGAGCCTCAAGCGACAGCAAAGGATCCAGGAGAACCCCAAGCTACGAACCTGCTCCTCCAGAGGAAGTGTAACCCCATCAAGAGCAGGCGACCTTCCAGCCATTTGCTCTAGGGAACCACCCACTAACTGAGCCTTATCTGGATTGCGCTTCAACTTGTTGGCTCTCATCCAATCCATTACAAAGGCAAGACACTGGTCCAGCACTTCCATTGCCTCATCTTCGGATAGAAAGGAGAAATAGAGCTGAGTGTCATCAGCATACTGCCGGCAACGTACTCCAAACCTCTGGATAACCCCTCCCAGCGATTTCATGTAGATGTTAAAGAACAAGGGGGATTGGATTGGGCCCTGCGGAACCCCACATTGAAGCTTCCATGGGGCTGAAATGAATTCCCCAAGTAACACCCTCTGGGAACGACCATCCAAGTAGGACTGGAACCACCGCAAAACAGTGCCACCCACCCCCAGTTCAGAGAGTCGCTCCAGAAGGATACCATGGTTGATGGTATCAAAAGCCGCTGAGAGGTGGAGAACAATGAACAGGGACACATTTCCCTTGTCTCTCGACAGAGGTCATCATACAGGGCGACCAAAGCAGGTTCTGAGCCAAAACCAGGCCTAAACCCTGGTTGAAATGGATCCAGAAAATCAGTTTCTTCCAAAAGCACCTGGATCTGGTCTGCGACCACTCGCTCCAGAACCTTGCCCAGGAAAGGGAGATCAACAACTGGCCGGTAGTTAGGCTTTCTGAATTCAGGGAAGGTTTCTTAAGGAGTGGTTTTACCTCTGCCTCCTTCAAACATGCAGGGACCACCCCCCCCTCTTGTAAAGAGGCACTGATCATCTTCCTGGCCCAGCCTGCTGTTCCCTCCCTGCTGGTTTTTATCAGCCAAGAGGCGAAAGGGTCAAGAGTGCAAATGGTCACCCTGACTGATCCAAGCACCTTGTCCATATCCTCGAGCCTGACCAACTGAAAAAACTCATCCAACACAACAGGACTAGACTGTGCTCTGGACAACCCATGAGACTCATCCGCTGTCTTGGTGGATGGAAGCAATTTTATCTCCTTCTTTTTCCTCGATAAAGTTTATTATAGAAAGTATATATACAATAAATATACCATTCATAAAATAAAGATTCCAACATAAAATAAAGATATATAAAATAAAAATTCCAACACCGTGACTTCCCTCTGCCTCAACTCAACATCTTTCAATATTCTATACTCTTATTTACATTGTGTTTTTGATGGTATTCAACATTCACCTATTATTAATTTGTCATAATCTGATCTAAAGTTTACATACTTTAACCATTATATCCTTTACTTCCTCATCTTTCAGATCCCATTCCAATAACAGTTTTAGATAATAATTTTTTGTCATTTCGTAATAATGCTTTTTGTAGTTTGGATTCATCTTTCCCAAAGCCAATTTTGTTTATCTGAATTAAAAACCTTGTTCCATTGGTGATATGAAAGCCAATCGGTGAGGTAGTGCCTTATCTCTCTGAATGTTTTGAATCTCACATGTCCTTGTTTTCTTTTAATAGTGGACTATAGGTTGCCCAATTTCCCTCCATATTTATTTTTTTGACTGCAAAAGTCTCTACTGGGACAGCCACCATAGGCGTTTGGGTTTCTAATAATGGTTGGTATTTTGTCCACTTTATAAAGAGCATTTCTGACTATATGATTAGTGAACCCTGTGTGGACTTTGACTTTATGCCATCCGTACCTGTTGTTGCAACTCTCCAAATCAAGTATATGATTTCTCTAATAAGATTCAATCCTTTATCCAACATAGGCACGAGGCTTTGAAATATGTTCTTTAATCGGGGAGTGCGAAACCCGCCCCTTTCTTTTTTTGTCAGTCAGTAATTTGTATTTTATGCGGGGTTTCTTACCCTGCCATATGAACCTGGTCAGATCTCTCCTGCAATTGACGTAGCATTGTGGCAAGCAATTTTAACAACAAAATGCTCTGCAAAGAAGTCAAAGCAAGCTACCATTGGTTCTACCACCTCCTTTAGGCCAGCCTGTAAAAGGCCCCGTACAACCCAGAAAAGTTATGCCGGACGACATAATGAGGAGGCAATGGAGGCAAAAAACTATGCTTTCTTTGCTGCCTTCACTGCCACTAGCTAGGTTTGATAATGACCCCTTACCAATGTTTGGTTGCATTCATTCGGATCTTTCATCCACTTGCGTTCAGTCTCCCAGCTTGGAGTGTACCAGGGGGCCAATCGGGCTCCACAAAGTGGGAGAGGACGCTCTGGGGTATTCATATTGTTAGTAGTATTACCAGTAGTATTATCATTATTAGCCTGTCTGTATAAGGCCTCAGCCACACTTTTAAAGTGGACTTGAAATTGCTTGCTTCTCTTTTTTAAAAAACCTCTTCTGCCCCGAACTGCTCTTACAGAAACTGCTTACTTAATTGAAACAAAAATATATAAAATGTGTGTGTTGGGGGGTATTGGTTTGTTTATGTTTATGTTTTGATAATGTACTTTGAGTTCTTATATTGTAATTTTATCCTGTGAACGGCCCTGAGGCCTGTGGGTATAGGGAGGTATTACAGTAATTATAGTAAAAGAAATTAATAGTAAAATCAGGGCGGATAAAAATTATTACAAGTTCCAGGGGGAGCCTCTGCAGAAGGTTTTTCAATGCTTAAGGGTTTGCCTTGACCCCAAGCCCTATGGGGAGCCCAAGGAAGGTCCCCCACCTGCCCAAGGTGGCCTGCAGGGAGGAGACACCTATAAATGAATCATTTTAGCTGAATTTTATACAGAATGCATTAATTATGGCAAATGTAAATATTATGGGAAATACCCTTTGCAAAAGCGTGGGCATTAGGAGAAATCTACACCAAAATGCTGACCAACTTTCAAGAGGTTGAAATAATTTAAAATTAAATTATTTAAAATTAGCACTATTTAAAAATAATAACGTGTGGAAATCTGGGTAAATTGACGACTAGAAAAAGGAGACAGAAAAAACTTACATTGAAACGGTTTGCCTAACGGGGTTCTTTTTCATCCCTCCCCACACTCCCTCCAGCTGCACCCCCACTCTCCCCCCCCCTTATAATACATCATAATAAGACGCACCTCCGGCGCCTCCGCGAGAAAGTACGGCCGCCGCCATGACCAGCCACTGACCCCCACCCGCGCACCAAAGCGGGACAGGAAGCGGAAGCTCCTATTCTCCCGGCAGCCTTTTCCCCCTCCGCTCTAGGAATCTCAGCTCTGTCGCCGCTGCTCTTAACCGTTTCGGAGCCGAGCGGCAGGAGCCTCTGGGCGTCTCCGGGCAAAGAGCGAGGAGAGGCGCTGGTCTCGCCTCCGGAAAGCCCCGCTGGATCAGCTGCACGTTTTGGGAGCCCCAAAACGTTTTCTAAACTATTTCTTATTATAATTATTTTCAAATTTCAAATAAACAACGTTTTTCCTTTTGGTACATACATATCCAATCCAAATTTGCAATAACTGCCTCCCCCCCGCCACGTTTCCATTCCCCCCTTTTATTCTCCTTGCATATAATTACTATATATTTCCTCAATTAATTTCAACTTATTTTGTCCCTCCTAATTCTATTCTTAGTTCATAAATGTTACATCAAACCTGCTAATGTTTTGACTTTTTACAGTGTTCTCTAAAATAGTTTATAAAGTTTTCCCATTCTTGATTGATTTTTTTCTCATCTGATCGGTAAGTTTAGCCGTTTCGACATAGTCAATCATCTTAGTTATCCATTCTTCTTTCGTTGGGACCCTTTCTTCTTTCCACATCTGGGCTAGTAGCATCTGGCCCCTGTAGTCGCATAAATAAACAGTCTCTTTTACTTCCTAGGCATTTTTTCTCCTATTACTCCTAGTAAAAAAGCCTCTGGTTTTTTTTAACAAACGTAATTTTAAGAATTTTATAAAGTTCATTGTATATAATTCCCCAGAAGCCCTTTACTTTTTTACACGTCCACCACATAGGGGAAAAAATCACCTTCCTTATCCTTACATTTCCAGTATAAATTAGAGGTATCTTTATACATTTTAGCAAGCTTTACTGGAGTTAAATACCATCGGTACATCATCTTCATATAATTTTCTTTTAATGAACTACATGCTGTGAATTTTAAAATCTCTTTGCACAGTTTTTCCCATGATTCAACCGGTATCTTTTGCCCAATGTATCATTACAGGTGAAACTCGAAAGATTAGAATATCATGGAAAAGTTCACTTATTTCAGTAATTCAACTTAAAAGGTGAAACTAAGATATGAGATAGAATCATGAAATGCAAAGCGAGATATGTCAAGCCTTTATTTGTTATAATTGTGATGCTCATGGCATAAGGAATCCAAAACGGAGGTGTTCAGGAGCCGAGGTTTGACTGTATTTGCATACTATTTTTATATTATTATAAACATTAAGAAGAACTGCTTGATCAAGTCAGTGTCCCTTCTAGGGCAGCATCCTGTTCTCACAGTGGCCGACGAGAGGGAACCAGAGGGCAGGATCTGAGGAGAAGAGCCCTCTCCTCTCCTGCAACTGGTATTCAAAAGTATTGCTGCCTCTGAGGACTGTAAGAAAATATTGTGCATAGAATCATAGAGTGGAAGGGCCCTGTGGGTCATCTAGTCCAACCCGCTGCAATGCAGGAATCCATGATGATGTTGGCATCCGTCTGTTTCAGGAGACCATGGAGGAGTGTGCCTTTGGGGGTCAGGTCAAGATGTTGGGAGAGTTGCAGGGCCTTATCTGGCTGTAGAGACCAATATGGGGGACATGTTTATTCTATGACCTATGGATCCCTTTCGCTCAGATATGGGGGGAGGGGGAATCAACTCAGCAGGGAAAGAGAGAGAGAGAGAGAACATCCCCGGAGGGGGTGGGCACAGTGAAGGGAAATAATGCACAGACAGGAAAAAACAGAAAAATGTGAAGGGGTGCTGAAACTGCGCTCAAATAATATCGAGGGCACAGGTGAAAGGCAAAGCAAGTTTCTAGTTCTCTTGCTTCGGAATGAAGAGCTGTTTAAATAGGAACCAAGGAAGCTGCCTAGTCCAGAACCAGACCATTGGACCATCTAGATCCGTGCTGTCTGCACAGACTGGAAGCATCTCTCCAGGTTTCAGGAAGGGATTATTTCCTAGCCCTGCCGGAAGATGTAGGGAATTAAACCCAGAACCTTCTGCACCCAAGAGCCACTTTCGCCTTTTAAGAGACACCACCCTCAGAATTCAGCAGCCACCATGGATCTCTGGGAGTTACCAGGATGAAACTGTCTCACCTGCTGCTGCTTCTCCTCTGCTCGGCTCAGGAGGAAACCTTCGGCCAGGGCCACCGCCTGGGAACTGGTCTCCACTCCCTGATCCTTCACCCAGTTCTCCATCTCCGGGGGGAGGACAGCCAGGAATTGCTTCAGGACCACCAGATCCAGGATCTGAGCCTCGGTGTGTCGGGGTCCCTTGGCCTCCTGGTAGCGGGAATGCCTGAATCTCTGGCGCTGAGCATGTGAGCTGAGGGCGTCCTCATCCAGGAGGGTCTTCATAGCTCTTCCCAGGATCTCCCAAGTGGGGCACTTTGGGGATTTGGGCAGCAGCCTCCAATATGGCTGAAGGGTTGTCCCCTGCAGCCTCTTTTCCTATTCTTTCCAGGTTCTGCTTCAAGCCAAAGGCTGGCCAAGGGAGTGTTGACCACAAGGGGCCTCAGCCTCTGGGTTGCAGCAGGATCCGGCCCCAGCCTCCCTGCTTGCTTCCTTCCATGCATCCAACCTCTGCAGCCTCTCTTCTGCAAAAGAACCATGTACAAGGCAGGAGGGAGGAGGGGCGCTTGCCCTGGAGGACCAAGCGGCTCCTCCAGTTTCCTGCCTTTCTAGGAATCCTACACTTGATATTTAACCCTTGGAAGACCAAGGCAGCTGAGGTGGAAGAAAATCTCTCCCTTCTAGGAACTCTGATCTCTTTGACAAGGATGGGACATCTTGGTGTAGCAGGAACCCCCCCCCCACCCCAATCATTCTGTTTGTACAAACTTCACACACACACACACTCACACACTACATACGCCACATTTCTGTTATATATTCATAGAAAATCAACCATACATCGGATTTGCACTGTTCCATTTTTTTTTTTTACTCCATATGACAAGAACTAACAAAGGGGGGTGGCTTAGTCCTGGTCAGCCATAATCCCTTCACTGTCTCAGCACATCTGCAGGAGCCCTGCCCAGTGGCTGTGCCGACCCTGATGATCCCAGACAGAAGACAATCAAGATCACAAAGAACTTGCATATGGGAGTGGATTCAGCATGGACTGAAACAAAGGACAATGATCAGATCTTCCCACAGGGGGCAGGAAACTGCAAACTCCCCTTTGTCTCCTGGAAGTGACTCAAACATAAATAAATATCTACTACCAGGTCCAGGATCTGAGCCTCGGTGTGTCGCTCTGGCTCCAGCCACTCCCTGCAAAGGCGGTGGAGTCGGCTGCAAACTTATCGGGGTCCCTTGGCCTTCTGGTAGTGGCAATGCCTGAATCTCTGGCGCTGAGCATGTGAGCTGAGGGCGTCCTCATCCAGGAGGGTCTTCATAGCTCTTCCCAGGATCTCCCAAATGGGGCACTTTGGGGATTTGGGCAGCAGCCTCCAATATGGCTGAAGGGTTGTCCCCTGCAGCCTCTTTTCCTATTCTTTCCAGGTTCTGCTTCAAGCCAAAGGCTGGCCAAGGGAGCGTGGACCACAAAGGGGCTGAGACAGAGGTGGGGGAACCTCAGGTCCTGCTCCAAGCTGCTCTGGGTTGCAGCAGGATCCGGCCCCAGCCTTCCTGCCTGCTTCCTTCATGTATCCAACCTCTGCAGCCTCTCATCTGCAAAAGAACCATGCACAAGGCAGGAGGGAGGAGGGGCGCTTGCCCTGGAGGACCAAGCTCCTCCTCCTGTTTCCTGTTGCCTCTCTAGGAATCCTGCACTTGATATTTAACCCTTGGAAGACTGTGGGAAAATGGTTGTTTGCACATAAAAGCATGAACAAAAGCTTTTTGTTATTGCAGAGTGATTTTGCAGCACGAGATATTGCTTAGAACATGATGAGCGCGTGAACACCTCATGCTAGACTAATGATTGGCTCACGTAGCATAGCACTCTCTTTGTCTGCGGGCAGGGGCAAGGTTGCATTCTTGTGGTTGTTACTTTTAGAGTAGGAGACAGAACAAACGTTGGGCTGGAGGGAGAGAGGATATTTTATTTTTACTGCACACAATAAACATTGCACTGCTGCAGTCAGCCCTTTTTTCAACTCATCTTGGTGTGAGACTGATTTTCTTATTGATGCCGAGCAGGTTCTCGACAGAAGACCAAGGCAGCTGGGGTGGAAGAAAATCTCTCCCTTTGGGGAACTCTGATCTCTATTTTGACAAGGATGGGACATCTTGGCCGGTGGTGTGGTGTAGTGGTTAGAGTGCTGGACTACGGTCTTGGGAGACCAGGGACCGAATTCCCCACCGGGTGGCCATGGGTCCAGTCAATGCCTATCAGCCTAGCCTACCTCATAGGGTTGTTGTAGGAGATTAAAGGGGAAGAGGAAGAGGAAGAACCATGTATTAAAGGGACCCCTGACCATTAGGTCCAGTGGCGGACGACTCTGGGGTTGTGGTGCTCATCTCGCTTTACTAGCTGAGGGAGCCGGCGTTTGTCCACAGGCAGCTTCAGGGTCATGTGTCCAGCATGACGAAGCCGCTTCTGCCAAACCAGAGCAGCGCATGGAAATGCCGTTTACCTTCCCGCCGGAGTGGTACCTATTTGTCTACTTGCACTGGTGTGCTTTTGAACTACAAGGTTGGCAGGAGCTGGGACTGAGCAATGGAAACTCAACCCGAACCACTGACCTTCTGATCAGCAAGGCCTAGACTCTGTGGTTTAGACTACAGCGCCACCCACATCCTAAAAACTGCATTTAAAACAGAATTCAGTTTTTAGCATTGCCTGCTGGATGAGGTTGGATTTCTTTTTGGGGTCTGGGGTTCAGCAGCTCTCTGCCAGGAATTCCCAGGAAGGGCTTGCGCCTTGTCATGGGACGTGCAAGCATTTTAGTGAAGGACAGACATATGGGGGAACCAGAGGACAGTTTCTAAGAAGGCAATAGAGTTGAGATGTAAAATTTCCGAAAATTTTGAAACCCGTTATTTCCGGGGGGAAAGGAAAAAAAATGGGGGGGATTCAGTGTGCAGTGCAACAATAGAAGACACAACATATGCATGCAGTTTATTCTATCTCACTTTCTCAACTACTGCTATCATTTTCCATTTCTTCTTCCTCTTCCTCTTTGTCATTTTCCCCATGGAATTTTAAAAAAACGGCTTTGGGGGAAATGGGGGGACTGCCCCCCCCATTTTTCCGGTTTTTTCCTCAGATATGCAGATGACAGAACCTTGATGGCAGAAAGTGAGGAGGAATTAAAGAACCTTTTATTGAGGGTGAAAGAGAGCGCAAAATATGGTCTGAAGCTCAACATAAAAAAAATGAAGATCATGGCCACTGGTCCCATCACCTCCTGGCAAATAGAAGGGGAAGAAATGGAGGCAGTGAGAGATTTTACTTTCTTGGGCTCCATGATCACTGCAGATGGTGACAGCAGCCACGAAATTAAAAGACACCTGCTTCTTGGGAGAAAAGCAATGACATGTCACGGCTAAAATGGCCGCTGTTTCTTTAATGCGAATAAAGCTGGGTCAACATGACTCAGCGGCCTGCAGCAGGTTGTATACAGTATATAAGTGAGAAATGTTAGTTTGTGCTGAGGCTGGTGTTTGGGTTGGTTAGTTGGTTGGTGCTGGTGTGTATAGTTGTTTTGCACAAAGACTTTTAAGAATAAAACTCTGCAAGGATATTCTCGTGGACTCTTTTGTGCCGACAAGGGTCCGAGGACCAGGCTGAGGAGACAAAGGGAGGTCAGAACCCTTTCCTTCTTTTTTTTGCTTTTTACAAACACTGACATGACAAACCTAGACAGCATCTTTAAAAGCAGAGACACCACCTGGTTAAAGCTATGGTTTTCCCAGTAGTGATGTATGGAAGTGAGAGCTGGACCATAAAGAAGGCTGATCACCAAAGAATTGATGCTTTTGAATTATGGTGCTGGAGGAGACTCTTGAGAGTCCCATGGACTGCAAGATCAAACCTATCCATTCTGAAGGAAATCAGCCCGGAGTGCTCACTGGAAGGACAGATCGTGAAGCTGAGGCTCCAATACTTTGGCCACCTCATGAGAAGAGAAGACTCCCTGGAAAAGACCCTGATGTTGGGAAAGATGGAGGGCACAAGGAGAAGGGGACGATGGAGGACGAGATGGTGGGACAGTGTTCTCGAAGCTACGAACATGAGTTTGACCAAACTGGGAAGCAGTGGAAGACAGGAGTGCCTGGCGTGCTCTGGTCCAGGGGGTCATGAAGAGGTGGACATGACTAAACAACTAAACAACAACAAGGTGCTACTGGAAGGAATCTTTTAAAAAATTCTTCTCTTTCGACTACAGCAGACAACATGGCTACCTACCTGTAACTCGGTATTTCATCAGCAGAGTTCTATTCTGAAACATTGCCTTTCACTAGACTATGCAACAAGGAAACTGTCTCGCTAACACATATGTATTTTGAAATGTTTGACTGCTCTTCCGGGCAAAACTGATGTATCTAAGAATTGTATTTAAAACATAATTGGGTTTTTTAATGTGTGCCGGATGAGGTTGCATCTTCTTCCTTTCCCAGATTATAAGATAAACAAATACCTGCACATAGCTGCATAGTGGATTTCACATTTCCAGACTGTGGGGGGGGGGCTGTTTACAGGAAATACTGGGGAGAGGTGGGGGGAGAACACACAGCACAAATACATCCCATCAGGAACCGGCCACTGCCTGGATATTTCGGAGACATAAAACTGAAATCTCTCCTAGGCAGATGAAAGTGAAGAAGCACACATCCTGGAACAGTGACCTATTAACACTCTAGACACAGGCTGGAAAATCAATGCATCTTCTATACTGTTCTAATTTCTCTCTTGACCAAATGCGTCATGGACTTTGAAGACACTCAAACTCAGAGCGCAAGGGAGAAGCATGCTAAGAGGAAGGCATGCATGGCAAACCCTAACCATGATCAACTCCCACCTGGAAAGCTATGTCCCCACTGTGGAAGGACGTGTGGGTCCAGAATTGGCCTCCACAGTCACTTACGGACATATTGGTTTTTTTAAATAAAGTTTGTATTCATTTTTCTTTTTCATTCATTACGTACATCTCAAAGTCTTAACATTTACTATGTATTCCTTCCGCCCTCCCCTCCTAGACTTCCGCAACTTCTGCTTCCGGTTTGAAGAAGAAGAAGAAGAGTTTGGATTTGTTATCCCGCCTTTCACTCCCCTTCAGGAGTCTCAAAGCGGCTAACATTCTCCTTTCCCTTCCTGCCCCACAACAAACACTCTGTGAGGTGAGTGGGGCTGAGAGACTTCAGAGAAGTGTGACTGGCCCAAGGTCACCCAGCAGCTGCATGTGGAGGAGCGGAGACGCGAACCCGGTTCCCCAGATTGTGAGACTACCGCTCTTAACCACTACACCACACTGTTTCTCTTTTCACTCACCTTGCTACCTCCTAACAGAAAAAGTTATTAATAACATAACATCAAACCTAAAAACATAAAAGTAAACACACCATATTTCTCTATCTTCTGGACATTTTCTAAAACTAATAGTGTGAATGTTTATTTAAATCCTGCCTCAAGCCTATCGACTTCCTTTGTTACTATAAATGGTTCCCATTGTTTTTCAAAGTCTCTGTTGTCCTTTTCTCTTAGTCTGTCTGTCATTTTTGTCAGTTCTACATCATCATCATCATTCTTAATTTGTATACCGCCTTTCTATCTTACAATACCCAAGGCAGTTTACAAGCTGAAGAAACAAAAAATGTACATCTTATAACAATCTAATGCAATACAAAAATGTGATAATAAAACATAACTTTAAAATAGGCAACCTCAATCCAAAAAGTAACATTCAACAATCATTAGAATAGTATAATAGTATCAACATATAAAAGTTAAACAGAAATCTACTCAACAGTTACAATAATATCTAAACTGTAATCAATAAAACAATGGCAAGCCACAGTACAGTGGTGCCCCGCAAGACGAATGCCTCGCAAGACGGAAAACCCGCTAGACGAAAGGGTTTTCCGTTTTTGAGCTGCTTCGCAAGACGAATTTCCCTATGGGCTTCCTTCGCAAGACGAAAACGTCTTGCGAGTGTTCCAATTTTTTCCCCCTCCCCCCTTTTTCTAAGCCACTAAGCCGCTAAGACTTTAATAGTCGCTAAGCCGCTAATAGGGTTGCTTCGCAAGACGAAAAAACCGCTAGACGAAGAGACTCGCGGAACGGATTATTTTCGTCTTGTGAGGCACCACTGTACATAAAACAATACACAATGAGAAGCAGAGTGTGGGCAAGGCAAGTGGAAGGAGGCCTGGCCTGATGGAGTCTCCCCCCTCACAGTTCTTCCTCCAGGC
This sequence comes from Podarcis vaucheri, assembly GCF_965113315.1. NCBI lineage: Eukaryota > Metazoa > Chordata > Lepidosauria > Squamata > Lacertidae > Podarcis > Podarcis vaucheri. Next base: position 126,308,424 of record NC_138760.1, read on the forward strand.
ACAGCTTCCTCATGAGGAGACCCAGGGCCAGGGGGGGGGCAAGGCAGGTGGAAGGAGGCCTTGCCTGATGGAGTCTCTCCCCTCACAGTTCATCAACTTCTCTTGCCATTGTTCTTTACTTGGTATTTCTCCAATCTTCCAATTTTGTGCAATCAACATTCTTGCTGCTGTAGTGGCATACGTAAATAAAGTCCTCTTTTCTTTCGGTATGTCTGGGCCTAAAATACCTAGTAAGAAGGCTTCTGGGTTTTTTTACAAAAGTTATTTTCAACATTTTCAATTCATTATATATCATTTCCCAATAGGCTTTTACCTATTTACAATCCCACCACATATGATAAAACATACCTTCAATTTCATATCTCCAACACTCTTTTCATTTTTATACATTTTTGCCAGTTTAACCGGTGATAGATACAATCTATACATCATTTTCACATAATTCTCTCTCAATAGTATATAATCTGTAAATTTCAAATTTACTTTCCACAATTTTATCCAATCTTCAAATTGTATGTTATGGCCCATTTAATCATTACCGATTTTACTTCTTCATCTTTGGTTTCCCACTCCAAAAGAATGTTATATGCCTTTTTAAATAATTTTGTATTTTCTTCTATCACTTCCTGCTTGGAATTTGGTAACCTACTATGAGAAGCCTTTCTTATTGTCCTCTTTAAAGATATCCTTTAATTGTCTATGATGCAGCCAGCATCAGAGATTTTATTTCGTCTTTTATTTTGTCAGATTCTTTCAATTTTAACTTTCCCTCTTGTTCAACCAGCAATTCTCTATATGGCCACTCTCCCCCCCCCCCGCCAATGTTTTAATTGATAGTGCTTTAATAGGCGATAGCCACCAGGGTGTTTTTGGTTCTAATAAATCTTTATATTTCTCCCATACTTTAAACAATGATCTTCTTATTAAATGGTTGTGGAATCCTTTGTGTACTTTTGTTTTTCCATACCAGAGGTAGGCATGCCATCCAAACCTATTATCATCTCCTTCCAAGTCTGTTATTTCCTCCCTCTCTAGCTTGATCCAATCTTGGATCCAAATTAGGGATGCAGCTTCATAATACAATTTTAAGTCTGGAAGTGAGAATCCACCTCTTTCTTTCACATCTGTTAAAATTTTATTTTTTATCCTTGGCTTTTTCCAATTACAGACAAATCTTGATATTTCTCTCTGCCATTATTTGAAGCACACATCCCCTGTTATTACTGGAACAGTTTGGAAGAGAAATAACATCATTGGGAGTCCATTCATTTTTATAGTTGCAATTCTTCCCATCAAAGAGAGATTCATCCTGTTCCATGTTTCCAAATTTCTTTTAATTTCCTGCCAATTTTTTCATAGTTGTCTTTAAAGATATATTTTTTATGTTATCCATACTCCTAAATATTTTACTTTTTTATATGCCTCTATCCCTACCATCTCTGTTGTTTCTTTCTTTTACAGTTCTTTAATATTCCAGTTCTTTAATATTTTTTAATAACAATTTAGTTTTATTTTTGCTTAATTTGAATCCTGCCACTGGACCACTGGACCAAATTCTTTTATTATATTCATTACTTTTGGGAGAGAATTTTACAAAGTCATCTGCAAATGCTTTTAATTTGTGTTCATTTCTTTTTAATTTTTATTCCTACTACTTCTCTAGTCTTATCTTTCTTGTCAGGACTTCCAGTACCAGAACAAACAACAATGGTGACAAGGGGAACCCTTGTCTAGTTCCTTTTTGTATACTACATTTATCTGTTATCACCCAATTTACAATCATTTTTGCATTTTGATCTGAGTGAACAGCTTGCATTCCCCCATTAAAATTTACTCCAAATCCCATCTCCTCCATCACCCTCTTCATGAAGCTCCAAGAAACATTATCAAATGCTTTTCCCGCATCTCTAAACATTAATGCTGCTTTTTTCTCATTTCTCACTTCCTTTTCTCATTTCTATAATATTTAATACATTTCTAATATTATCTTTGATTTCTCTGCCTGGAAGGAATTCAGCTTGGTCATGACGAATAAATTCTTTTAGGATTTTTTTCATTCTATCTGCCAAAACAAATGCAAACAGTTTATCATCATTATTAAGTATTGAGATCAGCCTATAATTTTTAACTAACGTCACATTCAAATCTTGTTTAGGTATCAAAGTTATAGAAGCCTCTTTCCATGTTTCTGGAACTTCCCCTGTTTTCAAAAAGTGAACTGTTTTTCGAACGGATGCTTAATTCTCCAAATATCTATCAATTTTACATTTTCTATCCTTTCAAAAAAAGTTTTGAGAAGTCTACCCTCTTTCGTGTCTTTCCTCCTAATCGTTCCTTCGCTAGTGATGGGACTCTAATTGTCTCTAAATCCTGAATTTTTATTTATTCATTTTAATTTGGTGCATATATCCCTACCAAAATTATTTTTTCTCCCTCAACTTTAATTTCTACCATTAATTTTCTCCCTTTCTCATCCTTTTGAACTAATTGTGGTTCAAGTGCAGGGTTTATGTACAAAACAATTCCACGTTTTTTGGAAACATCTGATGCAACGAAATGGCTCCCTAATCTCTCATTTTTCAAGATTTTCTCATGCTTTCTTGCAACGTGAGTCTCCTGTAGGCAAATTATATCCAAATTCCATTTTAAAACTTCATGCCACACCCTGTTTCTTTTTATTGTTATTATTCTTATTATTGTTAAGGCCACTGACATTCCAAGTTAGTAATTTAAGATTTGCCATTATCTAATTCATTTTAAAAAGATTTGCTTTTTTGCCCTGCACCTTCAGTCTTTTCCAGTTCATCTCTTTGCATCTCATAAGGGGTTCTAAAGTCTCTCCCCGAGCTTCGAAACTCTGGGTCTTTGCCATATTTCTCTAAGAATTCCTGTACCTGACTCTATGAGATTAGTCTAAATCTCTTTCTCCTGTAGATAAACTCCCTCCAGGGATTCCCATTTGAAATTTATTTCTGCTCCTCTTAAAATTGCTATCAGGTTTTGATACTTCCTTCTCTTAACTCTCAATTTAAATGGCATTTCTTTAAAAATGTCAACTTTCTGTCCTTCAACCACCAGACCATCCTCAAAACTTTTTTGCATTACTGCATCTTTAATTTTCTTTGTTGTGAAACTCAAGAGAATGTCTGATGGCTGTCTTTTCTCTCTTGAAGCTCGGGTTCAAACTCTGTAAACATTCTCAATGCATGCTTCCATACCTTCCTGTGCCCCCATCCAATTCCCCAATATCCCGCCCATATAACTTGCAAGGCCTTGTTTCTTCTCCTTTTCCGGCAACCCTCTTATTCGAACCGTGCTTGCATTTAATTTTACAGTGGTACCTCAGGTTAAGAACTTATTTCATTCTGGAGGTCCGTACTTAACCTGAAAATGTTCTTAACCTGAACCACTACCTGAGCTAATGGGGCCTCCAGCTGCTGCCGTGCCACTGGAGTCCAATTTCTGTTCTCATCCTGAAGCAAAGTTCTTAACCTGAAGCACTATTTCTGGGTTAGCGGAGTCTGTAACCTGAAGCGTATGTAACCTGAGGTACCACTGTAATTGTAAAAGTAAATTCTGTTGTTCCAGTTCATTCTGTCTGTCTGCCAGGCCCCCTACCGCCCCCGCTAAAGCCAATTGATCTTCCTTTATTTCCTCTCTTAATTCCAGTTTTTTTCCAGTTTTACTACCTTGACATCCAAAGCATTTACTTTTTCATCCAGTCTGTCAAATTTCTGTGACAATACTTCCTTGGTGTTCCTTATATCTGATATTACTTCCATAGATTGTTTAATCATAGTCTGCTCCAACCCTTTCCTAAATTCTGCAAAATGTAAGGCCGTAAGTTCCACCGTTTCTGATTTTGGAGTTTTTTCTATAGCTCCCTGTGCTCAGACTCTCCTCCTTTCTGACACTCTGTTTAAATGGCTCTTGTTTAGATTTCTCTGCCATGTCAGTTCTCAAACTGTTCCCAAGCACTTCTGTCTTAAGGACACTTCAACCCTTCAGTCCTCCTGTCTTTTCCTCACTCCTATCTTGTATACAACAGTTCTCCCACCAATCCAATTCCCACACCGTTTTAAACCAAACTGTAACAACACTTTCAGGTATACAGAAAATTATAAAAGTTCCACAATATCCAAAAAATAAAAAGATAAGAGGGCAAGATCACCTTTATATACAATCTACGGAAGAAAAAAAACAGTGAAACCCCCCAGGCGGCCAATACATTGGGTGTACATAAACAATAAAAACATATTCAAATCAACCATATGTACAATTCTATATATATTAAACTCCACACTCCATAAGATTTTAACATTTAATCACCCCATATTGTTCAAACCTACTCAAATAATTCAATATCTTCTAAAACCAGTTCTCCTCTTTCTCACTGACCTTAAACCCTTTCATTTTACGTACCTTCACAGTTAGGTATTCTAAAAAGATAATATTATTCAATCCCCCCCCCCATTTGTTCACCCCTGGCTCTTCTCTATTTTTCCAATTATTCACTCTAACCTGTCTAGCTGCAATTACCATCAATTTTACCCATTTACATTCCTCTTTTGTTTTTAACCCGGTGCTACCCAAGCTAATAAGAACCATTAATTTAGATATTTCCACACTTCTACCCGTGGCGAAGGGGCTTGAAGAACTCAGAGAAGCTATGAACTACGCCGAGTAGGGCACACAAGATGAACAGGTCATAGTGGAGAGTTTTGACCAAACATGATCCACCTGGAGGAGGAACCGGCAAGCCACTCCAGTATCCTTGCCAAGAAAACTCCATGGACAAAGACAACAGGCATATAAAAGTTATGACGCTGGAAGATGAGCCCCTCAGGTCGGAAGGCGTCCAACATGCTACTGGGGAAGAGCGGAGGGCAAGTACAAGTAGATCCAGAGCTGATGAAGCGGCTGGGCCAAAGCCGAAAGGACGCTCAGTTGCGGATATGCCTGGAAGCGAAAGGAAAGTCCAATGCTGTAAAGAAAAATATTGCATAGGAACCTGGAATGTAAGAACCATGAACCTGGGTAAGTTGGATGTGGTCAAAAATGAGATGGCAAGAATAAATATTGACATCCTGGGCATCAGTGAACTAAAATAGACGGGAATGGGCGAATTCCGTTTGGATGACCATCACATCTACTACTGTGGGCAAGAAACCCGTAAAAGAAATGGAGTGGCCCTCATAGTCAACAAAAGAGTGGCGAAAGCTGTACTGGGATGCAATCTCAAAAATGATAGAATGATCTCGATACGAATCCAAGGCAGACCTTTTAACATCACAGTAATCAAAGTTTATGCACCAACTACTGGTGCTGAAGAAACTGAAATTGACCAATTCTATGAAGACTTACAACACCTTATAGAAGTGACACCAAAGAAGGATGTTCTTCTCATTATAGGGGATTGGAATGCTAAAGTAGGGAGTCAAGAGATAAAAGGAACAACTGGCAAGTTTGGCCTTGGAGATCAAAACGAAGCAGGGCAAAGGCTAATAGAGTTCTGTCAAGAGAACAAGCTGGTCATCACAAACACGCTTTTCCAACAACACAAGAGACGACTCTACACATGGACATCACCAGATGGGCAGCATCAAAATCAGATTGATTATATTCTCTGCAGCCAAAGATGGAGAAGCTCTATACAGTCAGCAAAAACAAGACCTGGAGCTGACTGTGGCTCAGATCATCAGCTTCTTATAGCAAAATTCAAGCTTAAACTGAAGAAAGTAGGAAAAACCACTGGGCCGGTAAGATACAATCTAAGTCAAATCCCTTATGAATACACAGTGGAAGTGAGGAACAGGTTTAAGGATTTAGATTTGGTGGACAGAGTGCCTGAAGAACTATGGATGGAGGCTCGTAACATTGTACAGGAGGCAGCAACGAAAACCATCCCAATGAAAAGGAAATGCAAGAAAGCAAAGTGGCTGTCCAACGAGGCCTTACAAATAGCGGAGGAGAGAGGGCAAGCAAAATGCGAGGGAGATAGTGAAAGATACAGGAAATTGAATGCAGATTTCCAAAGAATAGCAAGGAGAAACAAAAAGGCCTTCTTAAACGAGCAATGCAAACAAATAGAGGAAAATAACAGAATGGGAAGAACCAGAGATCTGTTCAAGAAAATTGGAGATATGAAAGGAACATTCCGTACAAAGATTACCATAATAAAGGACAAAAGTGGTAAGGACCTAACAGAAGCAGAAGACATCAAGAAGAGGTGGCAAGAATACACAGAGGAATTATACCAGAAAGATATGGATGTCTCGTACACCCCAGATAGTGTGGTTGCTGACCTTGAGCCAGACATCCTGGAAAGTGAAGTCAAATGGGTCTTAGAAAGCACTGCAAATAACAAGGCCAGTGGAAGTGATGGTATTCCAGCTGAACTACCGTATTTTTCGCTCCATAGGACGCACTTTTTCCCCTCCAAAAATGAAGGGGAAATGTGTGTGCGTCCTATGGAGCGAATGCAGGATCCTCGGCTTCGCCGCGAGGCGCCTGACCTGGAAGCTGGAGGAGGAACAGAAGGGTCTCCTTCTGTTCCTTCTCCCGTTTCGCAGCGACGCGCCTTTCCAGCAAAGCCGGAGGAGGAACAGAAGGGTCTCCTTCTGTTCCTTCTCCAGCTTCACAGGAGAGGCGCTGAGCAGAGAGAGAGAGAGAGAGAGAGAGAGAGAGAGAGAGAGAAGGCGCAGCGCCCTTGAGCGGCGCGCCTGTCATGCGAAGCCGGAGGGGACACAGAAGGGTCTCCTGTTCCTTCTCCCGCTTCGCAGCGACGCGCCTTTCCAGCAAAGCCGGAGGAGGAACAGAAGGGTCTCCTTCTGTTCCTTCTCCAGCTTCGCTGAAGGGTGCTACGCCTTCTCCCTCTCTGCGCAGCGCCTCTCCTGTGAAGGAGAGGTGCTGCGCAGAGAGGGAGAAGGCGCAGCGCCCCTTGAGCGGCGCGCCTGTCCAGCGAAGCCCGAGGAGGAACAGAAGGGTCTCCTTCTGTTCCTTCTCCAGCTTCGCGGAAGGGCGCTGTGCCTTCTCCCTCTCTGCGCAGCGCCTCTCCTGTGAAGGAGAGGCGCTGCGCAGAGAGAGAGAGAGAGAGAGAGAGAGAGAGAGAGAGAGAGAAGGCACAGCGCTCCTTCAGCTACGCGCCTTTCCAGCGAAGCCGGAGGGGACACAGAAGGGTCTCCTGTTCCTTCTCCCGCTTCGCAGCAACGCGCCTTTCCAGCGAAGGCGGAGGAGGAACAGAAGGGTCTCCTTCTGTTCCTTCTCCAGCTTCGCGGAAGGGCGCTGTGCCTTCTCCCTCTCTGCGCAGCGCCTCTCCTGTGAAGGAGAGGCGCTGCGCAGAGAGAGAGAGAGAGAGAGAGAGAGAGAGAGAGAGAGAGAAGGCACAGCGCTCCTTCAGCTACGCACCTTTCCAGCGAAGGCGGAGGAGGAACAGAAGGGACTCCTTCTGTTCCTTCTCCAGCTTCGCTGAAGGGCGCTGCGCCTTCTCCCTCTCAGCGAGGCACCTCTCCTGTGAAGGAGAGGCGCAGCGCAGAGAGAGAGAAGGCGCAGCGCCCTTGAGCGGCGCGCCTGTCATGCGAAGCCGGAGGGGACACAGAAGGGTCTCCTGTTCCTTCTCCGGCTTCGCAGCGACGCGCCTTTCTAGCGAAGGCGGAGGAGGAACAGAAGGGTCTCCTTCTGTTCCTTCTCCAGCTTCGCGGAAGGGCACTGTGCCTTCTCCCTCTCTGCGCAGCGCCTCTCCTGTGAAGGAGAGGCGCTGCGCAGAGAGAGAGAGAGAGAGAGAGAGAGAAGGCACAGCGCTCCTTCAGCTACGCGCCTTTCCAGCGAAGGCGGAGGAGGAACAGAAGGGACTCCTTCTGTTCCTTCTCCAGCTTCGCTGAAGGGCGCTGCGCCTTCTCCCTCTCCGCGAGGCACCTCTCCTGTGAAGGAGAGGCGCAGCGCAGAGAGAGAGAAGGCGCAGCGCTCTTGAGCGGCGCGCCTGTCATGCGAAGCCGGAGGGGACACAGAAGGGTCTCCTGTTCCTTCTCCCGCTTCGCAGCGACGCGCCTTTCCAGCGAAGGCGGAGGAGGAACAGAAGGGTCTCCTTCTGTTCCTTCTCCAGCTTCGCTGAAGGGCGCTGTGCCTTCTCCCTCTCTGCGCAGCGCCTCTCCTGTGAAGGAGAGGCGCTGCGCAGAGAGAGAGAGAGAGAGAGAGAGAGAGAGAGAGAGAGAGAGAAGGTGCAGCGTCCCTTCAGCGACGCGCCTGTCCTGGCTTCTGCTTTAGCCCTGCGCAGCCTCTTCGGGCAGGGGGAACCTTCATCCCGCTGCCCTGAAGAGGCTTGGCGCGGTTATCCCAGAAGCCAGAACAGCCACAAGGTATCCCAGAAGCCAGATCCCTCTTGCTGTTCTGGCTTCTGGGGTTCAGAATAAGTTTTTCTTGTTTTCCGCCTCCCAAAACTAGGTGCGCCCTATGGTCCGGTGCGCCCTATGGAGCGAAAAATACGGTATTTAAAATTTTTAAAGATGATGCTGTTAAGGTGCTACACTCAATATGCCAGCAAATTTGGAAAACTCAGCAGTGGCCAGAAGATTGGAGAAGATCAGTCTACATCCCAATCCCAAAGAAGGGCAGTGCCAAAGAATGCTCCAACTACCGCACAATTGCACTCATTTCACACGCTAGCAAGGTTATGCTTAAAATTCTACAAGGCAGGCTCAAGCAGTATGTGGACCGAGAACTCCCAGAAGTGCAAGCTGGATTTCGAAGGGGCAGAGGAACCAGAGACCAAATTGCAAACATGCGCTGGATTATGGAGAAAGCTAGAGAGTTCCAGAAAAACATCTACTTCTGCTTCATTGACTATGCAAAAGCCTTTGACTGTGTCGACCACAGCAAACTATGGCAAGTTCTTAAAGAAATGGGAGTGCCTGACCACCTCATCTGTTTCCTGAGAAATCTCTATGTGGGACAAGAAGCTACAGTTAGAACTGGATATGGAACAACTGATTGGTTCAAAATTGGGAAAGGAGTACGACAAGGCTGTATTTTGTCTCCCTGCTTATTTAATTTATATGCAGAATACATCATGCGAAAGGCTGGGCTGGAAGAATCCCAAACTGGAATTAAGATTGCCGGAAGAAATATCAACAACCTCAGATATGCAGATGACACAACCTTGATGGCAGAAAGTGAGGAGGAATTAAAGAACCTTTTAATGAGGGTGAAAGAGGAGAGTGCAAAATATGGTCTGAAGCTCAACATCAAAAAAACGAAGATCATGGCCACTGGTCCCATCACCTCCTGGCAAATAGAAGGGGAAGAAATGGAGGCAGTGAGAGATTTTACTTTCTTGGGCTCCATGATCACTGCAGATGGTGACAGCAGCCACGAAATTAAAAGACGCCTGCTCCTTGGGAGAAGGGCAATGACAGGCCTAGACAGCATCTTGAGAAGTAGAGACGTCACCTTGCCAACAAAGGTCCGTATAGTTAAAGCCATGGTTTTCCCAGTAGTGATGTATGGAAGTGAGAGCTGGACCATAAAGAAGGCTGATCGCCGAAGAATTGATGCTTTTGAGAATTATGGTGCTGGAGAAGTCTCTTGAGAGTCCCATGGACTGCAAGAAGATCAAACACATCCATTCTTAAGGAAATCAGCCCTGAGTGCTCACTGGAAGGACAGATCGTGAAGCTGAGGCTCCAGTACTTTGGCCACCTCATGAGAAGAGAAGACTCCCTGGAGAAGACACTGATGCTGGGAAAGATGGAGGGCACAAGGAGAAGGGGCGACAGAGGACGAGATGGTTGGATAGTGTTTTCGAGGTTACCAGCATGAGTTTGACCAAAGTGCGGGAGGTAGTGGAGGACAGAGGTGCCTGGCGTGCTCTGGTCCATGGGGTCACAAAGAGTCGGACACGACTAAACGACTAAACAACAACACCCACAATTCCCAATATTTCTATACCAATCTGTTTCCAAAACTTCTTAACTAATGGAGAATCCCACCACATATGACTGTACGTTCCCATCATTCCACATTTCCTCCAGCAATTCTTACTTCCAAATTTTGTGATATGATACAACCTTACTGGTGTGTAATACCATTTTTGTACCAGCTTCAACCGCTGTTCCTGGATTATCCTAGAGGTCGCAACAAAGAGTGATTGCTGAAAAATTCTTTCCCAATCTTCATCTAAAATCTGTTCCTGGATATCTAACGTCCAATATTCTTTCAAACTTTCCTCTGGTGATTTCCCCATATTTAATAACACATTTGGCCCTATCTAACCTATATTCTTTCACTAATTCTTCGAAGGGTGTAATAATTCTTTTACCACATTCTTTAACTTCTTCTTTCTTCAACAGGGAGGAAAGTTGTTTTTTCTGTAACCAATTAATTTTGTTCCAAATTCCACTTTCCTCTTCCATCGTACCTTCTATTTCCCAACTTTTCTCTATATCCTGAATTGAGATCTCCTTTAATTTATCCCCTACCTCTTTTGGGATGAGCTCCCGTAACGGGCCCATTTTATCATAATACCACATTTTGGCAAGGGGAGAAAGATCAGGAAAAAGCTTCCTTCTCCACTTCTCCCATACCCAAATGGACCCCGTAAATGTTGATATTTTTCCTACTCCCTTTTTCCTTTTCCTCCTATCAAATATTCTTATTTTCCCTCAAACCGAATCATAAGATGCCTCAACTGGCAAACTTCATAATATAAAACCAAATTGGGAATCCCCCATCCTCCACCTTGGGCTCTATGATACCTATATCTGCTGGCCGTCCTTAGTTTCTTGAATGCAAAAACAAACCTATCGATTTTCCCTTGCCACCCCTTCAAAATCCATTCCGGTATGTGCCAGGGTAATACATAAAAAAGACAGGTTAATCTGGTTAACAAAATCATTTTAACTAAGGCAATTCTTGTGCTAATTGATTCCTTCCTTTTCTCCCATACTCTCAACTTCGACTGAATACCGCTCTAAATTTCTTTATAATTATATTCAAATATTTTCTTCACATTTTGAGATATCCTTACTCCTAAATACTTTACTATCTTATTTGCTATAGGAATACAGTGGTACCTCAGGTTAAGTACTTCATTCGTTCTGGAGCTCCATTCTTAACCTGAAACTGTCCTTGACCGTCACATCATATCATCTGCATACATTGTCATTAACTCCCCCTCTGCTCTCCTTTCCCCCGGGATTTCAAATCCTTTAATCTCATTATTCTTTTTGAGTTTCATTGCTAATGGTTCCAATGCTAAGATAATGAGCATGGGAGAAAGTGGACACCCTTGTTTTGTACCACTTAGCACCTGGACATACCCCCCTGCCGACCCACCAATCCCTACCATTGCTTTGGACTCTGTATATATTGCTTCTATCACATTTTGAAATTTCACTCCAAATTTATATTTTTGCAGTACCTTTTTCAAATGATTCCAATCCACCGAATCAAATGCTTTATATATATATCCAGTGACATGAGAGTAAGAGGCAGGTCCTCATTTTTCAATAAATACACCATACCCATCACCTTTCTAACTGCCTCCACCAAATACTTCTGAGGCATAAACCCAAATTCCTCTTTCCCCACCAATTGTACAATACAGTTTCTATAATACATATTAGTAATCGATATTGGCCTATAAGAGTCCGGCAGAGTTTGATCTTTCCCTGGTTTGGGAATTAATACCAACCTTGGCTCCATCCAGAAGGTGGAGTTGAAGCTCCATTCAAAATTCCTTGGTACAGTACAGTCATAGGTGGCACCAATATATCCTTAAAATGCTTATAATACACCACACTGTACCCATCCAATCCTGGTGCCGATTGCACATTCATAGAGTCGATTGCTAATCTAACTTCCTCCTCTGTTATATCCTTATCCAATTCCCTTCTATTTTCTCCTTGTAATTCTGGGAGCTCCAATCCTTCACAAAATTGATCCACCTCTTCGTCCTTAATTCTTTTATTTGCATACAATCGATTATAAAATCCTAAAAAGGTCTCCAATATCTTATTAGGGTCTGTTTCCAATCCCCCTTTATCATCTCTAATAGCTCTAATATTTTTCCTTTCCTGATAATTCCTAATTTTATTTGCTAATATTTTCCCTCCTTTCCCTTCAAATTCATAATATTTGTGTCTACTATACCATAACTTTAAAGTGGTTCTATTTATATCCAAAACTTTCAACTCTTCTCTCTTTTGATCTATTTTTTTCCTATCCTTCTTTTGCTTAGACATCCTAAATTTCTCCTCCAATAACCTAACTACTTCTTCTACCTCCTTAATCCTTCTATCTTTCCCTTTTTTTAACATTGACAAACTCTGAATACATTCTCCCCAAATGACTGCCTTCACTGCTTCCCATTTTGTTGCTAATGGGATTTCTGGGTCTAGAGTCTCCTCAAAATACCTTTCTACCGCAATTTATATTTTAACTTACTCTGCTCATCAGCTACCAACCAAGGGTAAGACCTATTGATGTGACCTATTTGAAGGAATGCAGATATGGGGGCATGGTCTGTGATCTTAATCATTCCAATATCCATTCCCTTCACCCATTTCCTAGCCTCTTGTGATATTAAAATACAGTCTTGAGAATGTTCCACATGGGCTAGAATAAAATGAATATGAGTAATCCTTGGGGAACAACTCCATCCATAGTTCCAATAATCCAAACCTCCCACATAATTTTTTAAACTTCATACCCTTTTCCTTTTTGGAACTATTTCCCCCTTGTAGATTAACATTAAAGTCCCCCCCCCAACTACTTTTGTATAAGGCGAGAATTTCTCAAGCTTCTGTAAACACCTATAGAGAAAATCCAGCTGGTGCTTCTTAGGGGGATAAATTGACGCTAATGCCAGAGGCTCACCCTCCAAGCAACCTTGAACAAAAGCAAACCTTCCATTCTTATCTCTTAACACCTTATTCTTCACAAAGTCAACATTGGATTTAATTACTATTCCCACCCCTCTACTTTTCAAAGTTCCAGAAGCCACACATTTTTCCCCTTTTACAAAGCCAGGGAAATTAACCTCCCTCTTCCCACCCCCCACTATATGTTTCTTGCAAAAAAACATCATCATCAAATCTACTTCCCAATCCTCACTCGCTTCACCGGATTAAACAAACCTCTAACATTAAGAGCTGTACACACAATATTCACATTCTTTATCACGTCTTGCCCAACCATCTCACTTCTCCTTTCCCCTCCTTTTGTACCATACCCGCCTGGAGGTAAACCCAACCCCAAACACCATCCCAACTAACCCTACTGTGAGCCCTACCCTTTCACCCCCACAAAGAAGTCCAGGAAAAAGAAACAAGAGAATAACTGTGTGCCGCCAAACTGTGTTCATACGCAAAACTTAGGTTCATAAGGAAAGAAGTATTGTGGTCCTGAGCCATTTAAGGCTTTATAGGTCAAAATTTGCACTTTGAATTGGACCCAGTAACTAACTGGCAGCCACTACAGTCAGACCAGGATGGGGGTAATATCCTCAAAACCGCCTTGCTCCAGTGAGCAACCTGGCCACTAAATTCTGCACTAGCTGAAGTCTTCACACGCAGCCCTACATATAACGCATATCTATATCTAAACCTGAAGTTACCAGAGCATAGACAACGGTAAATAGGCTATCCCTGTACAGATAGAAGCTTAGCTGGGCCACCAGCCAAAGCTGATGGAAGGCACTACAGGCCATCTGAGCCTCAAGCAACAGCAAAGGATCCAGGATTACCCCCAAGCTACGAACCTGCTCCTCCAGAGGACCCTCGTACCTACGGGACCGCCTCTCCTGGTATGCCCCACAGAGAAACCTACGGTCTGCAAATAATAACATCCTCAAGGTCCCAGGCCTCAGAGAGGTTAGGCTGGCCTCAACTAGAGCCAGGGCCTTCTCGGCTGCGGCTCCAAACTGGTGGAATGCTCTGTCACAAGAGACTAGGGCCCTGCGGGACCTGACATCTTTCCGCAGGGCCTGCAAGACAGAGTTGTTCCGCCAGGCCTTTGGTCAGGGCGCAGCCTGACTCCCTCCTCTGGCAACCTGCACAGAATTTTGCTTAATTGGTTGCCATCAATTTGATTTAATTATTTTTTATAATGAAATATTTTTAGATTGTGTGATTATTTGACTATTTGATTGTTGTTAGCCGCCCTGAGCCCGGCTTCGGCTGGGGAGGGCGGGATATAAATAAAATTTATTATTATTATTATTATTATTAAGGAGTGGTTTTACCTCTGCCTCCTTCAAACATGCAGGGACCACCCCCTTTGGAAAGAGGCACTGATCATCTCCCTGGCCCAGCCTGCTGTTCCCTCCCTGCAGGATTTTATCAGCCAAGAGGGGAAAGGGTCTAGAGTGCAAATGGTCACCCTGCATTGTAGCAAACATTTTTAACAACAGAATGCTTTGTTGTTCTACCACCTCCTTTGGGCCAGCCTGTAAAAGGCCCCGTACAACCCAAAAAAGTTATGCCAGACGACATAATACAATGGAGGCACAAAACTATGCTTTCTTTGCTGCCTTCACTGCCACTAGCTAGGTTTGATAATGACCCCTTACCAGTGTTTGGTTGCATTCATTCAGATCTTTCATCCACTTGTGCTCAGTCTCCCAGCTTGGAGTGTACCAGGGGGCCAATCGGGCTCCACAAAGTTGGAGAGGACACTCAGGGATATTCATATTATTAGTAGTATTACTAGTAGTATTATCATTATTAGCCTGTCGGTATAAGGCCTCAGCCACACTTCGACTTTTAATGTGGACTTGAAGTTGCTTGTCTCTCCTTTTTTAAAAAAACCTCTTCTGCCCAGAACTGCTCTTGCAGAAACTGCTGTTTAACTGAAACACAAGTAATTTAAAATGTGTGTACTTATATCCTGTGAACCGTCCTGAGGCCTGTGGGTATGGGGAGGTATATAAATTTAACAAATTGTAGTAAAATTAGGCCAGATAAAAATTATTACAAGTTCCAGGGGGAGCCCAAGAAAGGTCCCCCACCTGCCCAAGTTAGCCTGCGGGGAGGAGAGGAGGAGAAAGATCTGCCCCTCCATTGGGAAAAGATGTCCTACCCCCAAAAAAGGGGGGAAAGACCTATAAATGAATAACTTTAGTGGAATTATATACAGAATGCATGAACTACAGGAAATGTAAATAATAATAATAATAATAATAATAATAATAATAATAATAATAAGAATAATAAATTTATACCCCGCCCGTCTGGCTGCTGAGTTTCCCCAGCCACTCTGGGGGCCTCCCAATCGAGTGTTAAAAACAATACAGTATTTAAATATTTAAAACTTTCCTAAACAGGGCTGGCTTCAGATGTCTTTTAAAAATAGGGTAGCTGCTTGACGATGGGGGTGGAGATGCTCCTTCAAGTATACTGGGCCAAGGCCATTTAGGGCTTTAAAGGTCAGCACCAACACTTTGAATTGTGCTCAGAAACGTACTGGGAGCCAATGCAGATCTCTCAGGACCCGTGTTATATGGTACTGTGACTGGACATTCCCAGTCACCAGTCTAGCTGCCGCATTCTGGCTTAGTTGCAGTTTCCGGGTCACCTTCAAAGGTAGCCCCACATAGAGCGCATTGCAGTAGTCCAAGATAACCACAGCAGGCACCACTCTGGCAAGACAGTCCACAGGCAGATAGGGTCTCAGCCTGCGTACCAGATAGAGCTGGTAAACAGATGCCCTGGACACAGAATTGACCTGCGCCTCCATGGACAGCTGTGAGTCCAAAATGACTCCCAAGCTGTGCACCTGGTCCTTCAGGGTCACAGTTACCCCATTCAGGACCAGGGAATCCTCCACACCTGCCCGCCTCCTGTCCCCCAAAAACAGTACTTCTGTCTTGTCAGAACCTCAATCTGTTAGACGCCATCCATCCTCCAACAGCCTCCAGACACTCACACAGGACCTTCACCGCCTTCACTGGTTCTGATTTAAAGGAGAGGCAGAGCTGGGTCTCATCTGCATATTGATGGACACCCAGCCCAAACCCCCTGATGATCTCTCCCAGCGGCTGCGTGTAGATGCTAAAAAGCGTGGGTATTATGGGAAATATTTGGGGAAATACCCTTTGCAAAAGCGTGTGCATTAGGCGACATCTGCACCAAAATGCTGAACAATTTTCAAGAGCTCTATTTAAAAATAATAAGATGTGAAAATCTGGATAAACTCATGACTAGAAAAAGGAGACAGAGGAAAAGAACTTACATTGAAATGGTTTGCCTAATGGGGTTTTTTACTCCCTCCCCACAACTCCCTCCAGCTGCACGCCCCCCCCCCCGTCTCTCCCCCTTTATAATACATAATACATACGACGCACCTCCAGCGCCTCCGCGAGGAAGGAAAGCCGCCGCCATGACAGGTATCTCTCCCCCCCCCCAGAAGCGGGACAGGAAGCGGAAGTTCCTATTCTCTCGCTCGACAGCCCTTTTCCCCCTCCTCTCTAGGAATCTCAGCTCCGTTGCCGCTGCTCTTAACCGTTTCGGAGCCGAGCGGCAGAAGCCTCTGGGCTTCTCCGGGCAAAGAGCGAGGAGAGGCGCTGGTCTCGCCTCCGGAAACCCCGCTGGATCAGCTGCGCGGGCGCCCTAAAACGTTTTCTAAACAATTTTTTATTAAGAAAAAATATTTTCAATTTTCAAAATAACAACAGTTCCCCTTTTGGTATATAGATATTCAATCCAAATTTGCAATAAATGTCTTCCCCCCCCAGCCCCCCTAGTTTCCGTCCCCCCTTTATTCTCCTTGCATATTTCTCCAATTAATTTCAACTTCTTTCCCCCCTCCTAATTCTATTCTTAGTTCATCAATGTTACATGAAACCTGCCAATGTTTTGACGTTTTTGCAGTGTTCTCTAAAATAGTCTATAAAGTTTTCCCATTCTTGATTAAATTTTTTCTCATCTTGGTGCCTGATCTTCACAGAAAGTTTAGCCATTTCGGCATACTCATTCATCTTAGTTTTCCATTCTTCTTTCGTTGGGACCTTCCCTTCTTTCCACATCTGGGCTAGTAGCATTCTGGCCGCTGTAGACGCATAAATAAACAGTCTCTTTGCTTCCTTGGCAATTCTTTTATTACACCTAGTAAAAAAAAGCCTCTGGTTGTTGTTTTTTACAAATGTAATTTTAAACATTTTTAAAATTCATTGTATATAATTTCCCAGATCACACATATGAAAATGTCGACCACACATATGAAAAGAATGTACCTACTTTATCCTTACATTTCCAGCATAAATTAGAGGTATCTTTATACATTTTAGCAAGCTTACTGGAGTGAAATACCATCGGTACATCATCTTCATAGAATTTTCTTTTAATGAACTGCATGCTGTGAATTTTAAAATCTTTCCCCATGATTCAAGTGGTATATGTCTTTTGCCCAGTGAGACTGAATATTCCAGGCTGTGAGGTCTTTCCCTGCTTTGATAAATGGCGCATCAGATCACTTAGAGTTATGCTAGTACATACTGACTTACCACACACCTCTACACACCAGACCTTGACCACAGCTCCAGGTTTTTTCAAATGTGGACATTGCACTGCTTGTAGGTATGCATCACAAGTAGAATAATTTTCTAACAGTAGAGGCTTTAAGTTTACCATGTGTTGCCACATGTGCAAATGCAATTCCTCGCCCCACCCTTAAATTTTTAAAAAAATTGTATAAATGGTTTCTAGAAAAGAAGAACATTTCTAAGTGATAAGTGCCATTAGATCCGTTAACGGTGTTTTATGGTAATGTACCATTGCGTTCAAAACAGTAAGTAGCAACATTTTATACAGTCAAACCTCGGTTGTCGAACGTAATCCGTCCCGTAATCCCGTTCGGCTTCCAAAATGTTCAACAACCGAGACACGGTTTCTGATTGGCTGCAAGAGCCTCGTGCCCTCAAGCCAAAGCCGCGTCGGATGTTCAGCTTCCGAAAAACGTTCAAAAACTGAAAAATGCACGTCCGGGTTTTTGGCGTTCGGGAGCTCAAATATTCCCAAACGGAGGTGTTCAGAAGCCGAGGTTGACTGTATTTGCATACTATTTTTATATTATTATAAACATTACGAAGAGCTGCTTGATCAGGTCAGTGGACCTTCCAGGGCATCATCCTGTTCTCACAATGGCCAACCAGAGGGAACCAGAGGGCAGGATCTGAGGAGAAGAGCCCTCTCCTCTCCTGCAACTGGTATTCAAAAGTATTGCTGCCTCTGAGGACTGTGAGTAAGAAAATATTGTGAATAGAATCATAGAGTGGAAGGGCTCCTGTGGGTCATCTAGTCCAACCCGCTGCAATGAAGGAATCCATGATGATGTTGGCATCCGTCTGTCTCGGGAGACCATGGAGGAGTGTGCCTTTGGGGGTGAGGTCAAGGTGTTGGGAGAGTTGCAGGGCCTTCTCTGGCTGTAGAGACCATTATGGGGGACACGTTTATTCTATGACCTATGGATCCCTTTCGCTCAGATATGGGGGGGAGGGGGAATCAACTCAGCAGGGAGAGAGAGAGAGAGAGAACATCCCTGGAGGGGGTGGGCACAGTGTAGGGAAATAATGCTCCAGCCACTCCCAGCAAAGGCGGTGGAGCCGGCTGCAAACCTCTCGGGGGTCCCTGGACCTCCTGGTAGCGGGAATGCCTGAATCTCTGGCGCTGAGCATGTGAGCTGAGGGCGTCCTCATCCAGGAGGGTCAAAATAGCTCTTCCCAGGATCTCCCAAATGGGGCACTTTGGGGATTTGGGCAGCAGCCTCCAATATGGCTGAAGGGTTGTCCCCTGCAGCCTCTTTTCCTATTCTTTCCAGGTTCTGCTTCGAGGCAAAGGCTGGCCAAGGGAGCGTGGACCACAAGGGGCCTCAGCCTCTGGGTTGGAGCAGGATCCAGCCCCAGCCTCCCTGCCTGCTTCCTTCCATGCATCCGACCTCTGCAGCCTCTCTTCTGCAAAAGGACCATGTCCAAGGCAGGAGGGAGGAGGGGCTTTTGCCCTGGAGGACCAAGCTGCTCCTCCAGCTTCCTGCCTCTCTGGGAATCCTGCACTTCATCTTTAACCCTTTCAGCACCAGGCAGCTGGGGGAGAGGGTGAATAAATCTCCCCCTTGTGGGAACTTTGATCTCTACTTCCACAATGTTGGGACTTCTTAGGCAGTGGTGAGAGGCAGTGTTGTGCAGTGGTTAGAGTGCTCAACTATGGCCTTGGGAGACCACGGATCGAATTCCTCACCGGATAGCCATGGGGCCAGTCTATGCCTCTCAGCGTAGCCTACCTCACAGGGTTGTTGTAGGTTTTTTGGTTTTATATCTTAATCTTATTCTGTGAAGCACCCTGAGACCCCCGAGTATAGGGTGGTATATTCATAATAATAATAACAACAACAATAATAATAATAGGCAGTGGGACAATTTTATGGAAACAAGAAGATGGGAGCCAGAAAAAGCCTGGGAGCCACTGCGTTAAAGGGGTGTGTGTGTCACAGATTGCATTTCAATTTTCCTGCGTTATTTATGTTCCCACCTTGTGAATGGGCTGGGCAAGGGGGGATGTGTGTGTGTGTGTGCAGCTTCCATAGAATGATAGAGTTGGAAGGGACCCCAAAGGTCCTCTAGTCCAGCCCCCTGCAATACAGGAATCTCAGCTAAAGCATCCCTGACATATGGCCATCCAACCTCTGCTTAAAAACCTCCAAGGAAGGGGAGACCATTCACTGTCAAGCACAGATTCTTATAAGCAATCACATTGTGATGGAACTGGATCTGAGCCAGGTGGCACAAATGGTGAGGAAAGGATCTGTAACACCCCAGACCTTTGAGGAAAGCCTGCAGAGTTCAGGCAAGCAGAGAGGAAGGAAAAGCATAATTTCCTCTCTCACTGCATTTAACCCTCAGAGGACCAAAATCTCTTCTGCCAGGGGAATCCCAAAACTGAATTTACCTGCTTTCCCCTGAGATTAAGCACCTGCTGGGAACAGTGGGACTGACTCCTGAGAAAACCTTCATGGGGGGTGGGGGGTGTAAATGGCTTCTTAGGAATTGCACACTTCCTTTGCTATTACATCTTTTGTAGGTGTTTATTTTGTTCCGTAATTTTACTATACAGATATATAGATAGATAGAAATAGAGATAGATATAGATCAGTGTTCCCCAGCCTTGGGCCTCCAGCTGTTTTTGGACTACAACTCCCATCATCCCTCGCTAGCAAGACCAGTGGTCAAGGATGATGGGAATTGTAGTCCAAAAAGAGCTGGAGGCCCAAGGTTGGGGAACACTGATATAGATATATAGAAAATCCACAGTTCAGGAAAAATAAAAAAATGAAATTATCAGTAAAAAAAAAGTAAAATGACTATTTAATTATTAAAAAATAATTAAAATAAATGATAAAACCCAGATTAAAACGCACATCAACATTTGATACACCTGGACAGCCCTGCATGAACAAAAATGTCTTTGGTGGGTGCTGAAGAGTACAGTGAAAGCGACTGCCTTGTTTCAATAGGCAGGGAGTTCATAAGTTGGGTGCAGATATTTTTCATTTCTTTGACTGCCCCTTTGGGCAAATCGGGATCATCGCAAAACATGCATTTCCAAAATCAATTTCCTAACAAGATGCACAGAGAAACAGATCCCCACAACGGACCAAGGTTTCCTGGCTTAGATCCTGACGTTCCCGTGGACCTCAGCAGCAAACCCAGCCTTAAGGATCTGCTTGCCTTCTTCTCTCGTGGAGATTGGGCAACCTTTGGCACAAGAAGTTACACAGCAGCAAACAAGACACATTGGGGTCTGGGCAGGCTCTCCTCCAGTGGCGAACAATGGCTTGTGCAAGCCTTATAGTCCATGACACACATAGGGGGTGTAGGGCTGGGGGACACCAGTGGGCAGCTGCTGACAAGGCAACACAGAGAGTGGCATGAGCCTGAACAGCAGCAGATCCCATTGCTGCAAGGAAGCAGAAACACACAAGCTCAGCAACGCAGGGGGAGAGACGTCATCAGAGGAAGAGGCCGTTTGCTCCCTGAACTCCTCTCTAATTGGAGCTATGAAAGATGCCGTCTACAATTGAATCAGCAAAGTTCACGTCCGTATCCTCCCCTTTCACTAAAGGAGGATTCCCACACTTGGGTCTCCAGATCTTTCGGGACTACAACTCCCATCACTCCCAGCTAGCAGTCATAAGGGATGATGGGAATCGTAGTCCAAAAACAGCTAGAGGCCCAAGTTTGGGAAAGCCTGCACTAGAGTACCTAGGGCAACTGTTTTCCTAACACAGGCATTTTTTACATTTCGGCGCAAATATATCTTTAAAACTGCATTATAAAAAAATTCAAACTTTAGCATTGCCTGCTCAATGAGGTTGGATTTCTTTTTGGGGTCTGGGGTTCAGCAGCTCTCTGCCTGGAATTCCCAGGAATGGCTTGCGCCTTGCATTGGGAAGTGCAAGCATTTTAGTGAACGACAGACATATGGGGGGAACCAGAGGGCAGTTTCTAAGAAGGCAGCAGGGTAGAGATGTAAAATTTCCGGACATTTTGAAGCCATGGGGGGAGAAACGTTTTTCCTTCTTTCTGTAAAACTTGGAAAAAAAATTCAGTGTGGAGTAGTTTTCAGATTCCATGAAACACAGTGTATATAAAAGTATTAGGCTTGCAATAAAACAGGTAACCACCCCACTTTCTCTCAAAAGCATCAAAAAAAGCATGAAACCACCAACATAAATAATAATCAAAATTGCCTCTTAGCACCAACAGCAAATAAAGTTAAGGTCCACCTCAATATTTAAGCTCCATGGAAGGCCTACCCTTTGAGTAGTGCTTTAAAAGCAATAGAAGACACAACATATACATGCAGTTTATTCTGTCTCACTTTCTAAACTACTGCTATCATTTTCCATTTCTTCTTCCTCTTCCTCTTTGTCATTTTCCCCATGGACTTCTAAAAAACGGCTTTGGGGGGAAACGGGGGGGGGGGACTGCCCCCCATTTTTCTGTTTTTTCCCCAGGCCTTCCCATCTCTCCTTGAGGACAGCTGGGGCAAAGCGTAAGGCAATTTTTTTGCATGCCAGGCCCAGAAGGAAGCAACATCCAGTTACCGAATAGTAGGCAGTGGAAGACAGGAGTGCCTGGCGTGCTCTGGTCCATGGGGTCACGAACAGTCGGACACGACTAAACAACAACAACAACAAATGTTGCACTAAGGCTCAAACTCTGTTTGAAAGGAAAAGGACTGTGAGTTCTTAAAATTGAATTTGTTATTATATATTATAAACCGCATGGTGCTAAGAGAGCTTCTAAACAGTTTACAAAAATATACAACAGAACATTAAAATGTTGGATAAAACACAGTTAAAAAGCAGGTATTTAAGAGACAGCAGTGGTTAAAAGGAAGTAAATCGCATGCAGCTTCTACGTGTTCAGATGCGCTGGCCCTAACAAAAATGTTTTGAGCAGTTGCCGGAAAGAGTACAAGTGAGAGCACCTGCCTGTGTCTGTCACAGCAAGGAGCTCCAAAGTGGGGGTTCTGGAAGACCTGGGGGGTGGAAAAGGGGGTGGAAGGTCGTCGTCCCCGTTTTCCCCCAAAGTCATTTTTTTTCAGGAAAAATTGAAAATGAAAGTGTATGGAATATTCAAACTATATCAAACAATTTTTTTTTATTTTTTCCAGGAAAACAGGGCTTCAGAAAAAAAAACTTTCCCCCCTCCCCAATTTTTCTAGTTTTTTTTTCCCAGGCCTTCCCATCGCTAGGCATGAGCAACAGGCATCGATTGGAGAAGATGGGTTAAGTTTGGTGGACTATTACCTGCACTATCAGGTATTTCTGAAAGCAGTAGGAGAACACTCCAATCTCCCAGGACATTCTATACAAGATCTGAAAGTCGCTGTCTTATTACAAAAGAATTTCAGAAATAGACTGGAAAGAGAAGTTGCTGAATTGCAACTTACTACCAAACTTAAAACCATGGAGAGACCTGGTCTGAAGAGAGACATTGGATTCTTATCTTGTTATACATGATAAAGCTATTTTAGCCATCTCGCCCCTTGTTTTTTCCTGTAAGACCAATTGCAGGTTTACCACACCTATCAGCCAGTCACCCATTCCCACCACCCTTCTGAGTAATACCCCTCCCCACCCTCTCACTATATATAAGGCTCTGGTGACTTCTGTTTCAGTGTATCTGAAGAAGTGTGCATACACACGAAAGCTCATACCAATAATAAACTTGGTTGGTCTCTAAGGTGCTACTGGAAGGAATCTTATCTTATCTTCTTATTTATTTATTTATGGCTACGGCAGACCAACACTGCTACCTACCGGTAACGCGGCATTTCATCAGCAAAGTTCATTTCTGAAATATTGCCTTTCACTAGACTATGCAACAAGGAAACTGTCTTGCTAACACACACAGGTATTTTGGGGTGGGGGCGGTTACGGGAAATACTAGGGGAGGGGAGAGGTGGGGGGAGAACACATAGCCCAAATATATCCAACCAGGAACCAGCCACTGCCTGGATATTTCGGAGACATAAAACTGAAATCCCTCCTAGGCAGATGAAGGTGAAGAAGCACACATCCTGAAACAGTGACCTATTAGCACTCTAGACACAGGCTGGAAAATCAGTGCATCTTCTATACTGTTCTAATTTCTCTCTCAACCAAAGGTGTCATGGACTTTGAAGACACTCGAAATCAGGATGCAAGGGAGAAGCGTGCTAAGAGGAAGGGACGCTTGGCAAATCCACACCGTGATTAACTCCCGCCTGGGAACCTATGTCCCCACTGTGGAAGGATGTGTGGGTCCAGAATTGGCCTCCACAGTCACTTACGGACTCATTGTTAAAACCGTGTTTATGGAAGACAATCTTACTCAGCTATGAGTGATTACCAAAGAAGAATTTCTCTCTTGACTGCGCATTGAGGCTTATTATACAGTATATGTTTTTCAAAAGCATTTGTTCATTAGAGCTGCGATCTGAGGGGCTATACGCTCATTGCAAAGATACGTCATTTACATCATACGTCAACAGAATACCAGTGAATGCATTTGTGTCTATGAAAAATATCAGATCAATTCACACCAGATTAACAAATTTTGGGGAAGGGAGAAATATTAAAGCAACGCTATATACAAGTGATGAATACAATCTGCCACACAGCCACTAAAAGGAATAAAAATTCTAATGGAAGCAAATTCTAATTCTGAACACAATCATTTGTTTACTCTCGGTAGGAGTTATTTGATATGATTAAAGATCTTCCCACACGCCAACCCTTTCTAAGATGTTTCCTTTGTACGAGTTCTTTATTGTTTAGTAAGGGAGCCCCTGCCACTGAAGTTCTTTCCATACGCCAAACATTTCTAAGATTTCCTCGCTGTATGAGTTCTTTGGTGTCTAGTAAGGCTACTACTGCACCTGAAGCTTTTTCCACACTCCGAACGTGTATATGGTTTCTCCCCTGTATGAGTTCTTTGATGCACCTTAAAGGCGCTATGGTGACTGAAGCTCCTTCCACACTCCGAACATGTATACGGTTTCTCCCGTATATGAGTTCTTTGATGCAACTTAAGGGAGCTACTGCGACTGAAGCTCCTTCCACACTCCGAACATGTATACGGTTTCTCCCCTGTATGAGTTCTTTGATGCGACGTGAGTTGGCTACCATGACAGAAGGTCTTCCCGCACTCCAAACATTTATAATGTTTCTCCCCTGTATGAATTCTTTCATGTAAGGAAAGGGAGTCAATGCGACTGAAGCTCTTCCCACATTCCCAGCATTTATAAGGTTTGTTGCCACGATGAGTTTGTTGATGTCTAGTAAGCACATTGCGGTAAGCGAAGCTCATTCCACACTCCAAACACGTATGCTGTTTCTCCCCTGTATGAGTTCTTTGATGCGACTTAAGGTTGCTACTCCGACTGAAGCTCCTTCCACACTCTGAACATGTATACGGTTTTTCCCCTGTATGAGATCTTTGATGCGAGGTAAGGGTACTATTTTGACTGAAGCTCTTTCCACACTCCGAACATGTATACGGTTTCTCCCCTGTATGAGTTCTTTGATGCACCTTAAAGGAGCTATGGTGACTGAAGCTCCTTCCACACTCCACACTCCACACATGTATACGGTTTCTCCCCTGTATGAGTTCTTTGATGCACCTTAAAGGAGCTATGGTGACTGAAGCTCCTTCCACACTCCAAACATGTATACGGTTTCTCCCCTGTATGAGTTCTTTCATGCGACTTAAGGGAGCTACTGCGACTGAAGCTCCTTCCACACTCCAAACATGTATACGGTTTCTCCCCTGTATGAGTTCTTTGATGCGACGTGAGTTGGCTACCATGACAGAAGCTCTTCCCGCACTCCAAACATTTATAAGGTTTCTCTCCTGTGTGCAATCTTTGATGCAAGGTAAGGCTGCAACTGTGACGGAAGCTCTTTCCACACTCCAAACATGTATATTGTTTCTCCCCTGTATGAATTCTTTCATGTAAGGAAAGGGAGTCAATGCGACTGAAGCTCTTGCCACATTCCCAGCATTTATAAGGTTTGCTGCCTCGATGAGTTTGTTGATGTCTAGTAAGCACATTGCGGTAAGCGAAGCTCATTCCACACTCCAAACACGTATGCTGTTTCTCCCCTGTATGAGTTCTTTGATGCGACTTAAGGTTGCTACTCCGACTGAAGCTCCTTCCACATTCTGAACATGTATACGGTTTTTCCCCTGTATGAGATCTTTGATGCGAGGTAAGGGTACTATTTTGACTGAAGCTCTTTCCACACTCCGAACATGTATACGGTTTCTCCCCTGTATGAGTTCTTTGATGCACCTTAAAGGCGCTATGGTGACTGAAGCTCCTTCCACACTCCACACATGTATACGATTTCTCCCGTGTATGAGTTCTTTCATGCGACTTAAGGGAGCTACTGCGACTGAAGCTCCTTCCACACTCCAAGCATTTATACGGTTTCTCCCCTGTATGAGTTCTTTGATGTGAGGTAAGGTGGCCACATTGACTGAAGCTCTTGCCACACTCGGAACAAGTATACGGTTTCTCCCCTGTATGAGTTCGTTGATGTAAAGTAAGAGCTGAGCGACTACCCAATCTCTTTCCACACATGCTGCATTCATGCTTTTTATCCTCTCTGGGAATTTGGTTTTTACTACCCTGAGACATACAAGAGTCACCCTCCGGCTTCTGCTTTCGTCTCCCCTCTCGCCTGCTGCCTCCATCTTGAACCCTCAGCTTCCTTTGCTCTTTGGATCCTTTCGGTGACACTTCGGATTGTTCCCCTTCTACCAGGATCCCTTCAACATCTCCTGATGGAATAAAAAGGCAAAGTGATGAAATGCTAAATGAGCGTCTTCACCCCAATCATTCTGTCAGGACACAGAGATCCAGGTCCCAGGGCCTTGTGGCAGTTCCCTCACTGTGAGAAGGGAAGTTACAGGGAACGAGGCAGAGGGCCTTCTTGGTAGTGGTGCCCACACTGTGGAACGCCCTCTTGTAAGATGTCTATTAAATAACTATACAACTATACAACCTTTAAAAGACATCTGAAGGCAGCCATGTAGAGGGAATTTTTTAATATTTTATTATGCTTTTATATTTGTTATATTTGTTAGAAGCCAGCTAGAGTGGCTGGGGCAACCCAGTCAGATCCGTGGGGTACAAATAATGAAAGCATTAATATGGGATTATTATTTATTGATATGGGATTATTATTTATTGAGTTTATATACTGCCCTATACCCGGAGGACTCAGCATGGTTCACAGAAAAGATCACATCGTATATAATCAGAATAAAAACAAAAGCCCAGTAACACCCACCCCCAAAAAGAGCAACCTTTGAAAAAGACTATAGGAGTCAAACATAGCAAGCAAAAACCTGGTTTAAAAGGAACATGTTTGCATGGCACCTAAAGGTGTATAGCCCTTCATGGATCAGTGCCTTGTCATGGCAAAGGGGCTTGAATAACTCAGAGAAGCTATGACTAATAATAATAATAATGAAAAATTATTGATACTACAAAACACTTAATTGATTTTACAAAAAAATGCATAAAATACGGTATAAAGCTTAAATAACAATAAAATCAAAAATCAATTTAGGGGGGAAATCCATCTAATAAACATTAGATGATCACCCGAGCTAGCTGGCCAAATTAGTCCCACCTGGGCCGGCGAGGAGACCAGGGAAGAACTAGCTGTGGGATCCCAGAGTGGGTAATCTTCACAAAAAAGGGAGGGGGAGGGAAGGAAGGAAGGGGAACAAAAGATCAGGCCAGGTTCAAATAGAAAGCCAGGCGGTATAATTCTGTCTTACAGGTCCTGAGGAAGGAAGATGGACAGGTCATCTGAGAGTTTAGACTAAATGTGATCCACCTGGAGCAGACACTGGCAACCCACTCCAGTATTATGCCATGAAAGCTCCATGGACATAAAACAGGAGAAGCTTTGAGAGGAAAGTGAGTTTCCAAGGCATGCTCTGATTCATGGGGAGTATAAGGAAGGCGCCAGGTGAACTTCCCTGGGGAGAGCATTCCACAGACAGGGAGCCACTGCAGAGAAGGCCCTGTTCTTGTGTTGCCACCCTCTAGACCACTTGAGATCAGAAGGGGATCTCAGGGTCTGAGTAGGTTCATATGCAAAGAGGTGGCCCTTGAAGTATTGTGGTCCTGAGCCATTTAAGGCTTTATAGGTCAAAACCAGAACTTTGAATTGGGCCTGGAAACTATTTGGTAGCGAGAGCAGTCAGACCAGGGTGGGGGTAATATGCTCAAACCACCTTGCTCCAGTGAGCAACCTGGCCAGTAAATTCTGCACTAGCTGAAGTTTCCAGACTGTCTTCAGAGGCAGCCCTATGTATAACGCATATCTATATCTAACCTTGAATTTCCCAGAGTATAGACAATGGTAGATAGGCTATTCCTGTCCAGATAGGGGTGTAGCTGGGCTATCAGCCAAAGCTGATGGAAGGCACTACAGGCTATCTCAGCCTCGAGCAACAGCAAAGGATCCAGGATTACCCCCAAGCGACGAACCTGCTCCTCCAGAATAAGTGTAACCCCATCAAGAGCAAGCGACCTCCCAGCCATCTGCTCTAGGGAACCACCCACTAACTGAGCCTCACTCTTATCTGGATCGAGCTTCAATTTGTTGGCTCTCATCCAGTCCCTTACAAAGGCAAGACACTGGTCCAGCACTTCCACTGCCTTATCTTCAGATAGAAAGGAGAAATAGAGCTGAGTGTCATCAGCATACTGCTGGCAACGTACTCCAAACCTCTGGATAACCCTTCCCAGCGATTTCATGTAGATATTAAACAACATAGGGGATTGGATTGGGCCTTGCGGAACCCCACACTGAAGCTTCCATGGGGCTGAAATGAATTCCCCAAGTAACACCCTCTGGGAACGACCATCCAAGTAGGACTGGAACCACTGCAAAGCAGTGCCACCCACCCCCAGTTCAGAGAGTCGCTCCAGAAGGATACCATGGTCAGTGGTATTGAAAGCCGCTGAGAGGTGGAGAACAATGAACAGGGACACATTTCCCTTGTCTCTCTCTCGACAGAGGTCATCATAGAGGGCCACCAAAGCAGTTTCCGTGCCAAAACCAGGCCTAAACCCTGATTGAAATGGATCCAGAAAATCAGTTTCTTCCAAAAGCACCTGGATCTGGTCTGCGACCACTCGCTCCAGAACCTTGACCAGGAAAGGGAGATCAACAACTGGCCGGTAGTTAGGCTTTCTGAATTCAGGGAAGGTTTCTTAAGGAGTGGTTTTACCTCTGCCTCCTTCAAACATGGAGGGACCACCCCCCCTCTTGTAAAGAGGCACTGATCATCTCCCTGGCCCAGCCTGCTGTTCCCTCCCTGCTGGTTTTTATCAGCCAAGAGGCGAAAGGGTCAAGAGTGCAAATGGTCACCCTGACTGATCAAAACACCATGTCCATATCCTCGAGCCTGACCAACTGAAAAAACTCATCCAACACAACAGGACTAGACTGTGCTCTGGACAACCCATGAGACTCATCTGCTGTAACAGCAGAGTCAAGGTCTTGGTGGATGCAAGCAATTTTATCTTCAAAATGCTTTGCAAACAAGTCACAGCCAGCTACTGCTGGTTCTACTCCTCCTTTGAGCCTGCCTGTAAAAGGCTCTGTACAACTTGGAAAAGTTCTGCCGGACGACATAATGAAGATGCAATGGAGGCAGCAAAGTATGCCTTCTTTTCTCCCTTCACTGCCACTAGGTAGGCTTGATAATGAGCCCCTACCAGTATTCGGTTGCATTCATTCGGATCTTTCCTCCACTTTCATTCAAGCAGTCTCCCAGCTTGTTTCCTCACCTAAGCTCTAGAGCAGTGTTTTTCAACCTTTTTTGGGCAAAGGCACACTTGTTTCATGAAAAAAATCACGAGGCACACCACCATTAGAAAATGTTAAAAAATTTAACTCTGTGCCTATATTGACTATATATGAAGTAATTCTCTTGAATAGGAATCAAATAAACACAAAGAAGCATGGTTTAACATTCAAGCATGGTTTAATATTTTTTCTTTAATGGCAAACAAAAATGTTGCGGACCGTTCTCTGCTCAGCGAGGATCGATCCGCTGATCCCCGCTGAGCCGGCGGATGACAGCTCCGTCTCCGCACTGTGTGTGGAGAGGGAGATGTCAGAGCCCCACTGCTCTCTTGGGGAATCGGATGAGAGCGGACCGCCTGTCTGCTCTCATCCGATCCCATCCGATCTGATCCCCACCCAGGATGGAGGGAAAATAGGGTGGACACAGTCCAGCGCCTGCCTAGTGGGCGGAAATTTGACTTTTTTTTAAAAAAAAAATCTTTCGAATTTTTCAATTTTTCCCACGGCACACCAGGCAACATCTCGCGGCACACTAGTGTGCCGCGGAACAGTGGTTGAAAAACACTGCTCTAGAGTATACCAGGGGGCCAATCAGGCTCCACAAAGTGGGAAAGGGCGCTCAGGGATTATTATTATTAGTAGTAGTAGTAGTAGTAGCAGCAGCAGCAGCATTAGCCTGTCTAAATAAGGCCTCAGCCACACTTGGAATTTTAATGTGGACTTGAAGTTGCTTGTTTCTCCTTTTTTAAAAAAAACCTCTTATGCCCAGAACACCTCTTGCAGAAACTGCTTACACAAATAATTTAAAATGTGTGTGTTGGGGGGGGGGGATAATTGGTTCTTTTTGTTTCTGTTTTGATTATGTACTTTTATCCTGTGAAACGTCCTGAGGCCTGTGGGTATAGGGAGGTATGTAAATTTAACAAATTATAGTAAAATCAGGCCAGATTTAAATTATTACAAGTTCCAGGGGGGAGCCCCTGCAGGTTTTTCAATGCTTAAGGGTTTGCCTTGACCCCAAGCCCTATGGGGAGCCCAAGGAAGGTCCCCCACCTGCCAGAGTTGGCCTGCAGGGAAGAGAGCAGGAGAAAGATCCTCCCTTCCATTGGGAAGAGATTTCCTACCCCCCATAAAAAAGGGGGAAAGCCATATAAATGCATTATTTTAACGGAATTATATACAGAACGCATTAATTATGGCAAATCTAAATATTTGTGGAAATGCCCTTCGCAAAAGCGAGTGCATTAGGCGAGATCTGCACCAAAATGCTGACCAATTTAATAAAGAGAAAATCTGGACAAATTGATGACTAGAAAAAGGAGACAGAGGAAAAAACTTACATTGAAACGCTTTGCCTAACAGGGTTTTTTTAAATCCCTCCTCAGAACTCCCTCCAGCAGCAAACCCACTAACCCCCCCCCCCAGTTATAACATATAATGATTTGACGCACCTCCAGCGCCTCCGCGAGGAAAGACAGCCGCCGCCATGTTTGGCATCTTCCCCGGGGAAGCGGAAGCTGCTATTCTCCCGGCAGCCTTTTTTTCTTCCGCTCTAGGAATCTCAGCGCTGTCGCCGCTGCTCTTAACCGTTTTGGAGCCGAGCGGCAGGAGCCTCTGGGCTTCTCCGGGCAGAGAGCGAAGAGAGGCGCTGTTCCCGCCTCCGGAAAGCCCCGCTGGATCAACTGCACGGGCGCCCCAAAACGTTTTCTAAACTAATTTTTAAAAATTATTTTCAATTTTCAAATTAACATTTTTGCTTTTGGTACAATCCATATCCAATCCGAATTTGCAATAATTGACTTTCCCCCGCCCCCGTTTCTATCCCCCCCTTTTATTCTCCTTGCATATAATTACTATATATTTCCTCAATTAATTTCAACCTTTGTTCTCCCTCCTAAATCTATTCTTAGTTCATAAATGTTACATCAAACTTGCTAATGTTTTCACATTTTTACAGTGTTCTTTAAAATAGTCTATAAAGTTCTCCCACTCTTGATTGAATTTTTTTCTGCTTAGATCTGTTCACAGAAAGTTTAGCCATTTCGGCATACTCAATCATCTTAGTTATCCATTCTTCTTTCTTTGGGACCTTTTCTTCTTTCCACATCTGGGCTAGTAGCATCTGGCCTCTTTTGCTTCCTTGGCAATTCTCCTCCTATTACACCAAGTTAAAAAGCCTCTTTTTTTTTTTAACAAACATAATTGTAAACTTTTTTTAAAGTTCATTGTATATCATTTCCCTGAAGCCCTTTACTTTTGTACATGTCCACCACATTTTTTGGGGGGGAGTACCTTCCCCTTATCCTTACATTTCCAGTATAGAGGTATTTTTTATACATTTTAAAAGAAGAGGAGGAGGAGGAGTTTGGATTTGATATCCCGCCTTTCACTCCCCTTCAGGAGTCTCAAAGCGGCCAACATTCTCCTTTCCCTTCCTCCCCCACAACAAACACTCTGTGAGGTGAGTGGGGCTGAGAGACTTCAAAGAAGTGTGACTGGCCCAAGGTCACCCAGCAGCTGCATGTGGAGGAGCCAGTGGCGTAGCGTGGGTTTTCAGCACCCGGGGCAAGGCAAGTAATTTGTGCCCCCTAACCCGTGGGTTTGCGCCCCCTAACCCGTGGATTTGCGCCCCCTAACCCCCAGATGATGCGGCCGGCCCCCCTGCACCCCCCACGCTACGCCACTGGGAGGAGCGGAGACGCGAACCCAGTTCCCCAGATTACGAGACTACCGCTTTTAACCACTACACAACACTGGCTCTCAAACTTAGCAAACTTTACTGGAGTAAAATACCACCGGTACATCATCTTCATATAATTTTCTTTTAATGAACTACATGCCGTGAATTTTAAAATCTCTTTCCACCTATTTTCCCATGATTCAAGTGGTATATTATAACCTATGTCTTTTGCCCACGTGTATCATTACAGCTTTAACCTCTTCATCTTTTGTCTCCCATTCCAACTGTAGTTTGTACATTCTTGGTAACAATTTCTCATTATTTTCTAATAGTTCCCTTTCAAACTTTAAGAATTCCTTCCCAAAGCCCTTCTCTTTGTCACCTCTGAATATGTCATTTAATTGGTAATATTGTAACCAATCTGTTAACAGAGCTTTTATATCCTCATATTCGTTCACCTTTAATTTGTAGTCTTCGTATGTTAGCAGATCTTTCTTTGTTGCCCAATTTCCATTCATGTTTACCTTTTTTACAGATATGGCTTCCAATGGGGAATGCCACAAAGGTGTCTTGTTCTCTAATAAATACTTATATTTGTCCCATACTTGGTAAATTGATTTCCCTATAATGTGGTTCAGGAATCCCTTGTGTACCTTTGTTTTCTCATACCATAAGTAAGCATGCCAACCAAACCTATTATCATGTCCTTCCAGATCTAATACCTCAGTATTGTTTAACTGTATCCATTCTCGCAGCCAGCAGAGACAGGATGCTTCATAATATAACTTTAAAGCCAGCAGGGAGAATCCACCTCTTTGTTTTTAAACCTGTTAATAATTTATATTTTATTCTAGGTCCCGTCCCGTCCCCGTCCCCCCGTCAGATAAATTTAGAAATATCCTTTTTCCATTGCTTAAAGTGTTCCGCTCCTCTAACCACAGGTATTGATTGGAATAAAAACAAGATTATTGTCAATACATTCATTTTTATCACAGAGACCCTTCCCCACAATGATAAGTTTATCTTTCCCCATATCTCCATATCCCTTTTAACTTCATTCCAGACCTTTAAATAGTACTATTAAAAATGTTTATATTTCTAGTTGTTAACCACACCCCTAGATATTTCACTTTCTTTTCTATCACTAGGTCTGTTTTTGACTTAAATTCATTTTTCTTTTGTTCTGACATATTCTTCAGTAATACTTTGGTTTTTTTCAACTTTTATGCTACTTGCCCAAAATTATCATTTTTTCCCTAGCACCCTTGGAATATATTCCAGGGGTTCTTCCAGAGTTATGAACAGGTCGTCCACAAATGCTTTCAATTTATATGATTTGCACCCTACTGGAATTCCTTTTATGTTTTCATCCATCCTTATGCTCCTTACATTTTCTAAACTAAACTGCCCGGATTTCCACCAAGGAGGTCAAGAGGGCTGACGTTGGTCTCCCATCCACACCTCTTCCATTTTACCCTCACAACATTCTTGTGAGGTAGGTTAGGGGGGAGAGACTGTGAATTGCCCATTATCACCCAGTGAGGGAGGATTTGAACCCTGGTCCCCCCTGGGCCTCAATCAGTATTCTAACCACTGCACTGTACTGACTGTCTCAGCACCTGCAATAAATGTGCTCCCCTGATCTGGCCTTTCCTAGCAGAACTGGCCTAGTTTCTTTTATGGGTTCTTGTGTGTGTGCTTTTTCTCAGAATCATAAGAATTGGAAGGGACCCCAAGGGTCATCTAGCTCAACCCTCTGCAATGCAGGAATCGCAGATAAAAAAATCCCTGATGGAAGCCCATCCAACCTCTGTTGAGCCAGACATCCTGGAGAGTGAAGTCAAATGGGCCTTAGAAAGCATTGCTAATAACAAGGCCAGTGGAAGTGATGATATTCCAGCTGAACTATTTAACAGATGCTGTTAAGGTGCTACACTCAATATGCCAGCAAGTTTGGAAAACTCAAAATCCCAAAGAAATCCCAAAGAAGGGCAGTGCCAAAGAATGCTCCCAACTACTGCACAATTGCACCCATTTCACATGCTAGCAAGGTTATGCTTAAAATTCTACAAGGCAGGCTTAGGCAGTATGTGAACCGAGAACTCCCAGAAGTGCAAGCTGGATTTAGAAGAGGCAGAGAAACCAGAGACCAAATTGCAAACATGCGCTGTATTATGGAGAAAGCTAGAGAGTTCCAGAAAGACATCTACTTCTGCTTCATTGACTATGCAAAAGCCTTTGACTGTGTCGACCACAGCAAACTATGGCAAGTTCTTAAAGAAATGGGAGTGCCTGATCACCTCATCTGTCTCCTGAGAAATCTCTATGTGGGACAAGACGCTACAGTTAGAACTGGATATGGAACAACTGTTTGGTTCAAAATTGGGAAAGGAGTACGACAAGGCTGTATATTGTCTCCCTGCTTATTCAACTTACATGCAGAATTCATCATGCGA
Organism: Podarcis vaucheri; assembly: GCF_965113315.1. Classification (NCBI taxonomy): domain Eukaryota; kingdom Metazoa; phylum Chordata; class Lepidosauria; order Squamata; family Lacertidae; genus Podarcis; species Podarcis vaucheri. The sequence goes on from NC_138760.1 coordinate 126,342,930, forward strand.
AAGGCTGGGCTGGATGAATCCCAAATCGGAATTAAGATTGCCAGAAGAAGTATCAACAATATCAACAACCTCAGATATGCAGATGACACAACCTTGATGGCAGAAAGTGAGGAGAAATTAAAGAACCTTTTAATGAGGGTGAAAGAGGAGAGCGCAAAATACGGTCTGAAGTTCAACATCAAAAAAACGAAGGTCATGGCTGCTGGTCCCATCACATCCTGGCAAATAGAAGGGGAAGATATGGAGACAGTGAGAGATCTTTCTTGGGCTCCATGATCACTGCAGATGGTGACAGCAGTCACAAAATTAAAAGACACCTGCTCCTTGGGAGAAAAGCAATGACAAACGTAGACAGCATCTTAAAAAGAAGAGACATCACCTTGCCAACAAAGGTCCATATAGTTAAAGCTATGG